>NW_027361851.1:4930000-5530000 GCF_039654945.1 Dendrobates tinctorius
CAAAGAATCTCGCAGTTTCCAGAGGAGAAGCAGAAAGCGATGAAATGCTAGATCTGGCTGCTCCTTTGGAATGGTTTCCATCAGAATGGAAATGAAGGTCTTGGGAACAATAGCGGCTTGCATATCATGAGTCCGATGGGGTCAGTTCCACACGAGGACTACAGATAGCAATCCTTTCAACCTGGGACAGGCAACAAATTTCCTTGGACAGAGAGATTAGTCTATCTCCGGCATTAAAGACGTCGCTGGAATGGTCGACCGTTTCCAAAAACCTCAGTCAAGGAGTTCCGTGGATATTGTCGCCGTGCATAACGATCGTCACAGATGCAAGCTTGTAAGGAAGATATTTCCAGGCAGCTTGGTCTCCAGACACCAGATCCCAGTCCTCAAATTTCCGAGAGTTACGCGCAGTTGTGGAGACCCTGAAGTGGAATCAGGCCTGCTTGCAAAGTCGACATATAAAGATTGTCAGACAACATGACGACTGTGTCATTTCTTCATTACCAGGGGGGCCCAAAACACCGGCCCCTTCAGGACCTGTCCTCAAGGATATTTGCCTGGTCTGAGAAGGGATTCTGGTCAGTATCAACAGTAAATCTATAAGGATCCAGAAACACGGTTGCCGATTACTTGAGAAGACTAACAATCCAGTCCACCGATTTGGGAACTGAATGGGGAAATATTCAGTTACCCATGTCACCAGTGAGGAACCCCCCAACTGGACCTCTGCGACCAGGAATAATGACAATGTCCAAAGAATTTATCTTCTCAATCCAGCAGACCCACCCGGAAGAGATCAATTCCCTAAACCAGGTATGGGAAGATCTCTCCTGTACGGCTTTCCTCCCATTGCCAGAATCCCAAAGGTCCTCAGGAAGATCGAGGAGGAAGGAGCATTGGTAATACTGGTTAGTCCCATTTTAGCCAAGGCAAAGCTGGTTTCCCTTGCTAAGGAAGATGTCCCAGGAAGACCCACTCCTGCTACCAGAGAGAAAAGACCTGCTTTCTCAAGGGCTAGTTCTACATCCAGATCTGACGAGTCTACAGTTATCAGCATGGATCCTGAAAGATCTTAATAGCTAGGGATCTGTCCGACCAGGTTATCTCCACGATCCATGCCAGCCGTAAGTCAGTTGCGCAGTTTACAATAAAATCTGGAAGAGGTTTTGCTTGGAATGTGGTAGCTCTTCTATATCCTCTTCTCAGCCTGACATCCCAAAGAACCTGGATTTCCTTCAGGAAGGATTTAATGAAGGGTTGAAACCAAGCACGCTAAAGGTGCAAATAGCGGCCCTCAGTATTTTCTTCTATTTTCCCCCCTGGCATCTCACCCATGGGTAGCACGATTTTCTAGAGCCATTTAGAGATTAAGGCCCACAGTAAGAAAATCGGTCCTGCCATGGGATTTCAATCTGGTCCTTAACGCCCTGTGCCAAGCCTCATATGAGACGGTAGAGAGTATTAATATCGCAACACTCAAATTCAGGACAGTCTGTCTAGTGGCCATCACCTTAGCTAAGAAACTGGGAGAAATTCGGGCTCTTTCAGTGCAGACCCCATATATTCAGATCTTTGACGACCGTATAGTTCTAAAACTTAACCACTTTTTTTGCCTTAAGTCTCCTCTCGGAATTTAAATCAGGTGATAATACTTCCCTCCTTCTGCTGGCACCCAAAAAAACAAAAGAAAAATTCTTCCTTGGATGTTAGGCAGGCATTTATTTACTACGTACAGGCCACTCGTGAGTGGAGACAGGACACTAATCTATTTATCTGATATGTGGGTATAAATAAAGGGGAAAAAGGCATCAAAACCTTCATTAGCTAGATGGATAACAACCACCATCTCCCTAGCATATGAGGCCAAGATATTGCCTATACCCCAGGGCCCATTCTACCAGAGCGGTAGCAAAATCATAGGCAGAAAGGGCTTGGGCTTAGTAGAACAGATTTGTAGGGCAGCTATATAGTCTGCCTTAAATACATTCTGTAAGCATTATAAGCTAGATATGCTGGCAGGCAGCCAGATGGAATTTGGTTGGAAGGTTCAGCAGGCAGTCCCCACCCTAGAGATGTATTTCTTTGGTATTCTCCATGGTGCTGTCAGGAGGGTCGGCCTGGAAAACGGGGATTATACCTACCGGTAATATTGTTTCCATGAGTCCATCCTAGTGATTTCCTCTTTTTAAATTTTGTATTTGTGATGATTAACTTGTACAGAATTTCAGTAAATAAGAATTGCTTCCATCCTGGTATGGTACTTAGAAAATCACTGGTGAGTGCGGGTGGGAGGGGTCTTTTAACCTTTCGTGTGTTTCCTGTCCCTATAAGGATAGAACAACCTCCATGCTGCTGTCAGGAGAGACCTTCTGGAAAACAATTTTATTGCGTTACTTTGGCCGCGAATTCAACAATCCTGAGGATATTACTTTGGTACATTTCCATTTATTTCTGAAGATATTGTACAGTCTTACGGCACAATGAGATAGTAGTGGTTGGGAAGTGTGTACAGAGGGACTGCTGCTGCCATGAGTTTGTGGAAAGCCTGTGTACAAGTCTAAATGCAACATTTTTATGGCTAGTAGTATGGAAATTTGGTATTTTGGTGTTTGGTCCTGTAGGTGCATGGCTGCATATTTCTGATTTATGTTCAAAGGCTTGGGGTAGGGACAGCTTAACACTGCATTGGGACAAGGAAGTGGATAAGGTTGCTGATGGTGCTTGCAAAGGTTGAACGACAGGTCTAAGGATGTAGGCATTGGCACCTGCTTGATGGACAGGGGTTTGGCAAGCTGGTAGCGCAGGGGAAGAGGCAGTGGTGTCTCTCACAGACATTGTGGACCCAGGCATTCAGCCCACTTAGATGGGTGCTTGAATGACATGCCTGAGCATGCTGGTGATGATTGGGCTGGTAGTGATCATGCCCCTGCTGATGTTGCAATAGCACAGGTTTACAATGACCGTTTTCTTGTTTTCCACTCTTTAAGTAAAAAAAAAAAAGCGCCAGACTGGGGAACACCTAACCCTAGGCCAAGGATTTTGCCTCGTGTGGGTGGACATGGTTGCCTGCCTTCTCCCTTTGGCCACCCCATTGCCCCTTCCTGTTGCGTTGCTATGGATCCTTCCCCCTCTGCACTACTGTTCTCACTCTGCATGACACCTTCACAGGTTGGCTTAGTGACTTCATCGTCCACCACCTTATCTTCCACTTCCACACTCATGATGTTAAGGCTACAAGTGAGGAGACCAAGACTTGTTGGCACCTGTGCCTCATCATCTACCTCATAAGACACTGATTGCTGTACCCCATCATTGTCTTCTTCTGACTGTGGCTCCTGTAATATTCGGGCATCATTACACACCATCTCCTCATGTTCCTCTTTAAATGTGCAGGGCGAGAGGCAAGAATCAATAAATGGAAATGTAAAGAGTTCCTCAGCATGTCCAAAAGTGTTCTGGGACTCAGCTTGTTGGGAGGAAAGAGGAACAAGGCAAGGATTATGTGGTCCAGACTCTTGGCTAGTGAGATTGGACTGTGTGGAAGACTGGGTGGTGCTGCGAAGCCGACTGGAAGTATTTTCTGAAATCCAACTGACCACCTCTTCATTTTGACTTCAAGAGTGGTGTCCTGCAACCCCCTGCAAAATAGAATAGTAAGCTAGGTGTCATGGGTGAGCGTATTTGTTGTTCTCCCACAGCAGGCACAGTTGCACCTGAACCTTGGCCTCTTCATGCACCTTCAGTAGCACGTCCACTTCCCTGTCCCTTACTGAACGCTTTGCACATTTTAAATTGGGTATACAGCTAAAAGCAGTATTAATTGGGACTAGTAATGAATAGCTTTAGCCCTGATAATGACTGTTAGTTTTTGGTTTTGCACTAAGGCCTGTAATGCACTACTGCAGCAGTGATCTGTGCCTACACTAAATAGTGCAGCTAACAGAAGTATTGAATGGAATAGATGTAGCCCTGAAAAGAACTATTTTGTGATAGGGTTTTCACCAGCATGGCCTATAACTCACTTCACATTCTCCAGCAGCTATTGTCCCTACACTAAATAGAGTGGCTTGCAAAAGTATACACTTTTTGGCTATTTTGTTACATTATGACCTGTGTTTAAATATTTTTGTAATCCAAATTTGTCTGATGCATCAGCACTGAATAGTTTTAAGTTGGTGAAGTGATAAAAATTTATTAAATTTAATTGGGATAAAATAACTAATAATTGGCATGTGCATATTGTTTGACCCTTTTTGCTATGGAACCCGTGAAAATTTCTGGTGCAAGCAATGGCCTTCATAAGTTACATGCTTAGTGAAAGGAAGTACACCTGTGTGCAATCTAAGTGTCACATGGTCTGTCAATATGTACACACCTTTTATGAAAGGGCACATAGGTTGTAACACCAGTAAGCAAAAGGCACAACTAACCCTACAACACCATGAAGACCAAAGAGATCACCAAACAAGACAAAGTTGTTGAAGTACAAGTCAGGGTTGGATTAACTAAAAAAAAAAAAATCCAATCTCTGATGATCTCCCGAAGCACCATCAAATCCATTATTATCAAATGGAAAAAAATGGTGCCACAACAAGCCTGCCAAAAGAGATAAGCCCACCAAAACTCTCAGCCTGGACAAAAAGTGCATTAATCAGTGAGGCAGCACAGAGACCAAAGGTAACCATGAAAGGAGCTGCAGAGTTCTTAAGGAGAGACTGGAGTATCTGTCCATATGACCATAATAAGCCATATACTCCACAGAGGTAGCCTTTATGGAAGAATGGGCAGAAAAAAAACTTTTACTTGCACACACACATTGTAAGGCTCATTTTGAATTTGCCAAAAGATGTGTGAGACTCTCCAAATGTATGGAAGGTGGTGCTGTGGTCCAATGAGACCAGAATTGAACTTTTAGCCACCAAGTTAAACGCTGTGGCTGGCGTCAAACCAACACAGCTCTTCTCACCAAGAACACCATTCTCACAATGAAACATGGTGGTGGCAGCAGCATACTGTGGAGATGTTTTTCGGCAGCAGGGACATGGAAAATGGTACGAGTCAAGGGGAAGTTGGATGGTGCAAAATACAGGGATATCCTTGAGTAAACTGCACACCTACAGAAGAATGAAATGCCTAAAATATCCAAATTTGAAACAGCCTAAGCATAAACCCACATATATAGACCTAAACCACTATATCCAAAAATGGTTACCAAGTACTAATCAATTACATGGTCATCTGCAATATTTTCTACTAAGTGCACACTAATCCCTCTCCCTCTAGTTTAACCATTTAAATTTTTCCCACTGCCATTTTTCACCTTCCCCATCTTTATACATTATGAATGTTTTGTAATATTTTTAATTGTTCAATAAAGTGATCAATATTTTATCCATCTATTTGATATCTAATTTTTGAAATGATACTCAAAATCAAAGTGGAAAATCAAATTACAGGCTGATCCAATCTATTTGATATCTAATTTTTGAAATGATACTCAAAATCAAAGTGGAAAATCAAATTAAAGGCTGATCCAACTTCAGTGGAAATGCCTCATGACAAGGAAAGGATGCTCCGTATTGTGTGTGGCCTCCACGTGCCTGTACGACCTCCCTCAGGAGACCATCTGCCGCCTCATCAGGAGCATACCCAGGCGTTGTACAGTAGGGATCTTCACCTAGACCTGGACTAAAGCATCCACCAACTCCTGGACAGTCTGTGGTGCAACGTGATGGTGGATGGAGCGAGACATGATGTCCCAGATGTGCTCAATCATATTCAGGTCTGGGGAACAGGCGGGCCAGTCCATATCTTCAGTGCCTTAATCTTGCAGGTACTGCTGACACACTCCAGCCACATGAGGTCTGGCATTGTCCTGCATTAGGAGGAACCCAGGGCCAACGGCACCAGCATATGGTCTCAGAAGGGGTCTAAGGATCTCATCTCGGTACCTAATGGCAGTCAAGCTACCTCTGGTGAGCACATGGAGGGCTGTGTGGCCCTCCAGAGAAATGCCACCCCACACCATTACTGACCCACTGCCAAACCGGTCATGCTGAAGGCTGTTCCAGACAGCAGATCGCTCTCCACGGTGTCTCCAGACTCTGTCACGTCTGTCACATGTGCTCAGTGTGAACCTGCTTTCATCTGTGAAGAGCACAGGGCGTCAGTGGCGAATTTGCCAATCCTAGTGTTGTGTGGCAAATGCCAAGCATCCCGCAAGGTGTTGGACTGTGAGCACAACCCCCATCTGTGGACGTCGGGCCCTCAGACCATCCTCTTGGAGTCGGTTTCTAACCATTTGTGCAGACACATGCACATTTGTGGCCTGCTGGAGGTCATTTTGCTGTGGCAGTGCTCCTCCTGTCCCTCCTTGCACCAAGGCTGAGGTAGCAGTCCTGCTGCTGGGTTATTGCCCTCCTAAGACCCCCTCCACGTTTCCTGGTGTACAGGCCTGTCTCCTGGTAGCGCCTCCAGCCTCTGGACACTACTCTGACAGACACAGGAAACCTTGCCTCAGCTCTCATTGATGTGCCATCCTGGTGAGCTGCACTACCTGAGCCACTTGTGTGGGTTGTAGAGTCCGACTCATGCTGCCACAAGTGTGAAAGCACAACTAACATTCAAAAGTGACCAAAACATCAGCCAGAAAGCATTGGTACTGAGGGGTGGTCTGTGGTCCTCACCTGCAGAACCACTCCTTTATTGAGGGTGTCTTGCTAATTGCCAATAATTTCCATCTGTTGTCAATTTCACATGCTGTTGTGCAAATGGAATAGATTGTCAATCAGTGCTTCCAAAGTGGACAGTTTGTTTTCACAGAAGTTTGATTTACTTGGAGTTATATTCTGTTTGTGTTCCTTTTAGTGGATAGTGAATAGAGATAATGAATATTGAATAATTTATATACAAATATTTATGACCATAGTGTATAAGAGAAGTATCAGACATGCATATTCCCACAAAACGTAGCTAGGCTTTGCATGTAAATTAATGAAAAGAGAATGCATGCCTAATCAGTATGGATCAGTTGGTCAACTGCTACATCAATTCATCAAAAAATAAATAAAAAATAGGCAAACAGGAACTGACCATAGGCACAACATAGCCCCCTCCACCTACTTCAATGCACGTTTCGCTCCCTGACATATTGTTTACAGATCAAGCACAATCATTTTATATATTTTATATTTATTAATAGTAATATATTTTGCTGGTAGTTCTTTACTAGGTACTGATCAATTGTTTTATCTACAATATTCTGTACTAAGTGCACACTCATCCCTGTCCCTCTAGTTTCACTATTTTATTTTTTTCCCACCCCCATTTTTCCCTTAACCTGTCTTTTGACATTATACAGTGCATTGTGAAAGTATTCAGCTCCCTGGAACTTTTCAACCTTTTCCCACATATATCATGCTTCAAACATAAAGATATCAAATGTAAAATTTTGGTGAAGAATCAACAAGTGGAACACAATTGTGAAGTTGAATGAAAATTATTGGTTATTTTAAATTTTTGTGGGAATTCAAAAACTGAAAGTGCAATATTCGGCCCCTTTACTTTCAGTGCAGCAAACTCGCTCCAGAAGTTAATTGTGGATCTCTGAATGATCCAATGTTGTCCTAAATGACTAATGATGATAAATATAATCCACCTGTGTGTCATCAAGTCTCCGTATAAATGCATCTGCTCTGTGATAGTCTCAGGGTTCTGTTTGAAGCACAGAGTGCATCATGAAGACCAAGGAACACAACAGGCAGGTCCGTGATACTGTTGTGGAGAAGTTTAAAGCCAGACTTGGATACAAAATGATTTTCAAAACTTTAAACATCCCAAGGAGCACTGTGCAAGCGATCATATTGAAATGGAAGGAGTATCATACGACTGCAAATCTACCAAGACTCGGCTGTGCCTCTAAACTTTCATCCCAAACCAGGAGAAGACTGATCAGAGATGCAGCCAAGAGGCCCATGATCATGAGCAACAATGCCAAACGATATGTTTGGCTTAAAGGCAACACAGCTCATCACCCTTAACACACCATCCCCAGTGTCAAATATGGTGGTGACAGCATCATGGTTTGGGGCTGCTTTTCTTCAGCAGGGACAGGGAAGATGGTTAAAATTGATGGGAAGATGGATGGAGCCAAATACAGGACCATTCTTGAAGAAAACCTGTTGGAGTCTGCAAAAGACCTGAGACTGGGACGGAGATTTGTCTTCCAACAAGACAATGATCCCAAACATAAAGCAAAATCTACAATGGAATGGTTCTCAAATAAACGTATACAGGTGTTAGAATGGCTAAGTCAAATCCAGACCTGAATCCAATCGAGAATCTGTGGAAAAAGCTGAAAACTGCTGTTCACAAACGATCTCCATCAAACCTCACTGAGCTCGAGCTGTTTGCCAAGGAAGAATGGGCAATAATTTCAGTCTCTTGATGTACAAAACTGATAGACATACCCAAAGCGACTTGCAGCTGTAATCGCAGCAAAAAGGTGGCACAACAAAGTATTAACTTAATGGGGCCGAATAATATTGCACGCCCCACTTTTCAGTTTTTGAATTCTCACAAAAATTTAAAATAATCAATACATTTCGTTCAACTTCACAATTGTGTTCCACTTGTTGATTCTTCACCAAAAATTTACATTTGGTATCTTTGTTTGAAGCATGATATGTGGGAAAGGATTGAAAAGTTCCAGGGAGCCAAATACTTTCGCAAGGCACTGTATATGTTGTGTATTTTTTAATTGTTCAATAAAGTGATCAATATTTTTATTCTATTTGGTACCTAAATTTTGTACCTAAAAAATGTATGTGGACAATTTAAGGAGCACTATGGCTGTAGAGCACACTGCAATAGGTTAGTGGTGAACAAACTTTTTATTAAACCACTATGCGTTTCGTCCGCGGACCGCTACCTTCCTCGGGTGGATTTAAATCCAACTGAGGAAGGTAGTGGTCCGCTGCCAAAACGCTTAATAGTTTAATAAAAGGGTTGTTCACCACTAACCTATTGCAGTGTGTTCTATAGCCATAGCGCTCCTTAAATTGACCACATACATACATTTTTTTTATTCAAAAAACGTTGATAATTCCCCTTGAGGGGTTGTGGCTGGAGCAGCTTGGGGCTTTATAGAGTATCTCCAGGAGTAAGACCTGAGGTGACGTGAATGTGAAGTGGTATCACGTGAGTGCATCTTATGTCCTCGTGACCACACCAGGAAGCACAGCACAGGAGTGATCTCAGAGCCACACAGCAGGAGTATACGTGAAGCCCACTGCCAAGGTTGTGCAGTGGTGCACAACTCTTCCAGATGAGAGGCTAGTCCCACCACCTTCCATTGAAATATCCCCAACAAATCACCAGGTGCTTCTCATGCTGCTCTCTTCCATGTTCATTATTTTACTTGGTGGGGGAAGGGAACAGAGGACTGATTCAGGAGGTAAGGCAAGGGTGGAGGCCCCGGCATCTTGGACTTCAGAGGTATCCTGGGGAATAGGGCATACTAGTGCACCCCCTAGTGTTGGGGACAGGGAAGGACAGCTGAGTCGTGACAACCTGTTAGTCTGTCAGTGATTTGAGACTGGGAAGGAGGTTCTCCTTCCAACAAGACACTGACCGAAAGCATAGTGCTAAAGCAAAACTGGTTTAACCCTTTCGCGCCAGAGCCAGTTTTCACCTTCGTGGCAGACCAATTTTTTACAATTCTGACCAGTGTCACCTTATGAGGTAATCACTCTGAAACGCTTCAAAGTATCCCAGTGATTGAGATTTTCTTTGTGACATATTGTACTTAATGATACTAGTAAAATTTGTTCGCTTTAACTTGCGTTTATTTCTGAAAATATTGAAACTTTGGCGAAAATTTTGCAATTATCAAACTTTTAATTTTTATTCCCTTAAACCAGAGGGTTATGTCACACAAAATAGTTCATAAATAACATTTCCCACATGTCTATTTCACATCAGCACAAATTTTGAAACATATTTTTTTTTTTTTAATTAACAAAACCACTTTTTTATGGTTAACAAGAGAAAATGCACCATAAAATTTGTTGGGTGGTATGCCAATACTCCATATGTGGTGGAAAACGTTTTTGGCGCATAGCAGGGCTCAGAAGGGAAGGAGCATCATTTGAGTTTTGTAATGCAAAATTAGCTGGAATCGATATGCCTAAACAGTGTAAAACCACACACATTGTCCCATTATGGAAACTAGACCACTCAAGGAATTTATATATGTGGTGAGCACCTTGAACCCTCTGAGGCTTCACAGAATTTTATACTGTTGAGCCGTGAAAATGAAAAAAACATTTTCCCACAAAAATGTTATTTTAGCCGCATATTTATTTTCACAAGGGTAGCAAGATAAAATGTTCCACAATATTTGTTGTGCAATTTCTCCTGAGTATACTGATACCTCATATGTGGAGGAAAACTACTTTTTGCCCGCACATCAAGGCTCGGAAGGGAAAGATCGCCATTTAACTTTTGGAATTCAAAATTGGCTTGAATAAATAGCTGATACTATGTCATGTTTGGAGAGCCCCTAAAGTGCCTGAACAGTAGAATCTCACCACAAATGACCCCATTTTGGATATTATACTTCCCAAGTACTTTTGTGATAAGCATCTTGAACCCCCAGGTGCTTCTCAGAAAACTAGAACGTTGAGCCGAGAAAATAAAAACTTTTTTTTTCCCACAAAAAATGTTTTTCGCCAGATGTTTTATTTATTTCACAAGGGTAACAGGAGAAAATAGATGCTAAAATTTGTTGTGCAATTTTTCCAGAGTGGCTTGGAGACACTGGGCAAGCGGGTGTGGCTTGGAGACACTGGGCAAGCGGGTGTGGCTTGGAGACACTGGGCAAGCGGGCGTGGCTTGGAGACACTGGGAAAGCGGGCGTGGCTTGGAGACACTGGGCAAGCGGGCGTGGCTTGGAGACACTGGGCAGGCGGGCACGGCTTGGAGACACTGGGCAGGCGGGCACGGCTTGGAGACACTGGGCAGGCGGGCACGGCTTGGAGACACTGGGCAGGCGGGCACGGCTTGGAGACACTGGGCAGACTGGCGTGGTATGAGAAGGGACAGGTAGGGACCTGTTCACACAGCAGGTGTAGGCAGGAGGGAGTGGTGTATGTTGGAACAGGATTTGGACCTGTTCACACAGGAGGTGCAGGTATGGATATAGGCAGGAGTGTGGAGTAGGCGGAGCCTCAGGAGTGTGGAGCAGGCAGAGCGGCTGGGGAGCCGAGCAGGCAGAGCGGCTGGGGAGCCGAGCAGGCAGAGCGGCTGGGGGGGCCTACCAGGCAGAGCTGCAAGAGTGCAGATGCACAGACGGGGCTGCATGGGTGCAGATGCAAAGACAGGGAGGACACAAGGAAAGAGACAGCAGGGAAGGAAGCCACAGACAAGGAGAAAGGGAGGCTAAGGTAGGACAGAGTACAGACAAGTTCCTGGGACCAAGACTCAAGGGCCAGGATATTCAGCCTCCTGGCAGGCAGGCAAAGAACACAAAGCAAGGCTAAGTGTATTCCTACAGAGAAGGCGGAAATACACAGGACAGGGCCTGACTTCCTCAGCAGCAAGATACTGAGATTAGACATTGCACAGGCAATGTTTCAGTGGGTGTGGCAGAACTAAATAGTCAAGGGCTCAAGGTGATTGGTCAGGGACAGATTAGACAGGTGCACCCTGACTGCATAAGAACCAGAGAGTTCTGTCGCCGCCCCTATACACACATAGCCAGGAAACATACAGGAGAGCAGAGGCACAGAGCACAGGACTGGCAACACAGAATCCACAGCATGACCCGGAGCAGTGAGTAAGTTGATGTGCGGGGGGATGGGAGGCCATGCAGCGACGCCAGCAGGGTTGTTACACAGTGTGTGTGTATACACTTGACACTCATGCATGCACGTTACCCATATGCAAACATTTGACAGATGTATAAACATACACAAATGATACGCAGTGCCCATATACAGGATTTGGAAATAAATAAAACCCTTCTTGTCCAGCATGCCCCTTCTTTGAGTAGGTAGCTTCTGTTGCCAGCACCTCTCCTCTCACCCCTGTTTGCTATGACACAGTCAGGGAGGGGCACAATGAGTACAGCAGAGCAGGGGAAAGTGGGAATTCCCATCCCTGGGGACAAGTCAGCTGAAGTCGGCTCTACTGAATGAGAGGCTTGTTGTTATGATTTAATTTAAAAGCATTGGTAATAACAATCATTTGCCAAAAAAAAATTCTAGTGATTGCTTCACTTAAATGTAGTGTGAATATTGCCTTAGAAAGAAATATGCTTGTAATTGATTTTCCAATATATACTTTGCTCAGTTCAGGCAATTATCCAGAGATGTCCTTAACTATGAACAAATCCCATTTTCGGGTAGAAATCCTCTTTTTAAAGAATACCTTGGACTAAAACCTCACTTGCTTATACTGAACAAGATGGACTTGGCAGACCTCTCTCATGAAAAGGTAAGAAAGAACAACAAATGCAATCATAGATCATGGATGGTAAGCATCACATAAAATATTCTTTTTAACTCTCAGTACATAGCCTTACTTTAAAAGGAATATCATATTTCTTTATTTTTGCATTAAAAAAAATTTATGCAATCAACAATTCTTATTAGAAAATGGCATGAACTGTTAACATTTATTCATTTTTTTCTGCAGCCGCTAGGGACTGAGCATGACTCCTACACACCGCAGATATGGCACCCCCAAGGCATAGGAGGCTAGGAGATTACAGTCTGCAGCCAACATAATCTCTTGCACTGTGACTACCTCAGCTGTGAACTGGGCACATGTTCTGAGCTCAGGAAGGAGTTGTATTCTGCAGTCACAAAAGTAGTGAGCGGTAACTGTGTACAGATGATGAGTACACATGGGGCAGTGGAGCTGTACACAGGTCAGGCCACCTGGAAATGTACTACTAGTACCAGGCTGCTCTCACTGCTGGAAGAAGGTATCTCTGCTCTAAGCAATGTGAGAACTGCTTGGTAGCCTGGTATTATTAATACAATGTCATGCTGTTGACCTGTGCTCTCCATTGCTGTCACTGCAGTGTTCAGGGCACCACAGAGAAATCCTCTCACTGCTGTGATCTGAACATTGTCAAAGTAACGCCTCATTCAGATGTCTCTGTGTGCAGGGACATCTGGTTGGGGCTTTACTGTTGGGTATGCAAAGCGCATCAAAGGTCTGTATGTGTAGAAAAAGCAGTAAAGCCTCTTCAGATGTCCCTGCATTACAGACATCTTAATGAGGCTTTACACTGGGCAGATCTGTGCATCTAACCCCATTACCCATGACACGGTCTGCTTAACCATACCTCTATTCTCACCCTCATCCTCTAGTCTCATCCTCTTATACAATCCGCAGAGCCCTGTGTCTCTGTAATATACTCAAAGAATCTAATCACAACCTGTGTGATTCTCTGTTAAGAACCCAGAATCTTATCCCATCCTGTGAGATGCTTTGCTGAGGCCTGTATCTAGGCCTATCCTGTGTGATTACCTGCTGTTGAGGTCTGTATCTCATCCCATCATGTGCGATACAGGTGGTGTATCTAATCTCTGCTCGCCCAACTGCGAACAGCACCAACTAACAAACTGTGCTGCCAGCTGTTCTCGGTGAAACTGTCTACATATCAATATCTCTTTGCAGTCATCCACAGAATGTCTCTGCTCTTTGCTCCTAAACTTTATCTTCCTGACATGACAGCATAACAAATACTCGGTGTTCGGGGGGCCAAACCCGAACAATAACACGGACTTCCTGTTGAAGTCCGTGTCTGAACAGTAGGTGTTCAGTACGGACGCCAAACTTTACTGTTTAGGTTCGCCCAAATCTGATTTTCAGCCACTCTTTCTTGGAAAATTCTTCCAGTTCTATGAGATTTCTGGGTCTTCTCACATACACTGCTATTTGGAGGTCTAGTCACAGATTTTCAATGATGTTCAGATAAGAGGACTATGAGGGTCATTGTAAAACCATCAGCTTGCACCTTTTCAGGTAGTCTATTGTGAATTTTGACGTGTTTTTAGGATAATTTATCCATTTGTAGAAGCAATCCTCTTTTCAATTTAAGCATTTTTACAGCTCCATCCACATGCTTAATGGTTGGCGAGGTGTTCTTTTCCTTAAATTATGAGCCTTTTTTTCTACATACAAACCTTTTGATCATTGTGGCTAAAGAGTTTTATTTTAATCTGATTGGTCAACTGGACTGTTTCCAAAATGCATATGGCTTGTTTAGATGTTCTTTTGCATACTTCTGACGCTGAATTTTATGGTGAGGATGCATGAGAAGTTTTCTTCTTATGACTCTTGCATGAAGGTCAAATTTGTGCAGGTGTCTCTGAACAGTAGAGCAATGTACCATAACTCCAGAGTTTGCTAAATTTTTCTGAAGGTCTTTTGCAGTCAAGCGGGGGTTCCGATTTGCCTTTCTAACAATCCTACGAGTAGCTCTAGCTACTAGTTTGCTTAGTCTTCAAGACCTTGCCTTGTTCTCTACTGCTCCTGTTAACTGCCATTTGTTAATTACATTTCTAAGTGAAGAAAGGGCAACTTAAAAGGGCTTTATCTTCTATAGCCTTCTGCTTTATGGACCTCCACCATTTTCATTTTCAGAGTGCTAATCAGCTGCTTAGAACTACCCATGGCTGCTGTTTTTTGGCACAAGGAAAAAAGAAAAAATGGCGACCATAACGTCCAATCAGAAAATAATTTAATAATATTGATAGTAATGAAATACAGGAACAAATAGGAAGCAACAGATCAATGGGCATAGAATAATATTAAAAGCATAAAAACAAGGACGTACAAACAGGATACCAAAAAATCTGGCCAAATAATATTGCATTAGGGCCAGGGTGGATTGATTTAAATCACGCCGATTTAAATCATGATTTAAATCACGATTTAAATCAAAAGATTTTTTTCTATTTAAATCGGATCGATTTAAATCAAAAGGTTTTTTTTTAATATAAATCACGATTAAAATGAAGTGAGAGCAGTGTGCATGTGCGCCCATAGTTACACGGACGAAACTAGGGGCAACGATCTAACGCCAGGGTGAGGGGGGGACCCCAAAGTAAGTAAAAATCTTTTTTGTTTTACTATATGGCAATAGGTAGGTGTTTAAAAGCAGCATGTCTTAATTGTATAAACTATTAATAGCCTCCACATTTTGTTCATACTGCCCCTTTAATTCCACACTTCTAGCTTGGTTTCAGTTTTGGTTTAGTTTCTTTTTCCCTGCATTCAGTTGACATGCCCAAACTTGTTGGATAGTCAGCAGTACTTGGCTCAGGCTGTAGTAACATCAGCAGTGCTTGGCTCAGGCTGTAGTAACAATCAAACTTCATAAGTGATCTGTGTGAGCCATGGCAGCAGGTCGTAAGAGAGACCCTATTTGGGTTCATTTTGTTGAGATGCCAGCAGCAGATCTTGGAAAGAAAGGTGCAAGAGCAAAGTGCAAATACTGTCAAAAGGATATCCAAGGACTTGTTTGCCGTTTGAAATCACATTATGAAAACTGCAACCAGAAGGGAAATGAAGATGTTGATAGTGATACAACTAATGTCAATGAACCCCCACAGCTTCTTATGCACCAGGAGCCTAGTACTAGTGGTAAGTCTGGCAATTAATTTACAACCTATTTTTTTAACAGACATTTTACTGGGATGGTTAAAGTCTATGAAAAGAAAAATGATTTAAATCTGATTTAAATCAAAAAAATCTGATTTTTTTGATTTTTTTAAAAAAATCAAGATTTTTATCCACCCTGATTAGGGCCACAGGTACCATGCCAAGCACACTGTACAACTTATTCCATTGATGTGCCTATCATGTACTAATACAAAAAAAAAGGATCAAGATATCTAAAGAAATGCATCATATTAATAAAGTGCTTTGTGCAAAATGCTGAAAAATAATCACTGCATGTGATCTACATATAATCAAGTGCTATTATAATCATATTTATGTCAAGGAAAGTGCAGGCACAGATAGACAATATATATGAGGGAGAGAGAAGAGACCAAAGTGTGGGTGTAAAATGATATGTCCAATTGTGGATGGAAGTACTACTTGCTCAAGTATTGTGGATCTCTCTCCTGAATGGCATCCTCCGCAACGTGCAAGTCATAACCTTAACGGCCTAATTAATGTAACATTGTTAGCAACATAGTTAGCAATGCTGAAAAAAGACATTTGTCCATTCAGTTCAGCCTATATTGCGCCGGAATAAATCCCCAGATCTACGTCCTTCTAAAGAACCTGATAACTGTAAGATACAATATTCTTATGCTACAGGAAGACATCCAGGCCTCTCTTGAACCCCTCGACTGAATTCGCCATCATCACCTCCTCAGGCAAGGAATTCCAGATTCTCACTGCCCTAACTGTAAAGAATCCTCTTCTATGTTGGTGGAAAAAACTTCTCTCCTCCAGACAGAAAATGCCCCCTTGTGACCATCACCTTCCTTGGTATAAACAGATCATTGGAGAGATATTTGTATTGTCCCCTTATGTACTTATACATGGTTAATAGATCACCCCTCGGTTGTCTTTTTTCTAGACTAAATAATCCTAATTTTGCTAATCTATCTGGGTAATGACAGCGTAAGCCCGCAGCTGTGATCGGAGGTATAAAGTACAGTTGTGGCCAAAAGTATTGACACCCCTGCAATTCTGTCAGATAATACTCAGTTTCTTCCTGAAAATGATTGCAAACACAAATTCTTTGGTATTATCTTCATTTAATTTGTCTTAAATGAAAAAACACAAAAGAGAATGAGGCAAAAAGCAAAACATTGATGATTTCACACAAAACTCCAAAAATGGGCCAGACAAAAGTATTGGCACCCTCCGCCTAATACTTGGTTGCACAACCTTTAGCCAAAGTAACTGCGACCAACCGCTTCCGGTAACCATCATTGAGTTTCTTACAATGCTCTGCTGGAATTTTAGACCATTCTTCTTTGGCAAACTGCTACAGGTCCCTGATATTTGAAGGGTGCCTTCTCCAAACTGCCATTTTTAGATCTCTCCACAGGTGTTCTATGGGATTCAGGTCTGGACTCATTGCTGGCCACCTTAGAAGTCTCCAGTGCTTTCTCTCAAACCATTTTCTAGTGCTTTTTGAAGTGTGTTTTGGGTCATTGTCCTGCTGGAAGACCCATGACCTCTGAGGGAGACCCAGCGTTCTCACACTGGGCCGTACATTATGCTGCAAAATTTATTGGTAGTCTTCTGACTTCATAATGCCATGCACACGGTCAAGCAGTCCAGTGCCAGAGGCAGCAAAGCAACCCCAAAACATCAGGGAACCTCCACCATGTTTGACTTTAGGGACCGTGTTCTTTTCTTTGAATGCCTCTTTTTTTTCTCCTATAAACTATGTTGATGCCTTTGCCCAAAAAGCTCTACTTTTGTCTCATCTGACCAGAGAATATTCTTCCAAAACGTTTTAGGCTATTTCAGGTAAGTTTTGGCAAACTCCAGTCTCGCTTTTTTATGTCTCGGGGTAAGAAGTGGGGTCTTCCTGGGTCTCATACCATACAGTCCCTTTTCATTCAGACGCCGACGGATAGTATGGGTTGACACTGTTGTGCCCTCGGACTGCAGGGCAGCTTGAACTTGTTTGGATGTTAGTCGAGGTTCTTTATCCAACATCCGCACAATCTTGCGTTGAAATCTCTTGTCAATTTTTCTTTTCCGTCCACATCTAGGGAGGTTATCCACAGTGCCATGAGCTTTAAACTTCTTGATGACACTGCGCATGGTAGACACAGGAACATTCAGGTCTTTGGAGATGGACTTGTAGCCTTGAGATTGCTCATGCTTCCTCACAATTTGGTTTCTCAAGTCCTCAGACAGTTCTTTGGTCTTCTTTCTTTTCTCCATGCTCAATGTGGTACACACAAGGACACAGGACAGAGGTTGAGTCAGCTTTAGTCCATGTCAACTGGCTGCAAGTGTGATTTAGTTATTGCCAACACCTGTTAGGTGCCACAGGTAAGTTACAGGTGCTGTTAATTACACAAATTAGAGAAGCATCACATGATTTTTCGAACAGTGCCAATACTTTTGTCCACCCTCTTTTTTTATGTTTGGTGTGGAATTATATCCAATTTGGCTTTAGGGCAATTCTTTTTGTGTTTTTTCATTTAAGACAAATTAAATGAAGATAATAATACCAAAGAATTTGTGTTTGCAATCATTTTCAGGAAGAAACTGAGTATTATCTGACAGAATTGCAGGGGTGTCAATACTTTTGGCCACAACTGTATACCACTGGTCACTGGTGTCAGCTGACTGGACTGCTGCCCCCGTGAGCTGACGCCTGCTGCTGCTAATAGCAATGAGAGCAGGAGCGGCTGATGGCGAGTATAACTGTGTTTTATTTCAAATAAGAAACTTTATTTTGGCTGTGTGTTTATTTACAATACAACTATAGGATTAGTAATGGATAGGTGTCTTATAGACTCCTCTCCATTACTAAGCAGTGGGTTTGATGTCACCAGACAATACAAAGGTGACATCACAGACATGAACCCCACTTGCCACCACTACAGAGCAAGTAAGGAGAGCGGGGCAAAGCGCCAGAATTGGCACATCTAATATATGTGTGTTATGAATGAGTTACCGGAGGAGGAAAAAACAAAAATACAAGCTAAGTCCAGAAAACCAGAGAGGTTGGTAGCTAGCGGATTGCAGACCCCTGATCCTATTCACAACAACTAACAGTAGCCGTGGGGTGATCCTACGGTGGTCCTAGACACCTCGTTCACAGCCGGAGAACTAAATAAACCCAAAGAAAGAAAGGGGAAATCTAAACTGCCCCAGAGCAGACCCCAAAGCAATAGACAGCCCCCAACATGTATTGACGGTGAAAACAGATGAAAACACAAACACAGACAGAAAGACAGGCTGAACAAACGATGGGGCCCTCGCTAACTAGATAGGACATGAAAGAAAAGCAACTGTCTACAATCACGCAAAAACCCTGCCAAAAATAATGTCCAACACGTCTGACAGAAAAGGCCCTGAAGTCACTAGACTTCAAAATCACTATATCAGCACTCGGGTATATCTTGAAAACAGAGCAAAGAGATCAACTGATCAGAGACAAAAAATGGAGTTCAGCCAGTCCCAACCAGGGATGGCTGAACACAAACACTAAGTAAACCAGACAAAATCTCATGGAACAATAGCAGAGCAAAAACTTAGCTTTAGTAGACAGGACTAAACTGGAGGCCAGGGCTCAGAGCAGAGAGGATCACCAGCAACCCAGCAGGGCGTCGGCGGCCTTATATCCTCTGAGATTCCGGATGTCCAATCACACTCCACCTATTCAGATGACAGGTTTTTCCCATCCAAATCAATTTCACTACCTCCTTTCACCAGCAGAGGGAGTTCATCGGACATCAAAGGTGAAGGAGAAAATGAGCTCATAACAGATGTGCCTTTTCTGGGCGGCTACGGGCTGCTATTTTCAGGCTTTGGGTGCCAGCTTGAGAATACCAGCTGTCTGCTTTAGCTTGGCTAATTGTCAAAAATGGGGAACCCCCCACGCTGTTTTTATAATTATTGAAATAATTAAAAAATATGGACTGAGACCCCTCTACTGTTCATAACCAGCCTTGTTGAAGTTGACAGGTGAGGGTTGCAGCCTCCAACTGTGAGTTTGGCCTGACTGGTTATCAAAAATACAGGGTGTTTATTTATAGCACAGGAGCCGGTTGACGAATATTCCCATCAGCCGCTCCTGCTCTCACTGTTATTAGCAGCAGCAGGTTTGGCCGATGGGAGCAGCGACGTTTGCTGTGCTGTCATGCACATAACAGCGTGTCAAACACTGGGTGTTAGGGCCCCCCATTCAGGTGAGTGGGTTCTGTGTTCAAGTCTTCGTACTGTTTTGGTACCTGAACCCAAACATTTTCTAACTTCATACGTACCTGAACCTCCAGGTGTCTGCCCATCACTAGTCAGGACATAATTCTACTTTCCTTCTGTAATAATCCTAGAAACCCAGGGGCGGAAAAATTTCTTAGTTTAGATGTCATCAGACTGCGCTGCTCGCCTTTCAGGATAATGTACCAAGTAGATGTAATGGTGAATAGACTTTATTTCTACGCATTTCGTGGTGATCACACCACTTCCTCAGGACAGTCTATACACACACAGGGTCTGTTATTTATAGCAAAGGAAGGCACATGGAGATGCCTCATTTCAAAACAATTCCACACCCAGAGGGTGAGGAATCGGACTTCACATATTTAAACACATATATCATAAAACACACACAAAACAATCATAAAACATAATTGAATATATCACTTAAAAGCATTGCTCATACATGTAAAAATCTAAATACAGAGAAACACAAAAAAAAGTAGTTAAAGGGAACCTGTCACCCCCCCAGGCGTTTTTAAGTAAAAGAGCCACCTTGTGCAGCACTACTGCTGCATTCTGTTGTCAAGGTGGCTCTTTTATTTAGCATCCTTTCCACCGCAGAAATAATCGTTTAGAAAATTGGTCAGACATACCTGAAGTTTGACCGGGGGGCAAGTCTTTCTCCCTCTGACACAGACACCTCGCATACCTCATTCATTTCTTCCTTCATTCTTTGCCCCGCCTTCTCAGCATTCATTTGAAATCCTGGCGTCTGCGCTGTACTATATTTTCTAGGGCATGCGCAGTTAGCGCTGCCCATGTTCTGACATCACATCATGTCCTTGCTATCGCGCCTGCGTGGACACGTGGCCATAGATCCTGACCCGCAGTCGCTTATGATTTATTCACACTGCGGGGCTGGGAATCTTGGGCATGCGCAGTACTTCTCTGCAGCTCTCCGACTTTTGGAGGCGAGAGGCGATGCCACAGCAATTAGGGATAAGCTGACGATTCCACCGATGACGCTGCACTGTAGGAAAGAGGCGGAGGGATTTGAGAGAGTCGGAGAGCCGCAGAGAAGTACTGCGCATGCCCAAGATTCCCAGCCCCACAGTGTGAATAAATCATAAGCGACCGTGGGGCGGGATCAATGACAGCCCGTCCACGCATGCGCGATAGCAAGGACATGTGATGTCAGAGCACGGGCAGCGCTACCTGTGCATGTCCAAGAAAATCTAGTACAGTGCGGACACCAGGATTTCAAATGAATGCTGAGAAGGCGGGGCAGAAATGAACGAAGAAATTAATGATGGATGTGAGGCATCTGTGTCAGATGGGGAAAGACCTGCCCCCCGGTCAAACTTCAGGTATGTCTGACCAATTTTATAAACGATTATTTCTGCGTTGGAAGGGACGCTAAATAAAAGAGCCACCTTGACAGAATGCAGCATTAGTGCTGCACAAGGTGGCTTTTACTTAAAAACGCCTGGGGGGGTGATAGGTTCCCTTTAAATAAATGAGTAAATTTTGCAAGCTGGGGGAGTGCTTGAAGCCATGGTGTTAACCCTTTCATTCTTTCTCAGACCCTGCTACTAATGTTTTAAACCATTGAGCCGTGGGTGGATTTGATTGGATCTCTTCATTTGGTTGTAGTTTCACAAGAGTCTATGAAATCAAAGCGACAATAATGAAAACAAAAACTTTTGAAAAAAATTTAAAAAAAAATTGACAATTTTCTAGAACAGTGAAAACATAATAACCACTATGAATGGATGCAACCTCTTCATAACAAGGAGTAGATATTTGTCAGATCTGTAGCATTTATAATTTCTAAAGTGCAGAGAAAAAAGGAGGTTGTACAGGGGAACAGCACAGAATCCATAGAAATATCCAAATCAATTGAACAAATCAGTTGTTTCGTTGAGTCCATGGGGATTATAGTGTTCAGCTTGTGAATCCTGAAGTTTTCTTTCCGGTTAAGAGTCTGGACTCTATTACGGTTAACAAGGGGGACATGGTCAATAGAGATCATCCTGAAGGAGATCCTTTTGTTGTGATATATCGCATAATGCCTGGAAAGGCCATTCTGTAAAAATCCTTCTTTTATAATATACCTGTGTGAGTTTCTTCTTTTATGTAGCTGTTGCGTTGTCCTGCCCACATATTATTTCTTACATTCGCATATAATGACATAGATGACGAAACTGGATTGGCAAGACAAATGGTATCTGATTTGAAACTCATCTGAATTTCCACTGTCTGATGAAAATTTTTGCATCATGAATGATGCTGGAGCAACATAGACATCTCGGGATGCCACATCTATATGAGCCTTGTCTGGGATTTTTTGCAGAGTGATTGAAATCCTCCTTTTTCTTTAGCCGGCTGGGGGCTAACATGTTTTTTAATGTCGGGGCCCTTCGCAAAGTTATCAGGGGATTGTTGGGAAGAAGCTTCCCCAATATGGGATCATTAAGAAGTATGCCCCAATGTTTTTTCAGAACCAGACGAATTCTCTTGTTCTGGGCTGAAAAAGTGGTAATAAAATTGAAGTTGAACATTAGTATCAGATGCTGATTTTTTTTCTTTTTATATTATTAGAGCTTAAGTATGTCTGTTCTATTTTTTTGCTTTCAGAGAAGGCTCTATGGATCAATTTTTTGGGGTAACTTCTTTCAAGAAATCTGTGATAAAATTTTTGATTGGTTGATGAAATCTATATCCACACTACAGTTCCTTTTGATTCCTTTGTATTGGTTGAGCGGAATATTCCTCAACCATTTGATGTAGTGTCCACTTTGATAACGGACAAAACTGTTCGCATCCACATGTTTGAAGTAGGTTCTTGTGTGAATTTATATATTGTCATGAAAGAAAGTGATCTCAGGGAAGTCAACTGTGTTTGGATTTACTACAGGGTGAAACCCAAACCACATGTGTTATCTTCAATTGTCCTGAGTAAGGACCCCACATCATCGTTTGAATTATCATAAATAAACAATAAATCATCTATGTAACGTTTGTAAATGATTTTTTTGGGTGCATGTATAATACTGTATATGAAGATGGACTCAAAGATGGCCATGAACAAATTTGCATAAGTTGGTGCCACCTTCGAGCCCATTGCGGTCCTGAGTATCTGATGGTATAGGGTATCTAGAAAGGTAAAGAAATTATTATGGAATATGAACTGCATGCTTTCATATAAAAAATCTTTGTATGGATGTCAACCGTGGATCAATGTCTATGAACGTTTTAAGACACACCAGTCCCAAATCATGGGGGAATGCTGAAATAGAGAGCAGATACATCCATGCAAATGAAAACAAAAGTGTTCTTCCATGGGATGTCCTTCGTAAGTCAGATTAGATGACTGGAGTCCCTCAAGTAACTGTGTAGTTGGTCTCTGTGTGTGCATCACTGCATCCACATAAATTGCAAGGTTTGATGTCAGGGACCCTATCCCTGAAATTGTGGGTCTCCCAGTGGGTCTTTTAGCATTCTTGTGGATTTTGGGTGGTGATATAAAGGCAATCGGGGGATTGACAACTCTTAAAAATGTTTTCTCTGTTTTATTCAGAATATTCTGTTTATCAGCTTTTGATATTAAAGTGTTATAAGTAATCACTGCACTATTATATTGAGTGCTATCGACCTTGTTGTAAGTCTTGGAGTCAGATAACAGTCTAAATGCTTCTGCTTGATAATCCCCCCAGTCCTGTACCACTATTACCCCTCCCCCCCCCCCCCGTCTGCCATGCGGATGACAAGGTCTGGATTGCTCTTTATGGATTCTAATACCTCTTTCTTTTGGGTTAAGATTGGATTCCCCATTTGAAACATGATCAGAGAAAGTTTTCAGATGGTGGCCTTTACTTTGGATGGGGTAAAAATTAGACTTTCCCTTCAATCCTGTATGATAAATAGGATCCTCTGTTGTTTGGTGTTCTGGAGTGGGTTTTCTTTGGAGAAATGTTGCTTAAGTGTTAGCTTTCTTATAAAGGACTGGAAGTCCATAAATAGATCTATGTCTCTAGTGTTATGGGTGGGGCAAAAAGAAAGACCTTTCTGTAGGAGAGAGGTTTCTGTAGAAGAAAGGTTATAACTGGGTAAATTGAAAATATTACTTTTAGTGATGGTGTAAGAAGGTGAGATAAGACTGAGTCAGCGGTGTCCGGTGCCCCCCTTTAAGGCCGGAACTATCGGGGCTGTCACCACTGTTGGTGGAGGAGTTTTCCTCTTAGAAGGAGAGACTGTCACGATCCCGCCGCTGACACCGATATGTCACGGATGGAGGGACGCGATATACTGCCAACACATGGCTATCACAGGCACAGGGGGCTTATCTTAGTTATCCCACCACTGGCACCATGTGATAAACAGCAAGCTTGCCATGCCCTAACAATTTACCGCAGGGGGTATTTTTGGTTTTCCCCCCACTGCCCACAATACTTAACGAAACTTTTCAGTTCCACTTCGGAACTCGCAGCTCTCCGGCGCCCCCCTTACCGTCAGGTCAGTCAGGGAACTACACCTGGGATAATTGGTCGCCGGTCGGCTGCCTCAATAAGGTCTGGCTACCCGGCACGCTGCAGTGAGAGAATTATAAAATGCTCTGGCTGCAGCCACCCAATTAGCTTATAAAATCCCTTTCTGTCACAGCCAGCAGTACCCGGGACCCAGACCACACTTCGCCGCCACCAGCTACGATTCACTTAATCAATGAGTTAATTAAGAGAGTCCGTAGCAAACCCCCAAATTAGTAGCGTAATTATCTTAAAGGCGCATAAATTCGTCTTAGAGCATGAAGACAGAGCTAATAAGTTTTATAATTTATTCTCAAAAGGGCAGTGATTACACAGAGAAAAGATGTTGCAAAGTTGTGACATTAGATATGTACAATGCAAATATAAAATAAACGGGAGTAACAGAACAGAGAGTAGCACTTACAGTTGCTTAGATGGACTTAGGCTAACCATGTGGGGAGGCGGGGCTAGATGTCTCCCTACATCTGGGATCTTCTTGGCATGAGATTTCTAGCAGGAATCCTGAATTTTAGGGGAGGAATACCTTATAGCCTAGGGTCGGTGACATCATAAAAGGGGCCGTTTAGGGTTGGTCCTCCCCCAGCTCTCGGAGTACAATTCTGACTACTAAACTTATTATACCTCGTATAAACACGCACATGGTATCATTTTCTTTAGCCTATTGGAGAGTATAATTCAAGACCAAACATGCAGTAATTATGTCACACCATTTAGGAGGAATTAATTTCTCGGTTTCTGCTGGGGATAGAACTTCGCAAGAACCACCGTATTGAAACCGGATCAGAGCATATCACAGAATTGTCAGTTTCATTTTTCCATCACAAATGGGGTCCGAAGTAGGCCCATTTTAATATTTTCCATAACTGAACTCGCCGCATGGCGAGAGAACAAAGAACATCCTTTCCACTTAGCTAATTAACATTCCTTAGCTGTAGAGAGGGGGAGGAGGGGGGATACTCACTGTGATCTCAGATTACACAGGGCTGCACAGTGTGTGAGCTGGCTGGAGAAGGAGGCCGCAGGAGCTGACAGGCAAAAGTCTTCTCTGTGGATAGAGAATGGGAGATTTTGGAATGTTCCAGAGAAGTCATATCTTACTTATTACAGAGACCTTTCTGTCAGACAGCATGGGGTGCGGGGTACAAAAGGAGACCTGAGCGAGGGAACGAGGCAGACTTGGCAGGAAGGTGACAGGAGACGGCTTACTCCCTCTCCGCTGCTCCTACTGACAACTCCTCTGTTTCCAGACCTCCATATACTGACTTTGAGACTTCTCCTGATGCTATTCCGTTACCGTCTGTACTTGCACTGTTGAATACCCCTGCTTCACCCGAGATACCGGAGCAACTGTTTAGAGACTACTCCCCGGCGCCATTTCTGAGGAATTCACACGAAGGACTGTTTCTACATTCCAGCGTACTCAAGACAAACAGGACTGAATCCTTCGACACTGGTGGGCGGCAGTGTTACTCGTTTCTTCGTAACAGAGCCAGAGACTTTGTGCATCGTTTGAGACGCCGCCGGGAGATATTCCAGCCTTCCCCCTACCAGAACTGCAATCAATAAATGTCCCGTTTATCTTGTATATTCTTTTGCCATTGCCTTTTCCTCCCTGCTTGGAGTATTATTGTTACAGTGCTGTGCAAATTAATTGGGACAAAGCATTTTTTTTTTTTTTTTAAGTAAAATCGTAAGTTGGTTACCAGTCAGTGATTCAAACCAGTTTTAACTGCTTTGAACAGGTGTGAGTGCCTGTTCAAAGCAGTTAAAACTGGTTTGAATCACTGACTGGTAACCAACTTACGATTTTACTTAAAAAAAAAAAAATGCTTTGTCCCAATTTAATTTGCACAGTATTGATTGTTCAGTATATTCTTGTTAACCCCTTCTGTTTCTCCCTTATATTTTGGCGTAGTCGGCAGGATGCAGTCTGGTAGCGCGGAGACAGCAGAATAGGCGGTTGGGCCCATAACTAGTATCTCTTTGGGGGCCATGCTGAGCAACTTACTAAAGTTAACGGGGTCTAATATAACATGGAGTTGGACTGAACGTATGAGGGGTATGACGAAGATGATAATCTTTATTTTTATATAGCGATAACATATTCCGCAGCGCTTTACTGTTTTCACACATTTTCACTGTCCCCAATTGGGCTCACAATCTAAATTCCCTATCAGTATGTCTTTGGAGTGTGGGAGGAAACCCACGCAAACACGGGGAGAACATACAAACTCCTTGCAGATGTTGTCCTTGGTGGGATTCGAACCCAGGACTCCAGCGCTGCAAGGCTGCAGCGCTAACCACTGAGCCACCGAGCTGCCCTAAGATGCACCCGATGACCCCCACACTCGAGGCTGAGGTGGCCATTATGGCTTTAGACTGAGAAGCTCAAGATGTTGCGTACCCCCCGAGACCGAGACACGATTTCTAAAGTACTCCAGATCTTAGAATGCCCTATAAGAACTACACACCGCCATTGTCAGAAAAGATGAGATGGGGATAGAGCCGACAGATGTTGTACTGTGTGACTTGTTGGTGACCGGCCTACGGGATGTCTTGACCAAACAGACTCTGAGAGAGCGGGTACGGGTAGACCCTCATATCACTTTTGCTGACGTAAGGAGAGAAGCCCGCTCACGTGAACAAGAGCAGGGGGTGACAGTCCCAGTAGGGAAGGTCCATAGTGGTGGAGTCGCAGTTCAATCGACAGTTGATCCCCAATGGGTCAAAGAAATGCAAAGAGAACTGGTGAATATTCAAGGCCCAAATGAAAGAAAGTTGAGACCGGCCAGTGTACCGCCAGAAGTCAAGGCAAAGCAAATGCCCATAACGAGGGCCCAAAAGTCCATTGGCCGAGGTCTTTTGCATGCTATAATTGTAGAGAGATAGTATATTTGGCTAGGGAGTGTCCACGACGGGCCACGCCTCGTCCCCACCGCCCATTAAACCAAAGGGCTCCAAGCTTGGGGGACGTCACCCCTAGCTAGAATGGAAAGAAAGGAGTAGTAAAAGTCCTACAAATTTAGTTTCAGCATGTCCTCTAGTATGGGCTGAATTCGATGGTCGGGCCCGTGCGTTGCTTGGTGGATACGGGGTTGCAAGTAACCACGATGCTGGAAACATATTTCCGTTGACGGCTGCAAATCACCTACCCATCCCGGTCGCAGGGGTGGTATGGATGCAGGTCTTCCTGTGTGGGAAGGATCTTGGACGGAGGGTTATCGTATTGACCTAGGGAGAGTCGGGCCATGGTCACACTGTAACATTAGGGATGATTATCCTGAAAGAGTTTGGAAAGTTGCTGAGTGATGATCCTTCACACTTGTCTTTTAAGTCAGTGGAGTTATAGAATCATAGAATCGTAGAGTTGGAAGGGACCTCCTGGGCCATCTGGTCCAACCCCCTGCTCAAAGCAGGATTCGCTAAAACATCCCAGTCAGATGTCTGTCCAGCCTCTGTTTGAAGACTTCCATTGAAGGAGAACTCACCACTTCTCGTGGCAGCCTGTTCCACTCATTGATCACTCTAACTGTCAAAAAGTTTTTTCTAATATCTAATCTATGTCTCCTCCCATTCAGTTTCATCCCATTGCTTCTAGTCTTTCCTTGTGCAAATGAGAATAAAGTTGATCCTTCTACAATGTGACAGCCCTTTAGATATTTGTAGACAGCTATTAAGTCTCCTCTCAGTCTTCTCTTTTGCAAACTAAACATTCCCAAATCCTGCAACCTTTCCTCATAAGACAGGGTTTGCAGACCGGTCACCATTCTGGTCGCTCTTTTCTGAACTTGTTCCAGTTTGTTGATGTCTTTTTTTAAAATGTGGTGCCCAAAACTGGACACAATATTCCAGATGAGGTCTGACCAAAGAGGAGTAGAGGGAAATAATGACTTCACGTGATCTAGACTGTATGCTTCTGTTAATACATCCTAGAATTGCATTTGCCTTTTTTGCTGCTGCATCACACTGTTGACTCATATTCAGTCTGTGATCTATTAGTATACCCAAGTCTTTTTCACATGTGCTGTCACTTAGCCCTATTCCTCCCATTCTATATATGCTTTTTTCATTTTTATTGCCCAGATGTAGTACTTTGCATTTCTCCCTGTTAAAAACCATTCTGTTAGTTGCTGCCCACTTCTCCAGTTTATTTAAATCTTTTTGAATCCTCTCTCTCTCTTCTCTAGTATTAGCTATCCCTCCTAGCTTTGTGTCATCAGCAAATTTAATCAGTTTACCCTCAATTCGTTCATCTAAATCGTTGATAAAGATGTTGAACAATACAGGGCCCAGGACAGAGCCCTGTGGTACCCCACTTGAGACATTCTTCCAACTGGATGTGCAGCCATTTACGACCACTCTTTGGGTCCGATCACTAAGCCAGTTATGAATCCACCTAACAGTTGCCTTGTCCATTCCATACTTAGTCATTTTTTCAATAAGGATTGTATGAGAGACTTTGTAAAATGCTTTGCTGAAGTCAAGATATACTATATCTACAGCATTTCCTTGATCCACCCAATCAGTGATACCGTCATAGAAGGAAATTAAGTTAGTCTGACATGACTTATTAGTTACAAACCCATGCTGACTGTTTAATCACTTCATTCTTATCCAGGTATTGACATACATGTTGTTTATTAATTTGTTCAAAGATCTTTCCTGGTATAGAAGTCAGACTCACCGGCCTATAGTTGCCTGGGTCCACCTTCTTCCCCTTTTTGAAGATAGGAACAACATTTGCTCTTCTCCAGTCTTCTGGCACTTCTCCTGTTCTCCAAGAATTTTCAAAGATTATGGAGAGGGGTTCAAAAATTTCTTCTGCTATCTCCTTCAGTACTCTGGGGTGTAATTCATCTGGACCTGGAGACTTGAATTCATTTTAGGTTAGCTAAGTGTTTCCTCACTATCTTTCTGTTTATAGATATCCTGGATTCTTCTATTCCCTTAATAGGACAGTTAATAACAGTTGATGTTACATTTCCTTTCTGAGAGAAAACAGATGCAAAATAGGAATTTAAAAGTTGAGCCTTCTCAACATCCTGTCTTACCATTTCATCATTTTCATCCTGTAAAAATCCTATAGCATCTTTGACTTTTCTTTTACTTTTGACATATCCCCAAAATCCTTTATTATTGCTTTTGACATCTCTTGCAAGCCTCAATTCATTTTCAACTTTAGCTAATCTGATTTGTGCCCTGCAGGTTCTGCAGACAGCATTATATTCTTCTTTAGATATGCCTCCCTGTTTCCATTTTATAAACATTTTTTTTCTTCCTTTTTAGCATGCGCTTAACTTCTGTGTTCATCCATCCTGGTTTCCTTAAATGCTTCCTATTCTTCCCTCTTTTCGGGATTGTTAACAACTGTGCTTTGAGAATTTCATTTTTCAAGATTTCCCATCCTTCCTGGACATTTTTGTCTTTAAGGATATCCAGCCATTGGATCCCTCCAATTCTCTTTCTGAATCCCTTAAAATCTGCCTTTCTGAAATCTAACCTTGACGTCTGAGTCTTCACAGGTCTTCCGCCTCTAGTTATCCAAAATTCTAAAATAGCATGGTCGCTACCTCCTAGGGTCCCAGCCACTTTTACCTCCTCAACCATTTCCTCCCTGTTTATAAGGATTAGATCCAAGGTAGCAGTTCCCCTTGTTTTCTCCCTTACCTTTTGGAAGATAAAGTTGTCAGCAAGAGAGGATAAGAATTTCCTTGACCTGTTAGTTTTGCCTGAGAGATTCCCAACAAATGTCTGGATAGTTGAAATCTCCCATGACAACTATGTCATATTTTTTGGAGAACTTGGCCATTTGATGCATAAAGAGTTCATCCATATCTTCAGGTTGCACTGGCGGCCTGTAGTAAATGCCTACAATGGTGTCCTTTCCATTGTTCTGTCCTTGTATTCTTACCCAAACAGTTTCCACAGAACTCCCAGTCTCTGAAGCTTCAATCTCTGTGCAGATATACGCGTTTCTAACGTACAATGCGACACCCCCTCCTCGTTTATCAAGTCTGTTTCTTGCAAATAAGTTGTATCCTTCTAGTCTTGTATTCCAATCATGTGTATTGTCCCACCAAGTTTCAGTGATCATATTTCTTTTCCTGTGTTAGTAGTTCCAATTCTCCTTGTTTGTTGCCCATGCTTTGTGCATTAGTATAGAAACATTTTAGTTTGTGATTGGTTTCTCTTTCTCCAATATTTTTATTAATTAGATTCTTTCGTCTTTTTTCTTCCTTTCCAATTCTAATAGCAGAGTTCTCAATAGCATTTGTCAGGTGTATGGCTTTTTCTGGTCTTTTGCTTCCCTTCCCATGTTCTAGTTTAAAGCTCTCCTTACAAGTGTAGCAAGGCGACTTCCAAATACATGCTTTCCAGTCTTCGTAAGGTGCACCCCATCTCTAGCAAGTAGTCCATCGTATAAGTAGTTCACTCCGTGATCCAGAAATCCAAATCGTTGCTGACAGCACCATCGACGTAGCCAGTTGTTCACCTGCAGAATCTTATTCCACCTCCTTGTTCCATGGCCATCCACTGGGAGGATGGAAGAGAAGACCACCTGCGCTCCCAGTTCTTTCACTTTCTTGCCTAAGTCTTCAAAGTCTCTGCAGATGGTTTCCAGGTCGTTTCTTGCGGTGTCATTTGTCCCCACATGTAGTAGCAGGAATGGGTATTCATCTCTAGGTCTGAAGAGTCCTGATATCCTGTCAGACACATCTTTAATTTTTGCACCTGGAAGACAGCACACCCCCCAGCAGCGGGTGTTTGAAAGTTGATTCGTATATCCCAGGTGCAGGAAGTTTCCAGTCAAGGGGCAACACTGGGGAAAAAGGTAGTACCGACATCCACGCAACTCGCCCTACCACCGGGACAGACTGTGTCTACCCGTCCAAGCTCAGGCCCCGCTGGAGGGGGTGGAAGTTCAGTTGGAACCTCCGGTAGTACAACAACTGCCTGCGGGACTCTTGGTGGCCCAGACACTGGCTGTGATGCGAGAGGGAACGATTCTGGTGCATTGTGTGAACCTCACTGATCAGCAGAGTGTCGGTTCAATCAGAGGCGAAGTAGCTCGAGTAGTGGGCATGCCTGAAGAAGTCATACCGCCCCACGACATACAGCTAGCAGTGAGTCTGGAAGACCCATGGATGGTGAAAGTCACTACCTCTCCGACAAACGAACCTCAATACATCCAAGAGGGTCGGCGCATCTTAGAACAGATGCGTGCTGAACTGTCCGAGCTCACGACCACCCAAGTGTGTATCAAGTGGAGGCGTTGCTGGGGCGATACCGATCTTGTTTTTCGAGTAACGAAGATGACTTCAGCTGCACCACGGCAATTACTCATGAAATTCCCACAGGGGAGACAGCACCCATTCGAGAGTGTTACCGCCAGATCCACCCTCAGTTGTACCAAGAAGTAAGGGAAATGCTCATTTAGATGATACAGGCAGGTGTCATTAGAGAAAGCCAGAGTCCGTGGGTGGCCCCCATTGTACTAGTGCGGAAGAAGGACAAGACCTTGAGGTTCTGGGTGGACTACCGTAAGCTTAGCGCCTATACTGTATGTGATTCATACCCTCTGCCCCAGATTGAGGAGTCTCTGTGCATTGGGGAAAGCCAAGTTCTTCTCCTCTCTGGATCTCGCCAGTGGCTACTGGCAAGTGCCCATGTTGGAAAAGGATCGGGCGAAGACGGCCTTTATACTTCCCATGGGCCTCTTGAATTCAACCGAATGCCGTTCGGCTTGGCCAATGCCTCTGGTACATTCCAACGGCTGATGCTGGTGTCTGGGCGACTTGAACTTTGAGGCCACCCTTATCTACTTGGATGACATAATCGTGTATGCTGCTTCATTTGAAGACCATCTACGGAGACTAGAGCAGGTGCTGAGACGTCTACAGAAGTATGGGCTGAAAATGAAACCCCAAAAATGTCACCTGTCCCGGACTCAGATCGAGTGCTTGGGTCACATCGTTTCCGCCGAAGGAGTGAGGCCGTCACAGGAAAAGATTGCGGTGATCAGAGATTGGCCGACTCCAGAGAACATGAAGGATGTACGTGCATTCCTGGGACTAACAGGATACTACCGTTGCTTCGTGAAAAACTTTACTTGGGTACTGCAACCGTTACTCGAACTCCTGAGAATGCCAAGGTTCGATCCATTCGCTGGGAAGAAAGGCAGGAGAAGGCGTTTTGTAAGCTTAAAAAAAAGGCACTGACCGAGGCCTTATGCGGACTTCTCTATACCGTTCATTCTTCACACTGACTGCAGCTCGCACGGACATGGAGCTGTGTTGTCGCAGGTGCCAGACGGGAGAGAGAGGGTGATTGCCTATGCTAGTTGGTCCCATCACCATTCCGAATGCAACCTGGACAATTACACCTCCTTCAAGCTGGAGTTGCTGGCGTTGGTGTGGGCTATGACGGAGGGATTCACGGAATACCTGTCTGGCTTGGAGGTGCTAGTACGTACCGATAATAACCCATTGGCACACCGGGAGAACTCTAAGCTAGGCAGCTTGGAACAATGCTGGGTGGCCCTGATGGCAAAGTTCTGGTACTGAATCGCCTACAGGAGGGGAGCAGAGAACACGCACGCTGACGCCCTGTCTAAAGCAAGGCATGCACCACCAGGGGAGAGTAGGGATGAATTGCTGGAAGGAGAAAAGGTACCCCGATTTCTAAGGACCGCTGGGACGGTGGCGGCCACACTTGACCAAATACAGACCCTCCGTCATGAAGGAGTATTGGGAAGATCTCGGAATGAGTGGGTCCAATTGCAGCAGGAGGACCGTGAACTCGCTTTGTTCAGGCACTGAGTGATGGTGGAGAAGCTGCCTAGTCCAGAGCAGCGAAGTGCTTTGACCCCAGAAGCATTGGAAATCCTCCGGCAGTGAGAGCGTCTGCAGATGAAAAACGGACTGTCATATCGGAAGGTACAACTTTGGGGAGAACTGGGAGCTTCCTGGCAGGTGGTGATACCGGAGACAGTACTGCCTACGCTGGCCACCGAAGCTCATAAAAAAGGGGCTCACTTCGGCCTTGAGAAAACGTTTCAGTGGCTCCAACGGTTCGTTTACCACCCATGTCACAATATTGTCAGTTTCTTTTTGTTTGAGGAGCATGTTTGTCCATGGACTAGAAGTAGGCGTATGACCTTTTTTGGATGGGAAGGAATTTTTTGGGGGGGCGATTCCCTATGGGGGACCCAGTTCTCTTGTAATTGCTATTAGTGAACCTCCTTTTGTGAATGAATTCCCCCCCTCTGTTGGGAGGTCGAGACACCGGACTGAGTGCTAAAGAGTTTCTTAGGGGCTCTCTTGCTACTGGAGTTATAATCCTCGCTATCGCTATAAAGTTTTTTTTTTTTTTAAATCATTTCCTGCTCTAGTTGTAGAATTTTTGTAGTGATAGCTGAATTTATTTTATTGTATTCAGGGTGTGTATTAAAAGGCAACAATTTCATAGACACCAGAGTGATTCTTTCTGCTGCAGCTTCAGCAATGGTGGTCTGTTTTTTAACCTCTTTACCCCCAAGGGTGGTTGGCACGTTCATGATCGGAACGATTTTTACAATTCTGATGAGAAAAAGAAAACGGTCTTAGGAGCGCAGGAAAGAGACTCTGACAAGAGATGGGTTTAAACCACAACGCATTTCGACAGAGGATCCGTCTTCATCAGGTGGAAGTTTATTAATGACATAAGGGATGGGGTATTTAAATGGGAAGCAGCCAATCACAACAGTCAAAACAGTCACATGTTATGATAGTCACATGTTACGACAAGATGACATCATGTATTATAATAATAAAAAAAAAAAAAAAAGATAAAAACAACCTATATAAAACGGGAGATAAAACAGCATGAGGTAAACAAGTTTTAATTGTATAAAATGTGCAAAAAGGAGCAATAAAATAATATCGATAGAAATGAATAAAATTATTAACAGGTTAGTAGACCAGTAAAAAGACCAATAAAAAAGCGAGAACCCATATTAATAATAAAAGCATGTAAACAATAGCATCTATGTAAAACGCACTGATGATAAAAAGGCAAATAAAGTTATCTGGTCACTTTATAGTTTAAATTCAGACCTTCAGGGACAAGTGTGCCAAGCTTGAATATCCAAAAGCCTTCTCTATTGATTAAACTGTTGAAGCGATCAGCCACGGTATCAGGTATGTGGTCAATAATCGTTGGTTTCAAAGTTTTTGGATTTTTTGATGCACAGTTAAAAATTGTTTAGAAAGGCTGTGAAGGAGAAAGCCATTTCGGATATTCTGTCGATGCTTGTTCAGTCTAGCATGCATCGTTTGTATGGTTCGACCTACGTACTGTAGGCCGCAACCACATTCAATCAAGTATACCACAAAAATAGATTGACAGTTAACATGAAAATTAATTTTATATGAGGTACCTGTAGTGTTGGATTTAAATTCATGCACCCCATTTAAAATGGAGGTGCAGCAAAGACATTTGGGGGCTGTACATGCATAGCAACCAGGGTTCAGAGAAATTGGGAGAGAGGATAGGGAGCCTGAACTCAAGGTGGTGTTGCTTGGTGCAACAAGGTTCCGTAACGTGCGGTTTCTGCGGAATGCCGTTCTAGGTCGGGGGGGAATATGCTTGGTCAAAACTGGGTCCCCTTTCAGGATGAACCAGTACTTGGTAAGGAGCTTCTTAATCAACCCATAGGATTGGTTGAAAGTGGTAACGAAACTCCATCTACCTAGCTCAGTACCAGAAGAACAAGCGGATTTATTACTCATAATCTTGCTTATACAGTCTTTCTGTGTGAAAGTTTTGGCTCTCAGGAATGCAACTTGGACCAATTTTTAAGGGCACCTTTTCTACTGAAACCGCTGTTTCAGAACTTTTGCCTCAATGAAGTCAGTATCCTCTGTACAATTTTTTCCTATACGCCAATATTGCCCGTATGGAATGTTCTGAATCCACTTGGGTAGATGACCACTGCTGAAACTAAGGTAGCTGTTCATATCTACTTCTTTAAAATGTGTGGTGATGAAAAACCGTCCCAATTTATCAACATGTACCAACAGGTCCAGGAGTTGGATGGACTTAGTGGAGGTATTAGCTGTGAAGCCGAGGCCCCAGGCATTCAAATTTAGATTGCGGATGAATTCAAGTGCTTCCTCCTCTGTGCCAGTCCAGATGATGAACAGATCATTTATAAAGCGTCTATAAAAGGCTATTTTGCCCCATGCCAGGTCAGACTGTGCGATGAAGAGAGATTCAAATGCCCCCATGAAGAGATTTGCATAACGGGGCGAATCTCGTCCCCATCGCGCAGCCCTTGACCTGACGAAAGAAGGAATGCTCAAAAGAAAATACATTATTATTACGCACAAAATGAATAGCATTTTTTAGGAATTCCCGTTGAAGAGGGGGCAATAATGCATCAGTGGAAAGGAATTGGTCTACAGCCTCTATGCCTCGATCATGAGATATATTCGTATAGAGTGCTTGAACATTCATTGTGACAAGAAGGCAATTAGGAATAGGTGGTATTCTTTGAAAGAAATCAATGAGGTGGGAGGAATCTTTAAGATACGAGTCTACACCCATAACATACTTCTGAAGAAAGAGATCTACATAATGGGATAGATTACTCGTAATTGAGCCAATGCCGGAAATGATAGGGCGTCCAGGAGGGTTAAGCGGGTTCTTATGGATTTTTGGTAGAAAGTAAAAGAATGGAGTTTTGAAATGGGGGATGTTGAGGAATTTAAATTCTTTTTTATTCAAGATACCTAAAGAGTGGGCTCCCTTAATGAATGCAGTGTATTCAAGAAAAATATCGATAGAGGTATCATGGTCCAGCCTAGAATAGAAATCCGGATCATTGAGTAATCTGAACTCTTCCTGGATATAGGATCCCCTATTCATTATAACCACCCCGCCCCCTTTATCTGCATTTTTTATGATAATATTGCTGTTCTCATGAAGGGACTTGATGGCTGCCTTTTCACCAGTGCTCAGGTTAGTAATTAACTTCTTACCAGGGGATAGCGAGCGAACCTCCTTAAAGATGAGCTGTTGAAATGTTTCTGTATGTGACCCTTTGTGGTGAAGAGAATAGAATTTTTTACAATTCTGACCACTGTCCCTTTATGAGGTTTTAATTCTGGATCGCTTCCATGGATCCCGGTGATTCTGACATTGTTTTCTTGTGACTTTTTGTACTTCATGTTAGTGGTAAAATTTCATTCATGTAACTTGCGTTTATTTGTGAAAAAAATGGAAATTTGGCGAAAATTTTGCAATTTTCCAACTTTAAATTTTTAGACCCTTAAATCACAGAGATATGGCACACAATAAACTTAAGTAACATTTCCCACATGTTTACTTTTACATAAGCACAATTTTGGAACCAAATTTTTTTTTTTTGTTAGGAAGTTATAAGGGTTAAAAGTTGACCAGCAACTTCTCATTTTTACAACACCATTTTTTTTTTTTTTGGGACCACGTCACATTTGAAGTCACTTTGAGGAGTCCGTATGATAGAAAATACCCAAAAGTGACACCATTCTAAAAACTGCACCCCTCAAGGTGCCCAAAACCACATTCAAGAAATTTATTTTTGAATGTTTAAAAAAAAAAAAAAAAACTTAACTTTTTTTTTCACAGAAAAATTACTTCTGGTCCAATTTTTTTTATTTTACCAAGGGTAACAGGAGAAATTGGACTGCAAAAGTTTAAAATTTGTCCTGAGTACACTGATACCTGATATGTGGGGGTTAAACACTGGGCGCATGGCAGAGCTCAGAACTTGACTTTTTCAACGCAGAATTGGCTGGAATTGAGATCGGACGCCATGTCACGTTTGGAGAGCACCTTATGTGAATAAACGGTGGAACCCCCCCACAAGTGACCCCATTTTGGAAACTAGACCTCCCAAGGAACTTATCTAGATATGTGGTGAGAATTTTGAACCCCCAAGGGCTTCACAGAAATTTATAACGTACAGCCGTACAATGAAAAAAAATCATATTTTCTCCACAAAAATGATGTTTTCACCCCCAATTTTCCCAAGGGTAGCAGGACCCCAAAAGTTATTGTGCAATTTGTCCTGAGTACACTGATATCCCATATGTGGGTGTAAACGACTATTTGAGCGCGTGGCAGAGCTCGGAAGGGAAGCAGCGCCATTTGACTTATTTTACCTGAAATTGAGATCGGACACCATGTCGTGTTTGGAAAGCCCCTGATGTGCCAAAACAGTGAAAACCACCCACAAACACCATTTTGGAAACTAGACCCCCCAAGGAACTTATCTAGACGTGTGGTTATAACTTTGAACCCCCCAAGTGCTTCACAGAAGTTTATAACGTACAGCCGTACAATTAAAAAAATCATATTTTTTTCCCCAAAAATGGTCTTTTCACCCTCAATTTTTATTTTTCCAAGGGTAACATGACCCCAAAAGTTATTGTGAATTTTATAATGCCCAGGCGTGAAAAGAACAAAATCATATTTTTTCCACAAACATGATCTTTTAGTCCCAAATTTTTTTATTTTCCCAAGGGTACCAGGAGAAATTGGACCCCAAAAGATGTTGTCCAATTTGTCCTGAGTACACTGATAGCCCATATGTGGGAAAAAACTACTATATGGGCACACGTCGGAGCTTGGAAGGGAAGCATTGACGTTTTAGAATGCAGACTTTGATGGAATGGTCTGCTGGTGTCATGTTGCCTTTGGAGAGCCCCTGATGTACATAAACTGTTGAAACACCCCAAAAGTTACCCCATTCTGAAAACTAGACCCCCAAGGAACTTATCTAGATGTGTGGTAAGCACTTTGAACCCCCCAATGCTTCACAGAAGTTTATAACGCCCGAGCGTGAAAATAAAAAAATCATATTTTTTTTCCACAAAAATGATTTTTTCCCCCAATTTTTTATTTTCCTAAGGGTAACAGGAGAAATTGGACCCCAAAAGTTGTTTTGCAATTTGTCCTGAGTAGGCTGATACCCCATATGTGGGGGTAAAACACTGTTTGGGTGCATGGCAGAGCTTGGAAGGGAAGGAGCACCATTTGACTTTTTCAACGCAGAATTGGCTGGAATTGAGATCAGACGCCATGTTGCGTTTGGAGAGCACCTTATGTGCCTCAACAGTGGAAACCCCCCAATTCTAAATCCAACCCTAACCCCAACACACCCCTAACCCTAATCTCAGCCCTAGCCCTAATGGGAAAATGGAAATAAATACATTTTTTTTAATTTGATTATTTTTCCCTAACTAAGCGGGTGATATAGTTAGCAGGGTCCTGACAAAGAATGAATATTTTAACACCATAGGTTCAAGCACTCCCCCAGCTTGCAAAATGTACTCATTTATTTAACTACTTTAACTACTTTATTATTGTGTTTCTCTGTATTTAGACTTTTACATGTATCAGCAATGGTTTTAAGTGATATAATCCATTATGTTTTATGATAGTTTTGTGTGTGTTTTATGATGTGTATATGTGAAGCCTGATTCCTCACCCTCTGGGTGTGGTGTTTTTTTTTTGAAATGACGCGTCTCCATGTGCCTTGCCTTCCTTTGCTATAAATAACAGACCCTGTGTGTGTATAGACTGTCCTGAGGAAGTGGTGCAATCACCACGAAAAGCGTGGAAATAAAGTCTTTTCTCCATTACATCTACTTGGACTTCTTTGGTACATTATCCTGAAAGGGAGCAAACGCAGTCTGATACCCCATTCTCTTAACCTAGCAAAGGATCATCATATCGGGGCTTGCAGCCACCGCCAATAGGAAGTGCAGTAGCTGTGTTTCACACAACCATAATAGGTGATTGAATTTGTATTATCTCTCACGAATATTCCCTTTATCTCGGATAAGACCCTATGTGCGTTCTATATTCCTTCTAGCTACCATAGTTTAGATGTCAGAAGAACAGTGTTAGAATATATGTATGTATCTAGTCAGTGGAGAAAGTAAGCCAATTCTTGTTTGTATCTTTTCAGGGCAACATAAAATGATGTAAGGTATTAAAAAGTACCATATAGCATGAAGTATTGGGGAGGCTATTAGTTTAGCTTACTCTGCCAGTGATGTTCTGGTTCCAGAAGGCATCAAAGCTTATTCTACCAGAGCTGTGGCAGCCTCCTGGGCAGAAAAGGCGGTATCCATTGACAATATTTGTATGGCTGAAACTTTAGACTGCACATTCAACATTCTTTAAAGGGAATCTGTCACCTATTTTTTCATATATAAGATGTGGCCACCGCCATCAAGGGGTTATCTACAGCATTCCGTAATGCTGTAGATAAGCCCCCAATGTAACCTGAAAGAGAAGGAAAAACGAGTGATAATATTCTCACCCAGGGGCGGTCCGGTCCGGGTCTGATTGGTGTCGTGGTCCGGTCCAGCACCTCCCATCTTCTAGCGAGGACATCCTCTAATTTGCTTCCCGTTGCAGAGCAGAGTACTGCAGTGCGCAGGCGTCGGGAAAGGTCAGAAAGGTTTGGCGCCTGCGCACTGCAGTACTCTGCTCTACCCTCAACATGCTCTCAAAGACAGACGGCTATACACTGACAGGAGGTAATCACTCCTGCAGTGTATCACTGAGCTGTCGTGAGAGAGGTCACTCGAGTTCATCAGCTGATCAGCTCCAGTGCTCTCCCGTACGGCACCACCGCTATGTGAGAACTGTCGTTTCCTCCTGGCTCCAGTGACCAGTATAATTGTTGTATTTTAAAATGTAACTTTATTTATAGCAATATTGGCAGATCATTATTTTTTTTAAATGAACAACTTGCTTTCGTGTACTGTATTTTTACATTATGTACTTTGTCCTTTTTCAGAGGATTGTTACCCACTTAGAGAAACATGGAGATCGAAATGTCATTTACACTGATTGCATCCGGGATGGAAACATCAACAAGGTGGGAATTGTTTGTTTCTTTTGACTAAGGCCTCTTTCACACTTCAGTTTTTTACAATCCGTCACAATCCGCCAGGTTTTGAAAAAAACGGATCCTCAATTTTCTTTTGAGGAGCCGTTTTTTTCCCCCATTGACTTCCATTAATGGCGGATTGTAACGGATTGCCGTCCGTTGCATCCGTTTTTTTTGAGGATCCGCCAAAAGTTGCTGTCCGTCACCATCCTCAAAGATTTCAAAATGGAGCTTGCAACGATTTTTTCTCTGGCGGATCCTCCAGACACTCATTTAACCCGAAATTCTTTCTGGGTGCCGGACAAAAAAATAAAATCATTTTCTCTCTCTCTCTCTCTCTCTCTCTCTCTCTCTCTCTCTCTCTCTCTCTCTCTCTCTCTCTCTCTCTCTCTCTCTCTCGGCTGCGATTCCTTTAAAATTCTTCATTTGTCGGATCCGTCAAAAAAACGGACGGGTGGCATCCGTTGTCATCAGTACTAAAACGGATCCGCCATCCGTCCTTTTGGCGGATTTTGACTGATGCAAAAAACTGAAATGTGAAAGAGGCCTAAAGGGTATCTGGAGGGCAAGGATTTTTTTTTTTTTTTTTATATTTGACATGATGAATACTAAGGCACATACCCGCAAATTAAATATGTCCACACAATTACACACCCTCATTTTATATGGATTTTATGCTGGCCTCACACCACACCCTGGTTTTCACTCAGCACTTTTTCATGGGTTTCTTTCAGAATACCTGAAACATACACTGCTCAAAAAAATAAAGGAACACTTAAACAATAGAATATTACTCCAAGTAAATCAAACTTCTGTGAAATCAAACTGTCCACAAGTGGCTCAGGTAGTGCAGCTCATTCAGGATGATACATCAATGTGAGCTGTGGCAAGAAGGTTTGCTGTGTCTGTCAGCGTAGTTTCCAGAGGGCAACAACCCAGCAGCAGGACCGCTACCTCCACCTTTGTGCAAGGAGGAACAGGAGGAGCACTGCTGGAGCCCTGCAAAATGACCTCCAGCAGGCCACCAATGTGCATGTGTCTACAGAAACAGTTAGAAACAGACTCCATGAGGATGGTCTAAGGGCCTGACGTCCACAGGTGGGGGTTGTGCTCAAAGCCCAACACCTTGCAGGACGCTTGGCATTTGCCACAGAACACCAAGATTGGCAAATTTGTCACTGGCGCCCTGTGCGCTTCACAGATGAAAGCAGGTTCACACTGAGCACGTGTGACAGAGTCTGGAGACACCGTGGAGAGCGATCTGCTGTCTGGAACAGCCTTCAGCATGACTGGTTTGGCAGTGGGTCAGTAATGGTGTGGGGTGGCATTTCTTTGGAAGGCTGCACAGCCCTCCATGTGCTCGCCAGAGGTAGCCTGACTGCGATTAGGTATCAAGATGAGATCCTCAGACCCCTTGTGAAACCGTATGCTGGTGCGGTTGGCCCTGGGTTCCTCCTAATGCAGGACAATGCCAGACCTCATGTGGCTGTAGTGTGTCAGCAGTTCCTGCAAGATGAAGGAATTGAAGCTATGGACTGGCCTGCCCGTTTCCCAGACCTGAATCCAATTGAGCACATCTGGGACATCATGTCTCGCTCCATCCACCAACGTCACGTTGCACTACAGACTGTCCAGGAGTTGGCGGATGCTTTAGTCGAGGTTTGGGAGGAGATCCCTCAGGAGACCATCCGCCGCCTCATCAGGAACGTGCCCAGGCGTTGTACAGTAGGGAGGTCATACAGGCACGTGGAGGTCGCACATAATACTGAGCATCATTTTGACTTGTTTTAAGGACATTACATTCCACTTTAATTTTGTGGATGACTCCAAATCCAGGCCTCCATTGGTTAATAAATTTGATTTCCATTGATGATTTTGTGTGATTTTGTTGTCAGCACATTCAACTTTGTATAGAACAAAGTATTCAATGAGAATATTTCATTCATTCAGATCTAGGATGTGTTATTTGAGTGTTCCCTTTATTTTTCTGAGCAGTGTAGTGTTTACAGTTGAAACAAGATTTTTACATACACTATATAAAGACACATATGCATGTTTTTCTCAATATCTGACATCAAATCAGAATAAAGCTTTCCCGTTTTAGGTCAGTTAGGATTACCATAATTATCAATATTTGCCAAATGCCAGAATATTGAGCGAGAATGTTTTAAGATTTTATATTACTTACTGCAAAATCAAAAGTTTACATACATTTCATTAGTATTTGGTACCATTGCCCTTAAACTGTGAATGACTTGGGTCAAACGTTTGGGATATCCTTCCACAAGCTTGTCAGAATTTGGGCTCGTTCCTCCTGACAAAACTGGTTTAACTGATCCAGGTTTGTAGGTCGCCTTGCTCACACCTTCGTTTTCAGCTTTGCTCATCAATAGGTTTGAAATCAGGGCTTTGTGATTGCCACTTCTAAACACTGACTTTGTTGTCCTTAAGCCACTTTGTTACGATTTTGACAGTATGCTTCGGGTCATTTTCCATTTGGAAGCTCTGTTTCCACCCAAGCTTTAACTTCTTGGCTAATATCTTGAGATGTTGCTTCAGTATTTCCACATAATCTTCTTTTCTCATGATGCAATCTATTTTGTGAAGTGTACCAGTCCCTCTTACAGCAGAACAAAACCCCACAGCATGATTCTGCCACCCCTATGTTTCACAGTTGGGATGGTGTTCTTAGGCTTCTGAGCCACTCCTTTTTCCCTCCAAATGTAATGATGGTCAATATGCCCAAAAAGTTCAATTTTAGTTTCATCAGATCACAGGACAGGTCTCCAAAAATTAAGGTCTTTGTTCCTGTGTGCATTTGCAAACTTTAATCTGGCGTTTTTCTTTTTGAGTAAAGGCTTCTTCATGGCAGAGTGGCCTTTCAGCCCATGTTGATGCAGTACTCATTTCACTGTGGATATTGACACAATTTTACCAGCTTTTGCCATCATCCCCGCAAAGGCTTTTGACCTTGGGTTCATATGCACATGTTGGACCAAAGCATGTCCATCTCTGGGACACAGAACCAGTCTCCTTCCTGAGAGATATGATGGCTGGACATTCCCATCTTGTTTGTACTTGTGTATTTGTTTATACAGATGAGCGAGGCAACTTAATGTATCTTGAAATTTTACCCAAGGATGAGCCAGAATTGTGCATATCCACAATTCTCTTCCTGATATATTGGTTGATTTTTTGAGACTTTCCCATGATGCTACACAAAAAAGCAGTGTGTTGCAGGTGTGCATGAAAATACATCTACAGGTGTGTCTCTAATTGACTTGGATGTTGCCAAAACAAAACGATCAGAAGCTTCCAAATACATGACAACATCATATGGGCAGTCCAGTATTGTTTAAAGGCATAGTAATCTTCATATATGTAAATTTTTGCCTTTGCAGTAAGAAATAAAAATTCCTTAAAATCTCTCTCAATCTCTGTCTCTCTCCCCTCTCTTTTTGTCTTCTCTCTTTCTTTCTTTCTCCCTTTCTCCTTCTCCATTTCTCCCTTTCTCTCTCTCTCTTGCCTTCAGTGTGCCAAATATGAACTTTGCCCTCTGTTTTACCTCCTTGCCGGTGGTGTACATCTTTTTAGGTGAACACAATAGCGTGATCTACCATGCTTTTTTGTTCATCTCAGAGGATGAATGCCAAGGAAAAAAAAACCTGAAATGGAAAGATTCATACTTTGAATATTAATACTTTGTGAAGGTACTGTATATGTCCTTACAAACGCCTTATAGATTTCATCTCATGGCAGTTGGTGTGGTGGTGATAGATAATTAGAATAGAGCTATGAGTCACTATAACCACCTCTTGCAGCTTTTTTCTGACAATTAGTGTGAGGGTAGGGAGAATATAGCATAGCTGATAATGGCATAAGATTAGAAATGCCAGAGATGTTTGCAATGACACATAACTCTGCTATACTCTACACCAATTACCTTTCTTAACTTGAGAGCCACATTCATCTCTGAGAGATTGTCATGGGACATTTCGAGCGCACTCCCTCCTCAGTAGTGATAACCAGAGTCCCAATTACTGGTGTGATGACAGCCAAAATTGTTGGTACGCTTCTGTTAACCCCTTTACCCCCAAGGGTGGTTTGCATGTTAATGACCAGGCCAATTTTGACAATTCTGACCACTGTCCATTTATGAGGTAATAACTCTGGAACGCTTCCATAGATCCCGATAATTCTGTTACTCTTTTCTCGTGACATATTGTACTTCATGATGGTGGTAAAAGTTCTTTGAAATTACTTGTGTTTATTTGTGGAAAAAAAAAACGGAAATTTGCAAAAACTTTGAAGATTTTGCAATTTTCCAGCTTTGAATTATCATGCCCTTAAAACAGAGAAATATGTCACCCAAAGTACCGTATTTTTCGGACTATAAGACGCACAGGACCATAAGACGCACCCCAATTTTCAGTAGGAAAATAGGGAAAAAAAAGTCAAATGGGGGTCCGTCTTACAGTCCGAATTCAGCTTACCTGGGAAGGGATCCGGCACAGGTGGAGAAGTAGTCACAGGAGTCTTTCAGTGGTCCAGGCTCGTGCGGTGGTGGCTCTGTGCTAGGGCAGGTTGGTTGTGCTGGGGCAGCTGCTCTGGGGTAGGGCCAGCTGGGCTGGGGCAGCTGTGCTGGGGCTGGGGCAGCTGTGCTGGGGCTGGGGCAGCTGTGCTGGGGCTGGGGCAGCTGTGCTGGGGCTGGGGCAGCTGTGCTGGGGCAGCTGCGCTGGGGCAGGGGCAGCTGTGCTGGGGCAGGGGCAGCTGGGCTGGGGCAGGGGCAGCAGGGCAGGGGCAGCTGGGCTGAGGCAGGGGCAGCTGGGCTGAGGCAGGGGCAGCTGGGCTGGGGCAGGGGCAGCTGGGCTGGGGCAGCAGTGCTGGGGCTGGGGCAGCAGTGCTGGGGCTGGGGCAGCTGTACTGAGGCAGGGGCAGCTGTGCTGGGGCTGGGGCAGGTGGGCTCTGCGGTGGTGGCAGCGGGCGGCGCTCTGCAGTGCGGTTGTGGCAGCGGGCTGTGCTCCGGTGCAGGGGCCGCGGCTCCGCCGGCATTTCTTCGCAGCCCGGAGGCCCCCGCAGTTCCCTTGCTGGCCGCCGCCATGTTGCGGTGGCCTCCGGGAGCATGGACGCCGGAAAGATGGCCGCCGGTCCGGGGACGGCGCATGCGCGGGATCAGATCTCGTCCCGAGATCTCGGGGGCCGAGATTCAAATCTCGGCAACGAGATCTCGTCCCCCGAGATCTCGGGACGAGATCTGAAGCTGCGCATGCGCCATCCCCGGACCGGCGGCCATCTTCCTGGCGTCCATGCGCCCGGAGGCCACCGCAACATGGCGGCGGCCAGCAAGGGAAGTGCGGGGGCCTCCGTCTTGCGAAGAAATGCCGGCGGAGCCGCGGCCCCTGCACCGGAGCACAGCCCGCTGCCACCACCGCACCGCAGAGCCCCGCCCGCTGCCACCAGGTTAGTACCGTGTATTGCGACCATAAGACGCACCCCCCACTTTCCCCCAAAATTTTTGGGGAAAAAAGTGCGTCTTATGGTTGGAAAAATACGGTAGTTAATAAATAATATTTCCCACATGTCTACTTTACATCAGCACAATTTTGGAACCAACATTTTTTTTTGTTAGGAAGTTATAAGGGTTAAAAGTTAAACAGCAATTTCTCATTTTTACAACACCATATTTTTTTTTTTTTTAGGCACCACATCACATTTAAAGTCACTTTGAGGGTCTATATGATAGAAAATACCCAAAAGTGACACCATTCTAAAAACTGCACCCCTCAAGGTACTTAAAACCACATTCAAGAAGTTTATTAACACTTCATGTGCTTCACAGAAATTTTTGGAACATTTAACTTTTTTCAAAAAATTTACTTCAGATCCAATTTGTTTTATTTTACTAATAAAGCAAATTCTGTGAGCCGAATTGGCATCAGTCGAACATCCCTTTGGTGGATATTAGCTACTCACAAATGGCACCCTTACAAAATCCAGCTGCTGCAGCATCTCAAGGAGGATGACCCAGATTGGCGTGCTGAATTTGCAGAATGGGCAAAACAAAAATTGAAACATGACCCTCAGTTTACACAGAACATTATGTTCAGTGATGAAGCAAACTTTTTTGGGTGGGCCATTTATATGGATACACTAAAATAAAATCGGAATGGTGACAGTTTTCTTACGTAGGGTGTCTTGCATTGAAATCTTCTGCAATGACCTGGGTACTGCGTTAAGCAGACATCAACACGATTTCTATCCGCTCCTCACATGTTAACCTCTGCGATATGTCAATGGCGTAAACAAAGAGAAAATTGTAAATAACTCATGAAAGACTAAAGTTACGTTAAAACCAAGCATACCATTGTTTTTCTTGTGAAATTGTCAATAAGTTTGATGTGTCACATGACCCTCTTCCCATTGGGAAAAAATGACTTCAAAATGGCCACCATGTCACCACCCATCTTGAAAAGTTTTCCCCCTCCCATATACTCGTACTAATGTGCCACAAACAGGAAGTTGATATGCTCAACCATTTTATTTAGTTGTATCCATATACATGGCCCACCCTATAGATGTGTTGTGAGCACTTTGAACCCCCAAGTACTTCACAGAAGTTTATAATGTAGAGCCGTAAAAATAAAAAATCATATTTTTTTTCACAAAAATAATCTTTTCGCCCCCAATTTTTTATTTTCCCAAGGTAAGGCTAGTTTCACACTAGCGTTTTGGAGCGCAGCGACGGCCTGCGCACGGCCGCCGCTAAGCCCCGCCCCTGCCGCGCCCCCGCCGGTAGCTCCGCCCACCGGCGCATGACGCTGCGTGCGCCCTGCGTCCCCTATCTTTATCACAGGGGGAGCAGGCCGTGCGCAGTATGCGTTTGGCGGCGTATGCGTCCTTTTGACGGTGCGCCGACCTGCGCCAAACGCAACCTGCTGCATTTTGGTTGCGTCGGCGCACCGTCAAAAAGGCCCATGCGCCGCCAAACGCATACTGCGCACGGCCTGTGCCCCCTGTGATAAAGATAGGGGACGCAGGGCGCACGCAGCGTCATGCACAGGTGGGCGGAGCGTGGCAGGGGGCGGGGCTTAGGCCGTGCGCAGGCCGTCGCTGCGCTCCAAAACGCTAGTGTGAAACTAGCCTAACAGGAGAAATTGGTCCCCCAAGTTGTTGTGCAATTTGTTCTGAGTATGCTGATACCCCATATGTGGGGGTAAACAACTGTTTGGACGCATGGCAGGAATTAAGATCAACATCACAAAACAATCACTGACCTCAGGGAGACCAGTCAAAGAAAACACTGCGGCAGCCGGCAAAGGCGCTCAATCAGTGAAATCCTAGGTGCATTGCTCCCTGGGAAATACGAATATGCAAATAAAGTCCGTGGAGCCTCATTTAAGAGTCTCAAACACGGGACTAGCCAGATCTCCCTCCAGGGAAGGACCCAGCCAAGGAGTGGCTCCTTTCGGAAACCACCATTACCACCATATTAAATGGCCCTTTAAGTCAATATCCAGCTCTTTACGAGTTTACAGATATGACAAGGGAAATACCAAGGCCAGGTATCCATCCACAGACAGCGGTTTCGGGGTGTTGCCCCTCATCCGTGTGGAGTAGGATTCTGAGCAATGCACCTAGGATTTCACTGATTGAGTGCCTTTGCCGGCTGCCGCAGTGTTTTCTTTGACTGGTCTCCCTGAGGTCAGTGATTGTTTTGTGATGTTGGTCTACTAGGCATTGCTCCTACCTAGCCAGAATCTTACTCCACACTGATGAGGGGCAACACCCCGACACAGCTGTCTGTGGATGGATACCTTGCTTTGGTATTTACCTTGTCATATCTGTAAACTCGTAAAGAGCTGGATATTGACTTAAAGGGCCACTTAATATGGTGGTAATGGTGGCTTCCGAAAGGAGCCACTCCTTGGCTGGGTCCTTCCCTGGAGGGAGATCTGGCTAGTCCCGTGTTTAGGAATTGAGATCAGACGCATGTCGCTTTTGGAGAGTCCCTGATGTGCCTAAACATTGGAAACCCCCCAATTCTAACACACCCCTAACCCTAATCTCCCAACCCTAACTTTAGCCCCAAACCTAACCCTAATGGGAAAATGGAAATTAATACATTTTTTTTTTTAATTATTTTTCCCTAACCAAGGGGTGATAAAGGGGGGGTTTGATTTACTATTTATAGCGGGTTTTTATGTCTGGCAGCTGTCACACACTAAAAGACTCTTTTTATTGCAAAACATAGTTTTTGCATCACCACATTTTGGGAGCTATAATTTTTCCATATTTTGACCCACAGAATCATGTGAGGTCTTGTTTTTTGCGGGACGAGTTGACGTTTATATTTCTACCATTTTCGGTCACATGATATTTTTTGATTGCTTTTTATCCTGATCTTTGGGAGGCAAAATGAACAAAAAACAGCAATTCATGAATTTCTTTGGTGGGGGGGCGTTTATGCCGTTCCGTGTGTGGTGAAATCACAGACAGCAGACAGCAGCTTTTCTATCCTGTCCTATTTAGTTAGCTTGGGCCCCATCATTTGCTCAGCCTATCTTTCTATCTGTGTGAGTGTTTTTTCATCTTGCTTCACCGTCATTATATGTTGGGGGCTGCCTATTGCTTTGGGGTCTGCTCTGGGGCAGTTTAGATTTCCCTTTCTGTCTTCAGGCTATTTAGTTCTCCGGCTGTGATCGAGGGGTCTAGGGCACCGTAGGAACCCCCCACGGCTGCTGCTAGTTGTTGTTGATAGGTTCAGGGGTCTGCAATCCGATAGCTGCCAACTTCTCTGGTTTTCTGGACTTAGCTAGCATTTCTGTTTTGCCTCCTACGGTGACTCATTCATAACACAAAACCCTATCAAAACAAGAGCCAACAGACTGATAAGGAAAAAAGCCCTGAAGACGCTAGGCTTCAAAAAGACTAGATCAGTACTCAGGTATTTTCTGAAGACAGAGCAAAAGGAATTCAGCTCACCCCAGCAGGGAATGGCAGAAATCCAGAAAAACAAGGCAAAACAAAACCAAAACACAAATGCAAAAAGCAGAGCAGAAAACTTAGCAGGAGGAACAGGAATCAGACTGGTCTCCTAGAATCCCTCTGAGAAATCACCAGCAAGGCAGAAGGGTGTCGGCAGCCTTATATCCAGTCAGCAATTCCAGTCACCCAGTCATCATCATCTTGCTCAGGTGCTTGGTAATCAGCCTCACTACCTTCCTTCACCAGAAGAGGGAGTTCATCAAACCTCAATGGTGAAGGGGAAAATGAACTCACAACACAAGGCTCCGCCTTGGCCCGGCTCTGGGCTTCGGCCTACGCTCCGCTGCTAGCTCTGTTCTTGCTCTGACCTGATTCCGTGTTTCTGCCTATGCTTCCGTCCCTGGTTCCGTACACTGCCTAAGCTCTGTCTTGTTTCTCGTCTTGTCTTCCCTTGCTCTGTTTCTTTGTGTGCCCTTTGCATGCGCCTGGCCTTCCTAGCCTTCTGTTTGTGCCTCAGCCGTGCCCGCCCTAGCCGTGCCCGCCTGCTTGTGCCTCAGCCGTGCTCGTCGGTCAGTGTCAGCTGTGTCGCCTGCCATGCCTCAGTCGGGTTCGCTGGAGTCTTGCCCGTCTGTCAGTGTCGCAGCCCGATCAGCTAGCCAGTGCCCCAGCCGTGCCCTCTGTGCTCCCTTGCACCACACGCTGTTTCTGCACTGTGCTCTACGTGCTCTCTATAGCATGCGCAGGCCTCACCTGCCCATAGCATACCTCCCCGTGCTTCTTTAAAAGTGCGTGCAGGCTTTGCCATGTCCCCTGTCGTGCCCTCTTGCACGCTGCACGCACAGGCCCTAACCCTGTCCTGGAACCCTGACCCTGGCGTGCCTCTCTGCACGCGCAGGACTCTGCCTCGCCTGACCCTGGCATGCCTCTCTGCACGGGCAGGACTCTGCCTCGCCTGACCCTGGCGTGCCTCTCTGCACGCGCAGAACTCTGCTTTGTTACCTTGTGCCTTGGCGTGTCTCTACACACGCACTCTGACTTACCTTGTGCTTTGGCGTGTCTCTACACACGCACCTTGCCTTGCACCTAGCCTTGAACCCTGGCGTGTCCCCTACACACGCACCTAGCCTTGCACCTAGCCTTGGACCTTGGCGTTTTCCCTAACACGCACCATGCCTGGATATCTGACGTGCCTCCTTGCCTGAACCCTGGTTTGCCTGTCGGATGCCCGGAACCTGCCGATCGCTGCCAGAGGTCGTAAGATGGATGACTGCGGCCTGATGTCCGGAGCTGATGTCCACAGCTTCCAGGGGAAGAGTCTTGAGGAGATCATTTGCATATTCCCAGTGCCTTCTGGGATAAGTGAAGAGTCTCCGCGAGATCAACGATCACTGGGTTTTGGCCGTTGCAGCTGAAAAAAGGAAATCGGAAAAACCGCGCGCCGATAGGCGCGCGAATTTTGGCTCATCTTTCATCGTTTTTAAGAAATCTCAAGATGGAAGAGGCCAGGAGCCATTTGGTGAGCTGCATTTCTTGCTACATGTTCACAGATTTACCAGTGGAAAAACCAAACTTCACATGCCACAAATGCAAGCTTGTGTCCCTGTTGGAGGAAAAGTTGCAAAATCTCGAAGAGAGGTTAGCTACGTTGAAGATCATTAAGGAAGGTGAAGAGTTCTTGGACAGAGCAGAATTATCTCTTCATGTTACAGAAAGAGAAGAAATTCGAAGTGCACCTGAAGAAACAGAGGAATGGAGACATGTGACCCAGAGAAGCAGGAGGATCAGGAGGCAGTCAGCACCCATACTGCTCAGAAACCAGTACCAGGCTCTCATGCAGGAAAACGATGAAGAAATACATCAGGATAAGACTTTGCCAACAAACAGCAACCTTGTACGCCTTCAGAGTCCTCCTGGATGGAGAAAGAAAAATGTTGTGAAGAAGAAACGGAGAGTGGTGGTCATGGGGGATTCCCTGTTGAGAGGAACAGAGGCCGCTATCTGCAGACCGGATATAGCTTCAAGGGAAATGTGCTGTCTTCCAGGTGCAAAAATTAAAGATGTGTCTGACAGGATATCAGGACTCTTCAGACCTACAGATGACTACCCATTCCTGCTACTACATGTGGGGACAAATAACACCGCAAGAAATGACCAGAGACTTTGAAGACTTAGGCAAGAAAGTGAAAGAACTGGGAGTGCAGGTGGTCTTCTCTTCCATTCTCCCAGTGGATGGCCATGGAACAAGGAGGTGGAATAAGATTCTGCAGGTGAACAACTGGCTACGTCGATGGTGCCGTCAGCAACGATTTGGATTTCTGGATCACGGAGTGAACTACTTATACGATGGACTACTTGCTAGAGATGGGGTGCACCTTACGAAGACTGGAAAGCATGTATTTGGAAGTCGCCTTGCTACACTTGTAAGGAGAGCTTTAAACTAGAACAACATGGGAAGGGAAGCAAAAGACCAGAAAAAGCCATACACCTGACAAATGCTATTGAGAACTCTGCTATTAGAAGTGGAAAGGAAGAACAAAGACGAAAGAATCTAATTAATAAAAATATTGGAGAAAGAGAAACCAATCACAAACTAAAATGTTTCTATACTAATGCATGGGCAACAAACAAGGAGAATTGGAACTACTAACACAGGAAAAGAAATATGATGTCATTGGAATCACTGAAACTTGGTGGGACAATACACATGATTGGAATACAAGGCTAGAAGGATACAACTTATTTGCAAGAAACAGACTTGATAAACGAGGAGGAGGTGTCGCATTGTATGTTAGAAACACGTATATCTGCACAGAGATTGAAGCTTCAGAGACTGGGAGTTCTGTGGAAACTGTTTGGGTAAGAATACAAGGACAGAACAATGGAAAGGACACCATTGTAGGCATTTACTACAGGCCGCCTGTGCAAGCTGAAGATATGGATGAACTCTTTATGCATCAAATGGCCAAGTTCTCCAAAAAATATGACATAGTTGTCATGGGAGATTTCAACTATCCAGACATTTGTTGGGAATCTCTCTCAGGCAAAACTAACAGGTCAAGGAAATTCTTATCCTCTCTTGCTGACAACTTTATCTTCCAAAAGGTAGGGGAGAAAACAAGGGGAACTGCTACCTTGGATCTAATCCTTAGAAACAGGGAGGAAATGGTTGAGGAGGTAAAAGTGGCTGGAACCCTAGGAGGTAGCGACCATGCTATTTTAGAATTTTGGATAACTAGAGGCGGAAGACCTGTGAAGACTCAGACGTCAAGGTTAGATTTCAGAAAGGCAGATTTTAAGGGATTCAGAAAGAGAATTGGAGGGATCCAATGGCTGGATATCCTTAAAGACAAAAATGTCCAGGAAGGATGGGAAATCTTGAAAAATGAAATTCTCAAAGCACAGTTGTTAACAATTCCGAAAAGAGGGAAGAATAGGAAGCATTTAAGGAAACCAGGATGGGTGAACACAGAACTTAAGCACATGCTGAAAAGGAAGAAAAAAATGTTTATAAAATGGAAAGAGGGAGGCATATCTAAAGAAGAATATAATGCTGTCTGCAGAACCTGCAGGGCACAAATCAGATTAGCTAAAGCTGAAAATGAATTGAGGCTTGCAAGAGATGTCAAAAGCAATAATAAAGGATTTTCGGGATATGTCAAAAGTAAAAGAAAAGTCAAAGATGCTATAGGATTTTTACAGGATGAAAATGATGAAATGGTAAGACAGAATGTTGAGAAGGCTCAACTTTTAAATTCCTATTTTGCATCTGTTTTCTCTCAGAAAGGAAATGTAACACCAACTGTTATTCACTGTCCTATTAAGGGAATAGAAGAATCCAGGATATCTATAAACAGAAAGATAGTGAGGAAACACTTAGCTAACTTAAATGAATTCAAGTCTCCAGGTCCAAATGAATTACACCCCAGAGTACTGAAGGAGATAGCAGAAGAAATTTTTGAACCCCTCTCCATAATCTTTGAAAATTCTTGGAGAACAGGAGAAGTGCCAGAAGACTGGAGAAGAGCAAATGTTGTTCCTATCTTCAAAAAGGGGAAGAGGGTGGACCCAGGCAACTATAGGCCGGTGAGTCTGACTTCTATACCAGGAAAGATCTTTGAACAAATTATTAAACAACATGTATGTCAATACCCGGATAAGAATGAAGTGATCAAACAGAGTCAGCATGGGTTTGTAACTAATAAGTCATGTCAGACTAACTTAATTTCCTTCTATGACGGTATCACTGATTGGGTGGATCAAGGAAATGCTGTAGATATAGTATATCTTGACTTCAGCAAAGCATTTGACAAAGTCTCTCATACAATCCTTATTGAAAAAATGACTAAGTATGGAATGGACAAGGCAACTGTTAGGTGGATTCATAACTGGCTTAGTGATCGGACCCAAAGAGTGGTCGTAAATGGCTGCACATCCAGTTGGAAGAATGTCTCAAGTGGGGTACCACAGGGCTCTGTCCTGGGCCCTGTATTGTTCAACATCTTTATCAACAATTTAGATGAAGGAATTGAGGGTAAACTGATTAAATTTGCTGATGACACAAAGCTAGGAGGGATAGCTAATACTAGAGAAGAGAGAGAGAGGATTTAAAAAGATTTAAATAAACTGGAGAAGTGGGCAGCAACTAACAGAATGGTTTTTAACAGGGAGAAATGCAAAGTACTACATCTGGGCAATAAAAATGAAAAAAGCATATATAGAATGGGAGGAATAGGGCTAAGTGACAGCACATGTGAAAAAAGTATAGGAGTAACCCCGGCACACTAATAACATGAAAGTAAAGTCTTTTCAACGACAGTCTTTAATTGTTGTGATTTTATTGATTGTGAAAAAAAGGGTGGTGTTACAATCCAAAAAAGAGTGGTGTTACAATCCAACGTTTCAGCTCTACTTCTCGAGCTTTCATCAGGGATATGACTACAATATATACAATAAAAGAACAAAAATCAATAAACAAACTTTATAAAGTATTATAAAACCAAAAATCTAGTGATAGGTGATACATAAGGTGGGGACAGTGTCATACATCCTTTGTGAAGGTGTGTATGGATCTATAATGATGTGAGGCCAGTGAGTATGTATTGTGGTGTGATACGGTGAACATGTGAGAGGTTGAACAGAGGAATAGAGTGAAGGTGTAAGGAGTTGAAAAGCATGAATGTGTAGGTAGTGTTGAGAAAGGGCATTAGGGGACAGTGAAGTGGAGTGGGAATAAAAATGAGGTCATCTAAGGAGGCAGTGTGTAAGGGGTGCTCTTGGAAATGTTAAGGCATAAGGTATAAATACCTAGATCCTTGGTTTTGAGGTGTGTGTATAAGTGGTATAGGTTTGCCTTTGTAATCCAGCTGCTGGAACGGTACCTATAGTAACAACTGAGAAAGGGTATAGGTTAAGGAATAGCAAGGTATATAGAAAGAAAAGATATAAAAGAAAGTTTTAGGGGTCACATACCGATGTGTAGGGTCAGCACGTGACTCCCGTCCTAAGGACAAAAAAGCAGGTCAATAAGCTGAGATGGAGAAAGGAAACCCAGTCTATGAAGACTGTAGGGCACCATTACCTTGTGTCCTAAATCTAGTCAGGTGTGGAGGAGGCCGGAAGTGCATGTGGCTTAGTGCAGTGATGTTAAATACTGTCAAGCACTTCCTGATTGGGTGGGGAAGGGGCGGGAATGGGGGGAAGGGCCATCGCCATCTTAGTGAGGTCAAAAATGTCTGAATGAATGTACTGAGCATGTGCAGGGCGGGGATAGAGAATGAGCATGTTTTGACTTGACAGGAAGTGATGTGGCAGTCACCATCTTGGTGAGGTCAAAAAATGTCAGAATGAATGTACGGAGCATGTGCAGGGCGGGGATAGAGAATGAACATGTTTTGACTTGACAGGAAGTGATGTTGGCAGTCGCCATCTTGGTGAGGTCAAAAATGTCAGAATGAATGTACTGAGCAGGTGCGAGCCATCCAGGAAGTGAAGTAAAAAAGGGAGGGTTGTGAGGAAATGTCACATGCATACAGGCGGCCATTTTAACGGTGGGACTGTGCTGAATTCATGCATGGTGATAATTTCAGTGCTGGTTGTGCCTATCAGGTTTCAGAGAAACTTCCTTTTCCTGCCTAAAAACAAAGAAAGGTAATTAGAGCAAGGTTTACATACAAAGAGTAAAATGGCGTTCATATTAACACACTTATGTCAGAAATATCTCCTATAAACCAAAAATCGTTGTGTAGGAAAAGAACTTATTTGGTAGTGATTTTAAACTCCTGATGAAAAACAAAACTAATTCACTATGAAGTGGAATTTAGAAGGGATTAATAATACATTTCAGACTCTCTATTGAGACCGTGTGGATGGAGGGTATTTAGGTGATATATCCAATACGCTTCACGCTCTTTGAGCGTTTGGATTCTATTACCCCCTCGTCTGGGTACAGGGATTTGTTCGATAACCTGAAATTTCAGTTGGCTTACAGAGTGTCTATTTTCCACAAAATGGGCAGGAATTGGTAAAAGTGTGTTCTCACACCGGATGGTTGATTTATGTTTGGAGATGCGGTCTTTCACATGCTGGGTGGTTTCCCCAACGTATCCTAGGCCGCATGGGCATTTGATTAAATAGACGACAAAATTTGAGTTGCAGGTAAAATAGCCATTGATCTTGTACCGTTTGCCGGACCTCGGATGGGTGAATGAATCGCCTTTACTAACATTCGTGCATTGTGCGCAACCCAAACAAGGGAAGGCTCCGTTGCGCACCGTGCTAAATGTCTTCTGCCTGAATGTCTTGAAGTGGGAGCCCACGTCGGCTCTAACCAAAGTGTTTTTTAGGTTCTGAACCCGCTTATGGCAGATGAGAGGAGGATTTTGGAAATTTTCAATCCCCGGGTAAGCCTTTTCTAGTAGGGGCCAGTGTTCAAGGACTGCTTTTTTGATCAGAGGAGAGAACGGGTGATAGGTGTTGATGAACTTAACCCTATTCTCTACATCACAGTCACGTTGGGTAATTCTGGTTTGTTGTTCAGCGTTAATTTTGGGGTATCCTCTTGTTTGAAACTTTTCAGTCATCTCGTCATGTCTCATTTGCCTGATATCAGGTGTTTAGACTATGCGGTCAATTCTGTCATGTTGGGATTTAGGTAGAGCTATCTTCACGTGTCTTGGGTGACAACTGGACCAGTGTAGTAGACTATTACGGTCTGTAGGTTTGACGTAAAGGTCACTTGTAAGGGTGCCAGAGTCAGTTTTAGAGATCATGGTGTCAAGGAAACTGACAGACTGTGTGTTGGAATGTGAGGTAAAGGTTAGTTTCGGTATACTCTGGTTGAGGTCATGTACAAAATCTGTGAGGCTATTGGTGTCACCTGTCCATACACAAAAGATGTCGTCTATGTATCTGAGCCAGGTAAGAGCATGTTTTCTATATAGCTGATGTGTGTAGACAAAGTCAGCCTCAAATTTACACATGAAGATGTTAGCGTACGGGGGGGCTACATTCGCCCCCATCGCGGTACCCCGTGCCTGAAGGTAGAATTGGTCCTCAAAGAGGAAATAGTTGTTGTTGAGGACCAATTTGAGTGTATCGGTACCGAACAATTTCTGGGGTTCGCTAAGAGAGGATTGTAAATCTAGGAACCATCTGACAGCCTCGATGCCAAGATCGTGATCTATACTAGTATATAGGCTGTTGACGTCTAGACTGGCTAATAAACAAAAGGAAGGAATGTCATGGAGGGTTCTAACGTGGTTCAGAAAATCACCGGTGTCTTTGAGATAAGATGGAATTTTTGGTACTAGTGGAGTGAGGATCTTTTCCAAGGTTATTGACAGGGGTGAGAGGATAGAGTCGGTAGATGCCACTATGGGTCTACCGGGGGGCTTTTCCAAATTTTTATGTATTTTGGGGAGTATATAAATGACTGGAGTTATGGGACTTTGTTTGTGCAAATACTCTGCCAGTTTAGAATCAATTGTACCCAAATTTAAGTGGAAGTTGATCAAATTGTCTATCTTTCTCTCTATGGAGTAGATAGGATTCGTGGGGATGGGTCTGTATGTCGTGACGTCAGAGAGTTGTCTCTGGATTTCAGACAGATAGTATTTCTTATCCAGTACTACAATGGAGCCACCTTTATCAGCAGGCTTTATGACAATGTCCTTGTTGTTTTTAAGACTTTTCAGTGCTAATGATTCTTCTCTATTAAGGTTATGCTTAAGGTGGTATTTACCATGTTTGATTTCATCTATATACTTATCCACAGAAGCATTAACAAGTGAAATATACGTCTCGACAGAATGATAGAGGCGAGGTGGTTGAAACGTGCTCGGGATCTTGAGTCCGAGATCTTTAAGAATAAACGTCTCTTGGGTGCTGGTTCCCGAGGAGAAAGGTACCTGGTTGGTGTTTGTCTCCGCCATCTTTGTCAAAATGTACCTTAAGTCTCAAAGAGCGGTAAAAACGATTTAACTCTTGGTGTACGAGGAACGGATCAAAGGAGGGAGTGGGACAGAATGAGAGGCCCCTCTGGAGAACTCGGATCTCGGCAGGTGAGAGACAATAGGTAGAGATGTTGAAGACAAGATTGTTCTTACCTGAGATCGAGTATTGGGGCGTGTATCCCTCTGGGGGTCCTCGTCTCTTTTTTTCTTCTTCCTCCTCGTCTGAAACTGTGTTTGGAGGTGCCGGGGGTTTCTTGCGCGGGTCGAAAAAAGACTTGGGCGGTTTCCCACCGCGTCCTCCTCTGCCGCCTCGTCCAACTTGACCACCATCCGAACCTGAAGAACCTGATGAGCCATATCGGTTTCTGTAAGGGGGACCATCTGGAAGTGTGGTATAGTTCCATCTATAGACCTGGTTTTTGAGATAGTCGTCCTGGTCTCTCAGAAACTTGTTCTTTTTTCGTGTTTTCAGTTCATTGGTGTAGTCTTGTAGAGTTTTGTTGGCTCTTGCCTTAAGGCTAGCGAGATCTGTTGGAGAAAGGGTGTTATTCAACTGATTTTCGATAGCAGCAACCTGATCTTTCACCTTCTGTATTTTCTCCTGGAGAAATTTGATGGTCAACACCATTAAATCTATAGAGCACTTATTTAGAATATTTTCAAAAAGTTGACAATATTCCTCATTGTCACTGAAGAGGGTTGGTCGTAACGAGACCCTGAGTCCCCTCGGAATCCGCTGTGCCTTCGTGTATTGAGCTAAAGTATACGCATGCAATTCAAAAGATGAAAGTTTCTTCAATTCCTTTTCATAATCCCTCGATTTCACCTCACGGGTAGGGATATTCAGGAAATTGTCAGTTTCTCTGACCGTAGAAAGAATACTAGATCTTTCTTCTTCGTTGAAGGAGAAGACACCGAAGGAGGCCATGAAAAATTGAGAAAATATGGTTTAGAGGGGGAGACAACTGTCTAAAATAGATCAAATATAAAATAGATATGACAGGCTCAAACCCCAACTTAGGTGCTCTGGGAAAAAACAAGACTAAAGTATAGGAGTAACCCCGGCACACTAATAACATGAAAGTAAAGTCTTCTCAACGACAGTCTTTAATTGTTGTGATTTTATTGATTGTGAAAAAAAGGGTGGTGTTACAATCCAAAAAAGAGTGGTGTTACAATCCAACGTTTCAGCTCTACTTCTCGAGCTTTCATCAGGGATATGACTACAATATATACAATAAAAGAACAAAAATCAATAAACAAACTTTATAAAGTATTATAAAACCAAAAATCTAGTGATAGGTGATACATAAGGTGGGGACAGTGTCATACATCCTTTGTGAAGGTGTGTATGGATCTATAATGATGTGAGGCCAGTGAGTATGTATTGTGGTGTGATACGGTGAACATGTGAGAGGTTGAACAGAGGAATAGAGTGAAGGTGTAAGGAGTTGAAAAGCATGAATGTGTAGGTAGTGTTGAGAAAGGGCATTAGGGGACAGTGAAGTGGAGTGGGAATAAAAGTGAGGTCATCTAAGGAGGCAGTGTGTAAGGGGTGCTCTTGGAAATGTTAAGGCATAAGGTATAAATACCTAGATCCTTGGTTTTGAGGTGTGTGTATAAGTGGTATAGGTTTGCCTTTGTAATCCAGCTGCTGGAACGGTACCTATAGTAACCACTGAGAAAGGGTATAGGTTAAGGAATAGCAAGGTATATAGAAAGAAAAGATATAAAAGAAAGTTTTAGGGGTCACATACCGATGTGTAGGGTCAGCACGTGACTCCCGTCCTAAGGACAAAAAAGCAGGTCAATAAGCTGAACCTAACCTTTACCTCACATTCCAACACACAGTCTGTCAGTTTCCTTGACACCACGATCTCTAAAACTGACTCTGGCACCCTTACAAGTGACCTTTACGTCAAACCTACAGACCGTAATAGTCAGGCAAATGAGACATGACGAGATGACTGAAAAGTTTCAAACAAGAGGATACCCCAAAATTAACGCTGAACAACAAACCAGAATTACCCAACGTGACTGTGATGTAGAGAATAGGGTTAAGTTCATCAACACCTATCACCCGTTCTCTCCTCTGATCAAAAAAGCAGTCCTTGAACACTGGCCCCTACTAGAAAAGGCTTACCCGGGGATTGAAAATTTCCAAAATCCTCCTCTCATCTGCCATAAGTGGGTTCAGAACCTAAAAAACACTTTGGTTAGAGCCGACGTGGGCTCCCACTTCAAGACATTCAGGCAGAAGACATTTAGCACGGTGCGCAATGGAACCTTCCCTTGTTTGGGTTGCGCACAATGCACGAATGTTAGTAAAGGCGATTCATTCACCCATCCGAGGTCCGGCAAACGGTACAAGATCAATGGCTATTTTACCCGCAACTCAAATTTTGTCGTCTATTTAATCAAATGCCCATGCGGCCTAGGATACGTTGGGGAAACCACCCAGCATGTGAAAGACCGCATCTCCAAACATAAATCAACCATCCGGTGTGAGAACACACTTTTACCAATTCCTGCCCATTTTGTGGAAAATAGACACTCTGTAAGCCAACTGAAATTTCAGGTTATCGAACAAATCCCTGTACCCAGACGAGGGGGTAATAGAATCCAAACGCTCAAAGAGCGTGAAGCGTATTGGATATATCACCTAAATACCCTCCATCCACACGGTCTCAATAGAGAGTCTGAAATGTATTATTAATCCCTTCTAAATTCCACTTCATATTGAATTAGTTTTGTTTTTCATCAGGATTTTAAAATCACTACCAAATAAGTTCTTTTCCTACACAACGTTTTTTGGTTTATAGGAGATATTTCTGACATAAGTGTGTTAATATGAACGCCATTTTACTCTTTGTATGTAAACCTTGCTCTAATTACCTTTCTTTGTTTTTAGGCAGGAAAAGGAAGTTTCTCTGAAACCTGATAGGCACAACCAGCACTGAAATTATCACCGTGCATGAATTCAGCACAGTCCCACCGTTAAAATGGCCGCCTGTATGCATGTGACATTTCCTCACAACCCTCCCTTTTTTACTTCACTTCCTGAATGGCTCGCACCTGCTCAGTACATTCATTCTGACATTTTTGACCTCACCAAGATGGCGACTGCCAACATCACTTCCTGTCAAGTCAAAACATGCTCATTCTCTATCCCCGCCCTGCACATGCTCAGTACATTCATTCTGACATTTTTTGACCTCACCAAGATGGCGACTGCCACCATCACTTCCTGTCAAGTCAAAACATGCTCATTCTCTATCCCCGCCCTGCACATGCTCAGTACATTCATTCAGACATTTTTGACCTCACTAAGATGGCGATGGCCCTTCCCCCCCATTCCCGCCCCTTCCCCACCCAATCAGGAAGTGCTTGACAGTATTTAACATCACTGCACTAAGCCACATGCACTTCCGGCCTCCTCCACACCTGACTAGATTTAGGACACAAGGTAATGGTGCCCTACAGTCTTCATAGACTGGGTTTCCTTTCTCCATCTCAGCTTATTGACCTGCTTTTTTGTCCTTAGGACGGGAGTCATGTGCTGACCCTACACATCGGTATGTGACCCCTAAAACTTTCTTTTATATCTTTTCTTTCTATATACCTTGCTATTCCTTAACCTATACCCTTTCTCAGTGGTTACTATAGGTACCGTTCCAGCAGCTGGATTACAAAGGCAAACCTATACCACTTATACACACACCTCAAAACCAAGGATCTAGGTATTTATACCTTATGCCTTAACATTTCCAAGAGCACCCCTTACACACTGCCTCCTTAGATGACCTCACTTTTATTCCCACTCCACTTCACTGTCCCCTAATGCCTTTTCTCAACACTACCTACACATTCATGCTTTTCAACTCCTTACACCTTCACTCTATTCCTCTGTTCAACCTCTCACATGTTCACCGTATCACACCACAATACATACTCACTGGCCTCACATCATTATAGATCCATACACACCTTCACAAAGGATGTATGACACTGTCCCCACCTTATGTATCACCTATCACTAGATTTTTGGTTTTATAATACTTTATAAAGTTTGTTTATTGATTTTTGTTCTTTTATTGTATATATTGTAGTCATATCCCTGATGAAAGCTCGAGAAGTAGAGCTGAAACGTTCGATTGTAACACCACTCTTTTTTGGATTGTAACACCACCCTTTTTTTCACAATCAATAAAATCACAACAATTAAAGACTGTCGTTGAAAAGACTTTACTTTCATGTTATTAGTGTGCCGGGGTTACTCCTATACTTTAGTCTTGTTTTTTCCCAGAGCACCTAAGTTGGGGTTTGAGCCTGTCATATCTATTTTATATAGCACATGTGAAAAGGACTTGGGTATACTAATAGATCACAGACTGAATATGAGTCAACAGTGTGATGCAGCAGCAAAAAAGGCAAATGCAATTCTAGGATGTATTAACAGAAGCATACAGTCTAGATCACGTGAAGTCATTATTTCCCTCTACTCCTCTTTGGTCAGACCTCATCTGGAATACTGTGTCCAGTTTTGGGCACCACATTTTAAAAAAGACATCAACAAACTGGAGCAAGTTCAGAAAAGAGCGACCAGAATGGTGACCGGTCTGCAAACCCTGTCTTATGAGGAAAGGTTGCAGGATTTGGGAATGTTTAGTTTGCAAAAGAGAAGACTGAGAGGAGACTTAATAGCTGTCTACAAATATCTAAAGGGCTGTCACATTGTAGAAGGATCAACTTTATTCTCATTTGCACAAGGAAAGACTAGAAGCAATGGGATGAAACTGAATGGGAGGAGACACAGATTAGATATTAGAAAAAACTTTTTGACAGTGAGAGTGATCAATGAGTGGAACAGGCTGCCTCGAGAAGTTGTGAGTTCTCCTTCAATGGAAGTCTTCAAACAGAGGCTGGACAGACATCTGACTGGGATGATTTAGCGAATCCTGCTTTGAGCAGGGGGTTGGACCAGATGGCCCAGGAGGTCCCTTCCAACTCTGCGATTCTATGATTCTATGCCTTGATCATGTCGATCATTGCCAGCGGTCCAGAGTCCGATGCCATTGTGCCTTTACCTGTACCTAGGTGTGCCACCTGGCACGTACTATGCTATGGACCTTGGTGTGCCCACACGCGCACCTTGCACGTTTTGCTTGTTTTCATGTTTGCACTGAATGTGATCCTGAAAATCTTAATGAAGATACCTTGCACTTACCTCTTGTCTTGTTTCCTGCCTGTCCCTGGTCGTCAGACACTCCCGTAGTGTCCCCCTGAGCCGGCTGTCTGGTCCCAGCAGTCGTGGTGGCTCACCCCCTTGGTCTTGCCCCTGACACTCCCTGTACAGGGGGTGGGTTCTCACTAGGTCAGCTCGCCCTAGGTTGGTGGGTGCCACGGCCCAGAGGGTCCACTCTAAAAAGGAAAATGGGCTCAGCAGAAGCCGAGTCCGTCACAGAATTCTCAGGCCATGGACTCCACTGGTACCTCGGCCACCTGTCTGATGAAGAATCTGCGCTGTCTCCTGAACTTGCTTGAAAATTGGCGGTACCCCGGCCACTTTTCTGATGGAAATGATGGCAGCCAGAGTAAGAAGACTTGCTTGTCTACCCGCAGTCCTCCCCACTGGATCCCCGTGTCTCGTCCGCGGCTCCTGTGTCTTGACCGGTGCAGGTATTAGACCGCCCCGTCCTATGTTCAGGGCCTGAGTATTGTGTTGCTTCCCTGCATGGCCGCTTGGTCTGCTGGGTCGCTCCCTCTATTCTGTGCCCTTGTACTTTGCGCTGTCGTGCGTCTCTGCACACGCTCCGTGCTCGTTCTCCGTCTCTTGTCCCGTGCCTTGTCTTATGTTTGTCCATTGTGCCATGTTCGTCCTTGTCCTGCTTGGACTTGTAGTCCTGTTATTCTCTGCCTTGCCTGTTTTCGCTGTGCCTTGTTTCGTACCTTGCCTTGCTCTGCCTTGTTCCTCCCTATGTTCTCAGTCTTTGCTTGCTCTGCCTTGCTCTCTCCTATGGTGCTCTGTAGTGCTCCCTGGCACACGCACCATCCCTCCTTTCTTTCCTTTTGTGCTCTTTTCCATGTCTAGTCCCAAGGCTCTGCCTTGACCCGACTCTGGGCTTCAGCCTATGCTCCGCTGCTAGACTCTTTCCTATTATGCTCTCTTGCACGTTTCTAGGCTAATCCCAAGGTTCTCCCTTGACCCGGCTCTGGGCTTCGGCCTACGCTCCGCTGCTAGCTCTGTTCTTGCTCTGACCTGATTCCGTGTTTCTGCCTATGCTTCCGTCCCTGTTTCCGTACACTGCCTAAGCTCTGTCTTGTTTCTCGTCTTGTCTTCCCTTGCTCTGTTTCTTCGTGTGCCCTTTGCATGCGCCTGGCCTTCCTAGCCTCCTGTTTGTGCCTCAGTCATGCCCGCCCTAGCTGTGCCCGCCTGCTTGTGCCTCAGCCGTGCTCGTTGGTCAGTGTCAGCTGTGTCGTCTGCCATGCCTCACTCAGGTTCTCTGGAGTCTTGCCCGTCTGTCAGTGCTGCTGCCCGATCAGCTAGCCAGTGCCCCAGCCGTGCCCTCTGTGCTCCCTTGCATCTCACGCTGTTTCTGCACTGTGCTCTACGTGCTCTCTATAGCACGCGCAGGCCTCGCCTGCACATGGCATACCTCCCCGTGCTTCTTTAAAAGTGCGCGCAGGCTTTGCCATGTCCCCTGTCGTGCCCTCTTGCACGCACAGGCCCTAACCCTGTCCTGGAACCCTGACCCTGGCGTGCCTCTCTGCATGTGCAGGACTCTGCCTCGCCTGACCCTGGCGTGCCTCTCTGCACGCGCATGACTCTGCCTCGCCTGACCCTGGCGTGTCTCTCTGCACGCGCAGGACTCTGCCTCGCCTGACCCTGGCATGCCTCTTTGCACGCACAGGACTCTGCTTTGTTACCTTGTGCCTTGGCGTGTCTCTACACACGCACTCTCTTACCTTCTGCTTTGGCGTGTCTCTACACACGCACCCTGTCTCGTTTTGTGAACCCTGGCGTGTCCCCTACACACGCACCTTGCCTTGCACCTAGCCTTGAACCCTGATGTGTCCCCTACACACGCACCTAGCCTTGGACCTTGGCGTGTTCCGTAACACGCACCATGCCTGGATATCTGACGTGCCTCCTTGCCTGAACCCTGGTTTGCCTGCCGGATGCCCGGAACCTGCCGATCGCTGCCAGAGATCGTAAGATGGTTGACTGCGGCCTGATGTCCGGAGCTGATGTCCGCAGCCTGATGCCTTGATCATGTCGATAGTTGCCAGCGGTCCGGAGTCCGATGCCATTGTGCCTTTACCTGTACCTAGGTGTGCCACCTGGCACGTACTATGCTATGGACCATGGCGTGCCCACGAGCGCACCTTGCACGTTTTGCTTGTTTTCATGTTTGCACTGAATGTGATCCTGAAGATCTTAATGAAGATACCTTGCACTTACCTCTTGTCTTGTCTTGTTTCCTGCCTGTCCCTGGTCGTCAGACACTCCCGTAGTGTCCCCCTGAGCCAGCCGTCTGGTCCCAGCAGTCGTGGTGGCTCACCCCCTTGGTCTTGCCCCTGACACTCCCTATACAGGGGGTGGGTTCTCACTAGGTCAGCTCATCCTAGGTGGGTGGATGCCACGGCCCAGAGGGTCTACTCTAAAAAGGAAAATGGGCTCAGCAGAAGCAGAGTCCGTCACGCTCCCTCATCCCAGAATACATTGCTTCAATTCCACAATGCATTGCTCTGTTAAAGATACAGGCTGTAAAGCTATTAAAGACACAGCTATAAATTCAGCCAACACTTGATGGTGCTAACTAAACCAGCACATAATGCAAACATAATTTGCCCTATGTTCAGAGGGCAGAACAGATTGATAATTATATATTACATGCAAGAAATATTGATTTTATTTTTTTTAAATATTTTTTACAATTTTAAAAAAGGTTTTATTTAATTCTTACTTTTAGACTTTGTCCTACTATGGGACACTCATTTTGTGTAGCTGCTCGCTTCTATAGCATGCATATCTGCATGCTATAGAAGCTGTCAGCGCTGCAGCTTCAATACACTGACCTGAGAGACTTCCTGGTCATCACTGCGCATGACAGGGAGTCTCTCAGGTCTGGAGACCTGGACATCAGGTGCCCATGCCAGCGATCAGGACCCCGCATCATGCTGCGGGGTCTCCGATCCAAAGGCAGAGGGGCATTCAGCCCCTCTGCCGACTTCGGAACGCTGCGATCATGTTTGATTGCAGTGTTCTGCGGATTAAAGGGCTGGGAGCGGTCCGTGACTCAGTACCAGGTGTCATCTGTGAGTATCAGCTGACACCCGGCCGCGATCAGCCGCGCTCCCCCCATGAGCGCGACTGATTGCCTATGATGTACTGTTCCGTCCATTGTAATTAAGTCCCAGGGCACATGGATGGAATAGTACGTCTAATATCAGAGAGGGGTTAAAGTAAGAAAAACTCACAAATGCCACAATGCTTACTGACATATATTGAAACTGACAAAAGTAATTTTCAAATAAAATTTACTGTCAAATAATGCAAATCAGACATTGCGTTAGAATCGTGTTTAAGCAGAAAAATGTAAATACAAAAACTAGTGAAAATAGCCTGTACTATGTTTTTACCTCTAGAAAGGTTTGAAAATAACTTGACCATAGAGACATGCTAAAATAAAGTTTATCCTGTAATTAGCAAAACCAGCATCTACAAACTTGTAATTGGTCAATCTGTCTGTTTGAAGGGGGAAAAGTAGTCACTGTGCCTTTTGCGGTCATGGTGTATACCACAATGAACATGGACAAATACTAGAAATTAAAACTAATAAACTTTATTTTAAATTGATTAAAAAGGGACTTGGTCCATTTTAAAAAATGCACATATACAAAAACACAAACACAAACAAAGAAACCGCTAAATGCGGTAAGACCAAACTTCAGAAACTTTCCGGTTTACTCTTAGTGTCGTAGTCCAAATAATACACAGGCACTCCTTCAGAGTATCCGCTTAGTATAAATTTGTTTGGAACAAGCACTCTCTTATAGTGCCGTAAATTGTCTATATTAAATCCATTGCTTTTAAATCGATGTGTTACTTCTGTGTTACATCCATCATTCACACTCACAATGATTTTTGACAATTTTTACAACAACAGCCTATACTATACACAATGGCATGGCACACAGTCTGAGATTCTTCAACTCGGTGTGAACCTATACATTGCTCTACTTATGCAGTTCACCACCTCCACAGACTTCTTTTAGAAAAAAAAAATCTCGTATATCATGGAGAGATGTCACCCAAATATTTCTCAGTAACTGCTTCCTCCATGTGACGCTCCCTTCTCCCTACGCGTTTCACCGTCCAGATCATCAGGGGAGTCTCTGGGTCAAAACTTAATACCTTCATGGAAAAAGTGCCATCACAGGGCTGTTCATTTGCTTGCTTTTTATAACATGCACTCATTAGTATGTTCCCGCCTCCTACAAGTAGGCCGGGTGTATGCCCATGACCACTTCCTGTTGATGCGTTACCATAGTGATAGACCTATTGCTCTTATGTTTCCAATACCACCTTCTGACTCATTCAAATTAAACCCTTATCACAGGTGTACTTAGACATATTACTAATCTATGATTACGCAGGAATCAACCTTCTCATAGGGTATACACTCATGCGCGCTCTTTATACTTCGTTCAGCTTATCGGGTTGCCTGGTAACGCGCTGACGTCACTCCTCTCTCCTTCCTTTCTGGCGTGGACGCACCGCGCCTGCGCGCTCTACCGTGTCAAGTCCAACCCTCTTTCCTATGTCAGAGCGCCTATTTCCTCCCATCACTGAGTCACCATCCAGGGGCACACCGCGCCTGCGCACTCCATATGCAGCCGCTTCTTAAAAGCTCCATCCTCTGAGTGCATATAATCCCATCACACGGTTATCACACGGGAGCATTTGTATATCTATCTACCCTTCACATGCGCTTCATCTAATACTTTCTTTGTGTCTGTCAGCTTATGTCAATTTTCATATAAGTATAATCAGCGTTATTTAACGAAGCGACAGTATATGAAGACTTTAGTATTTTTTTACAAAGTCAATAACGATCTATAACCGCATATAATTACAATTAACATATTTTAGCGTTATATGGCAGAAGTCCCCTGCTATTTGATAGTAAATGGCATATATATACTTTAATCACTATTATTAACGGAAGTGTTCCCTCTACAATCCCCAGGATACATGTGGGCATAGATTTTACCCTTGTATAAGATATTGGAGTTAATACATAAGTCTTTTTGGGCATACTTCACAAATTCATCATCCGATATTGAGATCTTTAAGTAATAATACTCTGTTTCAATACTTCTTGATTTTCTCTTTTCAACTATCTCAATCGATCACCTAGGACTATGTACAGTACTTGACTTGGACTTAATACATCTACCTTCGAGACGAAGCTTCTTGTCGTCTCTTTGTCTCACTTTAGTTTATTAAACGGCTTACCCCACACTTAAGGGAACAAAAAAAGACCATAAGTCCTATTAAAAAGGCGTAACCCCTTCGGTCTCCCTCCAGAGTAACCCCACTACCCTTTAACCCCTATACAGGGATCTGGCTTTACGTGGGGCACAGTGGAGTTTGTCCTCTGGGGCTCAGCATTCATTGTATGTGGTAGGATAGGTTATAAAAAAGCCGCAAAGGATAGTTGGTCGTTCAGGCCTGTTGGTTGGAGTGTCCTCAACCAGAAAATCCATTTACATTCTTTCTGGAGGATCACTCTATCCCAATCTCCTCCTCTATGGGGGTAAGGAACTTTCTCAATCCCAATAAATTGAATTTTACTATAATCACCTTGATGTATCCTATTGATGTGGTTTGCTATGGCTGTATCTCTTCGATTCACCACATCACCAACATGTTCACGTATCCTCTTCCTGAACTCTCTTCTGGTTTTCCCTACATATTCCATCCCACATATACAGGTTGCCTTATAAATCACCCCACTAGTGCGACAATTAATAAACTGTCTAATAGTGTAAATTTTCTTGTTGTTCGTACTCATAAAAGTTTTCCCTTGCGTTACTGACTGACATGCTATACAGTTACCGCATCTATAGCACCCTTTTACCTCCCTTTCTAACCAGGTGCGTGCTGGAATCTCTCTGAAATGACTGTGCATGAGTCTATCTTTTAAAGATTTATTCTTTTTATATGTCACTTGTGGTTTGGAGCCTAACGTTTTCTCAATATCTGTATCCATTTTAAGGACTGGCCAGTGTCGTTCTAAAATTTCTTTGAATTTTTCTGACCCATTCGAGAACTTAGTAATAAACCGTGTGACCTTTGTCTTTTTTTTTCTTTTTTCCTTAATAGTTCTTTTCGATCTTTCTTTAAAGATTCCCCATAAGCGGCCTTCAAAACATGATCTGGGTATCCTCTCTCCCGGAATCTCTCCCTCATATCATCGGCTTGTTCTTTAAATTTCTGAGGGTTTGAGCAGTTACGACGTAACCTCAAATATTGTTCTTTTGGTATCCCTCTTTTTTGTGGAAGAGGATGATTGCTCTCCCATCTTAGAAGTGAGTTAGTAGCTGTTGGTTTCCTATAATTGCTCGTTTCTAGGATTCCATCAATTCCCTTTTTGACACACACATCCAAAAATCTCATTTCTGATCTATGTACCTCATATGTGAATCTAAGGCCTAAATCATTACAATTAAGGTCATTCACAAAAGAGACAAATTCAGATTCTGTGCTCCTCCAAATCACAAAAATATCATCAATATAGCGTAGCCATAGGGCTACGCTATCATGTCGAGAATTCATATCGTTAAACACAATTTTTTCTTCCCACCAGCCCAGGAGCAAATTTGCATAAGTGGGCGCACATGGGCAGCCCATTGCAGTGCCCCTGAGCTGGTGGAAGTACTTATTCCCAAAGAGAAAGACATTATTTGTAAGGCAGAATTTCAAAGCTTTTAAAACGAAATCATTGTTTCATAAAGAAGCGTACCCGAGACTTAAGATAGTATTCCACGGCCATCAGGCCTTTTTCGTGGGGTATCGAGGAGTACAAAGCCTCCACATCTATGCTCCCAAAAATCATGTCTTCCTCAAGGCATATACCATCCAATCTACATAGAAGATCACCTGTATCTCTAATATATGAACTCAAGTTCATCACAAAAGGTCTTAATATCTGGTCAAGATACATTCCTAGATTCTGGGTCACACTATTAATACCTGCCACTATGGGTTGACCCTTTAAAGGGGTAAGACCTTTATGGATTTTTGGGAGGCAGTAAAAAGTCGCCATAGTAGGATGTGAGGGAATCAGGAAGTCTTTCTCTTTTTTATCAATGACTTCCGAATCAAAGCCTTCATTAACTAACATCCTAAGAGAATCACATATACTCACTATGGGGTTAGATGATAATATCTCATAACTCAACCTGTCCTCTAATATAGAGAGGCACATGTTCTTGTAACTAGACGTATCCATAACAACAATGTTCCCTCCTTTGTCGGAGCTTTTTATAATGACACTCCTGTCATTCTCAAGTCTCTTTAGACTTTCCATCTCCTCTTTTCCCAGGTTATAGAATCTTGAGTTCAAGAGATCTCCTGATTTCATCAAATCATTTGTAACAAGATTAACAAAGATATCAATTGAGTTAACATCACCTGTGGGGGGGGCAAACCGTACTTTTTTTCTTTAGGTCTGTAAATGGGCCCTCACCTCTAAGATTAGGATTATCATCCCCCAGGTGAAACAGGAACCGTACATCCTGTAATAAATCTTCGGAGATACCCAGTTCTTGGGAAAACCTCTGATCTTGTTTAGAAAAATGCTTTTTCCATTTTAATTTACGGGCAAACAGGTGTAGATCTTTCACTGTTTCAAAGATGTCTATGTCTGACGTTGGTACAAAAGAAAGGCCTTTACTAAGCACACACATCTCAGTTTCAGTCAGGGGGCGTTGTGATAAATTAATTACCTCTGGCCCTCTGGTCCGCTGTGTGGATTTAAGCGGTTTCTTATTGGATAACTTAGGTCTAAAAAATCTCTCTTCGGTGACCTCTTATGGGAGCCTCTATTAAATTTACCCCTTTTGTCCTCCTCTTCCTCTACCTCTGAAATGTCTTGATCTACTCTGTGTCAGAAAATTCTGCCTCTGATGAGGATATATCAGTTTCTATTGGTCTATTATTCCTGACTACTTGTACTGAGTAGGCTTTATTATCTCTAAACTCTTGGAGATCTCTATTATATAACTTGTGTTTCTTCTCTTTCAAATGGTACTGAAATTTTTCCAGAGTGTTTTGCAGATTGACCTCTTTTACAGAGAAATCAGACTCACTCGAATATTTTTTCGTGATCTCAATCTGCTCTCTGAGATTCTGTAAGTTTATTAAGATTACTTTTTTCTTCCTCTAAGAGGAGTCTCATAAATCTGATTGAACTCTCCGTTGCCTCTTTTTCCCACTTGGTGAGTAGGGATGCACTCCTATATCTGAAACCTGGGGTGAGGGTAATCCTCAGATGGCGAGGTACAATGCCTGATCGTATATAATTCTCAAGACTCTGAACCTCCCACCATGAGGCTATCTGATCCCTATAGATTTTATCCAGTTCTTTGAAAGCCGCACTATATGTCGGGGTATATCTTTTTTGTGTAAACACTTTATCAGAGAAAACTTCTTTGGCCTCTGTAATCCATAGGTTTGTATCAATACCTGTAGTCAAGAAACCTGCCATAACCTATACTTATACGGTTTTCAGCAAATGATCTACTAGCTAGAAATAATATCTTCACCAGCAAGCTAGACAAATACTAGAAATTAAAACTAATAAACTTTATTTTAAATTGATTAAAAAGGGACTTAGTCCATTTTAAAAAATGCACAAGTACAAAAACACAAACACAAACAAAGAAACCGCTAAATGCGGTAAGACCAAACTTCAGAAACGTTCCGGTTTACTCTTAGTGTCGTAGTCCAAATAATACACAGGCACTCCTTCAGAGTATCCGCTTAGTATAAATTTGTTTGGAACAAGCACTCTCTTATAGTGCCGTAAATTGTCTATATTAAATCCATTGCTTTTAAATCGATGTGTTACTTCTGTGTTACATCCATCATTCACACTCACAATGATTTTTGACAATTTTTACAACAGCCTATACTATACACAATGGCATGGCACACAGTCTGAGATTCTTCAACTCGGTGTGAACCTATACATTGCTCTACTTATGCAGTTCACCACCTCCACAGACTTCTTTTAGAAAAAAAAAATCTCGTATATCATGGAGAGATCTCACCCAAATATTTCTCAGTAACGGGTTCCTCCATGTGACGCTCCCTTCTCCCTACGCGTTTCACCGTCCAGATCATCAGGGGAGTCTCTGGGTCAAAACTTAATACCTTCATGGAAAAAGTGCCATCACAGGGCTGTTCATTTGCTTGCTTTTTATAACATGCACTCATTAGTATGTTCCCGCCTCCTACAAGTAGGCCGGGTGTATGCCCATGACCACTTCCTGTTGATGCGTTACCATAGTGATAGACCTATTGCTCATATGTTTCCAATACCACCTTCTGACTCATTCAAATTAACCCCTTATCACAGGTGTACTTAGACATATTACTAATCTATGATTGCGCAGGAATCAAACTTCTCATAGGGTATACACTCATGCGCGCTCTTTATACTTCGTTCAGCTTATCGGGTTGCCTGGTAACGCGCTGACGTCACTCCTCTCTCCTTCCTTTCTGGCGTGGACGCACCGCGCCTGCGCGCTCTACCGTGATTCCCTCACATCCTACTATGGCGACTTTTTACTGCCTCCCAAAAATCCATAAAGGTCTTACCCCTTTAAAGGGTCGACCCATAGTGGCAGGTATTAATAGTGTGACCCAGAATCTAGGAATGTATCTTGACCAGATATTAAGACCTTTTGTGATGAACTTGAGTTCATATATTAGAGATACAGGTGATCTTCTATGTAGATTGGATGGTATATGCCTTGAGAAAGACATGATTTTTGGGAGCATAGATGTGGAGGCTTTGTACTCCTCGATACCCCACGAAAAAGGCATGATGGCCGTGGAATACTATCTTAAGTCTCGGGGACGCTTCTTTATGAAACAATGATTTCGTTTTAAAAGCTTTGAAATTCTGCCTTACAAATAATGTCTTTCTCTTTGGGAATAAGTACTTCCACCAGCTCAGGGGCACTGCAATGGGCTGCCCATGTGCGCCCACTTATGCAAATTTGCTCCTGGGCTGGTGGGAAGAAAAAATTGTGTTTAACGATATGAATTCTCGACATGATAGCGTAGCCCTATGGCTACGCTATATTGATGATATTTTTATGATTTGGAGGAGCACAGAATCTGAATTTGTCTCTTTTGTGAATGACCTTAATTGTAATGATTTAGGCCTTAGATTCACATATGAGGTACATAGATCAGAAATGAGATTTTTGGATGTGTGTGTCAAAAAGGGAATTGATGGAATCCTAGAAACGAGCAATTATAGGAAACCAACAGCTACTAACTCACTTCTAAGATGGGAGAGCAATCATCCTCTTCCACAAAAAAGAGGGATACCAAAAGGACAATATTTGAGGTTACGTCGTAACTGCTCAAACCCTCAGAAATTTAAAGAACAAGCCGATGATATGAGGGAGAGATTCCGGGAGAGAGGATACCCAGATCATGTTTTGAAGGCCGCTTATGGGGAATCTTTAAAGAAAGATCGAAAAGAACTATTAAGGAAAAAAGAAAAAAAAGAAGACAAAGAGGTCACATGGTTTATTACTAAGTTCTCGAATGGGTCAGAAAAATTCAAAGAAATTTTAGAACGACACTGGCCAGTCCTTAAAATGGATACAGATATTGAGAAAACGTTAGGCTCCAAACCACAAGTGACATATAAAAAGAATCATAGAATCGTAGAGTTGGAAGGGACCTCCTGGGCCATCTGGTCCAACCCCCTGCTCAAAGCAGGATTCGCTAAATCATCCCAGTCAGATGTCTGTCCAGCCTCTGTTTGAAGACATCCATTGAAGGAGAACTCACCACTTCTCGTGGCAGCTTGTTCCACTCATTGATCACTCTGTCAAAAAGTTTTTTCTAATATCTAATCTGTGTCTCCTCCCATTCAGTTTCATCCCATTGCTTCTAGTCTTTCCTTGTGCAAATGAGAATAAAGATGATCCTTCTACAATGTGACAGCCCTTGAGATATTTGTAGACAGCTATTAAGTCTCCTCTCAGTCTTCTCTTTTGCAAACTAAACAATCCCAAATCCTGCAACCTTTCCTCATAAGACAGGGTTTGCAGACCGGTCACCATTCTGGTTGCTCCTTTCTGAACTTGCTCCAGTTTGTTGATGTCTTTTTTAAAATGTGGTGCCCAAAACTGGACACAATATTCCAGATGAGGTCTGACCAAAGAGGAGTAGAGGGAAATAATGACTTCACGTGATCTAGACTGTATGCTTCTGTTAATACATCCTAGAATTGCATTTGCTTTTTTTGCTGCTGCATCACACTGTTGACTCATATTCAGTCTGTGATCTATTAGTATACCCAAGTCTTTTTCACATGTGCTGTTGCTTAGGCCTATTCCTCCCATTCTGTATATGCTTTTTTCATTTTTATTGCCCAGATGTAGTACTTTGCATTTTTCCCTGTTAAAAACCATTCTGTTAGTTGCTGCCCACTTCTCCAGTTTATTTATATCTTTTTGAATCCTCTCTCTCTTCTCTAGTATTAACTATCCCTCCTAGCTTTGTGTCATCAGCAAATTTAATCAGTTTACCCTCAATTCCTTCATCTAAATCGTTGATAAAGATGTTGAACAATAAAGGGCCCAGGACAGAGCCCTGTGGTACCCCACTTGAGACATTCTTCCAACTGGATGTGCAGCCATTTACGACCACTCTTTGGGTCCGATCACTAAGCCAGTTATGAATCCACCTAACAGTTGCCTTGTCCATTCCATACTTAGTCATTTTTTCAATAAGGATTGTATGAGATACTTTGTCAAATGCTTTGCTGAAGTCAAGATATACTATATCTACAGCATTTCCTTGATCCACCCAATCAGTGATTCCGTCATAGAAGGAAATTAAGTTAGTCTGACATGACTTATTAGTTACAAACCCATGCTGACTCTGTTTGATCACTTCATTCTTATCCAGGTACTGACATACATGTACCTGGATAAGAATAAATCTTTAAACGATAGACTCATGCACAGTCATTTCAGAGAGATTCCAGCACGCACCTGGTTAGAAAGGGAGGTAAAAGGGTGCTATAGATGCGGTAACTGTATAGCATGTCAGTCAGTAACGCAAGGGAAAACTTTTATGAGTACGAACAACAAGAAAATTTACACTATTAGACAGTTTACTAATTGTCGCACTAGTGGGGTGATTTATAAGGCAACCTGTATATGTGGGATGGAATATGTAGGGAAAACCAGAAGAGAGTTCAGGAAGAGGATACGTGAACATGTTGGTGATGTGGTGAATCGAAGAGATACAGCCATAGCAAACCACATCAATAGGATACATCAAGGTGATTATAGTAAAATTCAATTTATTGGGATTGAGAAAGTTCCTTACCCCCATAGAGGAGGAGATTGGGATAGAGTGATCCTCCAGAGAGAATGTAAATGGATTTTCTGGTTGAGGACACTCCAACCAACAGGCCTGAACGACCAACTATCCTTTGCGGCTTTTTTATAACCTATCCTACCACATACAATGAATGCTGAGCCCCAGAGGACAAACTCCACTGTGCCCCACGTAAAGCCAGATCCCTGTATAGGGGTTAAAGGGTAGTGGGGTTACTCTGGAGGGAGACCGAAGGGGTTACACCTTTTTAATAGGACTTATGGTCTTTTTTTGTTCCCTTAAGTGTGGGGTAAGCCGTTTAATAAACTAAAGTGAGACAAAGAGACGACAAGAAGCTTCGTCTCGAAGGTAGATGTATTAAGTCCAAGTCAAGTACTGTACGTAGTCCTAGGTGATCGATTGAGATAGTTGAAAAGAGAAAATCAAGAAGTATTGAAACAGAGTATTATTACTTAAAGATCTCAATATCGGATGATGAATTTGTGAAGTATGCCCAAAAAGACTGTTATGTATTAACTCCAATATCTTATACAAGGGTAAAATCTATGCCCACATGTATCCTGGGGATTGTAGAGGGAACACTTCCGTTAATAATAGTGATTAAAGTATATATATGCCATTTACTATCAAATAGCAGGGGACTTCTGCCATATAACGCTAAAATATGTTAATTGTAATTATATGCGGTTATAGATCGTTATTGACTTTGTAAAAAAATACTAAAGTCTTCATATACTGTTGCTTCGTTAAATAACGCTGATTATACTTATATGAAAATTGACATAAGCTGACAGACGCAAAGAAAGTGTTAGATGAAGCGCATGTGAAGGGTAGATAGATATACAAATGCTCCCGTGTGATAACCGTGTGATGGGATTATATGCACTCAGAGGATGGAGCTTTTAAGAAGCGGCTGCATATGGAGTGCGCAGGCGCGGTGTGCCCCTGGATGGTGACTCAGTGATGGGAGGAAATAGGCGCTCTGACATAGGAAAGAGGGTTGGACTTGACACGGCAGAGCGCGCAGGCGCGGTGCGTCCACGCCAGAAAGGAAGGAGAGAGGAGTGACGTCAGCGCGTTACCAGGCAACCCGATAAGCTGAACGAAGTATAAAGAGCGCGCATGAGTGTATACCCTATGAGAAGGTTGATTCCTGCGCAATCATAGATTAGTAATATGTCTAAGTACACCTGTGATAAGGGTTTAATTTGAATGAGTCAGAAGGTGGTATTGGAAACATGAGTAATAGGTCTATCACTATGGTAACGCATCAACAGGAAGTGGTCATGGGCATACACCCGGCCTACTTGTAGGAGGCGGGAACATACTAATGAGTGCATGTTATAAAAAGCAAGCAAATGAACAGCCCTGTGATGGCACTTTTTCCATGAAGGTATTAAGTTTTGACCCAGAGACTCCCCTGATGATCTGGACGGTGAAACGCGTAGGGAGAAGGGAGCGTCACAAGGAGGAACCCGTTACTGAGAAATATTTGGGTGAGATCTCTCCATGATATACGAGATTTTTTTTTTCTAAAAGAAGTCTGTGGAGGTGGTGAACTGCATAAGTAGAGCAATGTATAGGTTCACACCGAGTTGAAGAATCTCAGACTGTGTGCCATGCCATTGTGTATAGTATAGGCTGTTGTAAAAATTGTCAAAAATCATTGTGAGTGTGAATGATGGATGTAACACAGAAGTAACACATCGATTTAAAAGCAATGGATTTAATATAGACAATTTACGGCACTATAAGAGTGCTTGTTCCAAACAAATTTATACTAAGCGGATACTCTGAAGGAGTGCCTGTGTATTATTTGGACTACGACACTAAGAGTAAACCAGAAAGTTTCTGAAGTTTGGTCTTACCGCATTTAGCGGTTTCTTTGTTTGTGTTTGTGTTTTTGTACATGTGCATTTTTTAAAATGGACTAAGTCCCTTTTTAATCAATTTAAAATAAAGTTTATTAGTTTTAATTTCTAGTATTTGTCTAGCTTGCTGGTGAAGATATTATTTCTAGCTAGTAGATCATTTGCTGAAAACCACAATGAACATGGACTAAAGAAATCTAAGAAGAGTGTTGACACCAAACCATCTCTAAAAGGCTTAATGTTCCTGTTACTACAATTACACTTATTATTTAGGCTTTTAAGGTCTGTTACTGTATCCATCCTCCTAGGGGCGTGGTCACGAGGAAAACTGACAAATGGATGAGACTGATGATACGAATGGTAGTCAAAGACCCAAGAACAACTTTCAAAAGAGATTAGAGGTGAAATTCCAAGGTCAAGGTACATCAGTAATTGATCGCACCAGCGATCAATGTCTTGGCTGAAGTGGACTTTATGGAAGACGACCAAGGGGGAAACCAGTGTTGAAAGCAAATCTTAAAAAAGCCAGACTAGCACTAGCCAAAATGCATATTGACAAGCCACAAAGCTTCTTGGAGAATATCCTTTGGAGAGATGAGACAAAACTGGATCTTTTTGGCAAGTTCATCAGCTCTATATTTACAGACGCAAAAATGAAACTTATAGAGAAAAACATGGAGCAGACTTTTGGCTATGTTTTTGGGCTGTGAAATGTGATACACAGTGTCAGAAAGCTTGTTCTGCGTTGCAGGTCATGGGTCCTGCAAAAGGGTAATTGTGCAAAACAGATAAAAATGTTCAATAGCTAACAGCATTGGACTATTGTGAAGTGGGCTTAATGAGCCCTGAACTAAATCCTATTGAACAACTGTGGAAGAAGCCGAAACATGCCATCTAAAGAAGTGCCTTCACACCTGAAGCAATTTGCTCACGTGGAGTGGGATAAATACCTGGAAACAAGTACATTAGTCTAATTAAAAGTTACAGAAATCGATAGCTTGCAGTGTTTGCCTCATATTTGTGCAATAAAATATTAACCCTTTCCCGACATTGGATGTACTGGTACGTTCTATTTTGAACTGTGTTCCCGCAAATGGGCATACCTGTACATCCTGGTGATTATAAGTCTTTGGTGACAGCTGAGCCCCATTAGTAACAGCCAGTGCCGGCAGCCACCCTGGATGTTTATCCCTCAAAATACTGTGGTAAGTATCGATCGCAGCATTTAGAAGGTTGAGAGAGGGACTGTGTTCTCATTCGATCAACAATCCGATGTTTACCATGACTGCAGGAGGTCAAATAATGACCTCCTGGTTTGCTAGCTATGGTGGGTGGCTTGTTTGTCCATGCCAAGAGCATAGAATAAAAGGTGGTTTGTCAGTGTAACATTGACGGGTCTAATGCATTGCAATGCATGTCCATTGCAGTACATTAGACCAGTGATCAGACTAATAAAAGCTAAAGTCCCATAGCTGAAGTAAAAAAAAAAGTTAATACTCCACCACACACACACTCATTAAAAATTACTAATATTTATGCAATAACAAAAATAAGCAAAAAATATATACTTATTTGGAATTCCCATTTCCAGAACAACCTGATCTACAAAACTGTGATTCTAATTAACACTAAGAAAAATAAATGTGGCAAGAATCAAATGTAAATAGCAATGGTATCCATAATAATAATCTTTAGTTATATATCGCCAACATATTCTGCAGCGCTTTACAGTTTAACTGTTTCAAAACACAAGTCATAAGTAACAACGTTAACAATACAATAATTAAAGCAAAATAAGACAACCCTGCTCGTGAGCGCTTACAATCTGCAATGAGGTGGGGGAGATACAAAGTACAGGTGTGTATTTATAGTGATGTATTTACAATGTTGGTCCAGCCATCTTGAGGGAGTGAGGGATGGATGGAGATAGTGAATGGGCTACACACGCACACTTACACATAGAATGATTTTGATTAGTGAACGTGATAGGCCGCTCTGAACAAATGTGTTTTGAGGGAGCGCCTGAAACTATGCAAATTGTGGATAGTCCTAATTTCTTGGGGTAGAGCATTCCAGTGGAGTCTTGGAGTCGGGAGTGGGAGGTACGGATTAGTGCAGAGTTTAGTCGAAAGTTGTTTGCAGAGCGCAGCGGTCGGTTAGTACTATAGACAGAAATGAGGGAGGAGATGTAGGGGGGTGCTGCACTGTGGAGAGCTTTGTGGGTGAGAACAAGTACTTTGAATTGGATCCTATAATGAATGGGCAGCCAACGTAAGGACTGGCAAAGAGCAGACACATCCGAGTACCGATTAGCCAGATAGATGACCCTGGCTGCTGCATTAAATATGGACTGGAGAGGGGATAGTCGAGTAACGGGGAGGCCAATTAATAGAGCGTTGCAGTAATGCAGGCGGGAGTGGATCAATGCTACAGTGAGAATTTTTGTTGTTTCCATGGTGAGAAAAGGGCGGATTCTAGAGATGTTCTTTAGGTGTAAGCGGCAAGAGCGGACAAAAGATTGTATATTGGGATGTGAAGCAGAGATTGGTGTCAAACATAACACCCAGACAGCGCGCCTGCTGCCGGGGTGTTATTATAGTGCCACCCACGGAGAGGGAAATGTCAGATTTAGGGAGGTTAGTAGACATCAGGACCAGAAGAAGCTCAGTTTTGGAGAGTTTGAGTTTCAGGTAGAGAGCGGACATGATGTTGGAGACTGCGGACAGACAGTCACTGGCGTTCTGTAGTACAGCGGGAGTAAGGTCGGAGAATGACATATATAGTTGTGTGTCATCAGCATAAAGATGGTACTGAAAGCCAAATGTGCTGATAGTCTGTCCAATTGGGGCCGTGTAGAGAGAGAAGAGAAGGGGGCCAAGGACTGAGCCCTGAGGTACCCCGACAGCGAGAGGAAGAGGAGATGACGTGGAGCCAGAGAACAAAACACTGAAGGAGCAGTCAGAAAGATAGGAAGAGAACCAGGAGAGAGCAGTGTCCTTAATGCCTAGTGACTGGAGCCTAGAGAGTAGGAGATGGTGGTCAACAGTGTTGAAAGCTGCAGATAGGTCAAGAAGAATGAGCAGAGAGTGGTCACCGTTACGTTTTGCTGTCAGAAGGTCATTGGTCACTTCGAGTGCAGTTCCAGTCGAATGTAGGGGGCGGAAGCCGGACTGTGAAGGGTCTAGGAGGGAGTGAGTGGAGAGGTAACGGGAAAGGCGGGAGTAAACTAGGCGCTCCAAAAGTTTGGAGATGAAGGGGAGATTGGAGACTGGTCTGTAGTTGTTTGTGCATGATGGGTCGAGAGTGGGTTTCTTTAGTAGTGGAGTAACGATGGCGTGTTTGAAGGAGGACGGGAAAATGCCCGAGGAGAGGGAGAGATTAAAGATTGTAGTTAGGTGAGTTGTGACGACTGGAGAGAGAGACTGGAGGAGATGTGAGGGAATGGGGTCGGTAGTGCATGTGGTCAGAGGAGAGGAAGAGAGGAGTCTGGGGACTTCTTCTGTGATGGGATCAAATGTGGAATCCATGAAATCGTCACCTTATCCTGCAAAGAATAAGCCCCCCACTCAGCTCTGACAGCGTAAAAATACAAAAGCTGTAGCTCTTAGAATATGGTGATAGAAAAGCAATTCTATTAAATTGTTTGTGTAAAAGCAAGCATACTGACCCGAAGAATAAAGCCCTCGCATTACTTTTATCAAATAGTAAATGGCAATAAAAAAAAAACAAATTAACTCAACGGAATGAAAAAAAAATTCCCCTTTCAGGTCCTTTATCTATTAATGAAAGTATAGGGATTTCAACGTTACTGGTGCCAAAAACAAATTTTAGCATCCACTTGTTTGTAAGTACTTTTAGCTAAGAGAGTCCACTTAATATACTGGGTGTATGTCAATTTTTCAGTGGGTTGTAAATTCCAAAATTCCCAAATGGATTCACATGAGGGGGGCCTCTGCTCTTTTAGTACTTGGTGGCTCTGTATAATGGAGTCTGCAAAATAGTCTCAGAAAATCTATGCTTCAGGAATGAAATGGCGCTTCTTCCCTCCAGAGACTGTGCAGCTACAAGTGGGATATTGCCACAATCCGTAAAATTGTGTAACAAATTATAGGGCCATTTTTACCCATTTTCCCATGTGAAAATGTGAAATCTGGGGCTAAAACAAAATTTTAGTAGGAAAAATGTAATTATTTTTTTATTCACCATCCAATGTTATGAAATTCTGTGACACACCTGTGGTGTCAATATGATCACTGCACCCCTAGATGAGTTCATTGAGGGTTGAAGTTTGTAAAATATGATCCCTTATGTGCACACTCAAACCATTCCAGCAAAATCTGCACTATGACATGTGCCTGAAAAGTAGTTTCCAGTTACATGTAGTGTATTGGCACACTCAGGGGAAGTTGAACAACAAAATGGTCCATTCTTTTTCCCATTAGCCTTTATAAAAAATAAAATTTGGGGCTAAGGCCACTTTCACACATCAGCTTTTTTGCCATCAGTCTCAATCCGTCGTTTTGTGAAAAAAAAAAAAAAAAACGATCCAGCAACTGATGCTGCTGGATCCGTTTTTTTCTCATAGACTTGTATTAGCGTCGGATTGCGACAGATGGCCACACGTTTCATCCATCTTTTGACGGGTTTGTTGGAAATTCTGTGTCTGTCGGCTGGATACAATGGACATAGGAACGTTTTTTGTGTATGTCGAAAAGTCGGACAGCGACGGATCCAGCGCCATCCGTCGTTGGCTATAATGGAAGCCTATGGGCGCAGGATCAGTCGCTGTCCGTCAAAAGATGGATCAGTCGCCGGATTCCGTTTTTTTTACAACTGAGCATGGCCGGAATTGTTTCTTCTCCTTTAATTTAACCCCCCACAGCTGCTTTTTCCATTCTGGCACATAAAATCTCTCTCTCCATCTCTCTCTCTCTCTCCATCTCTCCATCTCCCCCTCCCCAGAATTCTGTTCCTTTAAAATTACTATGGTGTCTGCTGCGTCGGATCCATCAGAAAAAACGATCCGGTGCATCAGTTTTTTCCAATCTGCGCAGGATCTGTTTTTGCACACTTTGACAGATTGCGACTGATTCTAAAAAATTGATGTGTGAAAGAGGCCTTAGACAACATTTTGGTGAAAAAATATTCTTTACTGCCCAATGGTATAAAACTTTGACACACCTGTGGAGTTAATATGCTTACTGCACCACTAGATTTATTTATTGAGGTATACTTTATTAAATGGAGTCACTTTTTTGGGAGGTGTGAGGTAAAGGGGTGCCAATGTGACATGGCCCTCACAAACCATTCCATAAAAGTCTGCATGCTAATATGGCTTTCCTTCCCTTCTGAGCTTTGCATTGTGCCTCAAAAGTAGTCCACTTTCTCCTATTAGCCCTTTTTGGCATGTCAGTCTATTCCAGCCAAAAGGGCACTCCAAAATTCAAATACCGCTGTTTATCTTCCGAGTCCTGCTGTGTGCCTAAAATTAGTTTGTGGGCACGTTTTGGGATATCCTCGTATCCAGGAGAAATTGCACAACAAATTGTGGGGTTCAATTTCTAGTGCTACTCTTTTGAAAATGATATATTTGGGACCAAGGCAACATTTTAGTGGAAAAAAATTTCATTTTTTAATTTTGGCAGTCAAATGTTATAACTAGTGATGGGTGAGCACTAAAATGCTTAGGCCTCTTTCACACTTCAGTTTTTTGTGTCAGTCACAATCCGCCAAAAAGGTGGAGAAGCGGATCCGTTATTAACTGATGTGAACGGATGACACAGGATCCGTTTTCTGACGGATCCCCAAAATGAGGTAATTTAAAGGAACCGCTGGTTGAGAGAGAGAGTTTTTTTTTTTTTTGTCCGGCACCCAGACAGAATTTCGGGTTAAATCAGTGTCTGGAGGATCTGCCGGCCAAAAAAACGTTGCAAGCTCAATTTGGAAATCTTTGACGATGTTAACGGACAGCAACATTATGGCGGATCCTCACAAAAACGGATGCAACGGACGGCAATCCGTCAGAATCCGCCTATAATGGAAGTCAATGGGGAAAAAAACGGATCCGCAAAAAAAAATTGCGGATCCGTTTTTTTCAAAACCTGGCGGATTTTGATTGATTGTAAAAAACGGAAGTGTGAAAGAGGCCTTAGGTGCTCATTGCTTGGGTTGAGCAAATTGGAGTACTCAGGTACTCGGACAAATCATTATTTCTTATATTTAGAGACTCTATAGCGATGGGGTCTGTTCCACAGGACTGGTGCATAGCAAATGTGGTACCAATATTCAAAAAGGGAAAAAGTGAACCTGGAAATTATAGGCCAGTAAGTCTAACTTCTATTGTTGGTAAAATATTTGAAGGGTTTCTGAGGGCTGTTATTCTGGATTATCTCAATGAGAATAACTGTTTAACACCATATCAGCATGGGTTTATGAGGAATTGCTCCTGTCAAACCAATCTAATCAGTTTTTATGAACAGGTAAGCTATAGACTGGACATTGAATGTGGTCATTGGATGTGGTATATCTTGATTTTTCCAAAGAGTTTGATAACGTGCCACACAAGAGGTTGGTACACAAAATGAGAATGCTGGGTCTGGGGGAAAATATGTGTAAATGGGTAAGTAACTTGCTTAGTGATACAAATCAGAGGGTGGTTATAAATGGTATATTCTCTAACTGGGTCGCTGTGACCAGTGGGGTACCGCAGGGGTCGGTGTTGGGACCTATTCTTTTCAACATATTTATTAACGATCTGGTAGAAGGTTTGCACAGTAAAATATCGATATTTGCAGATGATACAAAACTATGTAAAGCAGTCAATACAAGAGAAGATAGTATTCTGCTACAGATGGATCTGGATAAGTTGGGAACTTGGGCTGAAAGGTGGCAGATGCAGTTTAACAATGATAAATGTAAGGTTATACACATGGGAAGAAGGAATCAATATCACCACTACACACTGAACGGTAAACCACTGGGTAAATCTGACATGGAGAAAGACTTGGGGATCCTAGTTAATGATAAACTTACCTGGAGCAGCCATTGCCAGGCAGTAGCTGCCAAGGCAAACAGGATCATGGGGTGCATTAAAAGAGGTCTGGATGCACCTGATGAGAGCATTATACTGCCTCTGTACAAATCTTTGGTTAGACAGCACATGGAGTACTGTATACAGTTTTGGGCACCAGTTCTCAGGAAGGATATAATGGAACTAGAGCGGGTACAAAGGAGGGCAACAAAATTAATAAAGGGGATGGGGGAACTACAATACCCAGAGAGATTAGCAAAATTAGGATTATTTAGTCTAGAAAAAAGACGACTGAGGGGGCGATCTAATAGCCATGTATAAGTATATAAGGTGACAATACAAATATCTCTCCGAGGATCTGTTTATACCAAGGAAGGTGACGGTCACAAGGAGGCATTCTCTGCGTCTGGAGGAGAAAAGGTTTTTCCACCAACATAGAAGAGGATTCTTTACTGTTAGGGCAGTGAGAATCTGAAATTCCCTGCCTGAGGAGGTGGTGATGGCGAACTCAGTCGAAGGGTTCAAGAGAGGCCTGGATGTCTTCCTGGAGCATAACAATATTGTATCTTACAGTTATTGTTAGGTTCTTTAGAAGGACGTAGATCTGGGGATTTATTCTGACAGAATTTTATAGGCTGAACTGGATGGACTAATGTCTTTTTTCGGCCTTACTAACTATGTTACTATGTTAACAATGAGCCCAATGTAAGTTTATGGGAGACCCGAGCATTTTTGCTGCGATCCCCCCTGGGGTCATTTTAAGGTCTAAAAACGTTTGAAAATGAAGGAAACACTGCTCAAATGACACTGGGACATCATGGGGATCACCCCTGAAAGCATTTCTGACTCCTAGTTCACAGCTTTAAGCAATGTCAGAGTTTCATTCCATTTTTACCGCTGCACTAAAAACATACCAAAACGGATTTTACTGGGAAATATGTAAAGGTACATTCTTTCCAGGTTAATGACTTGTATATAAGGCAAAATAATTATCCCTAGACCAAAATGTTCCTCCCCCACTTGGGCTATGTTTTTGAAGAATTTTTCAACTTTAACATTGCTTTCAACCAATACAAATGCATTTACTTGGAAATATCATTGTAACATTTAACATCCCTAGCTGGTCATGTGGTGTATGACACATAAGCAGACACATCTTCTTTCATTTATGAAGGAGGGACTCTTAAAATCACAGAGCCTATTTTTACCAGAGCATCAGGCGGCATTAATTTTCTTAAAAAGCCATTATTAATCAGTGGGTCTCCTAAACTGCTATTGTCTATGCAGTGAGTGGATGGGTTGCCAAGAATTATGACGCACCCCAATACCCCTTTCACGAGAAGTACAGGCGGGCTTCCAGAAAAAATGTTGCATTGAATGCAAGGCCTGGCTTGCCCCAAAGTTACATGCACCCCAATAAGCTAATTCAAGCCACGTACTGGATGGCCACTGGAAAATCCCCTTCACATTATTCATTTTGTACTCCCATTCTGTTTTCTTATGCATTGACTGCAGGCCTGCCCTGCTACCAAGTCATATGCACCCCAATCCCCCTTGGAAGAAACATGAAGGAGGGCCTCTTAACAAAAAATGTACCATGAAAAAGGAGCGGGTCTCCTAGACTTGTAATGGCCGGACACTAAGTGTATTGGGCTGACAAACATTGTCTGTTGTGAATTCACTTTCTAGCCTACCTCTGGTTACTACTAAAGGTAGTGGAGTTGGTCAAATTGACAGAGGGGTTGCGAGTTCTCTTTCTGGGCTCACTCTGATGGTTACTGGAAGTAATGGAGCTGATCTGATTAACAGAGGCTTGCCCCCTGATAATGAGTATAAACACTATAGAGAAAAAAAGGTCCTCCAAGGATATTATATAAAATATTGAAATTTTATTAAATAACACAAAAAATAAAAAGAAACCGCAAACCATACAGAAAGTGGAAAATCACATGACACTGTTTGACAAACATAAGAACTATAAAATGACTGGTACAATAATGTAGCACATGAGGGGATATAAAACAATTCTGGTGCAGCAATCAGAAATAGATAATATTAATGATATAATCTCACATATTAGAGCCTAATAGCATGTTAAATGAAGCCTGCAGTGACATTATGCACAATGAAATAGATGAAACCTAGACATTGCTGGTTTTCCCATAACTGATCTCCTCAGAAGGAAAGAATCCTTCCTAAAAAATAAATGATGTGGGTATAGAGAGGATCAAGTAAGGGAAATACACCTCATGGCTAGAGAATTAAAGCAATAACATATTTACGAGAATAAAAGAATCACCCAGGGTCCCACTTAACGCGCGTTTCAATAAATTTCTTCCTCACATGTTTCTTCGGAACACGTTAACACTGGTGATCTAGTGGTGGTGAATGATGAGACGTGGAGGAAAGCCTGATTTAAAAACTATGGCCAATTTTAAGGAGCAGGTCTCCTAGACTTGGAATGCCCATTTGCTTAGTGTATGGGCTGTCAAACATTTTCCCGTGTGGGGTACACCTAAACTGTTTTCAGAACAAGTATTTTACGCACAGCATAACCATCCACCCTTGTTAATAATTCGACACTGGCTGTAGCTGCATGGAACACGTAAACCCTTTTGATCTAGTGGCAGTGGATAATGAGACTTGGAGGAAGGCCTGATTTTAAAAATAGGCCCAATTTCTAGGTGCAGGTCTCATAGACTTGTAATGCCTGTACACTAAGTGTGTTGGCTGTCAAACATTTGCCCCTGGGGGTAGATATCAATAGTGTGGCCTTTTCTTGGGGGGGGCATCATAGCATCATAAACAGCTTGCAAAACGTTTCATACACAGTTGCTGCTGGCGAAGGTGCAGGTTTTTAGTAAAAATATAGCGGAACAATCGTTGGATGAAATGATCTGGAAAAGGGGCATGGTGATGACAGGAATGGGAAAGTACACGATTAATAACAGTGGCTATGGGAGGTATGAGATCCAGGATACAGCCAACAATGATTCGTCGTTTAGCCACCATCAATTACCATCATCGGTTTCATGCCCTTCAGAAGATCGGTGTGCCAGATGCACATGTGAGCCTCGACCTAAGAAATACCCATCCAAAATATGTTGTCAAACACGCATGTGTCTGTATATAGGGAAAAGTGCAACATGTTATTAAAATGCTGAATTATAGAAAGCAGATCAGTGTAGGAGAAAAAACAAACAAACTGATGGATGCTTGTGAAAAACTAATTCTAAAGAGGAGTGCACCGACCATAACTATAAACACACCCGTGCAACAAGCTTCTTCATCTTCACCCATACATATTACCAATAATATACAAAGGTCACAGTCTAAAATTAATTGTCGAAGTGTAACCAACACTGTTAAAGGAATGCAACAAAACGTAAATAACCACGACCCTTTGAAAAACCTCATTTCCTCTTTACAACATATGGACGATGATGGTATTGATGACGACTTAGAAATTTTCCACATCCACACCATGAAGATGAAAATCACAGCTGCAAAAAATGGTCCAAAAAGGCAGTGAATGTCTTGAAAATAACTTTCTCTAGGTCAAAGTTTACCTCTTACTAAAGTGGTACCAAATGAGGCGTACACAGCTCTCTGGTGTACTCAGGGTGAGATGCTTGACAGATGATGTATTCTGATTTGTCCATGTCCACTTTTATAAAGCGAGCAGAAAAGAAGTTTGATTACGGGGGAAGACGTGTAATTTTTGTCATGATCTCAGTGCAGGTTTTGACCTGCACGTCAGGGGTTAATGTCTTGAGCTCAGTGCAGGCTTTGACCTGCACACCTGGGGTTAATTATTGTGGCCTCTCTTTGGTTCAGGCAGAGCTTTTTATTGCCCTGAGATACTCCAATCCCTGTCAGTTATACTTTTGCCTTTGGCCGAGTGTTGTGACCCCTGTGTGCCTGTTCGTTGTCTTAGATTGCTTATATGGTTCTGATCCGGTTCTGTCCCCCGTTGAGTTTGCTTGTCGATTCTGTACTGTATATCTGCTTCTCTGGTTTCTGACTTGTTGGCGACGTCTTGACTATCCGTTCTGTCTTGCCCTTTGGTAATTGTCGTGCTTTGACCCTGGCCTGATCTGGTTTTTTTCCCTGTCTATGCCAATTAGTAACTTTGTTCCGTAGTTACCATTCTAGGGGTTTTCCTGCAGCTCCTAGCTCTCGGGAGTTTAGGCCATGCCCCCAGCAGTCACATGCTTCAGGTCCTGTGGGTCTGAAGCACGCATCTTCTCTGCTGCTGCCCGCTCCACAGGTATCTCTGAGCACAGGTTGTCTTACTCAGGACACGCACACTGGCTCAGTGAGCAAGTGCAGTGTGGTGTTCCTGACATTATAACTGACCTTGAACTTTTTTTTTTTCTCTCCTCACTTCTGCAGCATGGACCCAATGCATGCCTTATCTGAGCAGGTGAAATGCTTGACTCAGTCGCTGCAGAAGCTAAGTTTGGAACACCAAGCTCTGGCCTAGTCCCAACGGCAGGTTGCGGACTCGGTTCAGGGGGTGCTTTTCGCAGGCTTTCAGCAGGTGGGGAATACAGGTCATTTTAGTCCCACCCGAATCCCCGGTTAAGTTACCAGATACGTTTGGTGACAAAAATGAATTTAGAGCGTTTAAGGAGGGCTGTGCGCTCTTTTTCTCCTTGAGACCCCGCTCCTCTGGGGATGAGAAACAGAGAAACATAACGTCCCTCCTTAGGGGGTCCCCACAAGCCTGGGCATTTTCTCTTTCCTCTTCTGCCCCAGAGAGAATGTCTGTGGATGCATTTTTTGAGGCCTTAGTGCTTATTTACGATGAGCCAGATAGTGCGTTTGGCTGAGGACAAGGTCATGAGTGTCTGTCAGGGGAAGCACTCGGCCGAGTGGTTCTGTTCTGAATTTAGGCGTTGGGCAGCTGAGGTTTCTTGGAGTGATTCCGCCCTTCGGGGGCTGTTCCGTAGAGGCCTGTGTGAACTTCTGAAGGATGCCCTGGCACTCCATCCTCCACCTGACTCCCTGGAGGATGCCATAACCCAAGCGGTTCACATGGATCGCAGACTGCGGGCAAGAGGTGTTATGCAACTTGAAACATCATTATTCTCCAGTGGAGTTGAGACCCGGACTCCTCCGGTGGCTATGGAGGTAAGCACTGTCACCTGTGATGAGAAGGAAAGAAGACGCCGCCGAGAGAAGCAGTTGTGCTTCTATTGTGGGGAATCTGGACATTGGAAGAAGGACTGCCCGTCCTGTCCGTCATCCTCCAAGGTGGCGGGAAACAACTAGGTCTGGGTAGTAGTCGAGGAGGCTACCAAGACCTTCAGGTACCTTTTTCCTCACTTGCAAAAATTGTGCTTCGGGTGGAACTGGAACTTGGTGATGGTCCTGTTCAGACTACCGCCTGTTATGAATGGGTCACCGAGGAGGAATAACAAGAAGCTAAGTCCCAGAAAACCAGAGAGGTTGGTCACTATGCAGATTGCAGATCCCTGATCTTAACCACACAACTAACAGTAGCAGTGGAGCGTTCCTACGTTGTTCCTACATGCCTCATCACCGCCGGAGGTCTACATAAACCTAAAGCAAGAAAAGGGAAAGCTAACTGCCCCAGAGCAGACCCCAAATGAAAAGACAGCCCCCACACATGTATTGATGGTGAAGCAAGATGAAAACACAAACACATGCAGGAAAATAGGCTGAGCAAACAATGGGGCCTGACTAACTAGAAAGGACAGGAAAGGAAAGCCACTGTCTGCAATCTGCCAAAGAACCCTACCAAAAATAATGTCCAACACGTCTGATAGCAAAATTAACATTGAAATCACTAGACTTCTCCCACTATATCAGCACTCTGAAATATTCTGAAACAGAGCAAAAAGAGGCCAATCTAATATGGGACAAAAAGGCAAATTGCCAAATACAGATAAATAGGAGTGGAAGTTCAGCATAGCCCCAGCAGGGGCAAGCTGACCACACAAGAAACTCAATTGACCAACAAGCGCAGGTGTGAACATGAGCAAAAAACAAACTTAACTTAAGAAGACTGGAAGAGAGATGAAGTCCAAGACCTGAGAAGCAGACTGAATCACCAGCAGCAGGATAGGGCGTCGGCTGTCTTATATCCAGTCTGATACTCCAGAGATCCAATCGTTATCCTTCTCATCAGGTGGCAGAGCACTACCACTTAAACCAACCTCACTATCTCCTGTCACCACCAGAGGGAGAACGGAAGGAGAACTCTCAACTGGAGGAGCAGAAAATGAGCTCATAACAACCGCCTTTGTTGACTGTGGCTCTGCTGTTAACCTGATTGATGCCCGGATTATGACTCTTAATAAGATAGGGACAGTCAGGCTTCAAGATCCTGTTAAACTTGTGGCAATTAACTCGTCCTCTCTTACCCGGGACGGTATCTGTTTCAGGTCTGAACTTTTTTCTCTAAAAATGGGTTCCACTCATGTGGAAAAATTAACTTGTCTTGTGTTAGATAACTTGCCTGCAGGACTGGTACTGGGGATGCCTTGGCTTCAACGCCATAATCCTACCATTGATTAGGTGACAGGGGAGATCACTCAATGGGGATGTAAAGATAAGTGTTGTAACCTGGGGCCTTTTGTTAACTCTGTTAAAACCGTATCTGTGTCGTCTGTCGGTCTGGAAGGTATTCCGGAGTACCTGAAGGATTTCGAAGACGTGCTTTCCGAAAGTGAGGCTGAGGTGCTGCCACCATATAGACCCTACGATTGTGCCATTGATTTAGTACCCGGAGCCAAGTTACCTAAGGCTCGATTGTTCAATTTGTCCGGGCCTGAGCGCCAAGCCATGAAGGAGTACATAGCTGAGAGTCTCCGCAAAGGGCATATCAGGCCTTCTGTGTCACCCGTGGCAGCAGGATTCTTCTTTGTGAAGAAGAAAGATGGTGGTTTGCGGCCGTGCATTGACTTTCGGGAACTTAACAAGATAACGGTTAGGAACACTTATCCACTTCCCCTCATCCCATACCTATGTAATCAGTTATGTGGGCCCCAATGGTTCTCCAAATTAGATCTCTGGGGGGCCTACAACTTGATAAGGGTTCGGGAAGGGGACGAGTGGAAAACTGCATTCCTCACATCTGAGCGACTCTTTGAAAACCTGGTTATGCCCTGAGGTTAACTAATGCCCCTGCTATTTTCCAGAACTTTATCAATGTTGTGTTTTCTGACCTGATAGGCCATTTTGTTGTCATTTATTTGGATGACATTTTGGTGTATTCCCCGGACAGTCAGTCTCACTTACAACATCTACAGACAGTTCTCCAGAGACTAGGGGAGAACCACCTGTTTGCTAAATTGGAAAAATGTTTGTTTTTCGTACAGGAACCGTCTTTTTTGGGGCTGATAGTATCTTGTGAGGGGTTTCGTATGGACCCTAAGAAGGTGCTGGCGATCGCAGACTGGGTTCAGCCTCATGATCTCAAGGGGCTCCAGCGCTTCTTGGGATTTGCAAACTATTACCGGAGATTTATTAAAAGTTTCTCTCAAGTGATTAAACCACTCACAGATCTTACCCAGAAGGGGGCTGATGTAAAAAATTGGTCGGAACTCGCTAAGGAGTCCTTCTCAGTTCTTAAGAAATGTTTCATGTCCGCCCCGGTGTTGGTCCAGCCAGACCCGTCCAAACCATTTATTGTGGAGGTGGATGCTTCTGAAGTAGGGGTGGGGGCAGTATTGTCCCAAGGTCCGGCCACCCTTACTAATCTCAAACCCTGTGCCTTCTTCTCCAAGAAGTTCTCATCCGCCGAGAGAAATTATGATGTAGGCAATAGAGAACTTCTTGCGGTCAAGCTGGCATTCGAAGAATGGAGGCACTTTTTGGAAGAGGTGACTCACCCTATCACTATTATCATGGATCACAAAAATTTGGTATACCTTGAATCTGCTAAGAGGCTTACTCATGGACAAGCCCGTTGGTCACTTTTTTTTTTCACGCTTTCAATTCTCCATTACTTTTCGACCAGGGTCCAAAAATGTTAAAGCGGATGCCCTGTCCAGAAGTTTTGAACCGGTTTCTCCCCCCGAGCCGCCGTCCTCCATTCTTCCCCCAGGGGTGGTAGTGGTGGGGGTCTCATCAGAGTTGAAACAAGAAATTTTGAGGGCTCAGTTCCTAGCTCCGACGACCAGGCCAGGGGATAAATTGACAGGAGACAGGACAGGAGGATTGGTGTGATGCGTTACCGTTGGTGGAATTAATTAATCAATTATGGGTTTAATCCCCATTTTGGGGAGTTTTCACGGGTGGATTCCGGTTGTCCAGGGGCAGAAGGGTCTGTCCAACGGTTAAAAAACCTCTGGGCTGAAGTCCAGCGTAATATCTCTCGGGCCCAGTGGAGGTACAAATATTTTGCTGACAAAAAGAGGGCCCCGGGACACATGTTTCAGGTGGGGGAGAAGGTTTGGCTTTCCACACGTAATATCAACTTGAAGGTACCGTCAGCTAAATTGGGACCAAAGTTCATTGGTCCGTACGAGATTGTGGAGATAGTGAACCCGGTGGCATATAGGTTGCATCTCCCCGCCTCCTTAAAGATATCAAATGTGTTCCATAAATCTCTGTTGAAACCCATGGGGTCTGTGAAGGAGGACTCAGAGTCTGTTGTTCCTCCAGTGTTGGTGGAGGGTCAATTGGAGTATGAGGTTGGACATATTGCGGACTCTCGGCGGGTGCGCCGCCCTTTGCAGTACCTGGTCCACTGGAAGGGATATGGACCGGAGGATCGCTCATGGGTCCCTGCTCACTCTGTACATGCAGATTGCCTGGTTCGGGCTTTCCATGCCAAGTACCCGGGGAAGCCTGGGGGTCTATAGGCCCCCCCCGTTGAGAGGGGGATACTGTCATGATCCCAGTGCAGGTTTTGACCTGCACGTCAGGGGTTAATGTCTTGAGCTCAGTGCAGGTTTTGACCTGCACACATGGGGTTAATTATTGTGGTCTTTCTTTGGTTCAGGCAGAGCTTTTTATTTCCCTGAGATGCTCCAATCCCTGTCAGTTATACTTTTGCCTTTGGCCGAGTCTTGTGACCCCTGTGTGCCTGTTCGTTGTCTTAGATTGCTTATATGGTTCTGATTCGGTTCTGTCCTCTGTTGTGAGTTTGCCTGTCGATTCTGTACTGTATATCTGCTTCTCTGGTTTCTGACTTCTTGGCTACGTCTTGACTAGCCGTTCTGTCTTGCCCTTTGGTAATTGTCGTGCTATCTCGTGCTTTGACCCCGGCCTGATCTGGTTTATTTCCCTGTCTATGCCAATTAGTAACTTTGTTCCATAGTTACCTTTCTAGGAGTTTTCCTGCAGCTCCTAGCTCTCGGGAGTTTAGGCCACGCCCCCAGCATTTACATGCTTCACGTCCTGTGGGTCTGAAGCACGCATCTTCTCTGCTGCTGCCTGCTCCACAGGTATCTCTGAGCACAGGTTGTCTTACTCAGGACACGCGCACTGGCTCAGTGAGCAAGTGCAGTGCGGTGTTCCTGACAATTTTGGTCAGTAAGGAGGTGGTCAGGTACAGATAGGTAGATCTACTTGTCATCGGTGTTATGATGATATTGCAGTGCCATTACATCAGCTGGCCCAGGCTGAAGGTGTAGATGGGGAAGAGTAGGGGTCCTAGAACAGAGCCTTGGGGACCAACAAAAGATAGGTGTCGAGGTGAGGAGGTGGTGTGGTAGAGGGAGTCAATGAATGTCCCCCTACCAGTCTAATTGTTTTTTTAAAGACTCTGCCAATAACCTCAAAAAGGACATTTGCACCACCGGCCATGGCCGCATCTGCAGGGGTAGTAAAACTACCAGCCTTACCACCACCAGCATTATAAGGCACATGGCAGCAAAGCACCCGACTTTGTTGGTTGAACACCAGGCTCCATGAACAGTGTCTGTGGGTGATGCCACTGCTTCTGCTGTTGTGCGTGCAAGCCAATCCCCTGTCCATGGTGCATGTGAAGATGCCTCCTGCCCTGCACCTGTCGTTGACCACAGTCAAATTGCACCATAATCAAGCACGTACATGTCCTTGTCCCAGCACAGCCTTCAGTTCTCCATACCCTAGTCATTAGACCATAAGCGGAAAGACTCAGCCAACGGCCCACAGGACACAGTACTAAATTCACAAATTTGTCTTCTGTTTGCGCTTGAAATGTTGCATTCTAGGCTCTTGGAAAATGGACACTTTCCGCAACCTGATGGCGGTGACCGTAACAAGGTACTCGGTCCCCATTCGTCACTATTTCTAACGGTCTGTCGTCACGATATTAGACATGCAAGGACGTGTCCCACAACATTACCAGTGCCGACAGCATTGCTGGTACAGGGAAAGTGCACCTAACCACAGATGCGCGGACGAGTGCTTGTGTGCAGGGACGGTACATCTTGCTGACTGCACACTGTGTTTGTGTACAAAAAGTCTTGACCCAGTCGGACATTGGGAGACAATGTAACAGATGTATGGAGGAGACTTTGTATGTCATATTTAGGGTTTTGAACTGTAGCCTATGGGCAATAGGAAGATAGTGAAGGACATGGCAGAGAGGAGACGCTATGGAATAACGGAGGGACAGTTGGATTACTCTGGCAGCAGAATTTTGGATAGATTTGAGTGGTGCAACAGTGCTAGATAGGAGGGTACAGAGTATAAGGTTGCAATATTTGAGGCAGGAGATCATGAGGGCATGCACAAACATTTTTTAAGTTTCTTGTAATGTACGGATCCAGGAAATGTTTTTGAGTTGTAATGGACAGGAAGAGGCAAAGGCTTTGATATGTAGTTTGAAAGAGAGGGCAGAGTCGAGGATCACCCCAAGGTCACGAACATGTGGGAATATTTGTCCCGGCTTGCCGTCCCGCCATTACACAGGGACGTGTCCCACAACATTACCCGTGCTCTACACAATGCTGGTACTTGGAAAGTTCACCTAACCACAAACACGTGGACAAGTGCTTGTGGTCATGGATGATGCATCTCACTGAGGGTACGCAGAGTTAATATAGTGGAATCCGGGACACACTCAGACCCTGGTATGGTGGCCGTACTCACAAACAGAGTATTGAGGGCCCTACATCAATTTGGGTTGCCCCCACAGTGTGCAGCTCCTGTACCTCCTCCTTTGCCTCCTCTTCAGCCTCTAGCTCCAAAAGGTACCACATCAGTCACAAGCTGTAAGCACTGCAGCACTGCCTAATCAAAGCGGGAACAGGCTGTGCTGAAGCTAATATGCTTCTATGACAAACGCCACAATGCTGAAGGTTGTGGACAGCTCTGAAACACCAGGCATATCGTGGATGAGACCGCTGAACCCACAGCCAGGCATGTTTGTGTGTGACAATGGGTGGAACCTGGTGGCTGTTTTTTGGCGAGGCGATCTCACACACGTGCCATGCCTGACTCAAGCGCTTAACCTAATAGGTCAACGTTTTTTGAAAAGCGACACTGAGCTGGCAGATCGGCTGGTAAAAATACAATGCTCTAAATACCCATTTTAGAAAGTCAGCTGCAGCATCATCCGCCCTTGCCGTGATTCAGCAGCGCTTGCTGCTTCTAGCTCACCGACTGGTGGGTGATGCCCCTAGGCCTTGGAACTCTACACTGCAGATGTAGGAAAGGATTTCTGAGTAGAAGAGGGCAATTGGTGACTAATCTACAAGCATCATCAAGGTTGTCGGTATTCAGTTCTGTCTTCACACATAACATCTGAGGTGTGGACATGGATGTCTGACATGTGTACCATCCTCCAAAACTTTGAGAAATCCACCAAGAGGATAAGCGTTAATGACACCATAATTAACGTTTCCATCCTGCTTATCTGTGTTCTAATTTGAATATTGAGCGTTATTACAGAATGAAGACATATTTACAGTTTAACAGTTTCAAACACAACAGTCCTAAATAACAATCCAATAATTAAAAATAAAACTACCTTGCTCGTGACTGCTTACAATCTACACTAAGTAACAACGATAACAATAATTTAACCCAAACAAAACAATCCTACTCATGACATCTTACAATCTAAAATGAGGTGGGGGAGATAAAAAAAAAAAAATACAGGGGAGTATTTACAAGAAGGTATTTACAATAATGTTTGTACTATGATCTAACTGAGGTATATTGTAAGTGTTGTAGGCCTGAGGACAAGGAGTAGGAGGACAGCATGGCCAGTCGCCCCCTTGGTGACAACCCAGAAGTCTTGTTAGCAATCTGGGACACATTGTTCTGACTTTGTTACGCTGCCTTTCCCGTGACCCTTGCGCTCTCAAAATTTTGGATGACAGACGGGCAATACTGATTTGTGACACTTGTAGACCCACGGTAAACGGAGAACTTTTTATCTCTTAGTCCTTACACAGACAGGTGTACTAAAATGTTGCAGTACCAGAGGGCCCTTATAGCAGAATTATTAATAAAATTACTATCTCAAACACTGGCGGCAGAGGACACAGTTTGTTGACGAACCATGGAGTACAGGTGAGAGAGACACAACTCCAGAGCAGCAGAGGCAGTGGAACATTGGCAAAGTTCTTGTAGAGTTTTAACAGACCCTCTCATCACCCTGACAGAGGCGCAGGGTACTGTCACAAGGAATGCAATGTTTTGGAAGATGCTGAGGAAGTACCTTGATGACCATAATAATGTCCTCTGTCATTCGTCTGTGCCTTATAAATATTAGTTATCCAAGCTGAACATGTGGCATGAACTGGTTCTCTCTACTGCGCACGTGCGCTGTATTCAGTCAAGGAGCGCACAGCGCCTGGCTCTCTGACTTACTGGGCAAATAGTGCCTTGCTAAATGGCAGTACTGCTTTTAGTGGTGGGAGACTAAAGGAACAGTCCTTTACAGCGCCACTGCTCTAAGGACGGAGCACTCAGCCTCCTATGCGCTGCTTGTCCACGCCAAAATTCATTGCTGTCTTGCCCGCTTACTCTTAATCTGGCCCCCTGCCTCTAGGTCACCGGGTCTGTCTGTCTGCTGCATTTTGCCACAGCGTCGGCGCTTCGGGTGCATATTGCCCTGCCCCCCTTGCTGCTCACACACAGTCACAGCAGGGGACTCGCTCCTTTTTTTTTTTCCCTTCAGCTTCCGGGCTTGTTCCCTGTCTAAAAACAACCCCTCATTCTGTGTAATGGGGTCTGTCCTTTCTCCTATGCCTTTCGCCGGTAAACAGGGGACACAGCCAAAACAGATCCAGAACCGGCGCAGCACAGGCACCCGCGGACCGGTGATCCTGACTCCGTACATATCTGGCAAATCAGTATTTAATCAAAGCAGCATAGAAGGCATGTACTTTTAAATTTCAAGAGAAAATTCTGCAGTACATCCACAACTGTTTCAATTTGAAGGGCTTTGTGGCTCATATTCCACAAGATAACACTAGTCTTTTGGTGCTTTAATTAATTCATCATGCTGCTGAAGTAGAGGTGAGATTAGGGACCTACATAACATCTGGGGACTGTAGTCAACATGACACTGTGCCAACACCCACTGGGGTATAGCTACCAATTTGACATAGTTTGTGCCCAGCTGAACAGAGTTGTCATAAAAAAAATCCTTCAATAACACATATGTGTTAGGGTCGGCAGAACACACCAGATTTAAATAATAGGAGGTGCGTTCGCCGCCCGGGGTCCACCATGCGGTAGATGACAAGACCGCTGCTGGACAATGGCAGATACGCTAGAGATGCGGTACAGCACTCGGGTTAACGTCACCTGAGAGCCTGAAGGCGAACTCTGTTAAACCACAGGGCCGCCCTACCATAAACTAGAAATAAACGCTGGACCTGTTAGCTCCACAGGTCGGCCGATGTGTGGCATCGCAGCCGCGAACACCAGTGACTGCTGCTACTGCAGCGCGGCGGTAAGGATAGCCGCTGAACGACGGTGCCAGAGGAGCCGACACCGATGGACACTAGTGTAGGTGCGGTAAGCACAGTGGCGTGTAGCTTGCCACAACCTGGCGCTGACTAAACAACACTCTGTAACCACTCGTATTATCAGAGGGAAGGGGTTTCTTAATAAGTCAGTCACCAGTCCATGCATCCATCACCATACACACATAGCAATCTTAGACTACACTAGCGCATAGCCGAGCTGCCATGCAGGCTTTTTATAGCCATGCGCTTCCGGGACCTTCCAGTGCCCTGGAAAGAACCAATCAGATCCGACGCAGGACCTGAGCATGTGACCCCTGCTCTCCAGTGAGCGGTCAAGTTGCGGGCATGCCCAGTAGCACGGCACGAGGACTTGGCCTCTGGAGCGGTTCCCTGCAGGGCAGGTTGCGCTACCATTGCTGCACCAGAGGTGGCAGCAACATCCAGGCTCACAGAACGAGTCTGAGCAATCACGCCTGACTCGCCGTGATTGCTGAGCAGGGCCTGAGCAGTCGGAGCGGAATGGGAGACCGCTGAATGTATGGCTCTGGATTCCTGCTGTGCAGAGCCAGAAATCCGACGCCTAACAGTATGATGGATTGTCTCTAGGAAATACCCATATAGTATTATTATTATAGTATTATTAATAGTATTATTTAGTTATTTATATAGCGCCATTAAATTCAAGGTTCTGTACATGGCAAGGGGTTACATACAAAAGAATAAATATCGTTTAAACCCCAAAAAATTACAATGACAGACTGTTACAGAGGGGAGACTCATTCTGCGTGAGAATGGGAAAGAGACAGAAGGTGGGGGTGCGGCAAATCAGGTGGTGGAGAAGTCACATCTCCGACCACCACGCTCTCCAATTGACATCTCTTGAAATGTAGCTGAAATGTCAAAATCTCTATCTTCAGTTCTAGACAATGCATGGGCTCCTTTTAAACGTCAGCGGCCAACCAGTTAATCATTAGTAGGTGAAGGCTTGTCAGAATCCTGCCCGGGAACACCAGGCTTCAGTTCTTGTGAGTCCTGTCCCCATGAACTTCCAAGTAATCTTGCTCTGGCTCTTCCAGGCATGATTTCATCATGAAGATTGTCTTCATAATACAGAGACAGAGTACAAGAGTGCCTAAGCGTTCACCCTCTGCTACTCAGACTTTCTATTTTTTTGTAAAAAAGCAAGTGCTGTATATAACTGGAGTAACAGACAGGAAAACACTGGAATATCAGCCTAAAATCCCCAAATTTTAATGATACAGATGTATGAGGTGTGTCACAGATATACCACACTGTAAAATATATATATTTTTTATTGGATGCAAAAGAGTGCTGATATAACAAGAGTGACTGACTGGCAAAAAAGGGAATTTAAGCCAAAAATGCCTCAATTTTTGAGACACGGATGTATGAGGCGTGTTAGAGATATACCCCACTGTAAAATGTGGGCTGTTTTTTAAAATAATGCAACATAGTGCTGTATATAACTCCAGTGACACCCCGGACCAAAAAAGAAAACTGCCATAACCTCTCCATACTTTGAGCACACACAGATATGAGCTGGCACGCAGATACCACACAGAAAAAATGTGTGGCCTGTTTTTTTAAATTTTTTTTGGCTAAATGTCGTATATAAGTACAGTGCCAGACAGCAAAAAAAAAAATGAATTTAGGGCTAAAAAGACCAACATTTTTAGCAGACGGATGGATGAGGCATGTCTCAGATATACCACACTGTAAAATATGTGGCCTGTCTGTATTTTTTGGTGGGTTCAGCAAAATAGTCAAGAAATTGTGTAAGACACTCAAAAAAAGAAAAAATACTCAACCATACCACATAAAAAATAAATATTTCTCTGCACACTGAAAAGGGATGTTTGGGACCCCTTTAAAATTGCTGGATTTTCACGCTGTGCTAGGAAAAGGATCTGGCTGTATTGTGCACAGTCAGGGGTCACATGATTAGGAGCCTCTGTCCGAGGCCCCTGATTATGTGACCCCTGACTTCTTCCCTCCTGTGACCTCATCACAGGTCCTGTGGCACAGCCCTCGGTGTATGCAGGACTCTGCTGTGCTGGTTGTCATGGTGCTGGATGAGGGGAAGTTTATATGTGGGGTTAGGATGGGTTTACAGTGTGGATGTAGCGGAGCCGCGCGTGTACGAGGTGTACGGAGCAAAGCCACATGTGTACAAGGTTTACAGAGCGTGGCCGTGTGTACAAGGTGTACGGAGCAGAGCCGCATGTGTACGAGGTTTACGGAGTGGAGTCATGTGTGCGAGATGTACGGAGCGGAACTGTGTGTGTGAGGTGTCTTGGATCCAGCGGGACAGTCCCGATTTTGAGATTCAGTCTCACTGCCCTGGCCGGGAGCTTACTTTTCCCGCTGACACAGGAGTACACGGTGGAGCCCCAAAGATCACTTTAAAATTCACACGTGACGTTCCAACGGAAGCGACGTACTCAAAGCTGACCGGAAATGAGGTACAGTAATTTTGGGAGGAGATTGTGACGAAACCATGGAGGCACTTCAGAGAATGCTTCAGATCCATCACCATGTCCTCCTCCAATAGCGCGGACAGCAGGATCGCCTTGGACTCAGATGTCGGCCATGTGAGCGGATCATGATATATCCTGTATTGGGAGGCTCAGGTAGGCATTCTCTCTCTTTTTGTTTCCCTCTCTAATCTTTCTTTCCTCTTTCTTTCTCTCTGTTCTTTCTTTCCCCTCTTCCTTTCTCTCGCTCTCTGTTCTTTCTTTCCCCGCTTTCTTTCTCTCTCTAATCTTTCTTTTCTCTATCTGTTCTTTCTTTCCTTCCCCTCTTTCTCTCTCTAATCTTTCTTTCTCTCTCTGTTCTTTCTCTTGCTGTTATTTCCCCTCTTTCTCTCTCTGATATTTCTCTTTTTCTCTGTTCTTTTTTTTCTTTCTCTGTTCTTTCTTTCCCCTCTTTCTTTCTTTCTCTGTTCTTTCGCTCTGTTCTTTTTCTTTCTCTTTCTTTCTCTCTTTCTCTAATCTTTCTTTATTTCTCTCTCTCTGTTCTTCTTTTTTCTGTTCTTTCCCCTTTCTTTCTCTCTGTTCTTTCTTTCTTTCCATTATTTATTTCTCTGTTTTCTTTCCACTCTTTCTTTCTCTCTCCCTCTCTGTTCTTTCTTTCCCCTCTTTCTTTTTTTCTATCTCTGTTCTTTTTTTTCTGTCCCCTTTTTCTTTCTATATGTTCTTCCTTTCTTTCTCTCTGTTTCTTCTTTCCCTCTGTTTTCTTTTTTTCTCTCTCTGTTCTTCCTTTCTTTTCCTCAGTACCAGTCAGTGTGCTCACAGTACCAGCCACTGTCCCCTCAGTACCAGTCAGTGTGATCAGCAGTGCTAAATGGGTGTGGCTGGGGCATGGACATTGGTGTGACTAGTGAAATGGGTGTGGTTGGGGGTGTGGCCTAAAATTTGCTGCTGCGCGCGCCGCACCCTTTGTCCCTCTTTCCCTTCTTCAAAAGTTGGGAGTATGTATGGTGTATACAGCGACGTACACTACCCTGCCTGCCTAACACTGGAACCTATATACTCCGGATTTATTCCTTAGAGGGACTATTGGTTTACCTGGATTTGAGTTGTTTAGGATGGTAGGCCCCACACTCACTAATCCCCAATTGTGGCTCTATCAAGGCAGCAGCTCTCCCTACACTATCTCAATCCAGAGCTGAATGCGGCAAGCAGGGCGGCGTCCGGTCTCTTATACCCCTGATGATTCTGTGCGGCCAGCCAATCACTGCACAACCACAACAAAGATGGCTGCTGCGTTTCATTGCCTGGCAGACAATCCTTGCATCGTGATTGGTTCTGTAAAGTCCGCCAAAAAAGCTGGGTGGAGACCCGTGTTCCCGCCGAGTAATCCCGGAAATGCTCTGTGTTCGGCGAGTAACGAGTAGTGGTGAACACGGTCGCTCATCACTAGTTATAACATTGTGTGAAGCACATGTGGATTCTAGAGGCTCACAATACCCTTACATGAATTCATTGAGGTTTGTGGTTTCCAGATTGGTTTTAGTTGTTGGGAGTGTCTGCTGTTTTGGCACCTAAGGAGCTTGGCAACTGCAGCATAATGTCTGCAATCTGTTCTAGGCGAATTGTCCTCCAAAATTCAAATATCGCTCATTTTTGTCCGAGCACTGCTATGTGCAAAAAACAGTAGCTTTCCCTCACGTATGGGGCATTGCCGTACTCAGGAGAAATTTCACAAATTGTATGGTCAATTTTCTCATGATTTTATGGCTGTGAAAAAGAAAAATATTGGGTGAAAGCAATATTTTTGTATAAAATATTAAATTTTTAATTTGTTTTCTCTTTGTTTTAATTCCTATGAAGTGCCTGAAGGGTTAGCAAACTTTCTAAATGTGGTTTTGATTACCTTAAAGATTGCAGTTTTTAAAATTGGCTAACTTTTGTCCGTTTAAGAAAATAGGTTTTGTACAATTGGTATTAAAAGTGAAAATTGCTGATACACTCTTAAGCCTTTTTAATTTCCAAGAAAGAAATGTTTATTTCTAAAATGATCTTGATATAAAGTAGACATATGGCAAATGGTATTACGGTAGTTATGTTTAGTGTTATGACTCTACTTCTAACTATTAAAAGGGCATAAAAATTCACATTTCAAAAATTATGAATTCTTCCATTTTTTCCAATTTTTTCATAAATAAACTTGAGTAGGTATTTGCATTGGCAGTTTCTAATTTACTATGTATATAATACCCACGCTGGAATATTTGAAAGCAATGGTGCACCATCTGTACATGAACTACTGTATCTTTGAACCATCTCAGCTTTGTTCAGTAACGCCTGTCTTCTACTTTTCTACAGCATCATTTAAAAATGTTTTATCTCATGAGTCAATTTTTATATTTTATGCATTTAAGACTTTTGCTGTATTTTATTCTTTTGAACTTTAGGTTGTCCCTGCTATTACGGAACTAATTGGAAATAATCCTCGATTCAACAGAGCATTGGTGAGGTTTTAGATGGACATGTAGAAGTAGTCTTTAGTCATGATATATTATCGACTTGTCCACTTCCTTTACAGCAGGGATTTGATTTTTATCCTTATTAAACCTATGAGAAATATTCCACTATAGATAAAAAATGTTGCAGTGAGCGCAATCAATTCCTCCAACACTGCATTGTGCAAGTGATTTCTGTAGTGCCTTTCCTGCAGTCACCACAGGTGTTATTTAGAAGTTTGAAATCTGTTTTTCCATACCTACACTAAACATATCAGTACGATCTTGCTGCTAGTGTCTTTTGAGAAACCTCAGAGGTCAGCACATTAAGATACAGTAGTGTGAAAGTGTTTACCCCATTCCTGATTTACGATTCTTTTGCATGTTTTTCACACTTAATTGTTTCAGATCACCAGACAAATGTAAATATTAGAGTAAGTTAATGTAAGTAAACAAAAAATGCTATTTTCAAATGAAGGTCTTTATTATTAACCCCTTAACGACCGCCAATACGCCTTTTAATGGCAATTAAGGGTACTTATGCCTCAGCGCCACTTTTTAACGGCACTGAGAAATAAGTGTATAGCGCCCCCCCAAGTGTCGGAATTTCTCCAGGGTCTCGGCTAACGGGGGTAGCCTAGACCCCAAAGAACATGATTCGGGATGATTTTTACCGACCTCAGTGTTACGGAATAACGGAGACTACAAAAAGTCTAATTTTCCATTTAATTTCTCTCTCCTCTGATGCAGTCACATCAGAGGAGAGAGAAATGGGGCTCCCCGATTTCACCTACCCCTGCCCCCGGTATCTCCGATGTGCCTGCATTCCCCCGTAAAGTCCCTGCCATTGGCGTCTTCCGGGAAGAGAAATGGCGGGCGCATGTGCTGGCCGACACCCAGCAACAATAGGAAATGTTTCCTATTCGTTCACTTTGATCACTGTGATAGACCCTATCACAGTGATTAAAATAAAAAAATAGTAAATCACCCCCTTAGTTAGGTAAAAATAATAAAATATTTTTTTTTTCTCTAGTCACCTTCCAGGACAGCATAGGAGGTTGTCTCCACACCCTAATGGGGGACAGGAAGTACAAAGAGGTTAAAAAGCCCCTCCCACCTCCTACTCGCCAGTGTCTTTCCTGTACCCCATGGGGCATGGAGAGGTTATCATGTGTGCTGCGTGGCTGGCGACTGCAGTTTACCTTAAAAAGAAGTAGCTGGGCAGTGGTGACTGTGGGCTCTGCCTTCCTCCTCTGTACTGCTCTCGTCTCCCCATTTGTCGGTGGTTTCTGGGACCTTCCTGGCCCACCTGCGTCCCTGCATGGGGGTAAAGTGGTCCTGTGATACCCATACCGGACGCTGTTTGGCATCCTGGAAGTGAGGTCATCAAAGGGCGCATGTCACTTACGGGCTTTGCATTCCACGCTGGAATGCATGGACTTCCGGTTTCGGCCTCCTGCGGCCTCCAGATCGCCGAATGGCGTGCAGAGAACAAAGAAGCCTTCTCAGGACCTGGGGAGGAGGAGGGCAGGGTTTGATTCTATTTAAACCTGCCAGAAGACGCCTCCAAGTAAGACTGATCACCTCAGTATGGATGGTGCTTCCTGCCCTGTTTCTGCAGAGCCCAGCACTGGTCCAGCCTCAGTAAGTCTGTGTGTGAGGTGGGTCCTAGGCTAGGGTCCTGGGCATTGAGTTAGATGTCCCTCTACTTACACTTCTCTCTCTTTCTTTCAGGGAGACAAGTCTGCCTATAAAGCCTCTGCCAAAAAGACTCCTAAAAGTGCCATCTGCAATATGATGCTTTCCTCGCTATGGTAGAAAAAGCTTTTTCAAGTGTGCACAGATAAAGTGGTTAGAGCACTCTCTCCTTGAGCAAATCCATACCCTTGTTAAGCAGGAGGTTCAATCCTCCGTAGCCACCTTTCCCCTCCTCCACCTCCTTCTATGGGACCATTTCCCTCTAAAAAGAGGAAAATCCAAATTGAGGACTCCGAGTTCGAACACTCTTATGCTTCATCTTCGGGGAAATGGGAAGAGTCTACAGTCCCTAAAATTTTGGAGGTTAGAAAATATCTTTTGTCCTCAGAGTATATAGAGGAGCTGGTGAGCGCTGTACGTAGCACTATGGGGTTGGAGAAGGGAGTCTGTTCCCCAGTCTGTTCAAGATGAAATGTTTGGGGGATTAAAAACAGACAGATTGACTTCCCGGTGCATAAAAAGATCCAGGATATGATCTCTCAGGAATGGGATCTTCCAGAGAAATGTCTGAGCACCCCCTTAAAATTTAAGCATATGTTTCCTCTGGAGGGTGAATCTCCTAAATGGGACGTTCCAAAGGTGGATGTACAAGTGGTGAGAGTAGCAAAAAGACTGCACTCCCCTTTGAGGATTCTTCACAGCTGAAGGATCCAATGGATAGAAAGTCTGCTAAAAAATCCTGTGAAATATCCATGTAATGTTAAGTAAGATATTACTGTATGATATGACGTAAGGTTGTCTGAGCATTACACTCCAGAGGAGATGCTGCTTGTCAGCCCCCGCAACCCCCCTTCACTCCTTAGCAACTGAGTTTGTGTATCTGCTCTGCCTGCATCTGAAACAGGGCACCGACCATTTCCTGTGAAGCTATGGAATGTTGATTAGCTAAGTGAAAGGAATCTTTGTCCCGGCCATGCGGCCAATCCAAGTATGATTAATAAAAGAAGCTCTATCGCAAGAACCATACATCACAGAGATATAATAATCACATCCCTGCATAGGAGACAAAACCAGCTTTCTAACCCCTAATTTTCACGGTTCTAACCCCTCCAGGAACTGAGATATGGATTATTCCCAAATGGTGTGTCCGAACTACTGCATGTTTAGGTTTTAATTATTGGATTCGATAAACTGGGGAAAATGATGCCATCGGCGTGTTTATACGAGCTTTTCTCGTCGAGATATAGTTAGTATAAGTTTTTAGTTAAATTGCAACTTAGAGAGTAGGGGGCAGACCCTCTCCAGCCAGCCCCTTTTGTGATGTCACACAGCAGAGGCTATAAGATATCCCTCCCTTAAAATTCTTGAGTTGAAGCTGCAGAGTCTGTGCTGACAAGAGCCCCAGATGCAGGGGGACATCTGGCTCCGCCTTCTTTCCCCACATGGTTTGCCTAATACCAACTAAGCACATGTAAGTGTTAATCTCTGTTTTTTAATCCTTGTTATTTTGTATTTGCCTTGTACAGTGGGGCAAAAAAGTATTTAGTCAGTCAGCAATAGTGCAAGTTCCACCACTTAAAAAGATGAGAGGCGTCTGTAATTTACATCATAGGTAGACCTCAACTATGGGAGACAAACTGAGAAAAAAAATCCAGAGAATCACATTGTCTGTTTTTTTTTTCATTTTATTTGCATATTATGGTGGAAAATAAGTATTTGGTCAGAAACAAGCAATCAAGATTTCTGGCTCTCACAGACCTGTAACTTCTTCTTTAAGAGTCTCCTCTTTCCTCCACTCATTACCTGTAGTAATGGCACCTGTTTAAACTTGTTATCAGTATAAAAAGACACCTGTGCACACCCTCAAACAGTCTGACTCCAAACTCCACTATGGTGAAGACCAAAGAGCTGTCAAAGGACACCAGAAACAAAATTGTAGCCCTGCACCAGGCTGGGAAGACTGAATCTGCAATAGCCAACCAGCTTGGAGTGAAGAAATCAACTGTGGGAGCAATAATTAAAAAATGGAAGACATACAAGACCACTGATAATCTCCCTCGATCTGGTGCTCCACGCAAAATCCCACCCCGTGGGGTCAGAATGATCACAAGAACGGTGAGCAAAAATCCCAGAACCACGCGGGGGGACCTAGTGAATGAACTGCAGAGAGCTGGGACCAATGTAACAAGGCCTACCATAAGTAACACACTATGCCACCATGGACTCAGATCCTGCAGTGCCAGACGTGTCCCACTGCTTAAGCCTGTACATGTCCGGGCCCGTCTGAAGTTTGCTAGAGAGCATTTGGATGATCCAGAGGAGTTTTGGGAGAATGTCCTATGGTCTGATGAAACCAAACTGGAACTGTTTGGTAGAAACACAACTTGTCGTGTTTGGAGGAAAAAGAATACTGAGTTGCATCCATCAAACACCATACCTACTGTAAAGCATGGTGGTGGAAACATCATGCTTTGGGGCTGTTTCTCTGCAAAGGGGCCAGGACGACTGATCCGGGTACATGAAAGAATGAATGGGGCCATGTATCGTGAGATTTTGAGTGCAAACCTCCTTCCATCAGCAAGGGCATTGAAGATGAAACGTGGCTGGGTCTTTCAACATGGCAATGATCCAAAGCACACCGCCAGGGCAACGAAGGAGTGGCTTCGTAAGAAGCATTTCAAGGTCCTGGAGTGGCCTAGCCAGTCTCCAGATCTCAACCCTATAGAAAACCTTTGGAGGGAGTTGAAAGTCCGTGTTGCCAAGCGAAAAGCCAAAAACATCACTGCTCTAGAGGAGATCTGCATGGAGGAATGGGCCAACATACCAACAACAGTGTGTGGCAACCTTGTGAAGACTTACAGAAAACGTTTGACCTCTGTCATTGCCAACAAAGGATATATCACAAAGTATTGAGATGAAATTTTGTTTCTGACCAAATACTTATTTTCCACCATAATATGCAAATAAAATGAAAAAAAAACAGACAATGTGATTTTCTGGATTTTTTTTTCTCAGTTTGTCTCCCATAGTTGAGGTCTACCTATGATGTAAATTACAGATGCCTCTCATCTTTTTAAGTGGTGGAACTTGCACTATTGCTGACTGACTAAATACTTTTTTGCCCCACTGTACATATTGTCTCAACTTTGTAACAACTTTTTATATTTGTAATCACTGCCCGACTTTGGGGAATAAATCATAAAGTTATCAGTCTGCCTTCATGCTCTAAGAAACGAACTTAAGCGCCTTTAGATAATCGCTACTAATTTGGGGGTTTACTACAGACCCTCTTAATTAACTCATTGATTAAGTGAATCGTAGCTGGTGGCGGCAAAATGTGATTTGGGCCCCGGGTACAGCTGGCTGTGACGGAAAGGGATTTGATAAGCTAATTGGGTGGCTGCGACCAGAGCGTTTATAATTCCCTCACTGCAGCGTGCCGGGTGGCCAGACCTCAATGAAACAGGCGGCCGGTGACCAATTATCCCAGGTGTAGTTCCCTGACTGACCTTAGGGTAAAGGGGGGCACCGGAGAGCTGCGAGTTCCAAAATGGAACTGAAAAGTGTGATATCCATAAATCCCTGCAGTTCTTGGAAGGTTGTTAGCAGTGGTGGGGCATCCAAAATAATCCCCCCTGCGATAAATTGTTAGGGCAAGACTAGCTTGCTGTATTTATGTCACATGGTGCCAGTGGTGGGATAACTGAGATAAGCCCCCACTGTGCCTGTGATAGCCATGTGTCGGCAGTACATCACGTCCCTAACGTCCGTTGGCATACCCGTATCAGCGGTGGATCGTGACAATCCATCTCTGCATTAAGGTCCAACATAGCTTCCACCTGTGTGTCCAGATCCCTCTTCGATGTATGAATGAGTTGGAAAATCATATATCTCAGGGAACCTCAAGAGGGGAATTGTTGGACACTCTACCTAGACTCCAAAGGGTGACTGCCTTCCTGGTCGATGCATCTATGGAATAGATTCGTATCGTGGCCAGGTCTGTTGTGAGCTCATTTTCTCGTTCACCTTTGATGTCCGATTAACTCCCTCTGCTGGTGAAAGGAGGTGGTGAAACTGATTTGGATGGGAGAAACCTGTCATCTGAACAGGTGGATTGCGATTGGACATCCGGAATCTCTGAGTGGATATAAGGCTGCCGACGCCCTGTAAGTTTGCTGGTGATTTCTCTGCTCTGAGCTCTGGCCTCCAGTTCAGTTCCTGTCTTCTGAAAGCAAAGTTTTGCTCTGTTATTGTTCCATGAGATTTTGTCTGATTTGCTTAGTTTTGTGTTCAGCCAGCCCCGGCTGGGGCTTTGCTGAATTTCCATTTTGTCCCTGATCGGTTAAATCTCTTTTGCTCTGTCTTCAGAATATATCGGAGTGCTGATATAGGGATTTTGAAGTCTAGTGACTTCAGGGCCGTTTTTCCTATCAGATGTGTTGGGACATTTTTGGTAGGGTTTTTGCGGATTGCAGCTAGCATCTTTTCTGTCCTTTCCTATCTAGTTAGTTGGGCCCCATCGTTTGCTCTGCCTGTCTTTCTTTCTGTGTTTGTGTTTTCATCTGTTTTCACCGACAATACATGTTGGGGGCTGTCTTTTGCTTTGGGGTCTGCTCTGGGGCAGTTTAGATTTCCCCTTTCTTTCTTTAGGATTATTTAGCTCTCCGGCTGTGACGAGGTGTCTAGGATCACTGTAGGAACACTCCACGGCTACTGTTAGTTGTGTGAATAGGATCAGGATTCTGCAATCCGTTAGCTACCAACCTCTCCGGTTTTCTGGACTTAGCTTGCATTTTTGTTTTTTCCTCCTGCGGTGACTCATTCATAACACAGGTCCCTGGTTCAATCTAACTCCGCCAGAAGAGCCCTCTGGCTCAAAATGTGGAGTGGGGATGTCACCTCTAAAATTATGTTATGCTCCATCCCCTTTAAAGGCAGTTACGTCTTTGGGCCAGCTCTTGACGAAATTCTGGAGAAAGCCACAGATAGGAAAAAGGCCCTTCCTGAGCAATAAACCCCCAGGAAGTGCTTTTTTCATGCCTCTCAGCCTCAAACCCCCCAAGCAAAGGGAAAAAGAAAAACTGGGAGATGGAGTTATCCTAAGGGAAAGGGGAAGAACATCCTTGTTTCCCAACCACAGCACCAACAGGATAAACAATGACTCCGACCCAATGGGGGGAGGCTCACAGATTTTTTTCTACCTTTTGGCAGGCCATTTCCAATTGCTGTTGGGTCCTCAATATTATAAAGGAGGGCCTTAATATAGAGTTCGAGTCCTCCCCTCCTCAGGATCTGAGAGTCACCTCTCTACCGTCTCATGGAGCCCAGACATTGCTGATGTTAGGTCCCCAAGATCTACTAAGACCTGACGCAATCTCCCCAGTACCAGCGGACGAGTGGGGAAGAGGCCACTATTCCCGTCTTTTCTTGGTAAAAAAAAAGCCTTCAGGGGAGGCTCGTATCATCATAAATCTAAAGAATCTCAATCATTACATTTCCTATCGCAGGTTCAAGATGGAATCAGTAAAATCGGCCATTCCCTTGATAGGTCCTCATTTCTTCATGGTAACCATCGACCTGAAGGATGCTTACTTCCATGTGCCAATTCATCCTCGGCACAGGAAGTGTTTGAGGTTTGCGGTACAGCAGAACCATCAAGTAAGGCACTACCAGTACAACGTTCTCCCCTTTGGCATCTCGGCGCCAAGAGTCTTCTCCAGGATAATGGCAGAGGCTGTGTCATATATCCAGGGACAGGGCATCTGCATTGTGCCTTACCTGGAAGATCTGCTGGTCATAGACCCTACCGCTCAGATCCTCAGGAGTTACGTGGCGAAATCTCTGGAAATTCTGTGAAATCTGGGGTTGCTCCCAAATCTAAAGAAATCTCAGCTTCAGCCCTCCAAAATGAGGTTTCTGGGGGTCCTTCTAGACTCTGAGAAACAGATGTCCTTTCTACCAGAAAATTATTGCCTGGCTGTGATGGCAAAGATCTCAGATTTCAGATAACAGAAGTCCCCTACCCTTTGGGCAGCCATGTCAGTTCTACACTCCATGACAGCTTCTATTCAATCAGTGTCCTGGGATTAGGCCCACTCCAGAGTTCTTCAAGTCCACATTCTCGAGAACTGGAATGGGAATCCCAGCTTGCTGAACAAGAGTGCAGACTCCAGGGCATGTAAGAGTCTCCCTGGCTTGGTGACTGAGCCCCAAAAATCTTAACAGAGGTGTAAGCTGGTCTCAACCTCCTCTGGTTATTATAACATCTGATGCCAACAAGGAGAGGCTGGGGGGGCTATAGAATCACATACCCCTTTCCATGGACACTGGAGTCCAGAGATAAGTGAAAAGTCCTCCAACTTCACGGCAATGGAGGAAGCTCTCCTGGTGGCAAGCAGTCTGATCTCCAGATATCACATCAGTTTGTATTCAGACAACATGACTACAGTAGCCCACATCAAACATCAGGGCAGCACGAGGTTCAACAGTCTTAAGGGGCAATTAAAGCCGAATATTCTGTTGGGCCGAAAACCCTCTTCTCTCCCTGACAGCTTTCCATTTAAAAGGGTCCTCCAACCTTCAGGCAGATTTCCTGAGCCGTCAGAACATAGAGCCGGGAGAATGGAGCCTGAACAGGGGAATCTTCAAGATGCTGGTAGACAGGTGGGGCCTACCGGAAATCGATTTACTCGCTTCGAGTCAAAATGCACAGGTCAAAGCCTATTTTTCCCTAACCCAGGGACAAGTCCATGGGAGTGGATGCCTTTGCTCAAAAGTGGAGCTTGCAGTTGGCATACGCGTTTCCTCTGATTCCAGTGCTGGCAAAAACTCTCTGGAAGATCTGGGAGGATCGGATACCAACCATCCTAGTTGCTTCTGTATGGCCAAGGAGGAGCTGGTTCATCCTCATAGTCGAGCTCTGAATAGTCAGGCCAGTTTTACCGGTGGACACCGACCTACTTTTGCAGGTGCCTCTTCGTCATCCGAATCCTCAAATGCTGAATCTAGCTGCCTGGTTACTGAAGTCCAGGGGTTGTGTGCTAGAGGACTTTCGGACACAGCAATTAGTACTTTACAGAAGTTTTCATCCTGATGCCTTCGTAATCTACCTGATCCCTTCCACCCAAATGTATCACAAATATTGGATTTTCTACAAAAAGGGCTAGAATTAGGCCTTAAACCCAGTACTCTGAAGGTTCAGGTCTCTTCCCTTAATTCCATATTTGATCAAAACTTAGCCAACCATTGTTGGATTAGGAGGTTCATGGTATCAGCCCTTAGACTGCATCCCAGAAAACAGACTGATGTCCCTCCTTGGGATTTAAATCTGGTCCTCAAACGTCTCACAGGTCCACCATTCAAGCATCTTCTGTACTCTTCAACTCCTCTCATACAAAGCAGATTTTCTTATTGCCATAACTACAGCAAGACATGTAGGGGAGTTGCAAGTTTTATCAATAAGAGAACCTTATTTAATAATTAGAGGCGCTCTATAGTCCTCCGTCTTGATCTATCCTTTCTTCCTAAGGTTGTCTCTGATTTCCACCGGTCACAGGATATCATCCTCCCCTCTTTTTGCCAGGATCCAACAAATCCAAAAGAGGAGGAATTCCATATTCTCAATGTTTGGTGTATAATCTTACATTACTTGGAACAAACCAGTTCCTGGAGAGTTGACCAAAATGTATTTGTACATCCATCGGGTCGAAATAAAGGGAAGAATGTGGCAAAGAGTACCATCACGAATTGGATCAAGAGGGCCATATCAAAAACGTATCTGACTCAAAACAGGACACCCCCGGATGGAGTCAAGGCCCATTCTACAAGATCTACCTCAGTCTCCTGGGCTGAGAGAGCGGGCGCATCCACCGAGCAGACCTGCAGGGCTGCAACATGGTCTTCACTTCATACCTCTACCAGGCACCATAGATTGAACTTATTGTCCAATAGGGATCTAGCCTTTGGCCGGAAAGTACTCCAGGCTGTTGTCTCCCCTAATTCAGAATTGGCTGGTATTCCTCCTATTTTGTCGTGCAAGGTGACTAGAGAAAATAGAATTAGACCTACCGGTAATTCGGTTTCTAGGAGCCTTCCACGACAGCGCTAATTCCCTCCCTATGTTCCTTGTATAACTCCTGGGAACCCAAAAGGTAACAGGTGCTATGGTGTTAGTTATAAGTCACTGGTGAGTAGGAGGTGGGAGGGGCTTTTTATCCTCTTTGTGCTTCCTGTCCCCAATTAGGATGTGGAGACAATTTCCTATACTGTCGTGGAAATTTCCTAGAAACCGAATTACTGGTAGGTCTAATTCTACTAGTTCCATTTTTCTGTTAGGGTTAGGGTTGGGCTAGGGGTTAGGGTAGGGATGTGTTGACGTTAGGGTTGGAGTTAGAATTGGGGGGCTCCACCGTTTAGGTACATCATGGGGTCTCCATCATTGATTCCAGCCAATTTTGCGTTCAAAAAGTCAAACGGTGCTTCCTCCCTACTGAACCCTGCCATGCGCCCAAACAGTAGCTCTCCCCACATACAGGCTATTGGTGTACTCAGGAGAAATTACACCACAAATTTTGTGGTCCATTTTCTCCTGATACGCTTGCGAAAATAAATTTTTGTGAAAAAAGTAAAATGTTCATGTTTTACTTCCATATTGCTTCAATTCTCGTGAAGCACCTGAAGCACCTGAAGGGTTAATAAACTTCTTGAATGTGGTTTTGTGCACTTTGAGGGGTCCAGTTTTTAGAATAGTGTCACTTTTGGGTATTTTCTGTTATATTGATCCCCAAACTCACTTCAAATGTGAGCTGGTCCCTAAAAACATGGTTTTGTAAATTTTGTTAGAAAAATTAGAAATCGCTGGTCAACTTTTAACCCTTATAACATCTTAAGAAAAAAAAAATTGTTTCCAAAATTGTGGTACAGGCACTCACCGTCCCATTTATGTCCTTTATTTGGAAATCACATAAAAACAGCAAGGAAGTGGGAAGAAAAGATGCAACGGACGACTGCTGTTTCGAAACGGCCATCGTCCGTTGTTTGTACCACTTCTTCTTTACATTTGCATTTGGAATTTCAACTGTTAGACTTTTCCAAAATTGTGCTGATGTAAAGTATACATGTGAGAGATGTTACTTATTAACAATTTTGTGTGACTCCTCCCTCTGATTTAAACGTACAAAAATTAAAAGTTTGAAAATAGCAAAATTTTAACATTTTTTGGCAAAATTCCATTTTTTTCATAAATACAAGCAAATTATATTGAAGAAATGTTACCACTAACACATATGTCACGAAAAAATAATCTCCGAATCAGTGGGATACTTTCAAGCGTTCTAGAGCTATAACCTCATAAAGTGAAGGTGGTCAGAATTATAAAAATTGGCTTGGTCATTAAGTACCAAATTGGCTCTCACTAAGGGGTCAAGAGCAAAAGAAATCCAAACCTACAGGTCCTGAGTAAAAAAGTGATTGGGAGAATACTGTTAACTGACAAGACAAAAGTTGAACTTTTTGGTAAGTGTATGAGCCATTACATCTGACACAGAAGTAATGCACCATTTCAAAAAAGGAGCATCATACCAACAATAAAATATAGTAGTGGTAGTGTGATGGTCTGGGGCGGTTTTGCTGCTTCAGGACCTGAAAGACTTTCTGTGGTAAATGAACCATAAATTCTGCTGTCTACCAAAAATCCTGAAGGAAAATGTACAGCTATCTGTTCGTGACCACAAGCTAAAGTGTACTTGGGTTATGCAGCATGGTAATGATCCAAAGCACACCAGCAAGTTCTCTTTTTGAATTGGTTAAGAAAAACAAAATTAAGATTTTGTAGTGGCCTAGCCAAAATCCTGATTTAAATCCGATTGAGATGCTGTGGCATGACTTTAAAGAGGCGGTTCATGCTCAGAAACCCTCCTATTACAACAATTCTGCAAAGACGAGTGGGCCAAAATTAATCGAGAGCATTCTAAAAGAATCATTGCCGGTTATCGCAAACTCTTGATTGCAGTTGTTGTTGATAAGGGTGCCCCAACTAGTTATTAGGTTTAGGGGGCAATCGCTTTTTCACACAGGGCCCTGTAGGTTTGGTTTTCTTTTCCCTTAAATAATAAAGACCTTAATTTAAAAACTGCATTTTGAGTTTACTTGTGTTATCTTTGTCCAATATTTCAATTTGTTTGGTGATCTGAAACATTTAAATGTGACAAACATGCAAAAGTATATGAAATCAGGAAGGCGGCAAACACTTTTTGACACAACTGTATAAAAAAACTATTTTAAAATAACTTGCAAATGTAAATGGTAATTGAAAGTATTAAAGCCGATCTGTGAGGTTTAATATGCTCCCCAAATTTGAGGTCAGCATATTCCAGGTAAGCCTACATACTTTCATTAACCAGGATGGCCCAAAACAAATTTCATAGTCTGGAGATTGTCTAGCTGCTGTTTATACAGCTCTGGCAAAAATTGAGACCACTGCAAAATTTTCATTTTGTCTGATTTTTCTCTTTATAGGTATATTTTTGAGTAAAATGTAAATTTCTCTTTTATTCTATAAACTACTGACAACATGTCTTTGAATTTCCAAGCACTAAATTTTGTATTTATTTTCAGAAAATGAGAAATGGTCAAAATAATGAAAAAAAAAAAATGCAGTGCTTGCAGACCTCAAATAATGCTAAGAAAACAAGTTCATAATCATTTAGAAACAACAATACTAATGTTTTAACTCAGGAAAAGTTCAGAAATCAATATTTAGTGGAATAACCATGATTTTTAATCACAGCTTTTATGCATCTTGGCATGCTTTCCACCAGTCTTTCACACTGTTTTTGGGTGACCTTATGCCACTTCTGGTACAAAAATGTAAGCAGTTCTTCTTTGTCTGATGGCTTGTGACTATCCATCGTCCTCTTAATTACATTCCAGAGGTTTTCAATGGGGTTTAGGTCTGGAGATTGGGCTGGCCATGACAGGGATTTGATGTGGTGGTCCTTCATCCACACATTGATTGACCTAGCTGTGTGGCTTAGCGCATTTTCCTGCTGGAAAAACCAGTCCTCAGAGTTGGGGAACATTGCCTGAGCAGAAGGAAGCAACAGTTTTTCCTGGATAACCTTGTATGCTGCTTGATTCATACGTCCTTCGCAAAGATTAACCTGCCCAATTCCAGCCTTGCTGAAGCACCCCCAGATCATCACCGATCCTCCACCAAATTTCACAGTGGGTGCAACACACTGTGGCTTGTGCACCTCTCCATGTCTCCGTCTAACCATTAGACGATCAGGTGTTAGGCAAAGCTGAACATTAGACTCATCAGTTAAGATTACCTTACTCCAGTCCTCTATGGTCCAATCCTTATGGTCTTTGGCAAACTTCAGCCTGGCTCTCTTTTGCTTCTCATTGATGAAAGGCTTTTTCTAGCTTTACATGACTTGAGCCTTGCCTCTAGGAGCCTGTTATGATCTATTCTTGCCGTGCACTTCAGCCCAGCTGCCATTTGCCATTCCTTTTGTAGGTCACTTGATGTCATCTTGCTGTTGCTGAGTGACATTCGAATAAGATGATGGTCATCCTGGTCAGTGGAGAGTCATTTTCGCCCTCTGCCGGTCTGTAGCTTTGTTGTCCCCAATGTCTGCTGCTTGACCTTGTTGTAATGGACTTTCACTGTATCCCTCTGCTAGTAAAGTCAGAATTGAGCCCTTCTTTTCCTCATTTAAGACTTCTTTTCAACTCCTTTGGCATGGTTATTTTTTCATTCCTATTTCTTTTGGGATATTGCTAGAACTTGTTTTGCCATCCAGCTTGTCCTATTGCAAGAGGATTGTGAACACCACAGCAGGGTTTTTTTTATACTTTCCTTCGTTAAATAAGATTTAGTTCAGGTGATCACCTAATCAGAAGCACATTAAGTAGAATGAGGTGTACTCTGGCTGGAATTCAACTGACACTGGAATAGAATGACTGTCAGACAAGCTGATTTTTATAAAACTGTGCAGTGGTCTCTTAATTTTTTCCAGAGCTGTATGAAAGCATTGAAAAACGTGCCAAAATCCCGTGTTCTTTGAGCCCGCTGGGAATATTCAAATGATCTCCTCATGACTCCTCCCCTGGTTTACCGATGTCCTCCTTTCAGCTGTAACGGCCGAAATCCAGTGGCGTTTGAGCTAGCGGATACTCTTAACTTATCCCAGAATGCACTGGGAATATGCAAATTATCTCCTCACGAGCTTACAATCTATGTGGAAAAAAGGGAGACACGAAAGGTGGGTGGTAACAGTTGCCTTCATTGTTCAGACCAGCCATAGTGTTGAGTATGTAACAGTATGGACACAGAGGGATAATAGATGCATAAAGCATGTTGGAACATGATGCGGGGAACCTGGTTATGGTAAAACTTTTGACTGGGCCACACAGGGATAGTTAGGTTAGTGTGTTGAGGCGGTAGGCCAGTCTGAATGAATAAATGCGTTTTTAGGGCATGCTTAAAATTGTAGGGAATCCACTCTGCACTTTGGTACTGACTCCAGACCCCTCTTAAAGGGATCTCTGGTATGGAAGTCAGGGCAGATCCACTCTGTGCTTTGGTACTGACCCCAGGCCCCTCTTAATAGGATCTCTGGTATGGAAGTCAGGGCAAATCCATCCAGCGCTTTGGTTCTGACCCCAGGCCTCTATTAGGCTATGTGCACACATAGATTTTGGTCTTGCGGATTTTTCCACGCGGATTTGGAAAAATGCGCAGGTAAATTCTCAGGTCAAAAGACCTGCAGTTTACCTGCGGATTAGCCTGCGGTTTAGCCCTGCGGTTTCACATCTCTACAATGGAGAAGGTGTGAAACCGCTGCGGAATCCGCACAAAGAATTGACATGCTGTGGATTTGAACCCGAAGCAAATCCACACGGATAAATCTGTAGCAAGTGCACAGCGTTTTTCAGTTTACCATTGAAAACAATGGTACTGTACAACGCACCTAAATCCACGGACCCGCAGAGCCTGAAATGCTGCAGATCCGCCGCAAAATCCGCACCGGGTGCACATAGCCTTAAAGGGATCCCTGATATGGAAGTCAGGGCAATTGCCTTCAAATGCTCTGTTACGGACCTCAGGCTCTCTTTAAGTGATCTCCGGTATGGAAGTTAGGGCAAATCCCTCAGCGCTCTGATTCTGACCCCAGGGTTCTATTAAAGGCATCATTGGTATGCAAGTCAGGACAAATCCACTCAGCACTCTGGTTCTGATACCAGGCTCTCTTAAAGGTATCCCCGGTATGGAAGATAGGGCAAATCCACTCAGCGCTCTGGTTCTGACCCAAGGCCCCTCTTAAAGGGATCCCCGGTATGGAAGTGAGGGCATCCTCTGGATCAACATGTTAGGGCAAGTTAGGATGGGATAATGGGTTGAACTAGATGGACTTAGTCTTCCTTCAACCTTAATAACTATGTTACTATGTTACTAAATCCACTCTGCACTTTGGTACTGACCCCATGCCTCTCTTAAAGGGATCCCCGGTATGGAAGTTAGGACCGTTCCACTCAGCGCTCTGGTTCTGACCTCAGGCTGACGGGATGATGTGGGATATTAGGGGTAGTAGTCTGGTGGCTCTGGCTGACGGGATGATGTGGTATATTGATATCCATGTAAGAAATGCTGATGTAGGATCTTTGTGTAATACCCTTGTGATTATCTGCTGACACAACATGTGTAACAGCCTTTCAATCACTGCATTTTGGTGCAAGGGTAATGGTCTTCTGATGAGTACTCTCATATATCTCCTATAAATCAGATGCCCCCAAAATAATTTGTATAAATGTGACTAGTAGGAGCTTTAATATGTTCTCCTTACATAGCAGCAATATAAGACTGCTAGATCCACTATACCGGTTTTCTTTATTGTATGCTTACCCAATACATTCTATTATGTATTCTATATTCTATCTATGCTTACCCAATACAGAGCCTAGATATATCCATTATGGTGACTGGAATTCCTAATGTGGGAAAATCCTCTCTAGTAAATGCTCTGCGCAGAATGCATCTACGAAAAGGTACAAACACTCTTTTTGCAATGTTTCCCTAAAATTAGTAGTTCTGTATGCATAAAACATCCTAATATGTTTATTCTAGGAAAAGCCTCTAAAGTCGGGGGAGAACCTGGAATTACCCGCTCAGTGCTTTATAAAATTCAGGTCAGTAATATTATCCAGTTATAGGCTTTAGTCACTCTTACAGTGTATTCACTTTGGAACCCAGTTATTTACATCATGTATTTTACTTTTATGGTGCCTTTCTAATGCAACTAAAATAAAGCCAAGATTACTGATTTTTGTTGATTTTTGTATTTGTAACCATTTTTGTTTTCTGCTAACTGAATATCCTATGTGATGTACACAGTTGTTTCCGTGCATCCTATGTGATGTGTACGACAGGGACTCCGCATATCCTATTTATATATGAAAAATGGCAGCACCGTTTACCTGCCCAGGTCTTTGAACAAATGCACTACAGTATGCAGCCAACCCATATAACAAAGATGTTGCAAAACACAGGTGCAAAATACTAAATAGAATTTTGGGAGGATTTTTAGTCCTCTTCTGTGGATATGCTACTAAGTTTAGTGATGTATATATGGCAGAACCTCATCATATCCTATGTGATGAATACTGCAGTCTGCCTAAATTGATGTATATATGTCAGAGTCTCGGCATATCCTAACTAATATGTGTGTCAGAATCTTGGTGTATCTAATGTGATGTATATGGCTTATTATGTGACGTATACGCTGCTTATTTTATGTGATGTATAAGGCAGTATTTCAGTATATCCTATGTGATGGATGCGGCAGTCTTTCACTATTTCCTATTTGATGTATACAACAGTCTCGGTGTATCCTATGTGATGTACAGTTGTGGCCAAAAGTATTGACACCCCTGCAGTTCTGTCAGATAATACTCAGTTTCTTCCTGAAAATGATTGCAAACACAAATTCTTTGGTATTATTTTCTTCATTTAATTTGTCTTAAATGAAAAACACAAAGAATTGTCCTAAAGCCAAATTGGATATAATTCCACACCAAACATAAAAAAGAGGGTGGACAAAAGTATTGGCACTGTTCGAAAAGTCATGTGATGCTTCTCTAATTTGTGTAATTAACAGCACCTGTAACTTACCTGTGGCACCTAACAGGTGTTGGCAATAAATAAATCACGCTTGCAGCCAGTTGACATGGATTAAAGTTGACTCAACCTCTGTCCTGTGTCCTTGTGTGTACCACATTGAGCATGGAGAAAAGAAAGAAGACCAAAGAACTGTCTGAGGATTTGAGAAACCAAATTGTGAGGAAGCATGAGCAATCTCAAGGCTACAAGTCCATCTCCAAAGACCTGAATGTTCCTGTGTCTACCGTGCGCAGTGTCATCAAGAAGTTTAAAGCCCATGGCACTGTGGCTAACCTCCCTAGATGTAGACGGAAAAGAAACATTGACAAGAGATTTCAACGCAAGATTGTGTGGATGTTGGATAAAGAACCTCGACTAACATCCAAACAAGTTCAGGCTGCCCTGCAGTCCGAGGGTACAACAGTGTCAACCCGTACTATCCATCGGCATCTGAATGAAAAGGGACTGTATGATAGGAGACCCAGGAAGACCCCACTTCTTACCCCGAGACATAAAAAAGCCAGGCTGGAGTTTGCCAAAACTTACCTGAAAAAGCCTAAAACGTTTTGGAAGAATGTTCTCTGGTCAGATGAGACAAAAGTAGAGCTTTTTGGGCAAAGGCATCAAAATAGAGTTTACAGGAGAAAAAAAGAGGCATTCAAAGAAAAGAACATGGTCCCTACGGTCAAACATGGCGGAGGTTCCCTGATGTTTTGGGGTTGCTTTGCTGCCTCTGGCACTGGACTGTTTGACCGTGTGCATGGCATTATGAAGTCTGAAGACTACCAACAAATTTTGCAGCATAATGTAGGGCCCAGTGTGAGAAAGCTGGGTCTCCCTCAGAGGTCATGGGTCTTCCAGCAGGACAATGACCCAAAACACACAAAAAGCACTAGAAAATGGTTTGCGTGAAAGCACTGGAGACTTCTAAGGTGGCCAGCAATGAGTCCAGACCTGAATCCCATAGAACACCTGTGGAGAGATCTAAAAATGGCAGTTTGGAGAAGGCACCCTTCAAATATCAGGGACCTGGAGCAGTTTGTTAAAGAAGAATGGTCTAAAATTCCAGCAGAGCATTGTAAGCAACTCAATGATGGTTACCGGAAGCGGTTTGTCGCAGTTATTTTAGCTAAAGGTTGTGCAACCAAGTATTAGGCTGAGGGTGCCAATACTTTTGTCTGGCCCATTTTTGGAGTTTTGTGTGAAATGATCAATGTTTGGCTTTTTGCTTCATTCTCTTTTGTGTTTTTTCATTTAAGACAAATTAAATGAAGATAATAATACCAAAGAATTTGTGATTGCAATCATTTTCATGAAGAAACTGAGTATTATCTGACAGAATTGCAGGGGTGTCAATACTTTTGGCCACAACTGTATATATGGCAATGCCTCGTTGCATCCCATGTAATATATACAGTTAGGTCCATATATATTTGGACGGAGACAACATTTTTCTAATTTTGGTTCTACACATTACCACAATGAATTTTAAACAAATCAATTCAGATGCAGTTGAAGATCAGACTTTCAGCTTTCATTTGAGGGTATCCACATTAAAATTGGATGAAGAGTTTAGGAGTTTCAGCTCCTTAACATGTGCCACCCTGTTTTTAAAGGGACCAAAAGTAATTGGACTGATTAAATAATTGTAAATAAAATGTTCATTTCTAGTACTTGGTTGAAAACCCTTTGTTGGCAATGACTGCCTGAAGTCTTGAACTCATGGACATCACCAGATGCTGTGTATCCTCCTTTTTGATGCTCTGCCAGGCCTTCACTGAGGTGGTTTTCAGTTGCTGTTTGTTTGTGGGCCTTTCTGTCTGAAGTTTAGTCTTTAACAAGTGAAATGCATGCTCAATTGGGTTGAGATCAGGTGACTGACTTGGCCATTCAAGAATATTCCACTTCTTTGCTTTAATAAACTCCTGGGTTGCTTTGGCTTTATGTTTTGGGTCATTGCCCATCTGTAGTATGAAACGACGACCAATCAGTTTGGCTGCATTTGGCTGGATCTGAGCACACAGTATGGCTCTGAATACCTCAGAATTAATTCGGCTGCTTCTGTTCTGTGTCACATAATCAATAAACACTAGTGACCCAGTGCCACTGGCAGCCATTCATGCCCAAACCATCACACTGCCTCCGCCGTGTTTTACAGATGATGTGGTATGCTTTGGATCATGAGCTGTACCACGCCTTAGCCATTCTTTTCTCTTTCCATCATTCTGGTAGAGGTTGATCTTGGTTTCATCTGTCCAAAGAATGTTTTCCAGAACTGTGCTGGCTTTTTTAGGCTAGTTTCACACTAGCGTTTTTGAGCGCCCCCTGCCGCGCCTCCGCCGGTAGCTCCGCCTACCGGCGCATGACGCTGCATGCGCCCTGCGTCCCCTATCTTTATCACTGGGGGCGCAGGCCGTGCGCAGTATGCGTTTGGCGGCGCATGCGCCTTTTTGACGGTGCGCCGGCGCAACCAAACTGCAGCAGGTTGCGTTTGGCGCAGGTCGGCGCACCGTCAAAAGGACGCATGCGCCGCCAAACGCATACTGCGCACGGCCTGCGCCCCCAGTGATAAAGATAGGGGACGCAGGGCGCATGCAGCGTCATGCGCCGGTAGGCAGAGCTACCGGTGGAGGCGCAGCAGGGGGCGGGGCTTAGCGGCGGGCGTGCGCAGGCCGTCGCTGCGCTCAAAAACGCTAGTGTGAAACTAGCCTTAGATTTTTTTTTAGCAAAGTCCAGTCTAGCCTTTTGATTCTTGATGCTTATGAGTGGCTTGCACCGTGCAGTGAACCCTCTGTATTTACTTTCATGCAGTCTTCTCTTAATGGTAGATTTGGATATTGATACGCCTACCTCCTGGAGAGTGTTGTTCACTTGGTTGGCTGTTGTGAAGGGGTTTCTCTTCACCATGGAGATTATTCTGCGATCATCCACCACTGTTGTCTTCCATGGGCGCCCAGGTCTTTTTGCATTGATGAGTTCACCAGTGCTTTCTTTCTTTCTCAGGATGTACCAAACTGTAGATTTTGCCACTCCTAATGTTGTAGCAACTTCTCTGATGGGTTTTTTCTGTTTTTTCAGCTTAAGGATGGCTTGTTTCACCTGCATGGAGAGCGCCTTTGACCGCTTGTTTCCTTCACAGAAAAACCTTCCAAATGCAAGCACCACACCTCAAATCAACTCCAGGCCTTTTATCTGCTTAATTGAGAATGACATAACGAAGGGATTGCCCACACCTGTCCATGAAATAGCCTTGGAGTCAATTGTCCAATTACTTTTGGTCCCTTTAAAGCAGGGTGGCACATGTTAAGGAGCTGAAACTCATAAACCCTTCATCCAATTTTAATGTGGATACCCTCAAATGAAAGCTGAAAGTCTGAACTTCAACTGCATCTGAATTGTTTTGTTTAAAATTCATTGTGGTAATGTGTAGAACCAAAATTAGAAAAATGTTGTCTCTGTCCAAATATATATGGACCTAACTGTATACGGCAGAGTCTTTGTGTATCCTACGTGATGTACTGTATTTTGTGGATTATAAGATGCACCCCAAATTTTGGGGTGGAAAATAGGAAAAATATTTTTAAATAAAATTGTGGTTTGTCTTTTATTCCCACAGTAGCTTACCTGGTAGGGGGGCATGGCTGTGGTAGAGTGAAGTCTCAGGAGCCAGAATTGCTGCTTAAGGAGGACGGCGGCAGGAGCGAGGCGATGCTGCAGTGTCTGGGATCCCAGATGTCGGCACAGGTGAGTCCATTTTCCTAAAGTTATCTCTGTAGCGGGCTTAGAGAAGGCGGAGGTGGCTCATGCAGAGATTGAGATCTCAGGAGATGAGATCTCATCTCCAGATGTTGTCTCCCGAGGTCTCATTTTGCCCATTCGCCGCCTCTGACAGCCATTTTCCCGAAGCCCACTGCAGGGAAATCATTGGGAAAATGGACAACGCTCACCGGCACCGACATCTGGGATCCCATTCACCACAGCATCGCCGCACTTTTGCCGCCGCCTGCCTCCTGAAGCAACGACCCTGGCTCCTGTGAACCCACTCCTCTGCAGCCAACCCCAAGTAAGCTCACTTCAGATTATAAAGCACACACCCTTTTTCCTCCCAAATTGCACACATGAGAGAGGGATCTGCCCTGCATGGACAGGAAAACTACAGAAATAAATGGGCGGTACCTCTCCCCTGCATCAGTTGGTTTCTGGTCCTTGATGGGAACCTCATACAGTCTTGTCCCACTGTCCGGAAGAGCAGGTTGTGTGCCTGTGGCGCTTGCCTTCAGGTAACTGGAAGCACCATTCACGAGTCCCATGGCGGCTCTGTTCATGTGCAGACGCAGGCTGCAGCGGTTCAAGACAAGCCTCAGATCGGTCACTGCAGCCTGCATCCGAAAAGCATATCCGATGGCGTGCACTGCTGATGTCTTGGGCGGAAGACACGCTGGGAATGGGCATGCTCGGGTGACGTCAGGGGTCACGCCTGAAGAAAATGGTGGCCGGTGCATGCGGTCGGCTTTCGCGCATGGAGGGGAGGGGGGGCAGTCATCGGAGGAAGTGGACCCAGAAGATGGCTCTGGCTCCCCCTTCTTAAAGGAGAGCAGAATGCTGCTTACACTCCTGCTTACTTTATCTGGTTGTCATGTAGGACCAAGATAATAAGCAGCAGCAGCCGCTAGCTCACAATCAACGTGGGCACAGGGGAGGCAGCCTTTTGAGTGGCAGGAGCAGCAGTCATCCCAGCCAGAGGAGCACAGCATCTCATGCTATGACTATCCCACAACAGCCGCCGACATCCAGTACTCTTAAGTGACAGCTGGTGGTGAGTGATCTTTGTGAATGTCACTAATTGTTAAGAGGCCTATTATTTGTTGAAATCACTAGGAGAGGCCTAGAAAAGCTAGTACTAAGAAAAGGAACAGGGAGTGTGTGCTATGCAAAAACCTGCTAGCAGTTGACTGGCAGAAGGATCTCTGCTCAAACTGCATCCACAGAGGACTATTACTGAGGAGACCCCTGACTTTGCAGCAAGCCTTGGGTCCGTCATCCAATCTGAAGTGGAGGGCTCCCTAAAATCTCTATTAAAAAAGGAAGAAAAAAACTTCGGTAAGTTTCTTTTAACTCTGACTCATCTCCATTATCAGAAGGACAATACCATTGTAAGGGTGCAGCAGGTTCTCAGGATGCAGTGACGAGACACGAGACTGAGTGTGGTTTGTGAAATCAACTTTTATAACTTGTAGCCGCTGGGGCTATGCTGAGCAAACAAAGGGGTTAACAACAATCGGTCCACGCAGGGACTCAACAAAATTAACAACGCTTTTCTTATTATAAATGCGACTAACCCGGTTAGCCCGGGTGTTATAGGCCACGTATGGCCAAACTATGGGTCCTTATTTCCTATAGGCAAATTGCCTCTTCCTCTTCTTTGCATATACAATTTCCCAGAGGAGCATTGCACGGCGAATAAGCCTCCTTACCTTGACAAGCCAGAGCTGGTATGTCACTCTCCACAAGGAGAAACCTTACCCCTTAGACCTATTTCCTATAGTAAACTTATCCTTCCAGGGGTCTTTCAGGATCACAAGCGTGGCCGCGTAGAGGTCGTTGATGTGGCTGCCCTGGTGCCCCGATAGCCAGGGATGATTGGGCTCGACAGGCCCTGAAAGATCGTTGCCGTTGGGGCACAACAGGCCCGGAGGAATTTGCCGTCGGGGCTCAACAGGCCCTGAAGAATCTCTGCTGTTGGGGCGCAACAGGCCCTGAGGGATCTGTGCTGTTCGGGCTCAACAGGCCCTGAAGAATCTGTGCTATTGGGGCACAACAGGCCCTGAGGGATCTGTGCCGTCGGGGCGCAACAGGCCCTGAAGGATCTGTGCTGTTGTGGCACAACAGGCCCGGAGGGATCTGTGCCGTCGGGGCTCAACAGGCCCTGAAGGATCTGTGCTGTTGGGGCACAACAGGCCCTGAAGAATCTGAGTCGGCTCCTGTTCCCAGTGCGCAGGTATGTCGCAGACTCTCAGGTGACCGTTGACCGGCCTTGGCTCAGGGTCTCTTTGTGGACGTGACGTGGGCCTCTGCTGTCGCCGATGGTGGGAAGGTGTCCACTGAGGCCGGTGATGGAAGGGCTGCAGCCGTGGGCGGAGACAGGGAGGTAGTGTCCAGGCCGCTGAAGCCTGTCGGTGCGCAGTCACAGCAGCGGCTGGGGGTAGCGGACCAGCCGCGACGTGGCGAGGAAAAGCGAGCCCTGGTGTTTTTGAACGTGGATGGCGGTCAGCTCCCGGTGGGGGTCAGGCACATGCAACTTGACGGTCAGTCAGTCGCTTACCCTTCACAGACCCCTGCTGGTCTCTCAACACCACCACGCCCGTTACACCATCTCCCTCTGAAAAACACGGACTCTTGTCTCTTGTCAGCCTCTCTGCCAGCTGACTCCTGAGCGCGCCCCCTGCTCCTTTTATCCTCGCCCCGCCCCCTGTTGCCCTGACAGCGTCAGTAGTGTGTCTCTCTTCGTTGCCCCCCCGGTGTTGTTCCTTCAGGAACTCTGGTGGCGATACCCTTGGTTCTGGCCCAGTCACTCTATGGGAGTCCTCCTCCCCACACCATAGCGGGTCCTCATACTGCAAAGGACCGTATCATGAGGGTCAGATCGTGCTTTCCATTGGATGATACAGATAAGCTACTTAAAGCCGATAGATCTACTATGGACTTAAAGGAGAAGACAGCTAAATTTCTAGAGGACGTCATGTTTGGAGGGTTAGAGGAGGAAAAGAAACACACCTTTCTGGTCATTAGTGTAAGAACCAGGCACTCATTAGCAGAGAGTGGAGGAAACTGAAGAAAACAGGTGCTTTGTCCTCATCCTCAAAAAGGAGATCTCCTTTTGAGGAAAAAGATTGTGTTTTATGGGATAAGGACCCTAGGATCGATGGCTCTGTATCAAGATCAAAGAGGTCAGTGTTACCCTTTGAGGATTCAGGGATGGTCAGAGATTCGTTGGATAAGAAAGCGGACGCATATCTAAGGCACACATGGGAGGTGGTGGCAGGGGGTCTGAAGCTGGCAATTGCCAGAACTCTTACTGCCCGATCCCTTAAAATTTGACTGCAACAGCTGGAGAAACATCTCAAAAATTAAATCTCAAGACATCAGATTTTGTCTAGCCTGCATGTCATGACTCTGGACAGTATGGTTCCACCTCTATCATGGTCAGGTCAGGGTTAATTCTAGTTCACCTCTCTTTGGTTCTGGGGCAGCTAATTAATGTTGGTAGTTCCTGGGGTTGGTGTGGGTGATACTTCCGTATACTCTGTGGTTGCTGACCCAGGTTATTCGTCCTTAGTCGTTGTGCCTCTGTGAGTGTGTTTCACTGTGTATGACCCAGTTTGTTCCATGACTTTTCCTCTGTATTCTGCATCTGTACTGCCCTGTCTTTCCTGGATATCTGACCTCTTGGCTTGTCTCTGTTTACTCTTTGTCTTATCCCTAGGTACCACGCTCCTGTCTGGCTTTTGACCCTCAGCTCTCCTTTGACTACGTTTTTGTTCTGTACCCGGCATTCCGCGCTCTCTGCTGCCTTCCCTAGTCGCACGTGCAGTGACTCCACCCCCTGTGATCACGTGACTGCTTAGTTCCAGGTCCTGTGCTCTCTGCTAGCCTCATGTCTTTGCGCACAGCGTGCCTAGTTCCTTCACTCCCAGCTCTCATTCCCGGCCTTTACATTTTTTCAGGGGGTCTTGTGTGTTGGTGTTATGGACCCGCTGTGTGCTCTGTCGGATCAGGTATATAACCTGACCAAAATGACTCAGTAGAGCAAAGAGCATTGGTTGCTTCTCACCAACTGGTACAGAGGGAGTTGGCGGATACAGTTAATACTGTTCAGGGTGCTTCTTCTTTGTCTGACAATGTGGGGGGTACTGTCTGATGTTTCTCCATCCTCTCCTGAACCCTCTGTCAAACTTCCCGATACCTTTTCTGGGGATAAGAGAAAATTTCAGGTGTTTAGGGATAGCTGTAAATTACTTGTTTCCCTGCGTCCTCTGTCCTCGGGTGATGAGAGTCAAAGGGTGGGGATAGTTATTTCCCTGTTACTTGACGGGCCGCAATCCTGGGCTTTCTCCCTCTCCCTTACCTCCCCCGAGAGAATGTCTGTTGATCAGTTCTTCGAGGCCTTGGGTCTAATTTACGATGAACCTGATCGAGTGAGATTGGCGCAGGACACGATTATGAGTCTCACCCAGGGAAAGCTCTCTGCTAAGTGGTACTGTTCCGAGTTCATGCGATGGGCAGCAAAAGTTTCTTGGTACTCGGGGCTATTCCATAGGGGTCTCTCTGAGCATTTAAAGGTTGCCTTGGCCCTGAACCCACCGCCCTATTCTCTGGAGGAAGCCATGACCCAGGCTATCTGTATGGACTGCAGATTAAGAGAGAGAGGAGTCATGCAACGTGGAGCTCCTCTGTTGCCAAGGAAACCAGAGCCTTCATCGTTGAGCAAAAGGAGGTGGGAGCTGTTTCCATGAAGGAAAAGGAGAGGAGGCGTCGCAGAGAGAAAAAACTCTGCTTCTATTGTTGAGCGCCGGGTCATTGGACAAAGGACTGTCCCTCCTGTCTCCCGTATTCCAAGGTCTCGGGAAACGACTAGGTCTGGGTAACTGCCGAGGAGGTTACCCAGACCCACAGGTACTTTTTTCCTCAACCTTTAAACAATTTTTAAAAGTGGAAGTTGGTGTGAACAATTGTTATTTTTTTTCCTCTTCTGCTTTTGTGGATTCAAAATCAGTAAACTTGATTGACTTTAGGTTGGTGGCCCATTGTGAGATAGGGACAGTCAGGTTGGATAAACCCATGAAAGTGGTGGCCATTGACTCAACCCTATACACCAAGGACCGGATCTGTTCCGCTACTAAAGAATAAGTCCTTAAGGTGGGGTCTGTTCTTCTGGAGCATATGGCCTGTTTCGTTCTGGACAACCTCCCTGCAAGTTTGTTTTTGCGATTTCCTTGGCTACAATGTCATAATCCAGTCATTGACTGGGAGGAACGGGAGAATGTTAAATGGGGATCCAACTGTGTAAACAAATGTTTGAATTTTGTGTCTGTGTCGTCTGTTGGTCTGGAAGGTATTCCGGATTACCTGAAGGACTTTGAGGACGTTTTCTCCAAAAGTCAGGTCGAGGGGCTACCACCGCACCCCCTTTTGATTGTGCCATCGACCTAATTCCTGGGGCTAAATTGCCTAAGGCTCGGTTGTTTAACCTTTCTGGTCCCGAGTGGGCCGCCATGAAGGAGTACATATCTGAGAGTGTCCGCAGAGGGCATTTACGCCCTTCCGTGTCTCCTGTTGCTGCAGGGTTTTTTTTTTTTTTGTAAAAAAAAAACAAAAACTGTGGTTTCCGCCCATGCCTTAACTTTTGGGAATTTAACATGATTACTGTAAGAAACACATATCCCCTCCCACTCTTTCCCAATTTGTGTAAGCAGTTGTCTGGGGGCAAATGTTTTTCAAAACTGGACTTGCGGAGGGGGGCATATAACCTTATCTGATGCGGGAGGGGGATGAGTGTAAGTCTGCATTCCTCACCTCAGAAGGGCTGTTCGAAAACTTAATTATGCCGTTTGGTTTGACTAATGCTTCTGCGGTCTAACAAAATTTCATCAATCATGTGTTCTCGGATTTTATTGAGCGGTTTGTGGTTATATACTTAGATGACATTCTAGCTTATTCATTAAGCAGACACGTATTGGTCACCTTCGGGTGGTTCTTCAAAGACTCAGGGAGAACCAAACTAGAGAAATGCTCATTCTTTTGTCCAGGAACTGCCTTTCCTGGGGTTCATTGTCTGTAGTGAGGGGTTTCGTATGCATCCCAAAAAGTTTCAGGCCATTGTGGACTGTGTGCAACCCTGGGACCTGAAGGGCCTTCAGCGCTTCTTGGGGTTGGCCAATTATCACCGGAGGTTTATTAAAGGATTCTCTCAAGTGGTCAAGTGCCTTACGGACTTGACGCTGAAGGGGGCTGATGTTAAGAATTGGTCTACCTCAGCGGTAGTGGCGTTTCTCACTCTGAAATAAGTGTTATGACTGCCCTGGTCCTGGTTCAACCAGATCCATCTGAGCCCTTTGTGGTGGAGGTTGACCCTCGGAAGTGGGGGCGGTGTTGTTCCAGGGACCCGCCACTTTGATCAGTTGAGACCATGCGCCTTCTTCTCAAAGAAGTTCTCCCCGGCGGAAAGAAATTATGACATGGGTAATTGGGAACTTCTTGTGGTTAAGTTGGCCTTTGAAGAATGGAGGCATTTTTTGGAGGGGGCGGTTCATCCCATTACTGTAGTTACTGATCACAAGAACCTGGTGTATATTGAGTCTGCTAAAAGGTTGACCCCTAGGCAGGCTGGATTGTCATTTTTTTTTTCCCGGTTCAAGTTCTCGATTAATTCTAAATCCGGGATCCAAGAATGTGACGGTTGATGACTTGTCCCGGAGACTTGATCCAGTTTCTCCCCCTGAGCCTCTATTCTTCAACCCAGGGTGGTGGTGGCTGAGGTGTCGGCTGGCTTGGAACGGGAGATTCATCCAAGTCGGTGGATAAATTGTTTGTTCCTGTTCAATTTCGACTGAGTCCTCCAGGAGTTTCACAATTTGGCGCTGAGTGGACATCCTGGGATTTCGGCTACTCGTGAGGCCATCGCGAAGGTTTTTTGGTGGGCCTTGCTTACATCTGATGTGAAAAAATTTGTCTGCCTGTGAAGTTTGTGCCCGTGTTAAGAGCTCTCATAACCGGCTGGCAAGGGAATTGGTACCTTTGCCAGTTCCGGATTTTATCACCAATCTTCCTCCTTCCAGGGGTAATGCTGTCATCTGGGTGGTGGTGGACAGGTTTATGAAGCAAGCACACTTTGTACCCTTAGTGGCACTGCCCTCTGCTGAAACTTTGACTAGGTTGTTTGTTCAACATGTGGTTTATTTGCATGGTGTACCCCTGAATGTGGTGTCTGACCATGGTGTGCAGTTTGTGTCCAGGTTTTGGAAGGAGTTTTGTAAAAGGTTGGGTATTGAGTTGACCTTTTCGTCTGCATACCATCCAGAATCCAATTGGCAGACCGAACGGACCAATCAGTTGTTAGAGCAAATTTTGCGCTGTCTTTCCACTTCCAGACAAAATGATTGGTCCGATGTCTTGCCTTTAGCAGAATTTGCGTTCAATAACCATGTTAACCACTCTACAGGTACCTCCCCTTGCTTTTGTATTTATGGGTTTAATCCACAGTTTGGGGCATTTTCTCATCTGGACTCCATTTGCCCGAGGGCTGGTTTAGCTGTACAGCAGTTGGGGAATTTATGGAGGGAGGTCCAAAAAGGTCCTAAAGAATATTGGGGAGGCTTAGAGAAAGTTAAAGTTTTTTGTGGACAGGAGACGGACTGTGGGACCCACCCTTCAGGTTAGGGATAAAGTGTGGCTGTCTACTAGGAACATTAGGCTTAAGGTTCCTTCCCAAAATTGGGGCCTAAGTTTTTTGGCCCTTATGAGATCACAGAGTTGGTTAACCCAGTGGTGTTTCATTTGCGTCTTCTAGTGTCTTTTAAGATTCCCAATGTATTCCATAGGGGCTTGCTGGAACCATTGAGGCCATGGAAGAAGCATCATTGGGTCCCTCGCCGCCTGTATCGGTGGATAGTCAGGAGTAATTTGAGGTGTAGCACATCGTAGATTCCCGGTTGGTCCGCCGTTCCTTCCGGTATTTTGTGCACTGGAAGGGGTATGGGCCTGAGAACTGGTCCTGGGTTCCTGCCCGATCAGTTTATGCCAATCGTCTAGTGCGCTCCTTTCATGCCCGCTTTCCTAGGAAACCTGGGGGTCCAATGGCCCCCCGTTGAGAGGGGGTACGGTCATGACAGGATGGTTCCGCCTCCATCATGGTCAGGTCAGGGTTAATTCTAGTTCGCCTCTCTTTGGTTCTGGGGCGGCTATTTAATGGTGGTAGTTCCTGGGGATGGTGTCGGTGATGCTTCCGTATACTCGGTTTGTGGTTGCTGACCCAGGTTACTCGTCCTTAGTCTTTGTGCCTCTGTGCATGTGTGTTTCGCTGTGTATGATCTTGTTTGTCCCCTGACTTTGCCTCTGTATTCTGCGTCTGTACTGCCCTGTCTTTCCTGGTTATGCTGTCCGGGATATCTGCAATCAAAAAATAAATTGTGCTCTATACTGTGTGATGGCCAATTTTTGTTTGGATAAAAGTTAGACAACATCCTAGAAAGGAGGCGGTGACCAGAAAAAGTGCTTTCCTAGATTTTCAGGGGATTCACAGATTGCTTCTTTTAGGAGTAAAAAATTTAGTAGGGGACGTCTTCCAGGGGAGATAAGGAAATGGAAATTTAAGAATAAGAGAGTTTCATGTTTAAAGGTCCCTCCTCTGCTTCTAAAAAATCCTCACAATGATGCCAGGCCAGCAGTAGCAGGAAGGCTTTCCCTCTTCATTCAGGCCTGGGAGAATATATCTCCTAGCACCTGGATCCTGGCTATAGTAAGGAAAGGCCTGAAAATATAATTTTTCCATCTGCATCGTCAGTTTTTTGTAATAACCCCTATCAGAAGATCAGCTTGCCCTAGAGACAGATCTTGGGCCTAGTAGAGAAGCAGGTTGTATGCGAGATCATGGACAAACAAAAAGGAAAGGGATTTTATCCCCCCCCCTTTATTCCTTGTACCTACAGCGGAGAATCCTCACAGCTAGTAGTGTCCGCTGGAAGAATTCACAAGTCTGCAGTCACATGGACAACTGGATGGTGGTGCCCATTTTAAACTGGACAACTCCTTTAATCACTCTCTGATATGGTTTCACCCTGAGCCTGCAGGACAGCTTGAATTTTTTTGGAACTTGACTGGGACTAATTATCCACCATCCAGAGGCTGTCCTGCATTTCATCCTTTCATCAATTTTTCTCTGCTGTCCATGACCATGGCGTTTATTTACAATGTCATAGGCTTTAAATTTATTTTATGTTGTGCACTGTGATCAAAGATGTGAAGCTAACCAGTATTCAGAGACAGACAGTGATGCCGTTAGACGTTCCAGGATCAGTACCAAGACAGCATGTAGATAGCCAAGGGAAAAGACACAGGCATAAGTCAGGTCTGGGTCAAAATACCAGGATATAGCGGTTAAAACCAAACTGACAAGACAAAGTGATAGTCAGAACACTATATAAATAAATTGAAAAAGTACACTTTTCTAATTTGACAAATAATTTTCGCTGAGTCTTTGTAAAACATAACAAAAATGCTCATAGTGTGAATTCAGATCAGACAAAAAAATTAGTGTATAAAAGTATACCCCAATAAACCTTCCAATAATATCAGAAAAAATCTCAAATTGACCCTCAGATGTTATAAACGCTGCCACTAATCACCCTGCTAGATATGTATCAGATTATAAGCCCCTCTAAGGTCAAGTTTAGAAAACCATTTAAGGCCCCGTTACACATTACGATGTCCCAGAGATCCCACCAACGATCTGACATGGATGGGATCGCTGGGACATCGTTAGGCTGATTGCTGGTGAGCTGTCACATAGACAGCCCCACCAGCGATCAAGACCAGCGAGCAAGCTGGTTTCCAATGTAAACAGCAGGTATCTAAGAACCGCATGGCTCTTGGATACCCGCTGTTTATTATAGATACCAGCGTGCACGCTGGTTTCCAACGTAAACATCGGGTATCTAAGAGCCGCGTGGCTCTTGGATAACCACTGTTTACGTTGGAAACCTGCGTGCGCTGGTATCTAGGGTAAACAGTGGGTATCCAAGATCCGCGCGACTCTGTTACCCGATGCGTGCTGGCCAGCGGGAGACCAACGATCAAAAAATGGCCCTGGACGATCCTGCACGAATCAGCGATACCCGGCAGGGGGGCTGGTCGCTGATCCCCGTCACTCACAGCGATATCGCTGGAGAGATCGCTGATGCGTCACAAAATCAGCAATCTCGCTGTGTGTGACGGGGCCCTTAGCCTCAGTAAGCTGAATTTTATAGGTTGGGAATGAGTGAAAGTGGGTAATAATAAAGATTATTATATTATTTATTCGGACTCCCATGACAGCACCACGAGAGAGGGGATCCACCCTTCAGGAACAGGAAACCTACAGATATAAAAGGGCGGCACCTCTCCCACGCATCAGTTGGTTTCCTGTTCCTGAGGGGACGGGATCCTACAGAAGACCGAATCCCAGGCCGGCCGGTGCAGGTAGCGAGGTGGTCTCCTACCTCGGCCTGGTGCGGAGCTCCTGGAGGACGCCACGGTGGGCCAGGAAGGGTGGCACGGCGGTGGCGTGTGCAGCAGGGAGCGGCGTCGGGAGGAGGTCCGTCTCCATAGAAGAAGCCGCCGCCAGTATGTATGCCCCCTGGGGGCTCCCAGCTCCGACGGCACGATCGCGGTTGTCAGGGGGGCGGGCGCGGCTGCAGGGTTCTGAAGCTGGGGAGTTCTGCATACTGGAGCGCCCAGGCGCCCCGCGTGACTTCCGGTCACGTCGGAGTTGCGATGATGTCAGGGGGCGGAGCCTGGGGGCGCTTCCGGGTCGGCGGCGCCACTGCGCAGGCGCGAGGACCCAAGATTGTGGTGCCCATCGGAGAGACGCCGGTAAGCGCCGGTTCTCCTGCCAGGAGCGGCGCCAGCTGGGGAGGGGGGCCCTATTAGGGGGGAGGGCGTGGCAGGAGGAAAATCTGCTGTCCGGAGGAGGGGTATATAGGCAGGACCCTAGATGGGTGCCATGCCTTGGCCACATTATTGCGCGCAGTAATGGAGAGCGATCAGCAGCAGCAGCAGCGGCAACGGCGACAGCAGCGACAATAATCACTGCCGCCCCTGGATGACCTTCGGCAGGTCAAACAAAAGAAGAGAGTCCCGTGACAGTAAGGAGCGTGCGGGATGAAGTGACCAATCCAGTCATAAAGGCTCCTCTAGGCGCACAGGAGCATCGACTGAGAAAAATCCCCCTCATTCTCCGGTACTTAATTGTGGCACTGGTAAGTGATCTTCGTGAATGTTCACTCTGTGACGGGGCCTCCTTCTGTGTTTTATTCTAGGGGAAGAAAGCTACGAGTAAAACCAAACACAGGGAATGTGCACTCTGTGCATGCTCATTACCAGACTCATGCCCCAAAAGGCTGAGTCCCCCCTGTATCCAGCAGACAGTGGCGGAAGAGTCGCCCGTGGTAGCTGCGAGTTTAAGGGACATAGTCAGGGCAGAGATGAAGGAAACCCTAAGATCCCTGTCCCAACCAGAAAGCTTAAGGGGTGGGGACCCTGTGGAGTCCGATTCCTCAGCAGAAGGGAGGAGAAGTAAGGGCTCCCATGTTTCATCTCCCTCGTCCTCCTCAGAAGAAGAGGACTCTGGTCGGTTTTGTCTGCCACTTGACCGAGTAGACAAGCTAGTAAAAGCAGTCAGAGGGACAATGGAAGTGGAGGCGCCTAAGCCTCAGTTATCTATGCAGGATGTCATGTTCGGGGGGCTGGAGCAGAGGAAGCGAAGAGTCTTCCCATTGAACGAAAAAATTCAGGATCTGATCCGCAGAGAGTGGAAAAAAACAGATAAAAGAGGGTCGCTACCACCAGCCCTCAAGCGTATATATCCCTTTGATGATCCGACAGTGAATACTTGGGACAAGGCCCCCAAATTAGATGCGGCAATTGCGAAGGCATCAAAAAGATCCTCACTACCTTTTGAGGACATGGGGTCCCTTAAAGATCCTTTAGACAGGAAGGCAGATACCTTCCTTAAAAATACCTGGGAGATGGCAGCCGGTTCCATAAGACCAGCAGTAGCATCAACATGCACGGCCAGGTCCATGATGGTCTCGTTGGACCAGTTAGAGTCGCATTTAAAACAGGGAATGTCTAGACAGACAATTCTTGGGGCCCTACTAATAATCCAGGAGGGCGCAGCCTTCCTAGCGGATGCCTCGGCTGATGCAGTAAGAATGGCCGCCAGGGCAGCAGGACTCTCTAATGCAGCTCGTAGAGCCCTGTGGCTAAAGTGCTGGCAGGGAGATATTCAATCCAGGGCGAAACTCTGTACTATCCCATGTGAGGGGGAATCTTTGTTCGGAGCAGTCCTGGACGAACTGCTTGAGAAGGCTGGGGACGATAAGAAAAAATTCCCAAATCTTTGGTCCGCGTCCTACTGACGTCCATTTAATAGAAGGAGATTCGGTCAGGGGAGAAGGCGCAATCCTTCACCTAATAGAGACCGTCCCAGATGGGAGGATAGAAGAAGAAGAGGTACGGGCTTCATGTTCAGGCGCTCGTCGAGAGAACGAAAGAGACAGAACCAATGACTAGCAATTCCTGTGGGGGGTAGAATGTCATCCTTCCTCCCAGCATGGTTACAGATCACCAATACTGACTTGGTGCGGTATTTAATATCCACCGGGCTCAGGTTGGAGTTCACTCATGTTCCACGAGATACCTTTAAACCAACTCTCTTAAGATCTTCACCACTCGAACAAGCTGCTTTAGAAGCGGAGGTCTTGAGCCTCTGCCGGAAAAACGTCCTGATAGAGGTTCCAGAATCTGAGAGAGGTAGAGGTTTCTACTCTCCCTTATTCCTAATCCAAAAACCGGATAAAACATTTAGAACCATTATTAATTTACATTTCCTTAATGAGTTTTTGGTTAATCGCACCTTTTTAAAATGGAATCCATCAATTCAACAATAAAAATGCTGTTTGAAGGGTGTTTTATGGCAGTCGTGGACTTGAAAGACGCGTACTATCATGTACCTATCTACGCAGATTTCCAGCAGTTCCTGAGAGTGGCGGTTTCAATAGACGGTATAGTCTGTCATTATCAGTATAGAGCCCTTCCCTTTGGTCTCTCAGCAGCGCCCCGGGTATTTACAAAAATAGTAGCCGAAGTTATGGCTCATTTACGGGAAGTTAACATCTTAATTGTCCCATACTTAGATGATTTTTTGATTGTGGGAAATTTGGTTGGCCATTGTCTATCCCAGATAGAGAAAGCTAAGTCCAGATTAGAGAACCTCGCATGGATAATAAATTATGAAAAATCCCGATTTCTGCCCTTAAGGGTCCAGAAGTTTCTAGGCTTGCTGTTAAATTCAGAAACTCAGCAGTGTCTGTTCCCATTAGATAAATTACAACAGATACAGCAGCAGGTTCTTCGGGCAATTGATAAACCCTCCATGACCCTCAGGCAGGCCATGTCTCAGTTAGGCTTTCTAACCTCATGTATCCCAGCAGTCATGTGGGCGCAATTCCACACTAGGGCCCTTCAGAAAGACGTCCTGGTTAATAGCAGGGCCTTAGAGGGCTCCTTACAGGGTCAAGTATTGCTAAGCCTCTCGACTCTTACATCTCTTAGGTGGTGGCTCGATGACGGAAACTTAGCCTCCGGGGTGCCCTGGCTGACACAGATAACCCGCATAATAACCACAAACGCTAGTCCTTTGGGTTGGGGTGCCCATATTGGGGACATAGTGGTACAGGGACATTGGGACTCCGATGCTGAGACCTGATCTAACCAGAGGGAGCTGTTGGCGATTGAGTTGCCAGTCAAAGAACTCATTATGTACCTACAGGGCCATCACGTGAGGATACTCTCGGACAACCAGGTAGCAGTAGCCTATGTCAACCACCAAGGTGGAACTCGCTCCGACGCCCTGATGCGGATAACGGAACGTCTCCTTCAGATAGCCGAGAAATATTTTATATCTTTAACTGCACTCCACATCAGGGGAAAAGACAAGATGAAGGCAGGCTTTCTAAGCCGCAGGGCCCTGAAGCAAGGAGAATGGGCTTTAAACACGGATATTTACCACCAGATAGTCCGCAAGTGGGGTCAGCCAGAGGTAGACCTCTTTGCCACCAGAGAAAACAGGATAGAAAAATCGTTCTGCTCTCTGAATCCCAGGGAAAATCCACTGGCAGTGGATGCCCTCCTCATAAGATGGGACTTCTCTCTAGCATATGCCTTTCCGCCATTAAATCTCCTACCTCTGGTAGTAAGGAAGATCAGGGAAGATCGGGCAAGGGTCATATTAATTGCCCCCTTCTGGCCCAGGAGGACCTGGTTCGCTTGGTTGAGGACCATGTCTGTATGCGATCCCTGGGTACTGCCGAACCTTCCGGATCTCCTCTACCAGGGGCCAGTCTGCCACCCACAGGTAGCGGGACTCCATTTGACGGCGTGGTGTTTTGAGAGGACACTATTAAAGGATAGAGGGTTCTCCCAAAATTTAATTGATACCCTCCTGAAGAGCAAAAACTACCACAAATATCTATGCTAGAACTTGGAGGCGATTCCTGTCCACCTTTCAGTTTGATATCAGGGACGGAATTCCCACGAAACAAATTCTGGAATTTCTCCAGAGGGGTCTCGAATTGGGTCTCTCCACAAGTACATGAAAAGTACAGGTTTCAGCCTTAGGGGCCCTGTTTGCATGTGATATTGCGAATAACTATTGGGTAGCGAGGTTCATCAAAGCAGCGGCTAGATCGAGACCCATACACAAAGACAGATGTGTACCTTGGGACTTAAATTTAGTCCTTACAGCCATGACAGAAGGACCATTTGAACCTCTAGATTCGGCCTCATGAAAGGTTATATCACTTAAGGCAGCCTTTCTGGTAGCGATAACATCCGCATGTAGAATAAGTGACATACAGTCACTTTCCAGATTGCCCCCTTAAACAGAGTTCTTACAGGATAGAGTAATCCTAAGGCCAGACCCGGCATACCTTCCCAAAGTAGCATCACACTTTCACAGGACACAAGAGATAGTTCTGCCTTCCTTCCTCCCTAATCCGACCAATCCTAAGGAACAAAAACTTCAGGCATTAGATGTTAAAAGATGCTTACTTAAAAATGTATCAGTCACGGATCCTTGGAAGAAGGAGAATGCATTATTCCTATCCTTCCAAGGTCCCAGGAAAGGATGTAGAGTATCAAAACGCACGTTAGCAAGGTGGATTAGGGAGGCTATCTCTGTTGCCTACACAGCAGGTGGCGGTCCGGCTCCACAGAATTTGAGGGCGCATTCCACTCATGCTATGTCATCATCTTGGGCAGAGAGATCGGGAGTGTCAATTGACCAGATATGTAAGGCGGCCACCTGGTCATCCCCTTCCACCTTTTTTAATCACTATCGGTTAGTGATCGGTTATTGCTTCAGGCTGGCATATTCCGGGGGTGGTACTGGCATGGTTTCGTAAGGGCATCTTTCATACAGGGGATCTTCGAAATCGGCATGCATGGTCATCACTGTAGCTTCCATGGTTTTCATCATCATCTTCTTGAGGCATGGAGCTAAGCAGCATAAGATTAAGGCCAAAATAATTAAAACACATAAAACAGCTATTCCAAACTTTGTGAGTGCTCTTTCCCAGCCATCCCACCACCCAAACCAGGTGTCCCATTGATCATCTACACCAGAGTTTCCAGCTAACTCTTCAGATAGGTCAGTGAGGCCTTTAAGTGCTCTGGATATGCTTCCAGTGGGGGCAGTATTATTGGGTATGTAAGTGCAGCAGCTGGTACCTATCATTTCGCAGACTCCGCCTTTTTCCGCTAGGATCATATTTAGGGCCATCCTGTTCTGGAAGGCCATGATGGATGTGGGACCTAACTGTTCAACAAGTCCCCGTATAGCATCCCTAGTAAAATTAACAAACCTCTGCTGATTATAGTATAGGTAATTTATCCATTTTACATTCTTATTTACCTCAATCATGGGGATAATTGATTCAAAACCAGCTGTTGCCTCATTTATGGCTTTAAATTCATTAGGTACCCCCTGTGGAACCCCGATAGAGTCTATGTAAATATGGGGATCGAAGGAACCTTGTAGTTCCCTTTTTACCCTTTTTGGCAGGCGATTTTCTTGGAGTACTTGATCCCAGCTGGGTAGATCAAATATATGGAATGGCATAAGGGCTTTTACCATGGCACACTGTCCCTTCCATGGAACAGTGAATCTTGGCCTAATCTTCATGTCCCCACATAACCAATATACATCGGGCAACTGTTAAATCTGGCCTACTAATAAGGAGTCGTTATATAGGCTACCTTCCTAGACCTGAATAACTTGATCATTACAGTAGTTAGATGGTATGTTGTCTACCTGTCTACCAGGAGCATTTAGTTGAAAACAGGTGTAATTACCTTGGTAGGGGGTGATCCCATGTCCAGTTGGTTCGGTACTTTGGTGAGGTGGGTGTATATGGGATATGGATTGGCATTCTTGTGAGTCACCTGGTTGATTATTCATGTATAGAGAGAGAGCACACAGGAATCCCTTCTCAATCTACCCATGGGTTTATTGGGAAAAGTACTGTGCCTAAATGAGGTCTGGCTGTGGTGCAGGCTATACATGAGGAGCGATTTGCATTAGTGGCAGTATATCTCACCCACTTGAGCCAGACATTGGAGTCAGAAAATCCTGTTTCTATAGCAAGTTTTTCTTCACATGTCAAATCTAATAGAAACTTGGCTCCTGGTACAGGTTCATCTGTCTCTTCAGTTAGTCATCTGGATTCAAGGTTTCACAATCGGAATTTACTCATTCTGTCACCCTCCCCCGCTCTACCGGCCTTGTTACTTGAACCGAGTACGTATAACCATTGGTCATCCTCTGAGGGGTTGTCAATAGTAAGGTAGAGAATTATACATCCTTCGCTGGGGCAGTGGGTGGTGGGAATGGGTAGGCCTGAAAAGGCTCTCTGGCCTTTAAAAGGGGCGTTAGTCAGGGTCATGCGGGCTAATAGGCTGGCTCCCCACTTGTCCCTTCGCTCTAGTGCTGAGATTGGTTGATATTTCCAATAATGTTCACTGGTATTCCATCCAACAAGTGCCCAGTCCTCACAGTTTGACCCTTCCCCCCTTTCAGCTGTGGTTACACAGATGAATTGGGTACCCAACCAAATATCAAATTGTGCCATGGGGCCTGGGCATTCTACTATGAGGCAGTAGTCAAATTGATATGTTACCCTGGGGGTGGAGACATTATACCAGAAAGTCACCATACCCTCCTCGTGAGCGATTGTCCCTTGGAGACTGACTACTGGTTGGGCTAGGTAAAGGATAAGTATCAGGTGGATGAAGAGTGGCGGTCGCCACCGGCCTCTGGATCTGGCACATTCTTGCAGTGTGAAGCGTGGATCCATGCGGGCTTTCCTTCAAGCTTGACTGCTGTGGTAGTGGTCAGCAGGACCTGGTACGGGCCATCGTATCTAGGCTCCAGAGTACGTCTGTTGAATATCTTGGTAAGGACCCAATCACCGAGTTGGATCTGGTGAGTTCCTTCTAGGTCCTGTGGATCTGGGATGGATGAAAAAACTCGAGACTGTATTTTAGTTAAGTGCTTGGTTAATTCAATCACAAACTTAGTCAAAGTGTCATACTGCATGGACAACTGCTGTGGGAAATACAGTCCTAGTCTGGGGGCACTTCCAAACAGGATCTCGTATGGACTAAGCTTAGTGGGTCCAGCTGGTGTATGTCTGGCACTGAACAGTGCAAGGGGAAGACTCTCATGCCATGGCCTCCCTGTCTTCTGTGCAGCTTTGAGCATTTTGCACTTCAATGTCCCATTCAACCTCTCAACTTTGCCGCTGCTCTGCGGGTGATATGGGGTGTGTAGGGCCAACTCGGTCCCGAGGGCTTCCCATATCTCCTTTGTGAGATTGGCTGTGAATGCAGGCCCTTGGTCACTCTCTATGGCTTCTGGGAGCCCATACCTGCACACTATCTCAGAGAGGAGCTTCATTGCAGTGGTTTTTGCCGATTGGTTCTTGACTGGAAAAGCTTCTGGTCACCCTGAGAATATGTCTATCACCACTAAAGCATACTCAAAACCCCCTGAATGCAGCATTTGTATGTGATCTATCTGTATGCGCTGGAAAGGGTGCAAGGGTCCGGGTGTGCATTTCTGAGGTGTCTTTTCTGTTTTCCCTGGTTTACATAGGGCACAGACAAGACATCCTTTTGTGATGTTGGTGGCTATTGTTGAAAAGCCATCTTGCTCTTGGACTGATGAGTTGTGCCATGGGCCCATTTTGCCACCATAGGGTAGAGGACTCTTGGTAGGCAGGGCTTTCCTTTGTTCATCATCAGGTGTCTTGCATCTTCTGTGGCTCCATCTTGGGTCCATTTGTCCTTCTCTTCCTTGGATGCTCGTTTCTGGAGTGTTGAGAGTGTCTTCTCCCAAGGCTCCTTCTTTTCCTCTGTTTCTGATTCCTTGAGAGAGTAAAGATGAGCCGCTTCTGTGTCAAGTGGTAGTAAAGCTGCTTCTTTTGCTGTGACATCAGCCAGTCTGTTGCCCACTGCTTCCTTTGAAATTCCTCCAGTGTGTACTTTTACCACCGCAACTCTTTCTGGCATCAATAAAGACTCCATCAATTCTTGTATGGCTTTGTGATGTCTGACAGGCATTCCGTTGGATGTGATGAAGTCTCTTGCCCTCCAGATTGGTCCATAGTCATGACAAACACCATGAGCGTAGCGTGAATCAGAGTATATCATGGCTGTGCGTTGGGCAGACATCTTGCATGCTTCTGTCAAGGCTCGTAGTTCTGCTTCCTGGGCAGAGATGGATGAGGGTAATGGTTGTGCTAGTAGCACAGTATCTTCTGTGAGTACTGCCATACCCGTGTGAAAGTGGCCTTCTTGGTCTGCATACCTTGATCCATCCACAAAAAGCGTCAGGTCAGGATTTTCCAAAGGCAAGTCAGTGACTGAGTCGAATCCGGAGGTTTCCTCTCTCATCATGGCTAGACAATCATGCGGAGCTATTTCTGAGTCGACTACCTCTTCCACTGATGTGTCAGAGATGTGGTCTTCACCCTCTTCCCCTCTTGGCAGAGGTAGGAGAGTAGCTGGGTTGAGGACAGCACACCTGGAGATGGTAAAATGGTCTGGAAGCAGAAGGGAACATTGGAGATGTAAGTGGCGGGCAGCAGACAGGTGCTTCGGCTGTGTCTGGGCCAGGATGGCAGTAATGTCATGAGGTGCCATGATCTTCAGTTGGTGGCCCAGTATGATGTCAGATGTCTTGTCCAGGAGCAGGTGGGTTGCAAACATGGCTCTCATGCAAGTTGGGGCTCCATGGGCCACTGGGTCTAGTCTGGCAGAGTAATACCCAAGAGGGCGTTGTCTGCCTCCGTGGAGCTGTGTCAGGACTCCAGTTGCATGATCTTGTTTTTCCATGACGAACAGGCAGAATAGTTTATTGTAGTCCGATAGTCCTAGGGCTGGAGAGGATGTGATGGCAGCCTTTAGCATGTAGAATCCATCAATGGCTTCTTTGGTTAGACTGAATGGATCTTCCTTGAGGCAGTCATACAAGGGTTGCATGTGCAGAGAGGCATCAAGGATCCAGGGACGGCAGTAGGAGACAAGGCCAAGGAAGGTCTGCAGCTGTGGGGGCTTGGTTGGTAGAGGTATATTCTGAACGGCTGTTTTCCTGTCCTCGGTCAGGTGTTTGGTCTGATGGGAGATGCAGTGTCCCAAAGAGACAACTTTCTCCTTGCAGAACTGCAGTTTGTCCTTCGATTCTTTGCATCCATTATGCGCCAAGAACTGTAGTAAGGAGATGGATTCTGTCTGAGCTTCTTCCAGGGTGTCAGCACAGAGGAGGAGGTCATCCACATATTGTAGGAGAACGACAGTGGGATGTGTCATCTTCCAGGGGTCCAAGACTGTCATCATGGCTTGGGTGAACATAGAGGGGCTATTTTGTGCCCCTTAAGGCATCACAGTCCAAGCATATTGCCGACCCTCATGTGTGAAAGCAAACAGATACTGGCAGTCAGGATGTAGGGGCACACTGAAAAAGGCATTGGCCAAGTCAATCACCGTGAACCATTGGGAGGTGGGCGGGATTGATGAAAGCAGTGTGTGTGGGTTGGGCACAATAGGTGTGTCCAGTATTGTGGCTTCATTGACCGCACGCAAATCATGTACCATGCGGAACTTAGTAGGTTGTCCTTTAGGCTACTTTCACACATCAGGTTTTCGGCGTCAGGCGCGATCCGGCGTCGTGCCGGAACGCCGGATCCGGCAAATGTTTCGTAAAACCGGATGTGACGGATCCGGTTTTCTGCCGGATCCGTCTTTTTCTTGACAGACAAAACCGGATCCGTCTCATCCGGTACATCCGTTTTTCTATCCGTTTTTCGACGGATTACGCCGGATCCGGTTTTTAAAATTGACCCTTGTGGCCTTCCGAACGGGATTGGCTACTGGAAAACTATATATAGCATGTTCCTACAGCCCTTCTTTGACAGGTTGTAGAGGAGAAAGTGCAGGTTGGAGAGAAGAGCAAGTTACTGGCGAAGATGGATGTTGTCATTGGAAATATTACCACTAGAAGTTCTGTGACGGTTTCAGTAATGAGGGACAATTTTGCACTATACTTTATGTCACCTCAAGGCAGAGTACACTGGCAGGATGACAGAGTGTGAAAGATTTGTGCCCTAACCAAACTTGTGTACCTTCTGGACCAACAGTATATACCTTTGCCAACCAAAGTTGGCTATCTTGTCATGGTCTTACTATTTTTAGCTTTAGGCCACAGGTGTGTACCTGGTTGTGTTTTATGCAAAGTATTTCACCTTTTAACAAAAGTTGTGTACATTGTTAGGAAATCACCAACAATAAACACAACTTTTTAGGTGAAATACTTTGCTTCAAACACAACCAGGAACACAACTGTGGCAAAAAGCTAAAATTTACCCACAGTTATATACCTGGTTTTGAATACCTTTTTACCTTTTGAAATACCCTGTATTTAACCTTTTTTTTAAACATAGTTCGCCGCAGAAAGAAATGACAGACAACCATTGTGAAACGATAATTTAACTTTTATTTAAAATTTTTTTTTTTTTGTAAAATGTTTTTAAAGTGCAAAAAACTTTTTTAATAAAGGTTTTAAACCCAATGGGCATTTTTATTAAAAAACACACATTACAAATCTGTGTAGTGTGGGGTGGAAATACTGCTGGAGGGGCTGCGGGACACTTCGACACTGGGTGTGTGGAGAGAGGACTGGGATCGTGGTGGGGAAGGAACAGTTAGAGGTGAAGGTGTGGAAAAAGCTACAGAATGGGTGGACATGTGGGAGGCAGAAGAGGTGGTGGGCGGTGGAGTGGAGGGTTGGGCAGGGACTGTAGGAGCAGATGATGTTGATGGAAAGTTGTATGGGGAAGGAGTTTGGTACGGGGAAGGAGTTTGGTACGGGGAAGGAGTTTGGGACGGGGCAGGTTGCTGGAAGTGGGGAGATGTCTGGTACTGGGGAGGTTGCTGGTATGTAATAGGAGGGGGAGGATGGAAAGTGGCTGGAGGGGGTGCAGATGTAATAGGAGGGGGAGGATGGAAAGTGGCTGGAGGGGGTGCAGATGTAATAGGAGGGGGAGGATGGAAAGTGGCTGGAGGGGGTGCAGGTGGAGGAACTACAGTGGTGGGAGTTGGAGGTTGGGAGGTAACCTGCTGTAGAGCACCGTGGCACGAATGCATTACATGCATCTGCTGGGCTGGAGATAGTGTTGCCATGCGCTCCACAACAGATCTGAAAAAGGTGTGGTTTGGCGAAGATCTTGCTTCTGAATGCATGGTTTGCAGAAGTGTCTTCACCTCCAGAATGCTGGAGTTGATCTGCTGAAAGCCTGCGGAGATTTGCTCTGACAAGACTTTTAGACAGTTCTGGAAAGATGCATTCAGATGCAAGAACTCTTGCGCATAACTCTTTTCCTGACCCCTCTGCCGCTGTCGCCCAGTACCCGCAGGTGTACTAGAGGTGGCAGGGGCAGAAGGGTGGGGTAAAGGGAAAGCGATCTCCTCACCAGCAGCTTCATGTAATGTAGGCGGCCACGATGCTCCTGTGCTGGTGGATGGGACAGATGGGTCGAATGTGTGGGAAGGCTGGGAAGGTGCAGATGTACCGGGGCGGTTGAAGTGTCCCTCGGTGCCGGTCTCCTCAGGGATCGCCTCAGAAGGGTCCAATCGTGCAGGCTCCCGAGTGCTGCTCACCGTGCTGTGGAATAAAGAGAAAAAAAACAATTAAAATAGTGACATGGTATGGCCCTGGCTGAAAAAAAAAAGTTACATCTAAACATTTTTTTGTCACATGTGGTGTGTAATATTTACCTTCTGGTGAGCATTGTCTCCCGGAGGAACGACAGGGCTTGTGCGTACTTGTACTTGCTCCTGCGTCCTCCAGATCCACTCGGGGCCCGCATCTCTTTATTGAACTCCTTCTTGAAACGATCCCTCACAGACCGCCACCGATTCACAATTCTGTTCCCTGAAACGAGAAAGGAGTGGTTAGTATACAACATCAGTGTTTCCCAAACTCCAGTCCTCATGGTCCCCAGGGGTCATGTTTTCAGGATTTCCATAGTAAATAGAAATCCTGAACACATGATCCGTGGGGACCACGAGGACTGGAGTTCGGGAAACACTGGTTTACATCAAGCAACCGGTACTGTATATACTTACGCTCTTTAATCTGGGCCCGAACATCGAGGTCCTCCCAGCGGCCCACAAGGAGTGAACAGATTTCCTCCCAGAGTCGTCGGGTAACGATAAGGTCAGTGTGGCGGCGGTCAGCCATATTCCAGAGCGGCTCCCTTTCTCTGACGAGATCGATGAGGTGGTCCACATCGAGTCCTCCATCCTCACCGTCAGAGTCGGGAGCACGCTGTGAAGGCTGTTAAAGAAAAAGACAAAAATAACATAATTAGCCTCCACAAAAGAAATGAAATAAAAAGTGCAAAAAAACAAAGCAAAAATATTTATACTTACACGCTGGTGACCGCCGCGTTGCTGTCGCCGACGACCCTGGGAGGCACTGCGAGGACCTCTTGGCCGAGCACCAGATTGGGAAGACTAGAGAAGAAAACAAAAAATGTTATGTCTTTGGATGTAGGCATTTGTTTGCTGTGTGTGGTCTGCAGAACATTGTTTTCTATGTGTTGTGTGTAGTGTGATGTTGTGTTTCTGCGTTTGATGCAAAAAACTTACCAATTGTGAGCCCACTCCAGGTGTCTGTCCACCCCTTCCTTCTTCTTCTGGGAGCTCCTCTTCATCTTGTGATTCCTGTTTTGAAATAAAAGGCAATGAATAGACATATATTACAGAGATGATGGATTTTGGAAATAAAAACTTACCGTCAAACGCTGACGATGCGAGGGAGGGCTCCCAGAAGAAGATGTGCTGTCCTGTTGATGGCCAGACTCCATGGCTGTGGGTATTTCTGCTGCTGTTGCTGCTGCCAGTGATGCCATTTCTGCTGCTGCTGCTGCTGCATCTCTTTGGCGGCTGTTGAATAAAGAGAAACAAAGGGCCAATGAATATCTTGATATTCCATGGCCCTAGTTTGGAGGAATGGGGGATTTGATAATTACCGTCTCTCATCTGCTGCTGGACTCCCCTCCTCAGCATGTTCCATTTGCTGCTCCATTTGGGGTGGTGGTGGTGCTGATGGTGCTGCAGATGTCTGCTGCCTTCTCCTGGTTCTTGGCTTGGGTGGCATGTTGGGTGTGGCTGTGGGTCCCACTGTCTTGCTTTTATATATGTCTTGTGGGCAGAGCTACTGAGCATGCTCAGACCAAAAAAACCGGATCCGGCCAGCGGATCCGGCTTTCGCCGGATCAGGCGCATTGCGGCGCTCATAGGCTTTCATTGTGTGAAAAAGCCGGACGCGCCGGATCCGGCGTGTCCGGCTTTTTCGCCGGAGACAAAAAACGTTAGTAGCCGTTTTTTCCAGACGCCGGATCGCGACACATTGCCGGATCCGGCGAAAACCGGATGAAACGCATGGCCATCCGGCGCAAATGCAAGTCAATGGGGGGGAAACCGGATCCGGCATTGCATTTCGCCGGATCCGGTTTCTGTCAAAAGCGCCGGATCGCGCCTGACGGCGAAAACCTGATGTGTGAAAGAGGCCTTAGGTGTCTTCTTCTTTACAGCAAACAGAGGAGTGTTACAGGGTGACTTGGTGGGGGTGATGGCTCCATTTTCTATATAGATTTTCAGTTGCTGTGTAATGGCGGCAGATTGTGCGATGGAGAGTGGATACTGCGGTTTCCTTGGTAGCAGAGCTCCAGGCTTCAGCTCCACCTTTACAGGCTGAACTTTGAGCCTGCCAATATCTTCTGGGCCTCGTGCCCACAGTGAGTGTGGAATCAGTGCCATGAATTCAGTGTCTACGTCATCTATGGGTGTGGTCTGGCTACTGAGCTGCAGAGGGAAGAGGGCGCATACTTCTGCAGAATGCTCCTGAGTGAGTGGAATGGTAAGACTGACTGTTCCATCTTCGTGAAACATAATTTTGGCTTGGAGTTTTGACAACAGATCTGATCTTAGTAGGTTGACAGGGCATGTGGCTGAGACTACTAATTGGGACATGTTTTGTGTTGGCTGGAGGCCTATATGGAGAGGTCTGGTCATTGGAGTGTACCGAGTATTTCCATCCACCCCCACACAAGGCACTACTTCATCCGTGAGACAGTCCGGGTCTGGTAAGTCAATGTTCCTGATTACATTTCTGGCTGCACCGGTATCCACTAGGAAAGTGAGGCGTCTGCCCTCAACCTCTTAATGGATAGTAGGTGTTGATCCACTTGGTTGTTTTGTGGAGTGCAAGAGTAGTGGGGTGTGTGGTGGATCCAGGTTGCCAATGTCCTATTGTGGATGGGGTCCAGGTGGTCCCTGGGTGGGCTGCTGTTGCTGTTCTGGCCCTTTCCTGAGTGGAGCTGACCTGGAGTTCCTTTTTAGGTGCCCTACTTTTCCACAGTTGAAGCAGGCACCCCTAGGTCTGGCCATCTGGGGTTGTCTTGAGAAGGGTCCTGAGACAACAGAAGGGTAGTACGGGTTTTGGTTGGCTGATTCAACTCTAATCCCTTTGCCACTGTGTGTAGCACTTCTGATTCTAGCCTGCGGTATTCTGGCCTGGTGGTCTGCAGTTGTTTGCGTATTGGCTCTCGGAGACCCACTACAAAGGCCTGCACCCAGATTTGATGGTGGGCCTTGTCCAGGTGATCAAATGCTAGATCAGTAAACATTTGGTTTAACCTGTGGTAATATTTTTCCACAGATTCGCCTTTTTCCTGCTTTGTGTCTTGCAGGGAAGTGGCTTGATCTATAAAGGGCCTGTCACACTAAGCGATATCGCTAGCAATATCGCTATAACGTCACTGGTTTTTGTGACGTTATAGCGATATTGCTATGTCTGATACTTGCCTCCGACCGCTCCCCCGCTGGTTATCGCTGATTGCGCGAGAACGTCCTGGACCGTTTCTCATCGTCAGCTTCCTGCTGGGGCTTCCTGCTGTGACGACGAGCGACGTGTGGACGCGGGCGGGAGGACGTCAGGATCGGCTTGTCTGACAGGTAAGTAGTGACCCCCGACCCTGCGATGTCGCGGGTGAGATCTGCCTGTGTGGCAGCTCACTAGCGACCACTTAGCGATGTACCAGCGATCCTGACCGTGTCATATCGCTGGTCGGGATCGCTGGTGCATCGCTAAGTGTGACAGTACCTTTAGGCGGTCCTTGGCCCAGAGTTGGAGCTTTTCTAGGAAGTCCTGCCCAGATGGTAAGGACTGATAGTACTCAGGCATCCCACTCATTGGTCTCAATGCTGGTTCCATTACAGGCCAGAATGAATTACCTGCTTTGATCTCAGCTAATCCCATTAAATCTATCCATGAAACAGCATGTGTTTTGTATATCTGACTCATCTTCCTATAGAAAGGCATAGGATGCCCTTCTGGGTCTAGGAGACTGTTAACTAGAGTGGCAGCTTCCTGGGGTTTCCAGCTCACATATCGGGTGCTACGTCTGGAAGGCATAAAAATATCGTTGATGGGAGCCATACGCCTAGTACGGTGTGGGTTGAAATCACTTATAGACTCAGACCTGCTTGGGCATCCATCTATGTACAAAGGCATAGTTAACCCCCTTGGTTGGGGGCTGGTGCACCTTTACTACTGCTCGGGTCTGCATCCTGCTGTAAGGATGTGACTGTAGGGTGACAGGTTTCTACGTTTTCCTCCTTAACTTCTCCTTCTTCATCCTTATCTTGCTCACCATTTGTATATATGCCAGACACTACCGGAGCTAAAATGGCTGCTGAATGACGTGTACCCTTGCGTGAAATGGCGGCCGGTGTAGGTGTGGGTGTAACTGTGGGTGTGGTCTGCCTCAAGACGGCCTCTGGGACATGGGGTGTGCCATCTGCGTTGAGAACTGGGTACAGGAGAGTAGGCTTGCGAGGGCGTGGCGCCCCATAAACGGCATATATGTCTCTCCAATCTGGGTTCTGATTCTGGCAGACAGCACATATCCACCCTTTAGGACAATATGAAGGTGGTTTGCGCAGTGTAGGTGCAGTTGCCAAAGCCGGAGTCATTTTGTTGAGAGGTGGCCTGTAAATATATTCACCAGTGGCAGAATTGCATTCTTCAACCCACATTTGTTTCTTAATTTCTCTTGCTGTTCTATACCATGCTTCAGCATCTATTAAAACATTATTATCTCGTAAAAGTCTTTTCTTACTTATCAACATTCTTTTTCATTCTATCTCATCAAGCCTCCCCTCCCGGGTTGTGGATCCCGTAAGTTTCAGGAGAAGTTTCATATTTTTAACATACTGTTTCCCTTCTCTTTCTGCCACTATTTCCTGGGCGGAAAAATGATTGGGTTTAGACTCGTTATGACCCATGTTACAGCTTAATTCCCTACCACTGTACTTCTTGCTTTGCAAAAGCCTCATAAATTTCTTGGCTACCGTAATTGTAGGTACACCTAAATGGTACTGTGTGTGTAGGATGAAACAGCCTGTTAGCTTCAACGTAGCATAGTAGTGTACCTTCTGGACTAGAAATGGATAGTCTAGCGTGAATATTCAATCTAAACACTTTCAGTTCAGGAAATTCAGCTGAATAAGCAGTATAACCAGTGTTGTTTCTGTGGACGGGTGTGTTTAGTACCTTAACAATGCGCCAACCTTGTTCTGAGATAGCGAGAACTAGTGTTTGTACACAGTGAGGGCAAGACATGAGACTATTGTGAATAGCGGTGTAATAGTTAATATATTCCTCTCCCCTCTTCTGTTTTCTGTTACCAAGGCAACTAGGGCTGACCTTTGTTACTTTCTAGCTGTAGTGAAAGAGCAGTACTGTTAAAGATCAACTTAATTTATACAATTGCAGAGGGGGGGGATAACAATCGCCTCTTTCCTTAAAAAAAAAAAAATGTATATGCCGTGTCCATCACGTCACTGAACCCAATTTTGTATACTATGGGTGTATAGCCGGACGTGAGCACCTATATAATTTCTTTGACCGTTTAACGTCGGAACCAGGGCGATTGCCTCGTGATGACACCTCTCTTCGCACTCCGTACTGTATTTTCCTAGTAGCCCTAGTGCAGTATAGGATGGCAACAGATACTAGACACACCCTCCGAATTAGCTAGACCGGACAATACACACAGATACAGACAATTAAGGAATTATATATCTGACCGGGTCCGTAGGCTCAGGACTTTCAAAACGTGGTCAGTTAAATTTCCAGAGAAGACAGCCAACTATCTCATCCCAGCCCGGACTTGAATACAGAGGGGTAGGTAAGATGATATATTTTCTCACCTGGTTATTGAGCTGCAGTCTCGTCCCGCTGAAAGACTTCCATCCTGGGAGAGATGTTTTGTGGCTGCGATCGTCTGGTATCGTACTGAGCCCCACATTGGGTGCCAATTGTGAATTTCCGTCACACCAAAGTGTGTCCCGTCTTAATTGTCTGCTGCCGAATTGGATCTCTGGTAGAGATGGCACGTGCACGGAGAAAAGAATACACAAGACAAGGTGGATCGAGTCTTAAATTATTCTTCTCTACCTTTAATCAGAGATGTGTACAGTTTTATAGCAAGAAATCGAGCTGTCTTACATCATGGGTTTTTCAAATTATTGGTTATAACAAATCACAAATTACTATTTGAGCTCACATGTCCTATCTACTATACAATGTCCTATTCATACAATGTTCTATTCATAAAATGTCCTATCTACTATATGATGTCCTATTCATACAATGTCCTTTTTACTATATAATTATTCTGCAACTGATTATTGTTCATAGTCTAACCTGGTTTCAGTGAAACTAGCTGAATTATACAATACAGAAATAAGTCTTAGAGAAACAGAAACGTCTTAAAGCTACATGATTCTCATATTCTGCAAAGCGTGCATATAGTAATATAATTTTGATTCTTGTATATATTCATATGCCATATTCTCCCCTTAACACCATAAGGCCACAGCGAAACTGACACCTGAGAGCAGCATCATTCCATAATACCTCAGAGTTCCAGCAATTGTCTTCTGAACTATAATCCTCAACGGTGCGCCCCCCCCATCAGGTTCATGCTCTTAGCCTCAGCGACATGTACTCTGTCTGGTTCATCATCAATCATTCTTAAAGTGTCAAAAAAGGCGTCAGAAGATCATTCTAGCGCTAGTGGGGACAAAAAGAATGCCCAAGTCTGAGGACCTCCACGCAATAAGGACTTGATTATACCCACACGCTGGGACTCATCCCCAGAAGACCAGGGTCATACAGTAGAGTAAAAAATAATTTACAGCGCTCCTTGAATACTCTAAACTGAATGCTCTCCCCCCCCAGAAATCTGTCAAGAAGTGCCACAATTGGTCATGGGGTGATAAAGTGCACATCAGCGGGCCCAGAAGACATAACTACTATCGATAGTGGAAAACTTTGGAAGCACCCAGAGTACTAAACTGACCCTGCAGCTGATGATTCTAGCTTCTGGTGTCCCTGGCCAGATCCTGAACCATCTGCATGAGATTCGTCACGTGGTCACATAATGCACAAACTGGATCCATAGGGAAAAAAAAAGGAAATGGCCTGACAACGTAATGTGACACTAGTCATTACTCGCGGACAGACCGTGAGGCAGAGAAGTCAGACATTCCTGGGTCAGTACCAAGACAGGACATAGATAACCAAATAAAAAGACAAAGACTTAAGTGAGGTCACGGTGTGGGGTCAAAATGCGTAGTAGTAGTCTTTATTTATAGAGTGCCAACATATTCCACAGCACTTTACAGTTTAACAGTTTCAAAACACAAGTCATAAGTAGCAACATTAACAATACAATAATTAAAGCAAAATAAGACGACCCTGCTCGTGAGAGCTTACAATCTACAATGCGGTGGGGGAGCTACAAAGTACAGGTGTGTATTTACAATGGTGTATTTACAATGATAGTCCAGCCATCTTGACGGATGGATGGAGATAGTGAATGGGCTACACATGCATACTTACACATAGAATGACTTTGATTAGTGAACGTCATAGGCCGCTCTGAACAAATGTGTTTTGAGGGAGCGCCCAAAACTATGCAAATTGTGGATAGTCCTAATTTCTTGGGGTAGAGCATTCCAGAGGAGTCTTGGAGTCGGGAGTGGGAGGTACGGATTAGTGCAGAGGTTAGTTGAAAGTCATTTGCAGAGTGCAGCCGTCGGTTAGTACTATAGACAGAATTGAGGGAGGAAATGTAGGGGGGTGCTGCACTGTGGAGAGCTTTGTGGGTGAGAACAAGTACTTTGAATTGGATCCTATAATGAATGGGCAGCCAATGTAAGGACTGATGAATAGCGGATGTGTCCGAGTGTCATGCCCCTCACGGCGCCGTTACTTACCTGCGTGGTCCCGTGCGCACCTCCTGGCGCGCTCCCGCTCCACGGCGTGTCCCCACTTCTGACATCCGGCGTCCCTGGCGTCGATCCTGCGCCTGACTCCTGGGAGCAGTGACGCGGTGGCTCCGCCCCCAACATGGCGGCACCCACCGCCTATTTCTACTCGGCGTCAACCCAGGTAAGACGCCTGATTATCTTATGCGGTGAACGCTGTCTGCTCTGCCAGCACTCGCTTTTCCTTCAGGCCCTATACCGCTATCTTTGCTGTTCTGCCTGCGCTACCACTGGTAGCTTCTGTGTTCTCCTCCTGCTTCGCTCCGTGTCCCTGTCTCTGTCCCTGCTCCTGTGTCTCCCTCCATACTACCATCTCTGGCATGCTGTCTGTGTACCTCGTGCCTGCGGGCGCCCTTATCTGTCCACCCTGAGCCCTCTTGTCTGCTGTATTATTGTTATCTCTCTCTCTCTCTTGCAGCCTCCGCCATCCCCAGGTGCTCCTGGCCCCTTCGCCTTTCTCGCTACGTGGTCCCTGTAGTCCCCACTTCAGTTACAGCTCGGACTCTCTACCTCTGTGTCCCTGGTGCCTACCCCAGTCGCCCCTTTTGGCTCCGGCAGTCACTGTTCCATCCCCTGTGGGCCTGCCCCTAAAACTCCCTGTATAGGGGGTGGCTCCACCTGGTCAGCTCGCCAGTGGGGGCTCTGGAGCCGTGACCCAGAGGGTCCACTTCGGGTTGTTCTAGTGTTGTCACCCCTTCACAGCACAACCGTAACACCGAGTACCAATTAGCCAGATAGGTGACCCTGGCTGCTGCATTAAGTATGGACTGGAGAGGGGATAGTCGAGTAATGGGGAGGCCAATTAATAGAGCATTGCATTAATCCAGGCGGGAGTGGATCAATGCTACAGTGAGGGTTGTTTTTGTTTCCATGGTGAGAAAAGGGCAGATTTTAGAGATGTTCTTTAGGTGTAAGTGGCAAGAGCGGGCAAGCGATTGTATATGGGATGTGAAGGAGAGATTGGTGTCAAACATAACACCCAGACAGCGCGCCTGCTGCCGGGGTGTTATTATGGTGCCACCCACGGAGAGGGAAATGTCAGATTTAGGGAGGTTAGTAGAGGGCGGGAGCAGAAGAAGTTCAGTTTTGGAGAGGTTGAGTTTCAGATAGAGAGCAGACATGATGTTGGAGACTGCGGACAGACAGTCACTGGTGTTCAGTAGTACAGCGGGGTAAGGTTGGGGAATGACGTATATAGTTGAGTGTCATCAGCATAAAGATGATACTGGAAGCCAAATCTGCTGATGCTCTGTGCAATTGGGGCTCTGTAGAGAGAGAAGAGAAGGGGGCCAAGGACTGAGCTCTGAGGTACCACGACAGTGAGAGGAAGAGGAGATGACGTGGAGCCAGGGAACGAAACACTGAAGGAGCGGTCCGAAAGATAAGAAGAGAACCAGGAGAGAGCAGTGTCCTTAATGCCTAGTGATTGGAGCCTAGAGAGTAGGAGATCGTGGTCAACATTGTCGAAAGCTGCAGATAGGTCAAGAAGAATGAGCAGAGAGTGGTCACCGTTACATTTTGCTGTCAGAAGGTCATTGGTCACTTTGATGAGTGCAGTTTCAGTGGAATGTAGGGGTTGGAAGCCTGACTGTGAAGGGTCTAGAAGGGAGTGATTGGAGAGGTAACTGGTAAGGCGGGAGTAAACTAGGTGCTCCAAAAGTTTAGAGATGAAGGGGAGATTGGAGACTGGTCTGTAGTTGTTTGTGCAGGATGGGTCGAGAGCGGGTTTCATTAGAAATGGAATAACGATGGCATGTTTGAAGGAGGATGGGAAAATGCCCGAGGAGAGGGAGAGATTAAAGATTGCAGTTAGGTGAGTTGTGACGACTGGAGAGAGAGACTGGAGGAGATGTGAGGGAATGGGGTTGGTAGTGCATGTGGTCGGAAGAGAGGAGTCTGGAGACTTTTTCTTCTGTGATGAGATCAAATGTGGAAAGTGAGCCAGGGGAGATGCAGGAAGGGATGGGAGTCACAGCACTTGGTGGTTGGAAGCAGATTTCCTGAAGGATATTATCTATTTTTTCTGTAAATTGGGAGGCCAGGTCATCAGCACAAATGTCTGTGATAGGGGCTTGTGATTTCGGCCTGAGGAGAGAGTGAAAGGTGTCAAAAAGATTCTTGGGGTTGTTGGCTAGTGAGGAGATCAGGGTGGTGAAGTATGTCTGTTTGGCGAGGTGAAGGGCAGCGTTATAGGTTCTTAATATAAATTTGAAGTGGATGAAGTCTTCTGGTGTGCGGGTTTTTCTCCATAGGTGTCCAGCACTCCTTGAGCATCACTGGATATAGCACATCAAAGCAAAAGGGATAGTCATAACACGGTCTGAAGTGTTAGGCAGCAGAAGACCAGAATGACAGAATCAGGCAAACACTCACCAGAAAGCACAAACTACATCTGGCAGAGATCAGGGCCAGGCAGCTCAGTTGAATGGCTTGGACAATCTCCAGAACACTGAACAACTGGAGAAATTTCCACACTTCCCAGACACAGATTAGACAGTCGAGCTGTCATTCAAAACGCTGACAACTCAGCATGACCCAGTTTCCATAGGACCGCATAACAATCACTCACTGAGTAGAGGAATAGTGACAAAAAAAAACAAAGATCTCTGGACATGGACTTGTAACTGCGATGCTAGCCAAGCCCGTGAGTCAGAGTGGTCAAGGAGTCCAAGGTCAGAAGCCAGGAGGGTACGTCATAAACAGAAGGAAGAGACAACAGCTTAGTATGGTAACATTACAGAGTTAGCAAGGCCGAAAAAAGACATTTGTCCATCCTGTTCACCTTATATTCCGTCAGAATAAATCCCCAGATCTATGTCCTTCTAAAGAACCTGATAACTGTAAGATAAAATATTGTTACGCTCCAGGAAGACATCCAGGCCTCTCTTGAACACCTCGACTGAGTTCGCCATCACCATCTCCTCAGACCAGGAATTCCAGATTCTCTTTGCCCTAACAGTAAAGAATCCTCTTCTATGTTGGTGGAAAAACCTTCTCTCCTCCAGAGGCAGAGAATGCCCCCTTGTGACCGTCACATTCCTTGGTATAAACAGATCCTCGGAGAGATCTTTGTATTGTCCCCTTATATCCTTACAGTGCTTTGCGAAAGTATTCGGCCCCCTGGAACTTTTCAACCTTTTCCCACATATCATGCTTCAAACATAAATACACCAAATGTTAATTTTTGGTGAAGAATCAACAAGTGGGACACAATTGTGAAGTTGAACAAAATATATTGGTTATTTTAAATTTTTGTGGAAATTCAAAAACTGAAAAGTGCGGCGTGCAATATTATTTGGCCCCTTTAACTTAATACTTTGTTGCGCCACCTTTTCCTGCGATTAAACCTGCGAGTCACTTGGGGTATGTCTATCAGTTTTGCACATCGAGAGACTGAAATTCTTGCCCATTCTTCCTTGGCAAACAGCTCGAGCTCAGTGAGGTTTGATGGAGATCGTTTGTGAACAGCAATTTTCAGCTCTTTCCACAGATTCTAGATTGGATTCAGGCCTGGACTTTGACTTGGCCATTCTAACACCTGGATACGTTTATTTGTGAACCATTCCATTGTAGATTTTGCTTTATGTTTGGGATTGTCTTGTTTGAAGACAAATCTCCGTCCCAGTCTCAGGTCTTTTGCAGACTCCAACAGGTTTTCTTCAAGAATGGTACTTTATTTAGCTCCATCCATCTTCCCATCAATTTTGACCATCTTCCCTGTCCCTGCTAAAGAAAAGCAGGCCCAAACCATGATGCTGCCACCACCATGTATGACAGTGGGGATGGTGTGTTCAGGGTGATGAGCTGTGTTGCCTTTACGCCAAACACATCGTTTGGCATTGTTGCCAAAAAGTTTGATTTTGGTTTCATCTGACCAGAGCACCTTCTTCCACATGTTTGGTGTGTCTCCCAGGTGGCTTTTTGCAAACTTTAAACAACACTTTTTATGGATGTCTTTGAGAAATGGCTTTCTTCTTGCCACTCTTCCATAAAGGCCAGATTTGTGCAGTGTACCACTGATTGTTGTCCTATGGACAGACTGTCCCACCTCAGCTGTAGATCTCTGCAGTTCATCCAGAGTGATCATGGGCCTCTTAGCTGCATCTCTGATCAGTCTTATCCTTGTTTGAGATGAAAGTTTAGAGGGACAGCTGGGTCTTGGTAGATTTGCAGTGGTATGATACTCCTTCCATTTCAATGTGATCGGTTGCACACTGCTCCTTGGGATGTTTGAAGTTTTGAAAATCATTTTGTATCCAAATCCGGCTTTAAACTTCTCCACAACAGTATCATGGACCTGCCTGTTGTGTTCCTTGGTCTTCATGATGCTCTCTGTGCATCAAACAGAACTCTTAGACTATCACAGAGCAGGTGCATTTATACGGAGACTTGATTACACACAGATGGATTATAATTATCATCATTAGTCATTTATGACTATTGGATCATTCAGAGATCCACAATGAACTTCTGGAGTGAGTTTGCTGCACTGAAAGTAAAGGGGCTTCAATATTGCACGCCCCATTTATAAGTTTTTGAAATTCCACAAAGATTTAAAATAACCAATAAATTTCGTTCAACTTCACAATTGTGTCCCACTTGTTGTTGATTCTTCGCCAAAAATTTACATTTGGTATCTTTGTTTGGAGCTTGATATGTGGGAAAAGGCTGAAAAGTTCCAGGGGGCCAAATACTTACGCAAGGCATTGTATACATTGTTATAAGATCGCCCCTCAGTTGTCTTTTTCTAGACTAAATAATCCTAATTTTGCTAATCTCTATGGGTATTGTAGTTCCCCCATCGCCTTTATTAATTTTGTCACCCTCCTTTGTACTCGCTCTACAGTAGTTCCCTTAAATCCTTCCTGAGCACCGGTGCCCAAAACGCTATACAATACACCATGTGCAGTCTAACCAGTGATTTGTACAGAGGCAGTATAATGCTCTCATCATGTGTATCCAGACCTCTTTTTATGCACCCCATGATCCTGTTTGCCTTGGCAGCCGCTGACTGGCACTGGCTACTCCAGGTAAATTTATCATTTACTAGGATCCCCAAGTACTTTTCTATGTCAGATTTACCCAGTGGATTGGAGAATATACCTGTAACGTCCGTCTGCGGTTCTGGGCTGCAGCCAGACAACACCCCGAGAAACACTGATACCCTTTACCCCTATACAGGGATCTGGATTTACAGCAGAGCCCAGGAGGCGCTGTCTGAATATGAACAGTGACCAGAGCAGGACGGTCGTCAGAGAGGAATAAAAACGGGACCAAAAGCGTAGTCGGGAATCAGAGTCTTAACCAAGCGGACAGCAGAAGTACAAGAAACGGCAGACAATAGCAGAGTCAAATTCAGGCCAAGGTCAGAGTCAAAAACCAGGAGGGCAGCAGAGGTACAGAATCGTTAGGCAGTAGAAGAGTCAGAATATCCAGGCCAAAGTCAAAAACCGGGAGAATAGCAGAAGTACAAAATCGTCAGGCAATAGAGGGGTCAGGAATCCAGGCCAAGGTCAGCGTCAGTAATCAGGAGAAATGCAAGGTACAAAAACGGCAGGCAACAGAGTAGTCAGAAGTTCAGGCTGAGGTCGGAGTTAACGATAGGCAATCACAAGTAACACGTAGGGGAACCAAGAATATATCCGGCGGCTTGCAAGCCCAGTCCCAAGGTATTTGAGGGATCAGGTCGTCCCTCACAGGCTCCTGGGCTGGTGATGTCATCAGGACCGCCCCCAGGACCAGACCTGACGATGATGCACCAGCCCCATCATGACTGACAGAGGAGCGGAGTCTGCGTCCAGTAGACGCCTGCGCAGAAGCCCTTTCATTGTTGCCGCCCTCACTCGGGCGCGAGCCACGGCGCCTCCTAGTGGTTGAGGGCGGAACAGCAGGCCCCGAGATCGACGATGACATGTCAGTCCGGCGTCTCCTGGTGGCCGAGGCCTGGACAGCAGGCTCCGAGCCCGAGGGCGGCGTGACAGTCCGTCGCCTCCTAGTGGCTGTGGGCGGAACAGCGGGCCCCGAGTCTGACGGCGACGTGACAATACCATTTATAACCACCCTCTGCTTTCTGTCACTAAGCCAGTTATTTACCCATTTACACACATTTTCCCCCAGGCTCAGTATTCTCATTTTGTGTACCAACCTCTTGTGTGGCATGGTATCAACCACTTTGGAAAAATCAAGGTATACCACGTCCAATGACTCACCTTGGTCCAGTCTATAGCTTACCTCTTCATAAAAACTGATTAGATTGGTTTGACAGGAGCTATTCCTTATAAACCCATGCTGATATGGAGTTAAACAGTTATTCTCATTGAGATAATCCAGAATAACATCCCTCAGAAACCCTTCAAATATTTTACCAACAATAGAGGTTAGACTTTACTGGCCTATAATTTTCAGGTTCACTTTTAGAGCCTTTTTTGAAAATTGGTACCACATTTGCTATGCGTCAATTCGGTGGAACAGACCCCGTCTCTATAGAGTCCCTAAATATAAGAAATAATGGCTTGTCTATTATATTAGTTCTTAGTACTCGTGGGTGTATGCCATCCGGACCCGGAGATTTATCTATTTTAAGCTTATTTAGCCAGTTTTGCACCTCTTCTTGGGTTAGATTGGTGACCCTTAATATAGGGTTTTCTCAGTCTCTCGGCATTTCACCTAGCATTTTGTTTTTCACCGTGAATACTGTGGAGAAGGTGTTTAATATATTAGCTTTTTCCTCGTCATCTGCAACCATTCTTTCCTCACAATTTTTTAAGGAATCTACACTTTCACTTATGATTCTTTTACTATTGAAATAGTTGAAGAACAGTTTGGGATTAGTTTTACTCTCTTTAGCAATGTGCTTCTCTGTTTCCTTTTTGGTAGCTTTAATTAGTTTTTTAGATAAAGTATGTCTCCCTATAGTTTTTTAGAGCTTCAACAGTGCCATCCTGCTTTAGTAGTTTTAAATGCTTTCTTTTTACTGTTAATTAACCCTTTTACTTCTTTGTTTAGCCACATTGGGTTTTTCCTATTTATTTTCCTTTTGTTCCCACAAGGTGTAAACCGCTTACCTTGCCTATTTAGGATGTTCTTAAGCATTTCTCATTTATTATCTGTATACTTATTTCTGTGGACATTGTCCCAGTCAACCAGATTAAGGGCATCTCTAAGCTGGTCAAACTTTGCCTTCCTAAAGTTCAGTGTTTTTGTGACTCCCTACATGTCCTCCTAGCGAAAGACAAGTGAAACTGTAAAATATTGTGGTCGCTATTTCCTAGATGCCCGACGACCTGCAGATTTGTTATTCTGTCTGGTCTATTAGATAGTATTAGGTCTAAAAGTGCTGCTCCTCTGGTTTGATTCTGCACCAATTGTGGAAGATAATTTTTCTTGGTTATTAGCAGAACCTGTTGCTTTTGAATTTCGCAGGTCTCTGTTTCCCAGTTAATATCCGGGTAGTTAAAGTCCCCCATAACAAGGACCTCATTATGGGTTGCAGCTTCATCTATCTGCCTTAGTAGTAGACTTTCAATGATTTCTGTTATATTTTGGGGATTTGTAACAGACCCCCAATGAGAATTTTGTTACTATTTTTCCCTCCATGTATTTCAACCCTTATGGACTCAACATTCTCATTCCCTTCGTTAACCCCTTCACAACCCATGACTCCTACGTAGGCATCATGAAAAGTCGTGCCCAAACGAACCATGACGCCCCCGTAGGCGTCATGCTATAAATGGCGTTCCTGCGGGTCGGGTGACCGGGGTCACTGAAATATCACCCGACCCGCAGATACAGGACAGCATTGAGTTAAGCCCAGGGGGGGTGGCTTCGCCCCCACGTGGTTAGGATCGCTCTGATTGGCTGTTAAAAGTGAAATAGCCAATCAGATCGAAAGTAATATTTCATCAATGAAAATTGATGAAATATTACAATCCAGCCATGGCCGATGCTGCACTAGCATCGGACATGGCTGGAGACACTAATTTAACCCCCCCACACCGGCTGGCGGGGGCAATCGGCCCCCGTCACGGACTGACGGCAGCGATGGGCAGCTGCCGTCACGATCTGCTCCCCCTCCCCTTTCCTCCTGTCCCCGCCGCTGTCCGATCCCCCCCTCACCCTCCCCAGTACCTCCTATGTCCCGTTCTGCCTCCCGGTGTCCCGCCGTCCCTCCTGCATTGACGCCGCCATCTTGGAAAATGGCGGGCGCATGCGCAGTGCGCCCGCCGGCATTTCCCGTATGCAGATTCAATTTTTTTATTTTGATCACTGTGATAAACTCTCACAGTGATCAAAATAAAAAAAAGTAAATCACCGCCCCCCCTATCACCCCCATAGGCAGGCACATTTAATAAAATAAAGAAAATATTTTTATTTTTCAATTAGGGCTAGGGTTAGGGCTAGGGTTAGGGTTGGAATTAGGGTTGGTATTAGGGTTAGGGTTGGTATTAGGGTTAGGGTTGGAATTAGGGTTGGAATTAAGGTTAAGGTGGAATTAGGTTTGGTATTAGGGTTAGGGTTGGAATTAGGGTTAGGAATAGGTTTAGGGGCGGGTTGGGATTAGGGAAAGGCTTGTGGTTAGGGTTAGCGGTGTATTGGGTTTAGGGTTGTGGTTAGGGTTATGATTAGGGTTGGGATTAGGGTTAGGGGTGTGTTGGGGTTAGGATTGGAGCTAGAATTGAGGGGTTTCCACTGTTTAGGCACATCAGGGGGTCTCCAAACGCGACATGGAGCCACCATTTATTCCAGCCAATTTTGCGTTCAAAAAGTCAAACAGTGCTCCCTCCATTCCGAGCCCCAACGTGTGCCCAAACAGTGGTTTACCCCCACTCAGCGGACTCAGGAAAAATTGCACAACAACTTTGGGGGTCTAAATTTTCCTGTTACCCTTGGGAAATAAAAAATAGGGGGCTAAAAATATTTTTGTGGAAAAAAAATTTTTTATTTTCACGCCTGGGCATTATAAAATTCTGTGAAGCACTTTGGGGTTCAAAGTGCTCACCACACATCTACATAAGTTCCTTGGGCGGTCTAGTTTCCAAAATGGGGTTACTTGTGGGGGGTTTCCACTGTTTAGGCACATCAGGGGCTCTGGACCCACAGACCATTCCATCAAGTCGGCATTTCAAAACGTCACTACTTCCCTTCCGAGCCCCGACGTGTGCCCAAACAGTGGTTTACCCCCACATATGGGGTACCATCGTACTCGAGACAAACTGGACAACAACTTTTGGGGTCCAGTTTATCCTGTTACCCTTGTGAAAATAAAAAATTGTGGGCTAAAAATATTTTTTTGAGGAAAAAAATGATTTTTAATTTTCATGGCTCTGCGTTATAAACTGCTGTGAAACACTTGGGGGTTCAAAATGCTCACCACACATCTAGATAAGTTCCTTGGGGGGGTGTAGTTTCCAGAATGGGATCACTTGTGGGGGGTTTCTACTGTTTAGGTACATCAGGGGCTCTGCAAACGTAACATGACGCCCGCAGAACATTCCATCAAGTCAGCATTTCAAAACCTCACTACTTCCCTTCCAAGCCCCGACGTGTGCCCAAACAGTGGTTCCCCCCACATATGGGGTACCAGTGTACTCAGGAAAAAATGGACAACAACTTTTGGGGTCCAATTTCTCCTGTTACCATTGTGAAAATTAGTGGGCTAAATAATTTTTTGAGGGAAAAAAAATATTTTTATTTTCACGACTCTGCGTTGTAAACTTCTGTGAAGCACCTGGAGGTTCAAAGTGCTCACTATGCATCTAGATAAGTTCCTTTGGGGGTCTAGTTTCCAAAATTGGGTCATTTGTGGGGGAGCTCCAAAGCTTAGGCACACAGGGGCTCTCCAAACACGACATGGTGTCCGCTAACGATTGGAGCTAATTTTCCGTTCAAAAAGTCAAATGGCGCTCCTTCCCTTCTGAGCCCTGCTGTGCGCCCAAACAGTGGTTCCCCCCCACATATGGGGTACCAGCGTACTCCGGACAAACTGGACAACAACTTTTGTGGTCCAATTTATCCTGTTTCCCTTGGGAAAATAAAAATTAGCCTGCTAAAATATAATTTTTGAGGAAAAAAAATGATTTTTTTATTTTCTCTGCTTTGTGTTATAATCTTCTGTGAAGCACTTGGGGGTTCAAAGTGGTCACCACACATCTAGATAAGTTCCTTCGGGGGTCTAGTTTCCAAAATGGGGTCACTTGTGGAGGAGCTCCAATGTTTAGGCACACAGGGACTCTCCAAACGCGACATGGCAACTGCTAATTATTCCAGCATATTTTCCATTCAAAAAGTCATATGGTGCTCCTTCCACTCTGTGCCCTGCCGTGCGCCCAAACAGTGGTTTATGACCACATATGAGGTATCGATGTACTCAGGAGAAATTGCCCAACAAATTTTATTTTCCATTTTACCCTGTGGCCCACGTGAAAATGAAGAATACTGAGACTAAAAGAAAATTTTTGTGAAAAAAAGGACTTTTTTTTTTATTACGGATCAATTTGTGAAGCACCTGGGGGTTCAAAGTGTTCACTATGCATCTAGATAAGTTCCTTGGAGGGTCTAGTTTCCAAAATGGGGTCACTTGTGGGGGAGCTCCAATGTTTAGGCACACAGGGACTCTCCAAACGCGACATGGCAACCACTAAATATTCCAGCATATTTTCCATTCAAAAAGTCAAATGGTGCTCCTTCCATTCTGAGCTCTGCCGTGCACCCAAACAGTGGTTTATGACCACATATGAGGTATCGGTGTACTCAGGAGAAATTGCCCAACAAATTTTAGGATCCATTTTATCCTGTTACCCATGTGAAAATGAAAAAATTGATGCTAAAAGAAAATTTTTGTTGGAAAAATTAAAATGTCCATTTTTTTCTTTCCATGTTGCTTTAGTTCCTGTGAAACACCTGAAGGGTTAATAATCTTCTTGAATGTAGTTTTGAGTAGCTTGAGGGGTGTAGTTTTTAGAATGGTGTCACTTTTGGGTATTTTCTGCCATATAGACCCCTCAAAGTGACTTCAAATGTGAGGTGGTCCCTAAAAAAAATGGTTTTGTAAATTTTGTTGTAAAAATGAGAAATCGCTGGTCAACTTTTAACCCTTATAACGTCCTAACAAAAAAAATTTTGTTTCCAACATTGTGCTGATGCAAAGTAGACATGTGGGAAATGTTATTTAGTAACTATTTTGTGTCACATAACTCTCTGGTTTAACAGAACAAAAATTCAAAATTTGAAAATTGCGAAATTTTCAAAATTTTCGCCAAATTATCATTTTCTTCACAAATAAACGCAAAAATTATTGACCTAAATTTACCACTATCATGAAGCCCAACATGTCACGAAATAACAATCTCAGAATCGCTAGGATGCGTTGACGCGTTCTAGAGTTATTACCTCATAAAGAGACACTGGTCAGAAATGCAAAAATGCCAGGTCATTAAGGTCAACATAGGCTGGGTCATGAAGGGGTTAATATCCGCTCTTAATGTGGACTTTAGACAAGACTTTACATAAAGAGAAACCCCTCCTCCTCTACGACTTTTGCAATCCTTTCTAAACAGTCTGTTACCCTGTAAAGCCCCCTTTACACATAGCGATATCGCTAGCAATATCGCTGTAACGTCACTGGTTTTTGTGACATTATAGCGATATTGCTAGTGATATCGCTATGTCTGATACTTACCTCCGACCGCTCCCCCGCTGTTTATCGCTGATTGCGAGAGAAGGTCCTGGATCATTTCTCGTTGGGCGCTTCCTGTTGCGCCGACGAGCGACGCGTGGACGCGAGTGGGAGGACGTCAGGATCGCCGCGTCTGACAGGTAAGTAGCGACCCCCGACCCCTGCTATGTCGCTTGTGAGATCTGCCTGTGTGGCAGCTCACTAGCGACCACTTAGCGATGCACCAGCGATCCATATCGTTGTCGGGATCACTGGTGCATCGCTAAGTGTAACGGTACCCTAAGTTAACTGCCCAGTCATAGCTTTCATCTAACCATGTCACTTTTATTCCCACTATGTCATAGTTACCTGTAGATATTTCTGCTTCTAGGTCTTCCATCTTGTTTGTCAGACTTCTGGCTTTTGTGAGCATGCAGTTTAGAGGATTTTGTTTTGTTCCAATCCACCCCCTGTGGATTGTTTTTAGAAATTTTCTTACCTCCATTCTGAGTATGTTGCATCGGGTCTTCTTTGCCGCACCTCATATACTTAATCAGTAAATTTTCTGGCTTCATGTGCGAGTCTAATGTTTTTCTTCCCATCCCCTCTTGTTTTAGTTTAACGCCCTCCTTATGAGTGTAGCGAGTCTTCTGGCGAATGTGTGTTTCCCAGGTTTGTTGAGGTGTAGTCCATCTCTCGCCAAGATTCTGTTGTACAGGTAATTCACACCGTGGTCCATGAATCCGAATCCTTGTTGACTGCACCATCGTATTAGTCAGATGTTCATATCAAGGATACTGTTCCAATCCCTGGTGCCATGTCTGTCTACTGGAAAGATAGAAGAAAAAACTACCTGCGCATCCAGTTCCTTTACTTTCTTCCCCAGCTCTTCAAAGTCCTTGCAGATAATGGTGCCAACATGTGTCAGAGGTCCGAGGTCACAGTACCGTGAGAATAACTGATCAGAGCTGAAGGGGTTAAACAGGCGGATTGTCAGAACAAAGTCAGGCAGCAGATCAAACATAAAGAACTTAAGGCACAGGAGAGCAGAAAGCACAAACCTCAGAAGATGAATGTACGTGTGGCAATGTTCTGGGAAACTCAGCTCTGTTAAAAAGCATGGCCATTAAGTGGAATAAAGAACACATGAGACAGCCGATGCCCCGCAGTCACAGATTGGCTAGTTGAGCTGTCAAAGAACACACCAACAGCTCAGCACGCCCCTGAATCAGACTGGATAGACATGCTGTCAATCACAGTACTGACAGCTTCAGCACATCCCTGTACCAGATTGGATGGCTGAGCTGTCAGTAACTGCATCCCAGGCACCCTGAGGGGTAAAACTGTGACAGTACCCTCTCTTCTAGGGGGGGGGGCACTGCACCCCCAGGCTTCCCAGGAAATTTTAGATGGAAGGCCCTGACTAACCAACTGGCCTTTATATCTCGAGCAGGGACCCAGGATCTCTCCTCTGGTCCACATCCCCTCCAGTGGATGAGGTACTAAAGGTAATTATGAACGTTCCAAAAATCCACAATCCTCTGAACCTCATATTCCAGGCCACAGTCTACTGAAATTGGAGGAGGTAGGGGAAGAGGGAGACAATGCAGAAGGGACATACTCCTTTAATAGGGATTTATGGAATATGTTAGGGATGCAAAGGGATGGAGGAAGTTTTAACCTAAATGCCACAGGATTGACCACCTCTAGGAGCTCATATGAACTAATAAACTTTGGACCCAAAGTTTAATGTTCCTAGATGACAACCAAACCTTATCCCCAATCTTAAAAGCAGGACCAACTGACCATCTTCTATTGGCCTTTCATTTTTGGTGAATCTGGGCAGTCCCAATATTCTTTTGAACCTCCGATGTCCCCAAGTCTCTGCATGGTGACCTCTACCCCCGGGCATTCAGAACTAATCCTAGAAAATTCACCAAAATGGGGATGAAAACCATAATTACAGAAGGAAGGTGAGGTTTCGGTAGATTGATTTAAAAATGAAGACCAGTTCTCCTGTCGCGCTGCCACAAAGCATCTTAAAATTTGTTCCAAAGATTGATTTGTCCTCTCAGTCTGACCATTGGTTTGAGGATAAGTGGATGAAAATGACAAGGCAATCCCTAGTTTATTGCAAAAAGCTCTCCAAAATTTAGAGACATATTGTACTCCTCTATCAGACACAATGTTCAGAGGGAGCCTATGTAATCTTACGATATGAGGATAAACTGGAGAGTATCTCTGTATTAGATAATCCTGACAAAGGAACAAAATGCGCTTGTTTTCTGAATTGATCAACTACCACTCAAATAGCAGTTTTTCCATCAGTTTTCCAAATCAGTAATGAAATCCATGGACAGATAAGTCCATGGTCTTTCTGGAATAGGCAATGGAGCCAATTCCCCAGCCGGCCGGCAATGACTGAATTTGGCGCGTGTGCAGACTTCACAAGCAGATACAAAATCCTTAATATCCTTATGCATGGATGGCCGCCAAAAAAGTCTAGTGATGGCTATCCTTGTGGAAGTAACCCCACCTCCACAATGAACGGTTCTTGGAGATCAGGTTGAATCTTTTAATCTTTCAAAAGTCCTGATAGCACCCGGCGACCAAACCTTGAGATTCGCTCCCTTACGTATAAGGTCAGTAAGTGATTTAGCAATCTGTGAAAACTCCTTGATAAATTTTCTATAAACATTGGCAAATCCCTCTAAACTCTGCAAAGCCTTAAGATCACGAAGTTGAACCCAATTAATTATGGCCTGCACCTTGTCTGCTGACAAAATAAACCCCAAAAAAGAGATCTCTTGAACAGAAAATTCTCTAATTTAGCATGCAGAGAGTTCTCCCTCAGTCTCTGTAACACCACACGGACATGTTCCTGGTGAGTGTCCAAGTGCGGCGAGAAAATTAGAATGTCATCGAGGTATATTACAACAAATCTTCCAATGCAATCAGAGAAAATATCATTCATGAAATTTTGAAACAGAGCAGGTGCATTAGATAATCCAAAAGGCATGACAAGGTTTTCAAACAGACCCTCAGATGTTAAAACCGCTGTTTTCCACTCATCACCTTTCCGGATGCATATCAAATTGTAAGCCCCTCTATGGTCAAGTTGAGAAAATACCCTGGCCCCCAGAAGCTGATTATGTCGGTCGGGGATGAGTGGAAGTGGGTAGGTATTTTTAACCATGATCTTGTTTAGTTCTCGGAAATCAAGGCAAGGACAGAGACCCCCTCCCCATCTTTCTTTAAAAAAAAAAAAAAATCCAGCAGCTACAGGGGAGGAGAAAGGACGGATGTGACCCTTCTATAAACTTTCATTAACATATTCTTTTATGGCGACCCATACATGCCCCGGCAAATTGTAAAGGCGAGATTTTGGCAATTTTGCATTAGGAATAAGGTCAATAGCAAAATCATAGGGCCGATGAGAGGTAGTATCTCCACCTCTTTTTTTGAGAACACATGTCCAAAGTCCTTCAGGTATCCCGGAAGACCCTCCAGACTAGCGGAACATATTTGTACAATTTTTAAACATTGGAACAGTTGGCACCATTTCACAGTCTCCTTCAGACACCAATCAATAACTGGATTGTGAATCTGCAACCATGGAAACCGCAGTACCAATCCAGCAGATAAATTATCCAACACAGAACAGGAGATGGATTCAGAGTGGAGAGCTCCCACTTAGAGAGTGAAATCCACTGTTGCGCTCTTGACCAAATTGTGAGATAACGGTGTCTTGTCAAAGGCGATTATTTGATTGGGTCTTTCTAAACTAACTGTCCCTAACGCTAACTTCAGAACCAGTCCCGAATCAATAATGTTAGCAGCAGACCCACAGTCAATAAATGTCAATGTTGATAACACCTAGTACGCAGGAAATCATTGTATTTACCAGTACTTTATCAGAGGAAGAAAAAGGTACCTGAGAGTCTGGGTAACCTCCGTGGTCGTCACCCAGACTCAGACATTCTCCCCATGGTTTGATGGCTTGGGGATGAGTTGGGCAATTCTTAAGAAAATGTCCAGAGAGACTATAGTATAGAAAGAGTTCGAGATCTTGTCTCCCTCTTCTCTCCTTAACACAAAGACTGGCAACTCTAACCTTGGGTAAATGGACCTGTTCCGAGGTAGTATAACATGCGGCCTGCTGTTCAGCATGTCTCACGGATTCTGCGGTCCATTCTTATGGCCCGAGTCATGGCCTCCATCAGAGAATAAGGGGCATCATGGAGGACCAGAGCATCTTTGAGTGTCATCTGAGAGCAGCATCATTCCATAGAACTTTGGCAGACCACTGCAGGAGCTCAGTACAGTAGTCCTTAGCTGTGCAACCCCCCTGGGCCTGGTTCATGATCATAGCTTTGCGTGACCTCGATTCTGTCAGGTTCGTCATGTATCAGACCTAAACTGTCAAAAAAAGGCATCAACGGGAAACTGTTCAGGGTCTTGTGGGGACTAAGAAAATGCTCAGGTCTGAGGACCCCCTTGCAGTAGGGACATGCTTTTTCCCACCCGCTGGAACTCCTCCCCTGACGACCGGGGATGCAGGGTAAAAAATAACTTGCATCTTTCCCCGAATACCCTACTCTGGTCTTTCTCCCCAAAAAAATTATCAGGGAGGGATATGACAGATTCAGGAGAGACCAACTGTACATGAGAGGGTACTGACGTCACGGTCACTGCCGGCAGTGGAGGAGTTATAGGAGGTCTTCATCAAGTTTTTTTATCTGACCCTGCAACTGATATTGTGATGTTTACAGACTCTGGCAATCCTTCACCAGATCCTGAGTCATCTGCATCAAATATGCCACCTGGTCACAAAGCATGTGAACAGGATCCATACTGGCGAAAAAGAAAAACGTAGCGGCCAGACGCTAGTCACTTCTCACAGCCAAGCCGTGAGTCAGATTGGTCAAAGAGTCCAAAGTCAGAAGCCAGGAGGGTACGTCATAAACAGAAGGTAGAGACAAAAGCATAGTCAGGTAACGTTCCGAGGTCAGAGTACCGTGAGGATAACGGATCAGAGCTGAAGGGGTTAAACAGGCGGATTGTCAGAACAAAGCCCAAAGTCAGGCAACAGATCAAGCATAAAGAACTTAAGGCACAGGAGAGCACAAACCTCACAAGATGAATATACGTCTGGCAGTGGTCTGGGAAACTCAGCTCAGTTAAGAAGCATGGCCATTAATTGGAATAATGAACACATGAGACAGCTGACGCTCCGCAGTCACAGATTGGCTAGCTGAGCTGTCTATAAACACACCGACAGCTCAGCACGCCCCTGAATCAGACTGGATGACCATGATGTCAATCACAGTACTGACAGCTTCAGCACACCCCTGTACCAGATTGGATGGCCGAGCTGTCAGTAACTGCATACCAGACACCCTGAGGTGGAACTGTGACAGTAACCTTGTTGATATTGTGCAACGATTTTGGCTCGCAAGTCATCAGTTTACTTCTACTCTTTCTGTTTTCTGTGCATAGTGTGGCATACACACACAATGCAAAGATTGAGTCAACTTCTTCCTTTTTTATGTTTTCTCATGTGATTTTCATACTACCCACACCTTCTACTTGCCATTGGTGAGCCTCAATGAGCATCACCTGCTTGAAACTATTTTTTTTACCCACAAACAGTTTAAAATAGTGGATTTAATTCTGTGATAAAATAATTGATCATATGATCAATAATGCAATCTTGTTGTCCTGATGGTCTTCATAGAGCCCGCTGGCTGCAAGATGGCCACGGGGTCCTTCAGGGAAGGTGGCGTGTTAGTGCCTGCTCAGAGCAGGACCTGAGATGCCTCCTTCCCTGCCTGTTAGACGCTGATGTGATGCTATACAGTTATGTACCATCCTGGGACAATGTAAAATAAAAAAAAATTAAGTGTAAAAAATATTTCCCCAAATAAAGAACAAAAAAACCCTATTTTTCCAATGAAAACATTTCTTTCTGTAAATAAAAAAATAAACAATAGAACCATACATATTTGTTGTTGTCGCTCCCGTAACTACCCACTCTATAAAACTGTCCCACTGGTTAACTCATACAATGAACACTGTAAAAAAGTAAATAAACACTTTATCATACTGCTGAACAAGAAGTGCAATAAAACAATCAAAATCATGAATGCAAATAATGCTACCTCTGAAAATCTCATCTTGTCCTGCAAAAAACAAGCTGTCACACAGCTCCATCAGCGGAAAAATAAGAAAGTAATGCTCGCAGAATAAAGGGATGCAAAAATTGTTTCTGTAAAATATTTTTTATTCTGTAAAAGCTCCAAAACCTAAAAAAATATAAATTGGGTATTGCTTTAATTGTACTGACCCGAATAATAAAACTACCTTACCAATTTTACCACATGTTGAACAGTATAATAAAACCTCAAAAAGCAATTCCTGAATTCTGGGTTTTTGTTAATTTTGTCTCCCAAAAATCAGAATAGAAAGCAATCAAAAATAGTCATCTGTCCAAAAATGGTACCAATAAAAATATCAGGTCTTCCCGCAAAAAAACAGGTCCTCACATGACTATCAACTGAAATATGGAAAAATTATTGCTGTCTAAATATTGTGATGCAAAAACTAGTTTTCGGAAAAAAAGCATCCTTTAATGTGTGACAGCAGCCAAACATAAGAACCCGATATAAATCTGGTATCTCTGTAATTGCACCGACCCGAAGAATAAAGTTACCTAATCACTTATACTGGATGAGGAAGGGCATTAAAACTAAATAAACCAATTCTTTACCTGCTGTTGATTTTTTTCATTCTTCCTCCCAAACATCGCAGTATAGCTCAGCGCACATTTATCCTGTGCGCTACGTTGAGCGCTTACATTGGAGTTTATGTGCACATCTCCGAAATACGTGATTCAGACAGAACCCCCAGCGGAAGATTCCCTATAACGAGGCAGATGGAGGCACTGTGGACTCCATAGGACCTGTGCTCCGGCGGTATCCGTCTTTTTAGGATTGCATAAAAGGGCCGTCAGCCACAGTTTTGCTCACTTCTGAAAAGGACAATGCTGAATAGAGGCCAGACATAGTCCACAATAATTTTGCTGCCTCATTATAGTGAATGGCTCCATCGGGGTTTCATCTGTCACATCATTCGGAGATTTAGACGTAATTGCTCAGCGTAGAGCGCCAGAGAAATGTGATCATGAATGTTATGTAAAATGTTCCCAATAAAAGCTTCAACTTGATCCATTAAAAAAGGAAGTCCCCATGCAGATCCGTCATCTTCTAACGGAAATATAGTGGGCTTCCACGTTACTGATAGCACAAAGGCTTTGGAAAAGTGAAATGGCTCCTCATACCCCAAATGAAATTCAGCAATTTCTCCGCTCCCAAGTAAAAATGCCCCCCCTTCCTTTCTGAGCTTTAGCCTGCCTAAACCACATTGAGCGCCCATATAAGTGGCATTTCTGTAGTGATGAGAGTGCTCTTAGTTTACAGGTGCATATCTCCAGAAGCATGAGTGTTATGATTGGGTCACCGAGGAGGAGAGCAAGCCCAAGCTAAGCCACAGAAAACCAGAGAGGTTGGTAACTAAGCAGATTGCAGACCCCTGATCCTATCCACACAACTACCAGTAGCCGTGGAGCGTGCCTTCGATGATCCTAGACACCTTGGCACATCCGGAGAGCTAACTAAGCCTAAAGCCAGAAAGGGGAAATCTAAACTGCCCCAGAGCAGACCCCAAAGGAATAGATAGCCCCCAAACATATATTGTTGGTGAGACAAGATGAAAGCACAAATGCAGGCAGGAAAATAGACTGAGCAAATGATGGGGCCCACACTGACTAGACAGGAAAGGAAAGACAGTGTCTGCAATCACGCAGAAAACCCTGCAAAAAGTCCAACACATCTGATGCAAAAAATTCTGAAGTTGCACGACTTCACCCACTATATCAGCACTATGGTATATTCTGAAAGCAGAGCAAAAAGAGGCCAATCTAATAAGGGACAAAAACAAACTGGTACAAGCAGTAACATATGGACGGTGATTCAGCACAGCCCCTGCTGGAGCTGGCTGACCCACACAAAACTGAGATAGACAAAACCAGATCAAATGTAAACAGAATAGCAAATGAACACTTAGCTGAACATGCAGGGACTGAGCTGGAAACAAAGACCTCAGGAGGCAGGAAGAAAATCAGCAGGTATAGAGAGTCGGCTGTCTTAAATCCCAATCTGAAACCCCAGATCTCCAATCGTCGTCATCATTATCAGGTTGCAAGCCTCTGTTAATCAGATCAGCTCCATTTCCTCTAGTAACCACCAGAGGGAGCCCAGAAAGAGAACTTGCAACCCCTCTGTCAATTTGATCAGCTCCGCTACCTTCAGTAATAACCAGAAGGAGGCTAGAAAGCGAATTCACAACACATGAGCTCGTCATAATATACTGGTCACTACAATGTACTGGTCACTACAACAGCAGTTTGCAATTTTCACTCAGCAACATCCACTGCTGCTTGTTTCTGGAAAACGCCCAAGGAGCCAAAATCATCACTACATCTGTAAATAAATTCCCAAAGGGTTATAATTTCCAAAATGGGGTCACTTGAGTGGGGATTCTGCTTTTCTAGCAGTTAGGGACTCTCTATATTGCATCCGCAAACTATTTTAGGAAAATCTGTACACCACGAGGCAAATAGCGCTCTGTCATCCTCAAGTCTCTCCATATGGCTAAGCTGTACTATACATCCATTTATGGAGTATTTCTACATTTAGCAGAAATTACGGTACGCATTTTGGTGCAATTTTTAGCTATTTCCCAGTATGAAAATGTAAACCTTGGGGCTAACACAATCTTGGTGGTAAAAATGAAAATTATTATTTTTTCACTATCCAATGGTATAAAAGTATTTGACACATCTGTGATGTCAGTATAATCACTGCACTCCTAGATGAATTCATTGGGAGGTTTAGTTTGGGGTCACTTATTGGGGGGGGGGGTTGCTGTTCTTGCACCTCAGGGCTTTTGCCAATGTATCATGGCACCCTCAAACTAGTGCATCAAAATCTACACTGTAATATGGCATTTCTTCCCTTCTGAGCTTTGCACTGTTCAAAAGTAGTTTTCAACCACATATGGGGTGTCAATGAACTCAGGAGAAAATTATCCCCAAAATTTGTACAATGTTTCCTGTTACCCTTGTGAAAATACATAATGTTGGAGCTAAAAAAAGATTTTGTGTAGGAAAAATGTGATTTTTTTTTTTCACGGCTTAACGTTATAAACGTCTGTGAAGCACCTGGGGGTTCAAGGTGCTCAATACACATCTATACAAATTCCTAAAGGGGTCTAGTTTCCAAAATGATGTCACTTGTGGGGGATTCCCACAGTTTAGGCACATCAGGGGCTCTCTAAATGCGACATGGCATCCCCTAATTATTCCAGCAAATTTTGCATTCAAAAAGTCAAAATCTTCCCTTCTAGGGCTGGTTTCACATTAGCGGTTTTTTGCGCAGTGCATCGTGCGTGTCCATGCGCATGCGTTTTGCGTCCCAATGTTTAACATGGGGGCGCATGGTATTGCGTTTCCACGCGCATGCATTTTTTCAAGGTGTGCGCCTAGGCGTGCCTAGACGCAACCTGTTTTGGGTTCGCCGAAAGGTGTAAAAAAACGCATGCGCACGCTAGCGCACGGAATGCGCCAAAATAACACATTACAGTCTATGAGATCACAGACATGCACATGTGTAGACCCTGGTTTTAACCCCCATAGAACCAATGCGCCAAAAAACACAAACCACAAACGCATGCAAAAACACATGATGCATTTTTTGCATGCATTTCCACTGCGCATGAGGCGCTGCACAAAAAAACGCTAATGTGAAATTAGCCTTTGCCTTGTCGTGCGCCTAAACAGTTGTTTTCCTCCACATATTGGTTATCGGAGTACTCAGGAGAAAATGGACCATACAATTTGTTGTGCAATTTCTCCTGTTACTCTTGTAAGGCTGCTTTTACACTTTCCATGGTTCTTGCGGGCCGTATTGACGTAATTTTCATGGTATTACGCAGAAACGGTCTGCAAAAATCTCGGATTGCCTTTTTTCTGGTTTGGAATAGCTTTTGAAAAAACAGGAAATTGTCAAGGAACAATAAAGAAAAAGGAAAAAAAAACCTCAAAAAAAGAATCCACCCTTTCTCCAGTGCCATTTTTGTCTGGTCTTCACAGTGTGCAGAGCTCTATGTTCTTTGTTTGTTGCAAACTTTGGATTTCAGTTTTCTGACCATGTTGAGGCGTTTTGAAGATGATGTGATTCTGTGTTGGTTCCTTAACCAGCATTTAGAGCATGAGCAGAGAGCAGCAGCAGCATCTGCACTTGCACCAAGGAGGCTGTGGGTGCACCCAATTCTGTTGCAGCGTTCGTGGAAGGGTCATTTCCATACGCTGTACAGTGACTTGCTTCAGCACCCGGAGAAATTCTTTACATACTGCCGTATGTCCGTGGAAACTTTTGATTTGCTGTTGTCAGAGGTGCGGCCCTGGATTACATTCAAGGATACCAGAATGATTCGCTGCCTATCTCCGGAACAGCGGCTTATTGTGACATTGAGGTAATGACAAGATTATTTTAAATTTCTAATTTAGGCTTTTAATGTTTCATAATAGATGATTAATGTCTACCGCCCTTTTTTTTTTTTTAAATTACAGATTCCTTGCAACAGGCAACTCTTTCTCGGCACTTCATTTTGAGTTCCTGTTAGGGACTACTACAGAGTCCAAGATAGTTGCGCACACCTGTTTGGTATTGTAGGAGTGCCTAAAGGAAATTGTTTTAGCTCCACCAAAACAGGAAACTGGCTAGCTATAGCAGAGGACTTCCAAAAAAACGCACAGTTTCCACACTGTATCGGTGTGCTAGTAAGGGGTTTGGACTATCCCCAAATGTTTTGATCACCTTGAGGGGTGCAGTTTTTAGAATGGTATTTTCTGTCATATAGGCCCGTCAAAGTCACTTCAAATGGGAGGTGGGCCCTAAAAATAGTTTTGCAAATTTTGTTGTAAAAATGAGAAATTGCTGGCCAACTTTTAACCCCTATTACTTTCTTACGAAAACAATTTTCAAACATTGTGCTGATGTAAAGTAAACATGTGGAAAGGTTATTTATTCACTATTTTGTGTGACATGACTCTCTGATTTAAGAGCATAAAAACTGAAAGTTTGAAAATTGCAAAATTTTCTAAATTTTTGCCAAATTTCTGATTTTTTTCACAAACACAAGATATAGCAAAGAAATTTTACCACTATCGTAAACAAGAACAGAGTCTTAGAATTGGTGGGATCCATTGAAGCGTTCTAGAGTTATGACCTCATAAAGTGACAGTGGTCAGAATTGTAAAAATTGGCCCGGTCAGGAAGGTGAAAACGGGCTTCGGGTTGAAGGGGTTAGGTCTAAACTTAAAGGGGTTTTGCCACCATAAAAATACATTTAACCAAGCAGAAAAGGTGGAAATAAATGGTTTTGTAATTTACATTGATTGAAAATTATGCTCCATTCAAAAAATACCAAGCTTTTATCTTCTGAGATATGTTCACTGGTGCCCCCTGGTGTTATTCCATCTGCAAGCTTTCTCCGTCCTCGAAGTGACCAATCAGCTGACAGAGTTTGCGCTGTACCTGTCATAAGATGCCCCCACCCCCAGTGTGCACAACATAGTTTCCCTGTTCTCACCTCATACAGGTCTGACAGTGCAGAACACAGATTTCTGAAAGCAGCAGCAGAAGTGTGTCAGTTATTCCAGTTATCCCCACTCCACCTCCCAAGGGTCGCAGGTCTGACAGCTCAGGGAGCAGATAACTAAGTAACTTGCTTCAGACATTTTCCCCGCTTTTCTGTAAAGCAGAAAGATCCACAAACAAGCAACAACTGAAGTCCTGGCAAAGCACCACAAAGGGAAACACCTCATTTGATGACATCCATGCCTTCCTGCCTTCAGGCAGGTATTGCCTGCAAATGATTCTCTGCAAAGTAAAAATAAATTTAAAGTTAATTTGTGCAATTACTTTTGAGTCCCTGAAATGAGGAGGCTTTGTAGAAAAATGTTAGCAATTCCTAAACGTTTTACATGAAATTTTTGTGCAACCCCTTTAATTAAATCTGAAAGTTTATATTTCAATTGTATCTGTTTCATTTTAAATAAAAAAAATAGTGGTATGCCGAGCCCAAATCATTAAGATCCGATCACTGTCCATATATTTCTGAACTGAAGTGTATATACGGCAGAATCTCGGCATATCCTATGTGATGTATATGGTACAGTTTTGGTGTATCCTATGTGAGCTATTTACATCAGTCACAAAAGGTTAGACATAAAAATCTCTTTGAGGGCTTCTTTAATGGATATTGTGAAGTGCAGTGGTGGTAACTCAGATTTTAGTCTTATGACTGGTGCACAATTTTTTTTGCAGCTAATTAGTTTTAGCGTAAAATATGAAAAATTATACATTGCAGTACACTGATTAACCCCTTCATGACATGCGTCATAAATGTACAGTCATGTTGGGTCTCCACCTTTTGATGTAGGCTCCTGCCCGGAGTCCGCACCTTTTCCTGCACGTCAGCTGATTTCAACAACTGACATGTGCCCCTAACAGCCGAGAGTGGAATTGCGATCCACCCGCTGCTGTTATCCTGTTAAATGCTGCTGTCAATAACTGAGAGCTGCATTTAACATGATCGCATCAGAAGAGTGTCACTTATTCCTCACATCGGCACCCATGTGGACATGACAACCAGGGGTCTGCTTCAGGCATTGCTGGGCGGCGCTCGTAGCAATCCGGTGTAACAAGCAAAAAAGTGAAAACACCAGAATTACGTTATTTTGGTCGTCACAACATTTAATTAAAATGCAATAATGGGCGATCAAAACATTGTATCCACGCCATAATGGTATCACTAAAAACATCAGCTTGGCGCAAAAAATGGAGATGCTACGGGTCTCGGAAAAGTCGCAATTTTTTTAAAACAAATTTTAGGATTTTTTTTTTTATACCACTAAATAAAAAAGAAGCTATACGTGTTTGATATCTATGAACTTGTCATGACCTGGAGAATCATAATGGTCATAATCAGTTTTAGCATTTAATTAATATGTTAAAAAAAAAAAACCAATTGTGGAATTGCACTTTTTTTGCATATTCACCTCACTTTGAATTTTTTTCCCGGTTCCCAGTACAATATATGGTAAAAACAATGGTTTTGTTAAACAGTACAACTCGTACCGCACAAACTGTTAGGAATCTGGTTTCTATGATGCCTATGCAGGAATCCAGATTCTCACATTTATCTCCAGAGGCTAAGTCCTTTTTTCCAGCTTCTGAGCATGCCCACGGGACAAGCTCCCATTGGAGTTCAGGAGTCAGGTGCTCAGGTCCTGCTCCTGATTTCATTGGTTCAGCTCAGGGCTCTGGAGATTTCCGGAATGTCTCGTTCACTATAAAAAGTGCGCATGGCTATTCTGCCATGCGCTAGTATTTTCATACTGCTGCTGTGTGTATCGTGATGGATGCTTGGACTGGTGACTGACTCATTAAGAAACCCCTTCCCTCTGAAAATACGTCTGTGTGAGTGTGTGGTATTTAGTCAGTATCAGCGCTAGCGCCAGCGTGCACAGCTCCACCTGCTACAGCAGCTAAGCGTCCTGCATCACGCTTGCGATATTGCGGTTGCAGTCTTTCCAGGCGTGCGCAGTTGCGACGCCGAGCACACGTTTATTTACGGTAAGTCCGCTCGGTTGTAGTGACGATATAGAACTACTCCGGTTACCGGCTACCGTACGTGTGCCGCTGAAATCCTGTGCTGTTAACAGGCTCAGCGTTACTACTTTTTTATTGTTTACCTGTGCAGCTCTGTGTCCCTTAACAGAGATTGCTTTATTGCACCTGGGTGAGTTAGAACTCTGTGCACATTAACACTTTAGTGCTCTGCCTCTCTCAGCAGCGGTTTTTCCATCCACCGCACGGTGGACCCCGAGTGGCGAAGGCACTTTATTTATTTATTTTTTTTAGTGTCTTCCGCCACTCATAACACAAATAAGCACTCATATGGCCATATTGACAGATAAATGAAAAAGTTATGGCTCTGTGAAGAAGGGGAGGAGCAAAAGACAAACACAAAAATGAAAATGGTCTACGAGGTTAAGGGGTTAAATGTACATAAGAGTCTGTTAAATTTTGTGGAATAGATAATGGGTTGTATAACTTACTTATGTACACCTTTCACTTTTACAGGTTTCAGAAAATCCCCTTATATACCTTTTGGATACGCCCGGCATCCTTTCACCTCAGGTTGAATCGGTTGAGACCGGAATGAAGTTGGCACTATGTGGTAAAAAACTACAGCTATACCTTGCTCTCACTTTCATATACACTCCTCAGCATTGAAATGGCAAGATAGAGATTAATGCAATTATTGAATGATCGCACCACATGCAGAAATGTATGCATTTACACACCTTGGCTGCTAACAGTGAGGTTATTAAATCTTTCGCGCCAGAGCCTGTTTTCATCTTCGTGACCAGCCCATTTTTTTCAATTACAGTTGTGGCCAAAAGTATTGACACCCCTGCAATTCTGTCAGATAATACTCAGTTTCTTCCTGAAAATGATTGCAATCACAAATTCTTTGGTATTATTATTTAATTTGTCTTAAATGAAAAAACACAAAAGCCAATGAAGCAAAAAGCAAAACATTGATCATTTCACACAAAACTCCAAAAATGGGCCAGACAAAAGTATTGGCACCCTCAGCCTAATACTTGGTTGCACAACCTTTAGCAAAAGTAACTGCGACCAACCGCTTCCGGTAACCATCAATGAGTTTCTTGCAATGCTCTGCTGGAATTTTAGACCATTCTTCTTTGGCAAACTGCTCCAGGTCCCTGATATTAGAAGGGTGCCTGTTATGAATGAGTCACCGGAGGAGGAGAAAACAAAAATACAAGCTAAGTCCAGAAAACCGGAGAGGTTGGTAGCTATCGGACTGCAGACCCCTGATCCTATACACCACAACTAACAGTAGCCGTGGGGGGTTCCTGCGGTGCCCTAGACCCCTCGTCACAGCCGGAGAACTACATAAGCCTAAAGAAAGAAAGGGGAAATCTAAACTGCCCCAGAGCAGACCCCAAAGCAATAGACAGCCCCCAACATGTATTGTCGGTGAAAAACAGATGAAAACACAAACACAGACAGAAAGACAGGCTGAGCAAACAATGGGGCCCAACTAACTAGATAGGACAGGACAGAAAAGATGCTTGCTGCAATCCGCAAAAAACCCTACCAAAAATGTCCCAACCGTCTGATAGGGAAAAAGGCCCTGAAGTCGCTAGACTTCAAAATCACTATATCAGCACTCAGGTATATTCTGAAAACAGAGCAAAGAGATCAACTGATCAGAGACAAAAATGGAATTCAGCCAGTCCCAACCAGGACTGGCTGAACACAAACACTAAGCAAACCAGACAAAATCTCATGGAACAACAGCAGGGCAAAAACTTAGCTTTTAGTAGACAGGAACCAAGCTGGATGCAAGAGCTCAGAGCAGAAAGGATCACCAGCAGCCCTGCAGGGCGTCGGCTGCCTTATATCCACTCAGAAATTCCAGATGTCGAATCACACTCCACCTGTTCAGATGACAGGTTCTTCCCATCCCAATCAATTTCACTACCTCTCTTCACCAGCAGAGGGAGTTCATCAGACATCAAAGGTGAAGGGGAGAATGAACTCACAACAGGTGCCTTCTCCAAACTGCTATTTTTAGATCTCTCCACAGGTGTTCTATGGGATTCAGGTCTGGACTCATTGCTGGCCACCTTAGAAGTCTCCAGTGCTTTCTCTCAAACCATTTTCTAGTGCTTTTTGAAGTGTGTTTTGGGTCATTGTCCTGCTGGAAGACCCATGACCTCTGGGTGAGACCCATCTTTCTCACACTGGGCCCTACATTATGCTGCAAAATTTGTTGGTAGTCTTCAGACTTCATATTGCCATGCACACGGTCAAGCAGTCCAGTGCCAGAGGCAGCAAAGCAACCCCAAAACACCAGGGAACCTCCGCCATGTTTGACTGTAGGGACCGTGTTTTTTCTTTGAATGCCTCTTTTTTTCTCCTGTAAACTCTATGTTGATGCCTTTGCCCAAAAAGCTCTACTTTTGTCTCATCTGACCAGAGAACATTCTTCCAAAACGTTTTAGGCTTTTTCAGGTAAGTTTTGGCAAACTCCAGCCTGGCTTTTTTATGTCTCGGGGTAAGAAGTGGGGTCTTCCTGGGTCTCCTACCATACAGTCCCTTTTCATTCAGACGCCGACGGATAGTATGGGTTGACACTGTTGTACCCTCGGACTGCAGGGCAGCTTGAACTTGTTTGGATGTTAGTCGAGGTTCTTTATCCAACATCCGCACAATCTTGTGTTGAAATCTCTTGTCAATTTTTCTTTTCCGTCTACATCTAGGGAGGTTAGCCACAGTGCCATGGTCTTTAAACTTCTTGTTGACACTGCGCACGGTAGACACAGGACCATTCAGGTCTTTGGAGATGGACTTGTATCCTTGAGATTGCTCATGCTTCCTCACAATTTGGTTTCTCAAGTCCTCAGACAGTTCTTTGGTCTTCTTTCTTTTCTCCATGCTCAATGTGGTACACACAAGGACACAGGACAGAGGTTGAGTCAACTTTAATCTGTGTCAACTGGCTGCAAGTGTGATTTAGTTATCGCCAACACCGATTAGGTGCCACAGGTAAGTTACAGGTGCTGTTAATTACACAAATTAGAGAAGCATCACATGATTTTTCGAACAGTGCCAATACATTTGTCCACCCTCTTTTTTTATGTTTGGTGTGGAATTATATCCAATTTGGCTTTAGGACAATTCTTTTTGTGTTTTTTCATTTAAGACAAATTAAATGAAGATAATAATAACAAAGAATTTGTGTTTGCATTAATTTTCAGGAAGAAACTGAGTATTATCTGACAAAATTGCAGGGGTGTCAATACTCTAGGCCACAACTGTATGACCAGTGTTACATTGAGATAATAACTCTGGAATGCTTCAACGTATCTCAGTGATTCTGAGATTGTCTTGAAAAAAACATACTGTATTTCAAGATAGAGGTAAAAAATTTCCGCTATAACTATTATTTCTGAAAATATATGAAATTTGGCAAAAATGTATAAAATTTTGCAATTTTCATACTTTTTAAATTTTTATGCCCTTAAACCAATAGAGTTATGTCACACAAAGTAGTTCATAATTAACATTTCCCACATGTCTACTGTACATCAGCACAATTTTTTGAAACATAATAGTTAGGAGGGGTAAAAGTTGAAAAGCAATCTCTCATTTTGCCATAAAATTTACAAAGCCATTGTTTTCTTTACGACCCTCTTCACATGTGAAGTGACTTTGAGGGGCCTTTATGACAGAAAATACCAAACAGTGGCATCATTCTAAAAACTGCACCCCTCAAGGTGCTCAAAACCACATTCAAGAAGTTTATTAACCCTTCAGATGCTTCGCAGAAATTTTTGTAATGTGGAAAAGGAAAAAATGAAAATTTAACTTTAGCCTGCAAAAATGTTACTTTATCCCCAAATTTTTCATTTTCACAAGAGTAGCAGGATAAAATGCACCATAAAATTTGTTGTGCGATTTCTCCTGAGTACATCAAAACCCATATGTGGTGAAAAACTACTGTTGGTGTGCACAGCTCAGTTCTCAGAAGGGAAGGAGCACAGTTTGAGTTTTGAAGTGGGAAATTGTCTGCAACTGATAGCTGATGCCATGTCGCGTTTGGAGGACCCCTAATGTGCCTAAACAGTGGAAGCCCCCATAAATGGCCCTATTTTGGAAACTAAACTAGATCACATCAGGGAACTTATCTAGATTTGTGGTGAGCACTTTGAACCCTCAGGGGCTTCACAGAATTTTATAATGTTGAGCCGTGAAAATCCCAAAAAATATTTTTCCATAATACATGACGGCACCACGAGAGAGAGGCGATCCACCCTTCAAGGACAGGAAACCTTCAAGATAAAAGGGGTGGCTCTTCTCTCCGCATCAGTTGGATGCCTGTCCTTGATGGGGAACTATCAAGATGAAGACTCTTGAAGATTTTTGGAAGAAAGAAGAGGCTGCCTGGGTCAGATGGTTACTGACAGGCACCGGTTTGCTACATCCGTCACCAGGTACCGGTAGTTGCCTCGGGGGCCAAGTATTTCCATGCCCCCTGAACGAATGCATGGCCACAGTTCGTGAGGCAATGCCCGGTTGAAGTTTAGAGCCTCAGAGGCCACATTCGGTGTACCCTCCCTGATGCCAACATGCCCCATAGAAGTCCACGGAGGCCACTTTCTGTGCACCCTCCCTGTTAACATATGGGGGCCATGCAGCACGTGTGGCACATCGTTGACCGGGCAGAAGTTAAGCTCCTCGGAGGCCACATGTGTGTACCCTCCCTGTTGAGCAGGTAAGAGCCAGGCACTAAGAGCTGCCCCGGGGGAGAAATACCTGCTGTGGTGGCAGTGTGGATGCTTCCTCCGGACCAGGCAAGGTATGAGACAGCGTGGATGACTATCCGGTGCGGCTTGTTGGCAGCACTATAGCGGGGGTCATGGCGTGGAATGCCGGGAACATGCTACAGGTACGCCGGATGTGCTTCGGGGGCGTACCAGAAGTGACCCGGGGCACGCATGGGAAGTGAAGCCGGGTGCGCACAGCGGGTATGTACACCCAGGGACCAGCACACCAAGGCAGCGCCAGAGCCAGGGGAGCGCGCACTAGAGGTAGTCTGGCGCGCTCCGGATGTCAAACAGTCCAGTGCGGATGTGGTTGCCGGGTGCGCGCGTGCCTGACTCAGCCGGGGGGGGGGGCGCAAGCCGCATATACACCCGGATAGTTTGGAAGGGGGCACGGGCACCAAATAAAACAGCGCGCACCGGTTGTGGTTGCCGGGGGCGCGCACAGGACTGGGCACAGAGTGCACACGTGATACTGGAAGCGCACGCGGCAACAGGTGCAGGATCAACCAGGTGTTCAATTAATTAAAAAAAAAATGGGAATGCTGATATTTAAACACAACAGAAATGCTGGCGGGCATCACCAAGCCGTTACCAGGTTGAATGTGACTGACTCTCGTCAGGAAGCAGCAGCTAAAGCAGCTTGTAAGATGGAGAGCCATTTGCCAGAGCACTTGCAGCCGCACCAGGAGGTGCAGGAGAGGCAGTCGCGCTCAAATGAGAAGAGCCAGACGCACCGCAGCAGCAGTGGGAGCCGCACGGGCGGATCGTTATCGTTCCAAAAAGGAGGGGTCCTTAGTCTCTTTGGGAGACAGTGAGATGACCAGTCAGCCTGCAGATCCTGTACCCGTTCTGTGACGCGTCCGAGTGGTGAGTGTGCTTCGAGAAAGTCCAGCACGCTAATGTCTGTTCTTTTTCTCTCTCTCTTGTCTCCTCTCTCCCCTCTTTTTACATACATTGGTGGGGTGGAGTATAGGAGGTCCCTAAAAAGAGTAGATAAAAATCTAAGCATAAAGAATGTCCCTTATGCAATGGTCCCTTAGGAGCATCTTGGAATAAAAGATTGTGCCAGGACTGTATTGATAAGAAAGTAGTGGAAGAGACACCCTCTTTCGCTGATAGCCTGAGATCCCTGATTCAGTCAGAAGTCTGTAAATCAGTAAAGGCTTTACAATCAATGGATACGGATAGCAAAGCAAGTGACAGGTCCAGCCCCTCAGTGGTCTCTCAGGAGGACTCCACAAGAACAGAGGAGGACTCAGATAAATCCTGATATTCAGATAGCAGTTCTGATGAGGAAGACGCATTCCCGGTGGAAGCTACAGATAAGCTTAAAAAAGCAATCCAATCTGCCATGGGGCTGGTAGATGAGCGAGCAAAAAAGACGGCTCAGGAACTCATGTTTAGCGGTTTGCAAAAGAAGAAACGTAGAGCCTTCCCTCTTAACGAAAAGCTGAAAGGGCTCATAAAAAGGGAATGGTAAAAACCAGAGAAAAAGCCCCAGATAATCAATTCCCTGAAAAGGAGGTACCCCATTGATGAAGAGGCATCCTCATCCTGGGATAGAGCTCCAAAGATTGATGTAGGGATCTCAAAAGTCGCCAGAAAAGCCTCCCTACCCTTTGAGGATCTAGGTTCCCTGAAAGAACCTCTGGACAGAAAGACAGATAATTGTCTTAAAACAGCCTGGGAGGCCTCGGCTGGGGCACTAAGGCTGGCCATCGCGGCCATTTGTGTGGCTAGATCCCTAAAAATATGGGTTGATAACTTGGAGGATCAGCTAGAGCAAGGAGTACCCAGGGAGTCTATCTCAGAAGCAATACCGGCCATCAGAGCAGCGGCAGGTTTTCTAGCTGAGGCTTCGGCGGATTCAGCAAAGCTAGCAGCAAAATCAGCAGCTTTAACTAATGTGGGACGCCGTGCAGTACGGCTCAAATGCTGGCCGGGGGACACACAGGCAAAGATGAAACTCTGCGCTCTGCCGTGTGAGGGAAATTTCCTGTTTGGACCGGTGTTGGATGACGTGTTGGAGAAAGCCGGCGACAAAAAGAATTTCCCAAAACAGCCATTTCAGGCCTTTCGGCGCTCCTTTCCGAAGGGCCAAAAATTCAGAAGACAGCAGTACCAGGGATCAAGGTCGAAATAACTCTGACAAGCGATCCAGAGGAGAGAGAGGTTTCTATTTTGGCAAGCCCTCCAAAGACACCAAAAAACCCTCCCAGTGACTGTCCTCAGGTGGGGGGAAGGCTCTCTCACTTCCTCCCAGCCTGCGAGAGGATCTCATCCAGCACCTGGATCCGGCAAATTGTGGGAACAGGTCTGAAGTTAAGGTTCCACCACTGGCCGCCACGAAGATACATGCAGACTCCAGTACAGTCCTCTCGATAAAAACAAGACAGTCTGGAAGGGGAAGTAATCTCGCTCCTAGACAAACATGTCCTGGAAGAGGTTTCGATAGAGGAAAGAAAGGAAGGTTTTTACTCGCCCCTATTTCTCATAAAAAAACTGACAATTCCTGGAGGACAATTATAAATCTAAAAGGCCTCAACAAGTACCTGATAATCCCATCACTCAAGATGGAAACAATAAGATCTGCAGTGACGCTTCTCTTTCCTCAGTGCTATATGGCAGTCCTGGACCTAAAGGACGCTTATTACCACGTCCCGATCCGACAACCAGATCGCAAATACCTCAGGGTGGCAGTCCAGATGACATCTCAGTGGCGTCACTTTCAGTACAGGGCTCTGCCCTTTGGGGTAGCAATAGCCCCCCACGTTTTCATGAAAATAATTGCAGAGGTCACAGCACATCTCAGGGAAAAAGATACTCTGGTGATACTATATCTGTGAGATGGTTACGTGTGACTGGACACACCGCCTCCAGCAGGGCGAATTTCTCTGACACACGTGATCCTGGATACACCGCCTCCAGTAGGGCGAATTTCTCTGACACACGTGACCCTGGATACACCGCCTCCAGTAGGGCGAATTTAAATTATATAACGTGCAGCCGGATACACCGCCTCCAACAGGCGAATTTCAGTATTACACGTGTATCTAGATACACCGCCTACAGCAGGGAAAATTTAAATAATATAGGTTAACACCAGGGAACCGATACAATGGAGGGCCCTGCGATAGGGAATGGCAACGTGGAGACCTCCTGCACTACCCTGAGTCAGTGTCTCTACACTCCTGACAGTCACTATGCAGGTTCCGCACCTGGCGCCGAGCAGGATACCTAAAAACCCTAGCTCGCTCTGCACCTAACTCTTTCAAGTGAAATGTACGGTTCAGAAACTAATCCCGCCACTGCACTGAAACACACAAAAGGAAAGGCACAAACAGGGATAACACCACTTAGCTTTGCTCTGTTGCTATTGCTCCCAGCAACAGAGTCCAGCGCCTCAGTACAGCTTTCAGCTTTCCTCCAGAATAGCTGCTACTTCACCAAGCTTTGTCAGAGCTGCAAGGAACTCCTCTCTGTGGCTCCTTTCACGCCAGGACTCTGACAGAGCCGCAAGGAACTTCTTCTCAGCTCCTTCCTCCACCTTGGATTGTTTAAAATGACCACTATCACCACCAGTGATTGCAACCACCTGACCCTCCTTTATAGGTAAGCCAGCACAATCACACCTGTTAGTGATTCCCGTGTAATAAAGCTATCCACCACCGGGGGGGCAAACTAGAACAAAAGACACCACTGTGTAATGACCCTAATAGCCACCGGAGGCAAAACTAACTTTAAGCAACCAGCTTAAAGGGAAAAAGAAGGTTATATACGCTTTTATCTGTCACAATCCAGCATAGATCGTGACAATATGGACGACTTCTTGATAGTGGGAAAAAATCTCTCTCACTGTCAAGAACAAGTCAAAATAGTGATGGAGACAGTACAGATGGTGGGATGGCAGCTGAACCTCAAAAAATCCAAACTGGAACCAGCAATGATCCAGAATTTCTTAGGGTTAATAGTGGACTCATAGAATCATAGAATCGTAGAGTTGGAAGGGACCTTCTGGGCCATCTGGTCCAACTCCCTGCTTAAGGCCGGATTCGCTAAATCATCCCAGTCAGATGTCTGTCCAGCCTCTGTTTGAAGACTTCCATTGAAGGAGAACTCACCACTTCTCGTGGCAGCCTGCTCCACTCATTGATCACTCTAACTGTCAAAAAGTTTTTTCTAATATCTAATCTGTGTCTCCTCCCATTCAGTTTCATCCCATTGCTTCTAGTCTTTCCTTGTGCAAATGAAAATGGTGCAGGAGTGTCGCCTCCCAGAGGAGAAAGAAGAAAAGATCAAAAAACTAATCGTAACAACAATAAAAAAACCCAGAAGTGACTCTGAGATGAGCCATGTCAGTGTTGGGGTCTCTAACCTCCTGCATACCGGCGGTGAAATAGGCCCAGTTCCACACAAGGGAGCTACAATGGTGTGTGCTACAAAACGACCTGAGACTTCAGGGACAGGTAGAGCAAAAGCTCACCCTCCCGGACTCTGTACTCCAGTCACTCAGGTGGTAGTTACAGATAGTCTTCTCCGAGAGGAGTACCCTGGACATACACAGCCTCCAAGGTAGTCACAACGGACACCAGTCCTTGGGGGTGGGGAACCCATCTAGACACACTATGGCTCCAGGATCCCTGGGCCCAGGAGGAAAGAAATCCATCCTCAAACGATTGGGAACTTCTAGGGCACTAAAAGGGTTGTTGACACACCTAGGACTCTCACATGGTGTCCTCTTATCTGACAACCGAACAGCGGTTGCATATGTAAACCACCAGGGGGCACCTGTTTTCAGTCCTTGATGCAGACAACAAAGAGGATCATGACTCTGGCGGAACACCAGTTCCTTTCATTATCAGCCCTGCAGATCCGAGGTGTAGACAATCGAAAGCAGACTTTCTGAGCAGGAACTACTTGAGGCAAGGAGAATGGTGCCTAAAAGAGTCCATTTTTTAACGGATAGTGCACATGTGGGGAAAACCCAGGATAGATCCCTTCGCCTCAAAAGACAACAGGAAGGTTCAGAAATTCTGCTCCCTAAGTCCAGGAGACAGGCCGTTGGCAGTAGACGCCTTCAGGATAAAGTGGACATCAGGTCTCCTGTACGCCTTCCCTCCAATATGCCTCATACCAGCGGTTCTGAGGAAGATCAGGGAGGACAGAGCCAGAGTGATTAGGATAGCTCCCTTTTGGCCGAAAAGACCATGGTTTTACTGGCTGAGAGTGATGTCAGTGACAGACCCATGGGTGCTCCCAGAAGACCACGACCTTCTATCACCCTCAGAAGTCCAGGCTGCATTTGACAGCCTGGAATTTGAAAGGTCACTACTAGAAAAAAAGGGATTCTCAGCAGGGTTAATATCCACCTTACTCAGTAGCAGAAAACCAGTGACTACAAAAATTTATGGAAGCATATGGAAAAAATTCTTATCCACCTCAGGTCCAATACTGGAAGGGGAAGTCTCGATAGTGGCAGTTGTGGACTTTCTGCAGAAAGGTTTAGAGTTGGGGTTAGCGGTCAGTACCTTCAAAGTACATGTCTCAGCCCTGGCAGCCTTATTCAACTGCGACCTGGCAAACAATAGATGTGTGGCCAGGTTTATCTGGGCCTGTACTAGAGCTGACTCTGTCCTGTCCCCTACTCCTCCTCCTTGGGATCTAAATTTAGTCCTATTTTCTCTTACAGAGAGTCCGTTTGAACCACTAAACACAGCATCAGATAAAATTCTAACTTTAAAAACAGCCTTATTAGTGGCAGTCACATCGGCCTGTAGGGTTGGGGATTTACATGCACTGTCAGCAGACCCTCCCTACACTCAGGTCATGGAAGGTAGAGTTGTGTTAAAATATAGATCCAGCATATCTCCCCAAGGTGGTATCAAAATATCATAGGGCTCAGGAGATAATCTTACCATCCTTTTACCCTAACCCTAGTAACCAGAAGGAGGAGAGGCTTCATTCCCTAGACGTTAGAAGATGTATACTGCAGTATTTAGAGGTAGCGAGGCCTTATTTGTCTCATTCCAGGGGGCAAGGAAGGGCCATAAAGCCTCTAAACAGACTATAGCTAGATGAGTGAGACAGGCCAGTATCCTAGCGTATAGTCGTGCAGGCATGGTTGTTCCAGAAGGTCTAAAAGCCCACTCCACAAGGGCCATGGTGACATCCTGGGTGGAGAGAGCAGACACCTCCATCGACCAAATCTGTAAAGCGGCAACTTGGTCCTCTCCGTCGACCTTTTTCAAACATTATAGGTTAGATCTATCTGCTACCTCTGATCTCACATTCGGGAGAAGAGTGTTACAAGCAGTAATCCCTCCCTAAGAGAATACAAATCTCTGTAACTCTCTCGTGGTGCTCTCATGTATGATGGAAAAACACGGGTATTACATACCTGGTAATGTGTTTTTTCATGAGACATGACGGCACCCTTATTCCCTCCCAATTGATCACATCATTAGTTGGGTGCATTATTAGCTTTATACACTCCCTTCGGTGTTGGAAATTTAGTAGTATAAAGGATGTATTATTTATATGTACACTAACCTGTGGAGTTCCTCTCATGCTCTGTAAAACAACTGATGCGGAGAGAGGAGCCGCCCCTTTTATCTTGAAGATTTCCTGTCCTTGAAGGGCGGATCCCCTCTCTCTCGTGGTGCCGTCATGTCTCATGAAGAAACACATTACCAGGTATGCAATACTCGTGTTTTTCCCACAAATTATTTTCATAAAGGTATAAAGAGAAAATGGATGCCAAAATTTGTTGTGCAATTTTCCTGAGTACACCAATACCCCATATTTGTTGGAAAACGACTGCTTGGGCACATGGCACAGCTTTGAAGGAAAGGAGCACAATTTTGGCTGGAGTAGGTGGCTAACCCCATTTCACTTTTGAAGAGCCCCTGACTAGAGATGAGCGAATATTTCAATTGGTAGTCTTAATATCAGTTTAATCAGATTAATATCAGTTTTGTAGACTACCATTGTCAGAAAAATTTAAGTAGAGTAACAAGGGTTGTTGAGTCCAAGAAAGTGGAGCCCTGACGGTCTTGGAGGCCTACTGCTGCAGGCAACACACATGAAGGAGACCCAACCAGGAGTGTTCACATTTCCAAAAATTAGTGGCAGACACCATAAAAGTGGCATCAATTTCACCACAGTATAGATAGTATAATAGGGACTGACGGGTCTTCCACTACACGCAATCCAGCAGATGGACACCCAACCTGGAGTGTTCACATTTAAACAAATGAATGCCTGACACCACCGAAGTGGAATAACTGTCACGAGACTAGAAATAGTATAATTGGGTCCAAGACGTCCTCCACTACAGCTAACCCAGTAGATGTAGACCAACCATGACTATTCACATTTCCACAAATTAGTGTTAACATAAGCAGCAGCAGGCATAAAAGGCATAAAAGCCACACTAAAGATATCACAAAGTACAGTTACGTGACATTAATGCATCACACTGAAAAATGGTATATCACCTAATCTGTACAGTCTGCAATTGGGGTGCAAAAGTCCTTGGAGATCCATGACTTGTTCATCTTGATGAAGTTAGGCGGTCTACAACTTCAGGGGACAGCCGGCTGCGCTTATCCATCAGGACACCACCAGCAGCGCTGAAGACACATTCGGAGAGAACGCTGTCTGCCAGGCACAATAAAACCTCCAAGGTGTGTGAGGAGAGCTCAGGCCACTCATCCATTTTGGAAGACCAAAATGTGAAAGGGCCCAAACCCTCCCTGATGGTATTTATATTCAGTTCTAGATACTCCTGCACCATCCTCTCCATTCTTTCACCACGTGTAAAGGGCCTGTCACACTAAGAGATATCGCTAGCAATATCGCTATAACTTGTGACATTATAGCGATATTGCTAGCGATATCGCTGTGTCTGATACTTACCTACAACCCGCTCCCCCGCTGGTTATCGCTGATCGCGCGAGAACAGGCTGGACTGTTTCTCGTCGTCAGCTTCCTGCGGCGCTTCCTGCTGTGACGACAAGCGACGCGTGGAGCTGGGCGGGAGGACGCAGGATCGCCTGGTGTGACAGGTAAATAGCGACCCCCGTCCCCAGCGATGTCGCTGGTGAGATCTGCCTGTGTGGCAGCTCACTAGCGACCACTTAGCGATGCACCAGCGATCCTGACCTCGTCATATCGCTGGTCGGGATCGCTGGTGCATCGTTAAGTGTGACAGTACCTTAAGACTTGGATTGTTGTGCTGGTGAACGAGTTGGTCTAAAAAGAGTGCCAAAGCGCTCACAGAAATTGTTTCTTCTACTTCCGCCAATGCTGCTGCAAATGTTTTGGCATTGTCGAATTGACGTGCTTGAGGTTGGAAGTCTAGAGCTGCAATGCTAACTGTGTGCTTCACTGCTGTCTTTGAGGAAAAGCTCTCTTAAGGTTTGTGTAAAAGGGTGTTTTGTTACTCCAGCATTCGCGTTACCCTTTCCCGGGCAGGAATCTTCTGGCAAAATTTGGTTTTATAATGTGGCAACCCAATAGTCAGCATTATTCCTAATCATAACTATACGGGGATCATGTTGCAGATAGTGCAGCAAGAAGGCACTCATATGTTGGGCTCTACCATGACGTGCAAGCACATGCTGTGTTGGTGGCTGAGAAAAAATTAGGCTTGTTTCCTCCGTCCCCTCCCGCCAACCACAAACGACAGAGAGGGGAGGATTATCCTCTTCATGTGACAGTTGCACACCCATCACCTCTTCCTCCATTTGTTCCTCTGATTTTGCACCTTTGATAAGTTTGTCTGTTATCACCAGCCCACCTCGATCGCAGTACTCCACCCTCCCTTGCTACCCCCCCCTGTGTGATGACAGTCTTGAACAGTATTATCCCTTCTGCATCCTCCACTGTGTTACGCCCACAGGGCGTGATAAAGTTTGAGAGCGAGAGGTATGGAGCTGCAGACGTTATCCAGGCAATGATTGAGTCCAATTCAAAAACTGGGTGGATGCTCTATCCACCGGTGAGCACAGCAAAAACTAGAAAGGAAAGAGGAAGGGAAAGCACTCCAAACCAGGAATAAAATAAAAAAAAAAAAAAAAAAACATCTGACGCGTTGCTGGCGCATGATAAAGGGTGCTTTTCATGCCCCAGAAATGCGACCGGTGTTTGTTTTTAACTTGGTTTGACATGTCGAAATAAAGTTTTTTTTTTTTTTTTTTATATTTTATTTTATTTCTGGGCTGGAGTACTTTCCCTTCCTCCTTACTTTCCAATTTTTGTCGTGATAAAGTATAGTGGACTCACTAGACCACTGATGGCGCAATGGCGGCTGTATATTCGATATTCAAGAGACAGGAGAGTGGATCTCGTAAACTAAAATATATTTATTAACAAGGTTAAATAAAAAGAGAAATGGTGTCAGAGGAAAGGAACCTCTGGATCATGGCACTGTACCACATAGTGGAGCACAGGGCAAGGTGTACCCCTATACAGGGATTCCCCCGTCACAACACCAGGTGGCCTAAATGCCGCGAATCCTGGACCAGAGGACGACCCGTATTGACCGAATAAAAACACTATGGAATACTTGGCTGTGCTGGTGGAGAGAATCGCGGAAGCTCCGTGAAGTCCCAGAAAGGCTGATCCCGCCGTTAGCAGTATCTGGAGGGTTCTGTGAGGAGAGGCTAAGTTAGCTTGGAGTGGGAACTGGAGTGACCAGAGGAATCCAGGATAGGAGTCGCCAGAAGAGGATTCTGTGAAAATGGAGAAGTCAGTATAGTGCACAGCAGAGCGTGGCCTGAAGCTGAGGCAACAATCCCAGAGAATGAACATGTTGCTCATGCACCTTCCTTAAGGGGAGGATGCCTTTTATGCACTGAACATTACAGCACAGACAGCCCTGCTGTTTTAAGTATGTGCAGGAAGCGGGGCGCGCCTCCTAAGAGCATTACCAGGAGACCTGCCAAGAGGAGCCACAGAGTGAGTAGTACCAGTAGAGCTGCGTGATAGGTGTCGGTCTCCTTACGCAGCAGAGACCGGGCCTGCGGCTGAGGGCATGACACTTTGCTTCCTCCTCTTCTTCTGGAACTACCATCTCCTCCCGCAGGCTATTCAAAGTTTGCTCCAGCATATAGATTGACCGAAATGGTGAAGTTGATGACTGCGTTGTCAGTGCTAACCATTTTATTAGCCATTTCAAAACTGTGCAGAAGGGTGCAGAGGTCCTTAATCTGTGCCCACTCTTTAAATGATACGCGCCACATCCTTACGTGCTTTTTGGAGCAAATCACCCAAGCCAGGAGAGTGGTGGAGAAAACGCTGTACCACCAGGTTGAGGACGGGAGCCATGCAAGGCACGTGTGTGAGCTTGCCTTGCTGTAGGGCCACCACCAGGTTTGCACTGTTATCGGACACTGCCTTCCCTGGATCCAGGTTCAGTGGAGACAGTCATTGATCACACTCAGCCTGGAGAGCTGTCCACAACTCTTCAGCTGTGTGACTGCAGTCTCCAAGACATATCACTTTTAATACTGCTAGATTGCGGTGAGCCCTGGCTGCGCAGTATGGAGGTGGTGGGGATTCAGTCTGCACTGTTGGAACGCATGTCTCGTTAAGGCAGAAGTTGAGAGCACAGGTGGAGGCCCTAGAGGAAGCAGAAACAGTGGTGGAAGTGTTAAATGTAGAGGTTTGTCAAGCAAGACTTGTGGAGCAGCACCTGTCTCCTCAACCACCAGAGCCACCCAGTGCCCAGTCCACGAGATGTAACGCCCTTGGCCATGCTTATTCGTCCAAGTGTCTGTGGTGAAATGCACCCTGGCAGAGAGAGATTTAGTCAAGGGACTGTGATGTTGTCTGCGACATGCTGGTGAAGCGCAGGCACGGCGTTCTTAGAAAAGAAATTTTGACTGGGCAGTTGGTACTGGGGGACATCGACGGCCATCAGCTTTCAGAAACCGTCTGTATCTACCAGGCGGAAAGGCAGCATTTCTGTGGCCAACAGATTGGAGATGGTGGAGTTCAACCTCTTCGTTTTGTCATGCGTAGGAGGAAACAATATTTTACGTGACCACAACTGCTGAACTGTGGGCTGGGTGGAGTACGCTGAACTGAACAAACTGCTGGACTGTGCAAGAGGTGCAGGCTGAGATGTTACGGTGGATCTTTCTCCGACATCGGTCAAAAACAGCAGGCATGACCGCTTCCATTACAGCTGACGAAGGGCTCTCAGTCAGCATGACTGGAGTGGGTAAAGAACCCGAGGTTCTGCGGTCAAAGACCTGCATCTCAATAGTTGGCACGGTAACAGAGAAGGTGGAAGAAGCAGCAGATGCGATTGATGGGGCGACTGAAGGTTGTTGAGGTGCGCTGTTCCACATTTTTGCGCAGTGGGATTCCTACAGTAAAGCATGTTGATTGAACATGTAAAGGTTCATATATATAGTAGTCAAATTATTGCACTTTTTACCTCGACTTTTTTTTTGCAAAGTTGGCAGATTACGCGAGTTGGCTCATCCATTGCAGTGTCAAAGTCCTAGGCTAGGCAACCCTTGCCACCCCTGCGAGCTACAGACGCTGCTTGTCACAGACACAGTTGTGGCTGAGGATGAATTGCTCATTGTGTCTGCATCACTACATGTCTGCGACGTATGACGCAACGTAACCTCCTTGTCTTCCTCATCAGATGACCTACTCAGCTGTGTGCCGCTATGTTTACGCCAACTGGTATCTAACACCTCATCATCATCATTCTCTGTTACACATTTCTCTCCCTTGGAGTCACCCTCCTCCTCTTCTTGCACTTACAGCACAGTACAGCCCGAGTGAGCCTCAGATATGAGTCTCATCAGGATCACCTCCCTCCAAGGGGTTAACGTCTGATGACAAGGGTCCAGGATGCTGTTCAGACCCTACTTCGTCCAGCCCCGGATCCAAGCTTAAAAATTTTTGGCATCGGTGCATATTTCCTCCTCTTGACTCTGCGAAGCTTTTGAGTACACTTCTGATGGACATGGGATAGAATGTGTGAACATCTCTTCAGACTCACCCATCTCTGGTTGCGTATAGTCAGTTGAACGATTGTAGATATACAACGCAATTAGGCCTAGAAAAATGGCTCTTCCAATAGCACTATCATCAAAAGAGATTTACGGAAGCATATAGCCATAAAATATTTCCATTTTATTCAATCAATACAAAAAACACATAGACATGAACAAATATAATAAAAGGAGATGAGTTATCCAATATAACACCCCAGAGTACGTATGCACTATAGTAATGGTACATATATTGTTAACACCATGTACAACACCTATGAGCAATTCTGTATCAAAATGATATGAAATAATGTTAAGTAATGAAGCCAGCACAACTAGAATAAATAGGCTAAGTAATATTAGCCCAAAAGGTGCAAATCAGTAAGATATATCCCCAATGTAGGGCAAGGACAATTACACTAAGAGTTATAAATGATGCAACTTAGTGGCACCAACGTCCAGCCTAGGTAATATACTACAAGGTGTTTCCACCATAGCAAGAAGGCCAGGGCTAACAAAGTGAATAGAGAGATATAAGTACTAAACAAGTACTGTCTATCACTGATGTAAGAGAATACCTAGGAGATGATGTGTCCTAGAACAGTGCTAAAATTAAACTTGTGAATATTTAAGCAGGATGTGTCCCTGAGTAATACACGGACAGTTCCATGATGGACACCACACCTGTTCTGGAGAGATGCAAAGTAGCACGTAGCTACAAAGCATGCAAAATCGGCTACACGCAAATAAAGTTGCAATGTGCAAGGTGGACTATATTATAGCATGAAAGGCAAGTGCCAAAGAAAGTGCAATACAAATGGAGCATACGACCTGTAGGTGTGAGGGTCCCCGACGCGCGTTTCGCGTTAGCTTCAACCAGGGGGATACCTGCTTCGCCCATCCACCCTCAGTGTGGACACTCGCTTTCCCCGTCAGCAATGGCCATCTGGGGTCTATGATACACTACGGAAGGTTCAGCCTTAGATTCCTTTTTCACACATACATTATTCAGTAGCTTAAATAATACATATATTAGCGCTTTTATGGCTACATAAAACAATAAACAAAACAACAAAATTTGCATACAAGTCTGTACAATGCCAAAAATCCATCCTGCTACGCCATTAAACCAATTAGCTGGATTTAAAAAAGAAAATGTGTTACCCCACCAGGAGTGTCTATTTGCGCTGTGTTACCCCACCAGGAGTGTCTATTTGCACTGTGTTGTTTTAACCATTGGTCTCTAAGTTCACCAATTTTGTCTATACTGCCCTGATCTGGAGATTGCCAGCAGGGTCGGTTTAGTTGCAACAGGTGGGACCAATTATTTGACACATTCCTCCTTTTGCTGTCAGGTAATCTAGTACTATATGTTGGTTAGTAACTATGATTAATTGTCTCTGTATTGTATTAGTTTCATTAAGAACTTCAAGAATCTGGAAAATCTGATCATCCAGGTAGTCGGTAGCTTCCACTAATTTTTCTCACATTTGTGTTATGAAGTGGTATATTAGCATACTACTGAATATTTTGTTTGTTATCCCAATTTCTACTAGATGCGGCCTACCATTTGGATGGGGCTTATTGTCTGCAGCTTATTGTCTGCAGCCCTTCTATACAAGGTGTGAATTGGAACTGCTGCTGTGTCTATTTTACTATGAGGAACTATAATAATAAATCTTTATTTTTATATAACGCTAACATATTACGCAGCGCTTTACAGTTTTGCACACATTATCATCACTGTCCCTGGTGGGGCTCACAATCTAAATTCCCTATCAGTATGTCTTTGGAATGTGGGAGGAAACCCACACAAATACAGGGACAACATACAAACTCCTTGCAGATGTTGTCCTTGATGGGATTCGAACCCAGGACTCCAGCGCTGCAAGGCTACAGTGCTATCCACTGAGCCACCGTGCTACCCCTAACTATGAAAGTGACTTGTGTTAGGCAAGAGTGCAAACCCCTTTTATGTCTGGGCTCACCCACCTGTAAGCACGATGTCCGCACACTAAGAATACTCCTTCTGGGAGATCACAAACGTGACCAGGGTCTGTAAAGTATACATTGGTATAAACTCAAAAGTCCTAACATAGGTTTATGGGTACACCAAGTATTATTCATTTGTTTTCCGTTTATACCAAATGTACATTTACCCCTTTCTTTCCTCACTATTTTACCCATAGATGCTTTACAGCCTTCAACACCATCTTGGTATACCGTCTCATTAACCTGTGTTTGATCATGAGTGTATATACGGAAGCAATTATTGTCCTCACCACAGGTATTTGCTCCAGTGTGTTGAAGACTGAACCACAGTCCACCATTGGGAATGGGGTCTGAGTGAGGGATTTCAGTCCTCCTCCTGGCGACCAAATTTCAGACGTCTGAATCATACTCCCGCCACCACATTTGTACCTTAGGCGGTGTTATATTAAACTGAAACCAGGGATTAGCGGCCCATCCGATTATAGCCAGTGAGGCAGATATATCACGGGGCACATCTTTTCCCCAAAACCTAGTTTGAGTCCAAGCCTCATTGTGTATGCAGTGTGGGGTTAATACCTTCCATGGCTCCAGAGGTAAGTCTAAGTATGGCATAGTCCACGCAGATACTGGGCTGTGTGTACAGATCCAACAGTCTTTCAGTTTCTGTCCTTCCATGTCCTTTATAAGAAGAGCATGATGTTGAATAGGTTTGTTATCCCAGTCAACATTTAAGAGTTGATCCTGTGTGTCTGTAGAGTGCAGTAACCCTGTCACTGCCAGCAAGGTGATTAGGAGAACAGTCATTCTGCTGGTGAAAGGATCTTCTTGCAGTGACTGGCGTGGATCCAGGTGGGCTTTCCCTCAAGTTTTACTGAGGTGGATGTGGTCAGCTGGAGTTGGAAGGGGCCGTAAAATCGTGGGTCCAGACTCCTTCTCACGTGTCTGTGTATAACCACCCAAACACCTGGATTCAGCTGATGCACGTCTGCACTGGCATTAGGATCTGGAATGGATGAGAACACATGTTTATGTACCACATTAAGTCTTTTCTGCAAGGCCCGGACATAGGCTGTCATAGCACCGTGTTGCATTTGTAGCACCTGTGGGAAGTACAGACCAGTCTTTGATGCACTACCAAACAGGACTTCAAAAGGAGACAAGCCTGTCTTTCTATTTGGAGTGTGTCTGACTGAAAAGAGTGCAAGAGGGAAGCACCCTACCCTGCTTTTTCCTGTGTCTGCCATGGCCTTCTGAATTTTCAGTTTGTGTCCCATTTTGTCTTTCCACTTTCCCACTACTTTGTGGTCTATATGGTGTATGATATGCTTGCTGTACACCCAGGGCCTGCATGACTTCCCTCATTATTTCTCCTGTGAAGTGTGTACCCCTATCGGTCTCTATGGCTTCTGGGACAGCATACCTGCAGATCAGTTCTTTCCTCAGTTTGTCTACAGTCGTTTTAGCATTTGCACATTTTACCGGATAGGCTTCCGGCCAACCAGATAAGGGATCTACACATACTAGGACATTTGCATACACTCCTACCTTGGGTAACTGTATGTAGTCAATCTGCAGTCTCTCAAACAGGTAGGGAGGTCTGGATGTCGCTTTCTTAGGGACTTTGACTGTTTTACCTGGGTTGTGCTGTGCACAGATGAGGCATGATTGTACGAGTTTCGCTTCTGCGTAACTGAAACCATGAGCGATCCTGAAGGCATTTTCCATGGCACACATGTGACTTTTTGAGGTGTGAGTAGGGCCATGTGTTGCTTGCGCCATGATTGGGAACAGCGATTTTGGTAAACAAAAATTATCCTTATTCTCCCATACTCCATTTGAGTTCAGTTCAGCTCCCATTCTCTCCCAGTGTTCCTTCTGTGTTTGGGCAGCCTGTTGCTGAAGGGATTTCAGGACATCTTGGCTCAGTGTGACTGGAATATGCTGATTCCCTGCCACCATCCACTGCTCCCTAGGCCGCCTTGCTGCTACTTTAGCAGCCTCGTCCGCCCTTCTGTTGCCCTCTACCTTCACGGAGTCACCGTTCATGTGTTCTTTTACCTTGACAATGCCAACCCAGACTGGCAACATCAATGCCTCCATCAATTGTTTCACCATCTCTGCATTCTTAATGGGCTTACCGTCTGATGTAATAAATGCTCTGCTTCTCCAGATAGGGCCATAATCATGGGCTATTCCCCATGCATAATTTACCTGCAGCGGCTCTACACGCCACAGTGAGTGCCTTTAACTCTGCCTCCTGTGCCGACATGTGAGGAGGGAGTGGTTCAGCTTGGATTACCTCATGTGAGGATACTACTGCATATCCAGTGTAGAATCGTCCATTCTGGTGGTATCTGGAGCCATCTACAAAAAAAAACTCAATCTGCATTAGGAACAGGGTTTTTTCATGAATGTGTGCAAAACCCACTGTCTCCTGACTCATCAGTTCTATGCAGTCATGTTCATGCATCATGTCAAAGTATTCTTCCTCACTTGCTAATACGGTCACCAATTCCCACTTTTCTGAATTCACAGGCAGGAGGGTGGCTAGATTCAGAACGTTACATCTTTTGAGGGTGACATACTCAGGAATTAGTAGAGCACATTCAAGTCGGAGCTGTCTGACCATAGACAGATCTTTTGGTTGAACTTGTACGAGTATGGAATGGATGTCATGTGGGGAATAAATTGTCAAACGAAAAGTCAGCGTGGTCTCAGATGCCTAGCAATAGTGCATCAGCTCCTACAGCATGGACATACGTAGAAGACCCTCTGATCACTGGGTCTAATTGTGCTAAGTAGTAAGCTATCAGTCTCTGTTTTCCGCTGTTTTCCTCCATGCTGTTGTCAGCACCGCCTGTTTTCAGTCAGGTGTCTTATACTTTAGCAATACAGTGGCCTAGAAATGTCACCTTTTGTTTGCAATAGTTTGTCACGTGAGACTTTGCAACACTTTCCTGCTAAAAAGAATAGCAAGAAACCTGTAGCTTCCCTGCAGGACATCTGGTCCAGGCAGAAGAGCAAAAGGTCATCCACGTACTGTAATAGTACAATCTGCGGATGAGGTGGTTGCCACTACTCAAGGAACCCTGCCATCGTTGCTGAATGGATGGCAGGGGATTTCTTTCCCCCTTGTGGGAGGACCGTCCAACAATATTGTTTACCTTCATGAGTAAAAGAAAAAGATACTGATAGTCAGGGTGCAGGGGTACAGAGAAAAATGCATTTGCCAAATCGATAACTGTGAAACATTTTGACATCTCTGGGATTTGTGACAAATGTGTGTTGGTCAGGGACAATTGAGGTCACACTCTCTGTAACATCATTAATAGCCCTCAAGTCATGAACAATTCTGTGTCAGGGGAACCCTTGGGTCCTTTTTTTTTTTTTATGGGATACAAAGAGGTGTTCCGGGGGGAAGGTCTTTGCATCAGAACATACTCTTTAATATCCCTGCTCCGGGCCAGTGATTTGGCTAATCTCAAGGGGTATTGCTTTAAACAAGTAGAAGTGGTTCCTTCGTTCAATTTAATCATGACAGTAAATTCATAGGGGTATTGTCACTAACAATAAGTTTTGTAAGCAGCTCTTGGCTATCTCGTAATTTTAGTCTTATTTGTTTAGTCATTGGGGCTTCACTCGCTTGTCCCTCTACTCCCCCCATACATTCCACAATCTCGTTAGTAATCATGTCTGGGCATAATCAAGTCTTTGTGTACCACAGTGTCAATCAAAAATTCTGCCTCTTCCCCTCCTGACATTGTTATGGTGGTCATCAAGGCAGGACCAGGTTCGGAGGGGACAAGAAAAGGGTACACATTTGTCACTGGGTTACCAGTTTCCTAGTCTGAAGGTGAAGGAGGTCAAAGATCTGTCTTCTTAGTCTCCTTAGTAGGGTTTCTGCAGTGGCGGGCGTAATGTCCATTGCCTCCAAAATTCCAGCACCTCACTGTTTCTAGGTCCCCTACTACGTCTCCACTGTTTTCCTTGTGCTCCAGCATGCGTGACAGGTTGTCTTATCGTCTTTGTTTGTTCAACTTTTTTAGCTACCTTAAGGAGGTCTTTCGGATCTACATGTCTCCATTCAGGTCTGGCTGTCTGTACTGCGTCTCGTAAGTCTTTGTTCATACCGTCAATGAATGCATTCACCAGTATTTTAACATCAAGTGGGTTTATGTGACTGTACCCCATGTCTGCCCATTTCAGCTGTAACCATCCAAAGTACATCTCTACACTCTTTCCTTTTTGCTGTGTCACGTCAGTCAGGAGTACAGACTGCTCTGATTGTTTTACTGTAGCCCATTGTTTTAGTGATTCAGAGTACGTCTCCCCAGACCGTGCAGATTTATCATCCATGCTCCGCCTGATTCTTTGCCACATCTGTATGTGTCTTAATTATGTGTCCTAGTACGTCACCTGCATTTAAATTCACCAACCTCTCTAGATCTGCCCAGGTACACTTATATGTCCACTGGATTTCCTTTATTTGTCTATAAAATGGGAAAGGTTGGTACTCAGGATCAGGCAGCTGCTTCAGCATAGCTAGCTGGTCAGAGGGGCTCCAGGGATAACACTCCTGCATCTTTCTTACTCTAGTCACCCTTCTAGGTCCTGATGTGGTTGGTCGTCTGGTGTCTACTGTCAGCTAGCTCCCCAACGGTCAATGTCCCCACTAACCACACTATTATGTCAGCTTCTTATGTCACTACATGTGATCTTGTCCGGACAGGATTTAGCGCAACTCGCTTAGGTCGGCAGCACAGGTCACACAAATAGCTATTCAGTCTGGGTTTGTCTGAGTCTGACCACATTGTTTACAAGTCCACCTGTTTTGTCTGGGTCTCTGGTTAAACTTTGTAAATCAAAATAATCATAATACACCTTACTTCCATACTGCTGCACATTCTCAAACATCATTTATTCACTTTCTATTTTCTTCCCTTGTCTGTGCCTTTTTTGTACAACCCAGCATTCACACTCTAGCATTTTTGCCTTTTTCAATATTGGTCCCACATCGTTTACTGCTTCCTTTCTTCTCTGTCTTTTACAATCTGCATAGTGGTTCGGGATCGCATTGGGGGGCCCTGACTGCACACACAGAATAAGTTGCCATGGCTTCAACTTATTCGTCAGACTGCTTACCTTTATTCTGAAATGCCCTTTTAGTGTGCCTGGACCTTGTCTTACAGGCCACACGTAGCAAGTCAGAGCGAGCCTGCTAAGGTGTAGCCGGAAGGCTCCTTGCCCTTGCCTCTCACCCACAACAAAACACCCGCTGCCTAAAGTAAGAAGGCCCAGATGTGATAGACCTCTGTTATGAATGGGTCACCGAGGAGGAACAACAAAAAGCGAAGTCCCAGAAAACCAGAGAGGTTGGTAACTATGCAGATTGCAGATCCTTGATCTTAACCACACAACTAACAGTAGCAGTGGAGCGTTCCTACGATGTTGCTAGACGCCTCGTCACCGCCGGAGGACTACATAAACCTAAAGCAAGAAAAGGGAAAACTAACTGCCCCAGAGCAGACCCCAAAGGAATAGACAGCCCCCACACATGTATTGATGGTGAAGCAAGATGAAAACACAAACACATGCAGGAAAATAGGCTGAGCAAACGATAGGGCCCAACTAACTATAAAGAACAGGAAAGGAAAGACAATGTCTGCAATCTGCCAAAAAACCCTACAAAATAATGTCCAACACTTCTGATAACAAAATTAACCCTGAAGTCACTAGACTTGTCTCACTATATCAGCACTCTGAAATATTCTGAGACAGAGCAAAAAGAGGCCAATCTAATAAGGGACTAAAAAGCAAATTGGCAAATACAGATAAATAAGAGTGGAAATTTAGCACAGCCCAGCTGGGGCTGGCTGATCACACAAAAAACTGAATAGACCAACAAAATCAAGTGTGAACATTAGCAAAAACACTTAGCTTTGAGAAGGCTGGAACAGAGCTGAAAACCAAGACCTGAGCAGCCTGAAGCAATCACCAGCACTGACTTAGGGCGTCGGCAGTCTTAAATCCAATCTAAGATTGCTGAGGTCCAATCGTCATCATCACCATCAGGTGGTAGATCTCCACTGACCAAATCAGGCTCACCACCTCCTGTCACCACTAGAGGGAGTCTGGAAGGCGAACTCACCACTGGTGGACCAGAGAATGAACTCACAATAGACCTCTAACCTACTATATCAGCCATGCAGTTGGCTACCTCCTTCTGCTGATCCTCAATTTGCTATATATCAATCACACAACTAGAAGCAGTACAAACACATTAATGACCAAACAATCACTTAAAAGTTTCCTTCTAAATTAGGCACCATATTTTACTTTCAACTTCCAACTTCAACTTACAAAATTTAATTCCACTTCAATTAAGTAATGATGCTTTAAATGCACAAATCTCCTGCGAGCATTACACCAAGGACAGAAATGGAGAATCCACGCAGTGGCATCATTCACACCTCCCATCAGAATTTTAGAAAGTTAGTGTCCTTCACACAGAATGCAGCAGTTCTTAGACCTAATCAAAATCGATTTCTACAAAACACTTAAATCGTGGGATTTCACTGTAAGAGCAGATAACTGTATAATGTGAGTAACCGAGCCTTGCCCTTTTCTGGCCAAATACATTCAGGAAACTTTCCAATGTCATGCCATATATAACATGAGCTATATCATTACTCAATTCATTCAGTCTAAGATGTAGATTTGAAATATCTATAACGCATCTGTCTGGGATCTCCCACAAGAACTGGAAAGGTAACAATGTCTTGACACAAAATGCTGTGTGATGATTTATTCATACGTGCTCATTCAGGATTTTTTTTCCCTTCTTTCACTTTTCAGTGATCAGTTGATTTTATAAAAAGAGAACAAAATCCCTTATCTCATCCACTCTGCCTGATTTAGCTCAAAGTGAGTTGATAATGTCCTCTGTCACATACAGAGGACCACACCTAACAGAACCCCTCATCAATCAGGGATTTATTTATATCTCTTTTACTCAATTACTCATCTCTCATCTCATTCAGAGGTTCTCATAGACATACATACAAGGACTCACACAGCCTGCCTATTTTGCACTTTGGAACTAACACAACTTATGAAACTACAGCAGTGTCCACTGACACTCTGAGAACACCAAAGCCAACTTCTTAAACAAGAACAACAAAAGCCAAAAACCACAGCTCTATACAAAATACTGTCTCATATGATTTACTGCCAATCCAAAATAACCAAAATAACAACACTGCACAGAGTCTATCCCAGCTCTGTGCTACACAGTACACAACCAGTTAGTATATTGACAGATAATACAGATGACAATTATTATGTTATTACTCTATTAACTCACTGTGATTTAGGTTCTTTTGAACCGTGTTGTACAGCCTTTACCCAGAGATATGGAGAGATCCAGAGAGATTGCAAGTGCAAAGCAAAATGTAAGAATAAAATCTCTCACCTTGCTGCAGCTGGATTTGCATGTTCAATCTCCCAGGAAGCTCCCACATACGGATTCCGAATAGGCTGGTTACCATGGTCCCGCGTTCAGGTGCCAAAACTGTTGTAGCTGTTTTTGTTCTGACCCAAATTCAGGCATGCCAGATCACCAGTAAGGCCAAATTAGGAGTTTACGCCCTTAATTTACAAACGCGATTGCAGATAACTGGGACTGCACACAGGTCGTGGGCAAATCACTTTATCTGATCTACTGAAAACACGAGGCAATATTTTATACTATTTACAACAAATGTAACTCTATGCAGCTCATGTAGCCCCCACCGTTACCCAGGGTTATTCTTATTTATCATGTACCCAGAACATGTTGTGGCTGACTATTGAGAACATATATGATAAGTATAGTCTCCGTGAAGAGGAGACTGACAGACTGCTGCATCATGAGAATAAATTCTAGCAATTAAAGGCAAAAGGCAATTAAAGAATTAAAGGCAAACCATTAACCCTTCTATATCACTTTCTATTCAGATTTTTGGAAGGCTGAATGAACAAAAAACAGCAACATAGGATTTGTTTTTTGAGGTGACCAAGAGATGTAGAAAGCAAGCAAATGCGCAACGTGCACACATAGTCTTAGTGGATGTTTGTTGTAAATAGGAATGTACTTCCTCGGGAATAGAGGATCTTAAAGGAGAATTAGTAATGGAAGAAATGTAGTCAAGGTGGTTGTTCAATCGTTCTGAATCCTCCATAAGGCCAAAAAGAAATGGGGTTGCTCCTAGGTCCTCTGGAGCAGGGTTCTCTAACTCCAGTCCTCAAGGCCCACCAACATGTCATGTTTTCAGGATTTCCCTTGTATTGTACAGGTGATGCAATTATGACCTGGGCAATACTAAGGAAATCCTGAAAACATGACCTGTTGGTGGGCCTTGAGGACTGGAGCTGGAGAACCCTGCTCTGGAGGGTCGGTTCGGCCTGCACAGGCGTGTGTCCTTATTTATGCCCTTTGATGGAAGTCTTTGTGGTTTAGGAGGCATATTGGATTCAAGGGATTTTTCTATAGGCTTTCCAGCTTTCTTAGCTTTTATTGAGGATGGACAGATTTATCTTTATCTTTTGTTGAGGATGTCAAAGGGGATTTATCTGGTGATGGTTTAAATTCCAGAGCTGAGGGAAAGAAATTTGAGGTAATTATCAATGTCTCAGAGTCCCCCTGGTGAGATGCTAGAGCAGAATTTTGGTGTAATTTTGTTGTACCTGCTTTTTCAATGATGCATAGAGTTGTTGGACCAGTAATATTTGCAGAATAAGAAAGTGTCAGAACTCCAAGGTTGTCTTGGTGGCACACTAAAATTGCGTGTCAGTGGAACAATCCGTGTGGAGGAGTGCCTTGGAGTAATTCTCCACTTTGAGAATTGTCAGGTACACTAAGGAAATTGTCAAATCCGAGAATTAGTTAATGAGGTCTGCAGGGATCCAGTTTTTTCCCGGGCGTCTTTTTCTCCATTGGTTCTGGGGTAGGGACCGTGTGTGGCCCCTTTTATTTATTTTTTTTGCCGGGTAGTAGAATCCATGTCCTACGTTTGTTTTCTCTTGCATGCAGGTATTCCTGTGCTTTAGGGACTTGATAGTAGAGTAGGATATAGTGAAGACTGAAGACCATTAAAGTGTTGTCAGAGTTTGTGTAGATATAATCACTTATACTTGGAAATAAAGATGTGGTTAAACGAATAGGCCACTTGATGTAAGCAGAGAGCCAGAGAAGAGCCCTTTATAATAAGGAAAAGTTCTTAGGCCTTTTTAGCAATGTAATATATTATAAGTTTGTCGGAAAGTTTGAATAAACACCCACACTGAAACTGTACTGCAGCGTGTGCAGTATTTTCCGTAGTGGCCAGGAGGTTCTCTGGGATGCCACTCTTGAAGACAGCACTTCTAGATGAAGGTCAGTTTTTTTTTTTTTCCAGTAAAGAGTTCACATAATAAAACAAGTTAAGAGCAGGAGACTGTTTAAACAGAAAATGAAGTCCAGAGTTCAGCCAGACTGTAAATTAAGCTGGAGGAGGGCATAGTTTTGTGAGAGGTTTCCCTATCTGGTAGATGAGTCACATAGGACAGGGGGAACTGTCAGGAGTGATATTTACACAGGCAGTGCAGGTCTCTGCCTGTGACAGGGCAGAGTCTGTCCAGAGCTAAAGGGGATCTCCCCTGCTGTTTCTGCACCTGCGGGTCCGCAGCAGATTCTGCTGAGTTGTACAGTACCTTTATTTCCTGTGGAAATAAAAAAAAAGCTGTGCACATGCTGCGGTTTTTTCCACGCGGTTTTGCTGCGGTTTACAAACCACAGCATGTCAATTGCTTGGTGCAGAAACGCTGCAGTTTTACACCTCATCCATTATAAGGTGTAAATCCGCAGGGCAAAACCGCAGATAAACCGCAGGACTTTGGTCCTGCGGATTTACCTGCGGTTTTCTCTACAAAATCCGCACACCCAAAAAACTACGTGTGCACATAGCCTTACGAGAATTGTGCAAGTCTCTCGCAAGTGGGTATGAGCCCTTAAGCCCCCGTTACACGCTGTAAAGTCACTGATTTTGTGACGTTGCAGCGATATTGCTAGCGATATCGCTACATGTGATACTTACCTCCGACCGGCTCCCCCGCTGGTTATCGCTGGTCGCGCGAGAAGCTGCTGGATCATTCCTCGTCGGCCACTTCCTGCGGCGCTTCCTGCTGTGACGACGAGCGACGCGTGGAGCCGGGCGGGAGGACGCAGGATCGCTGCGTCTGACAGGTAAGTAGCGACCCCCGTCCCCAGCGATGTCGCTGGTGAGATCTGCCTGTGTGGCAGCTCACTAGCGACCACCTAGCGATGCACCAGCAATCCTGACTGCGTCATATCGCTGGTCGGGATCGCTGGTGCATTGCTAGGTGTAACGGTACCCTTAGGGTTGGGATCAGGATTAGGGTTAGGGTTGGGATGTATTGTAAGGGATTCCAAGGATTGTAATTAATAAGAAAATGCTCACAGAAGAACTGAATTTACTTAAATTGATTTACTTAATAAGTGATAATAAACAGTATAAACTATAAATACACATGCATCGATCAGAAATGAGCATTATTCATACGTTACATTATTCAGATAGAAGTCCACTACTCATCCTCCAGGAAGCAAAAGAGACAGAAGCACATGTGTCCTAGTTCCTTGTGTCCAGCTAAAAAAAAAACGGTTTGTCCAGCCCCACTGTGTGGAGAATGATGTCACAAGTCTATTGTCCATTGAATAAAATACACATCCCCTCAATAATGAAAACCTGTTTTACCAGTACGTGGCAGAATACAGGAAGCTGGAGGAGGGGGCCTCATGTGTGCCACATGGCATAATACCAGCAAGCTGGAGGAGGGGCTTCTGAGCACATTTGGGGGAATTATACTGTATTTAGATATATATAATTAGTAAAATAATTAATTGGACTGTTAAAACCATTAAAAATATCTTGTACTATGCATTCCACCCCTGGTTTCAATCACTTTAATTAATTAACCTGCCACTAAACTATACCATTTTTTTTTTTTTTTTAATTTGTTTATTAATTAAACCACAAACAAAGTATTCAGCATACATACTTGCATATGGTGATAAGTACTGTATAGAATATATATATTTCACATAACATTAAATGCAAAGCAAAATGTGCATACCGGTTTACATACGGGATAAAACATAATGTCAATTAAATTACACAAGCCTTTATATTATTGCTCAAGTAATAAAACCTATCTAACTTTCTAAACCATAACTATAATAACTACAAAACTACTATTTCGCAGCCTGATTCCACACAATCAACTATTTATCATGTGACGTCTCCGCTCTACAGAGTAAGATGAGAGAAAATCCACCTCTCTCAGATCTTCTCAAATTTACCCGGCATTCTCTGTTTCGATACAGCGTACGCTCATATGGGATAATTGAATTCACCAAATCAATCCAAATCTTAAGGGAATGGTATGAGCCTCCCATCCACCGCAGTGCCAGTACCTTTCATGCCATAAATAGCGTCTCCTGCAAAAAAATCCCAGCATAGTGACCCCATGTCTCCTCATCCCATACCCCAAGCAAACAAACCAGTGGTTCAAGAGGAACAGGAGCTTGTACCAGGGAAGTTAATAATGACATCGCCTCCTTCCAATATTGTGAGATAATAGGACACTGCCAGATCATGTGAATAAAGTCTGCATCTAATGAATGACATCTTAAACATTCCGATGATTGGAATCGGCCTATCTTAACCCCTTTCCAACCGCTGGCGGGATAGTACGTCAGCGGTCGGACTCCCCTGCTTTGAGGTGGGCTTCGGCAGTGAGCCCACCTCAAAGCCGCGACATGTCAGCTGTTATGAACAGCTGACATGTGCCTGCAATAGGCGCGAGCAGAATCACCGGCCGCCCGCGCCTATTAATTAGTTAAATCCAGCTGTCAAGCGCTGACAGCGGGCATTTAACTAGCGTTTCCGGCCGCCAGGCCGGAAATGAGCTCATTGCCGACCCCCGTCGTGATCGGGGGTCGGCGTCACATTTCCTGGACAACCAGAGGTCCGGGTGGTCGGCGCTGAAAGCACTGCAGCAAATCTGCTACATATGGGCGATTTGCTCATCGCCCATATGTAGCAGAGCTGATCAAGTTGTGCATGCTTCAAGCCTCCTATGGAGGCTATTGAAGCATGCCAAAATTTAAAAAAAAATGTTTAAAAATTAAAAAATTAAAAAAACCTAAAAGTTCAAATCACCCCCCTTTCGCCCCAATCAAAATAAAACTATTAAAAAAAATCCCACATACACATATTAGGTATCGTCGCATTCAGAATTGCCCAATCTATCAATTAAAAAAGCATTAACCCAAGCGCTACACAGCGTAACGAGAAAAAAATTAAAAACGCCAGAATTACGTTCTTTGGTCGCCTCGACATTGCATTAAAATGCAATAATGGGCGATCAAAAGAACGTATCTGCACAAAAGTGGTATCATTAAAACATCAGCCCGGCATGCAAAAAATAAGCCCTCACTCGACCCCAGATGAATGAAAATGAAGACGCTACGGGTCTTGGAAAATTGCGCTTTTTTTTTTTTTTTTAAGCAAACTTTATTTTTTTTCACCACTTAGTTAAAAGAGAACATAGACATGTTTGGTGTCTATGTACTCGAAATGACCTGGAGAATCATAATGGTAGGTCAGTTTTTGTAGTTATTGAACCTAGCAAAAAAGCCAAGCAAAAAACAAGTGTGGGATTGCACTTACAGTACAGGACATGCTAAAACCAGTGATGTCATATTCAAAAGTACAACTCATACCGCAAAAAATAAGCCCTTACATGGCCATATTGACTGAAAATAAAAAAGTTATGCCTCTGGGAAGGAGGGGAACGGAAAACGAAAAATCGAAAAAAGCTTCGGGGGGTTAAGAGGATAAAGAGTCGAGTTGGAGTCAGATATGATTGGTTTATGATATATAGCTGTATCATTCTGTTATTAATAGACGGAGACACCCCAATCGGAGACTCCAAAATTTCTTCCCACTCCTCTCCTTGTATATCAGGGATGAGCCTTTCACATTTCCCTTTAATTGAGTTTATGGCGAATTCTGCCCCTACTGACAGCATGTATGTATACAGAGAGGAGATGAGACCCTGGGGACCCTGCGATTTAAGGATTCCTATCAAGGGTATAGACGAAATGGCATTGTTTACACCTACACATCTCATGTGTGACTGAAAGGCCGATCTTAATTGCAAATAGCGGAAGAATTGGGATCTCGGGACATCGCATTTAACCTGTAATTGTTCAAAAGACAACAAAGTTCCATGATCATGCAAATCGCCTATCGAGGAGACATTGTGTTGAGTCCAGAATTCAGCGGACAGGTGTTCAAGTAGTCCTGGAAGATAACTATTATTCAAAAGGGCATTATAGCTACAATGTCCACAAATCCAATCACCCTCTTAATCTGTCTCCACACTGATCGTGCCAGACGAAGTAGGGGCAGCAAACGGGGGACATTTATTTTCCCCAATTCCCGAAAGCCCAATAGGCAATTAGCATGTGCGGCATGAAGCAGGTGATTTTCAGAGTTAGGGAGATAATTACCGGGCATCCACTTACTTATAGCTCTGGCCTGTCCAGCCAGATAATATAGAAAAAGTTCTGGTAACACTGCCTCCCCCCTTTTAGGTCTTTGCAGGGTGGACAGCTTGAGTTTGGGCCTAGTTTTCCTCCTTATAAAGGATGTAATTTGGGAGTTCAAATTCGCAAAGAAGGACTTGGGAGTAATATCATTTTGATTAAGTTAATGCGTCTGGCTATAGACAGCGGGAGTTTACTATAAATTGTGAATTTAACTTTAACCATCTCTAGCAATGGGTGTATGTTAAGCCGTAAATCAAGCATGCTGCTTTGGGATATATGGACACCCAGATTTTTAAAACTGGGGACAATAGACAATGAGGAGAGAGTCTCAAGTCGTGGCATCGGAGCATGGGAGAGAGGTATCAGGGCAGATTTCTCCCAATTTATATGCAAGCCGGAGTGTTTACTAAATTTATTTATAGTGGCAATCACTCGTGTCAGGGTTTCCTCCACTCTATCCATAAATATCACCATTTCGTCAGCATATAAGCCCATAGTGTCTACCCGATAAGCTATTTCTATGCCCTCAATATTAGAAGATCTTATGCAAATTGCCAATGCCTCGATCGCAAGAGCAAAAAGGGCCGGGGAAAGGGGACACCCTAGACGTGTTCCCCTATGTAGTGAAAAGGACCCAGATATGGAACTATTTACAATGACATGAGCTTTAGGTTTCATATATTTTTATTATTTATTTATAAAGCACCATTGGTTCCATGGTGCTGTACATAAGAAGGGGTTACATACAAATTATAGATGTCACTTACAGTAAACAAACTAACAATCAGACTGATATAGAGAAGAGAGAGGACCCTGCCCTTTCGGCCTTACATGCTACAGGATGGTGGGGAAGGAGACGGTAGGTTGGGGGGTTGCAGCAGCTCCAGTAATTATGAGGCGGTAGCTCCAGTAGTGGTGAGGAGGCAGCGGGGATCATTGCAGGCTGTAGGCTATCCTGAAGAGGTGGGATTTCAGGTTCCGTCTGAAGGATCCGAGTGTGGATGATAGCCGGACGTGTTGGGGCAGGGAATTCCAAAGGATGGGGACTATTCGGGAGAAGTCTTGGAGGCGGTTGGGTGAGGAGCGAATAAGTGTAGGAGAGAAGGAGGTCTTGGGAGGACCGGAGATTACTTGAAGGAAAGTATCGGGAGATTAGTTCAGAGATGTATGGAGGAGATAGGTTGTAGATGGCCTTGTAGGTCAGTATTAGTAATTTGAATTGGATATGCTGAGGGAATGGGAGCCAGTGAAGAGATTTGCAGAGGGGAGAAGCGAAGGAGTAGCGAGGAGAGAAATGAATTAGTCGGGCGGCAGAGTTGAGGATGGACTGGAGAGGTGCAAGGGTGTTATCAGGGAGGCCACTGTTATGAACGAGTCACCGTAGGAGGCAAAAACAGAAATGCTAGCCAAGTCCAGAAAACCAGAGAAGTTGGCAGCTATCGGATTGCAGACCCCTGAAACCTATCAACAACAACTAGCAGTAGCCGTGGGGGGTTCCTACGGTGCCCTAGACCCCTCGATCACAGCCGGAGAACTACATAGCCTAAAGACAGAAAGGGAAATCTAAACTGCCCCAGAGCAGACCCCAAAGCAATAGGCAGCCCCCAACAAATAATGACGGTGAAGCAAGAAGAAAAAACACTAACACAGATAGAAAGATAGACTGAGAAAATGATGGGGACCAAGCTAACTAGATAGGACAGGATAGAAAAGCTGCTGTCTGCAATCCGCCAAAAACCCTATCAAAACAAGAGCCAACAGACTGACAGGGAAAAAGGTCCTGAAGACTCTAGGCTTCAAAAAGACTATGTCAGTACTCAGGTATTTTCTGAAGATAGAGCAAAAAGACACAAAGGAATTCAGCTCATCCCAGCAGGGAATGGCAGAATCCAGAAAAGCAAGGCAAAATAAAACCAAAACACAAATGCAAAAAGCAAGGCAGAAAACTTAGCTTTTGAGGAGCAGGAATCAGACTGGTCTCCTAGAATCCCTCAGAGAAATCACCAGCGAGGCAGAAGGGCGTCGTGTTATGAATGAGTCTCACCGTAGGAGGCAAAAGCAGAAATACAAGCTAAGTCCAGAAAACCAGAGAAGTTGGCAACTATCAGAATGCAGACCCCTGAACCTATCAACACAACTAGCAGTAGCTGTGGGGGGTTCCTACGATGCCCTAGACCCCTCGATCACAGCCAGAGAATTACATAGGCCTAAAGAAAGAAAGGGGAAATCTAAACTGCCCCAGAGCAGACCCCAAAGCAATAGGCAGCCCCCAACATATAATGACGGTGAAGCAAGATGAAAATACTAACACAGACAGAAAGATAGACTGAGCAAAGACGGGGCCCAAAACTACCTAGATAGGAAAGGACAGGAAGGCTGCTGTCTGCAATCTGCCAAAACCCTATCAAAGACATAAGCCAACAAGCTGATATGAAAAAGGCCCTGAAGCAGCTAGGCTTCAAAAACTAAATCAGCACTCAGGTATTTTCAGAAGACAGAGCTAAATGAATTCAGCACACCCCAGCAGGGAATGGCAGAAATCCAGAAAAACAAAGCTAAACAAAGTCAAAGCACCAAAGCAAAAGGCCGAGCAGCAAACTTAGCTTTAGAGGAGCAGGAATTCAGACTGGTCTCCAAGGATCCCACAGAGAAATCACCCGCAGGGCAGAAGGGCATCGGCAGCCTTACATCCAGTCAGTAACTCCACTCAGCCAGTCATCATCATCAGCCTCAGGTGTTTGATAATCAGGCTCACTACCTTTCTTTACCAGAAGAGGGAGTTCCTCGGGCCTCAGTAATGAAGGGAAAATGAACTCACAACAGTACCTCCCCCTTGAGGAGGGGTCACCGAACCCTCAACTACGCCACCAGGGCGATCAGGGTGAGCCCGATGAAAGGCACGCACCAATCTTTTGGCATGAATATCAGAGGCAGAGACCCACGAATTATCCTCCTGACCATAACCCTTCCACTTAACCAAATACTGGAGTCTCCGTCTAGCCAGACGGGAATCCAGTACTTTCTCTACCTCATATTCCATGTTACCTTCAACCAATACAGGGTCTGGAGGTGCCACCCCCGGAACAACAGGTTCAACAAACCTCTTCAACAAAGATTTATGGAACACATTATGGATTTTAAATGTGACAGGAAGAGCCAAACGAAAAGAGACCGGATTAATAATCTCCACAATCTTGTAAGGTCCAATAAATCTAGGCTTAAACTTAGGAGAAGCCACCTTCATAGCAATATTTTTTGATGATAACCACACCATATCACCAACCTTAAACTGGGGACCAATGGTCCTATATCGGTTGGAAAACCGCTGGGCCTTTTCCTGGGAGAGAGAGAACTTATCCACCACTTGGTCCCAGATCTGGTGCATTCTCTCCACCACAGTGTCAACACCTGGGCAGGCAGAGGGCTCCACCTGCCCTGAAGAAAATCGAGGATGAAACCCAAAGTTACAAAAAAAAGTAAATTCAGCCAAGGGCAAAAATGAAACCCAATCATCCTGATCAGCAGAAATAAAACATCTCAAATATGACTCCAAGGTCTGGTTTGTTCTCTCTGTCTGCCCAATGGTCTGAGGGTGAAAAGCAGAGGAGAAGGACAACTGAATTCCCAGCCTGGAACAGAAAGTTCTCCAAAATCTAGACACAAACTGGACTCCTCTGTCAGATACAATGTTCTCAGGAATCCCGTGCAAACGAACCACCTGTTGTAAAAACAGGGGCACCAACTCAGAGGAAGACGGCAACTTAGGGAGTGGTACAAGATGAACCATCTTAGAGAACCTATCACAAATCACCCAAATAACAGTCATCCTCTGAGAGACAGGCATATCAGAGATGAAATCCATTGAAATATGGGTCCATGGCCTCTTGGGGACAGGCAAAGGCATCAACAACCCACTAGAGCGAGAACACGATTTAGACCGGGAGCACGTCCCACAGGACTGCACAAAATTCCTGACATCACGAGACAAGGAGGGCCACCAAAAAAAACGACTCACCAGATCTCTAGTACCAAAAATACCTGGATGACAAACCAAAGCAGAGCAATGAACTTCAGACATCACTCTCTTTTTCCACTGGTCAGGAACATACAACTTTCCACTGGGACAACGCTCAGGTTTGTCCTCCTGGAACTCTTCCAGAGCACGTCTCAAATCGGGCGAGATGGCAGAAAGAACTACCCCTTCGCCTAAGATGGTAGCAGGCTTGGTCACCACAGGAGAATCAGCAAAGAAGCTCCTAGAGAGGGCGTCTGCCTTGACATTCTTTGTTCCAGGAAAAAAAGAAACCACAAAATCAAAACGTGTAAAAAACAAGGCCCACCTAGCCTGTCTAGGGTTCAAGCGCTTAGCCGACTCTAGGTAAATCAAATTCTTGTGGTCAGTGAGGACCACGACTTGATGCTTAGCTCCCTCCAACCAATGTCTCCACTCCTCAAATGCCCATTTCATGGCCAACAGTTCCCTATTCCCCACATCATAGTTATGTTCAGATGGAGAGAACTTTCGGGAAAAAAAAGCACAGGGATTCATTTTAGAAGTTACAGGATCCTTTTGGGACAAAACAGCTCCTGCACCAATCTCAGAAGCATCCACCTCTACCTGGAATGGAAGTGAGACATCAGGTTGCCGCAAAACCGGGGCGGAGGTGAATCTTCGCTTCAGCTCCTGAAAGGAAGAAACAGCCTCCGGAGACCAATTTAACACATCAGCACCCTTTTTAGTCAAATCAGTCAATGGCTTGGCAATACTAGAAAATTTTGCTATAAATTTCCGATAAAAATTAGCAAAACCCAAAAACTTCTGGAGGGCCTTCAAAGAAGTGGGCTGAACCCAATTGTGAATGGCCTGTACCTTGGCCGGGTCCATTTCAATAGTTGACGGGGACAAAATCCCAAAAAGGAAATCCTCTGTACTCCAAAAAGGCATTTAGATCCTTTGACACACAGGGAATTCTCCCTCAAGATCCGGAACACAGTCCGAACATATTCCACATGAGAATCCCAATCCTTGGAGAAGATCAAAATATCATCCAGATAGATAATCAAAAATTTATCGACAAAATCTCGGAAAATATCGTTCATGAAGCACTGGAAGACAGAAGGGGCATTAGTGAGCCCAAAAGGCAACACCAGGTACTCAAAATGTCCCTCCGGAGTATTAAACGCCGTCTTCCATTCATCCCCATGCTTAATGCGGATAAGATTATACTCCCCCCTGAGGTCAAGCTTGGTAAACCAGCAAGCACCTTTAACTCTGGAAAATAGATCAGAAATCAGGGGTAACGGATACTGATATTTAACAGTAATTTTGTTGAGGGCACGATAATCAATACAAGGTCTTAATGATCCATCCTTTTTGGCTACAAAAAAAAAACCGGCACCTAAGGGTGACGAGGATGGTCTAATATGACCCTTCTCCAACGCCTCCTTAATATAGGATGCATAGCCTCGTGCTCGGGTACAGATAAATTGAAGAGCCGACCCTTGGGAAATTTACACCCCGGGCTCAGTTCAATTGCACAGTCATAACTCCTATGAGGAGGCAGAGACGCAGACTCATTCTCACTAAATACATCATAAAAGTCCGCCAAATAATCAGGAACATCATGCGACTGAGGAGAGGTGGAAAACACCGGAGCCTCACTAAAGGCACACCGACAACCCCAACTCACCACAGACACGGATTTCCAATCCAACACTGGATTATGAATCTGTAACCAGGGAAACCCCAGAACAATAGTATCATGCAGATTATGCAACACCAAAAATCTGCAATTTTCTTGATGGTCTGGGGCGACCCGCATTACCACCTGGGTCCAAAACTGAGGTTTATTTTTAGCCAAAGGAGTAGCATCAATCCCCCTCAAAGGGATAGGCGTCTGCAGAGGTGTCATCGGAAATCCACAACATTTAGCAAAATCCAAGTCCATTAGGTTTAGGGCTGCTCCCGAATCCACAAAAGCCTTGGCGGAAAATGTGGACAGGGAGCAGATCAGAGTAATAGCCAGAAGAAACTTAGGTTGAACACCCCCAACAGAAAACGTGTGTGCAAAGCGTTTCTCTTGTTTAGGACAGACAGAAATAATATGCGAGGCATCTCCACAGAAAAAACACAACTTATTACGCCTTCTGAACTCCTGACGCTGCTCTCTGGAAAAAACTCTATCACATTGCATAGGTTCAGACATTTGTTCAACAGGTGGCAACACCTCTCGTGCAGCTTTGCGTTCGCGCAAACGCCGATCAACCTGAATGGCTAATGACATAGAATCGTCAAACCAGAGGGAACAGGAAATCCCACCATAGTATCTTTTACTGCTTCTGACAACCCCTTCCGAAAGAGAGCAGCCAAGGCATTATCATTCCAGGTAGTAAGTACTGCCCACTTTCGGAATTTTTGACAGTACAATTCTGCAGAATCACGACCCTGGCTCAATGCCAGCAGGGTCTTTTCAGCCTGATCAATGGCATTAGGTTCGTCATACAACAACCCCAAAGCTTGAAAGAATGCGTTCACATTAGTCAGAATAGGATCATCTGGTTTCAAAGAAAACGCCCAATCCTTGGGATCGCCACGCATCAAAGAGATGACAATTTTAACCTGCTGCGTGGAGCTCCCTGTCGAGTTAGGCTTCAAGGCAAAAAATAATTTACAATTATTTTTGAAATTCAAAAATTTAGACCGATCCCCAAAAAATATATCAGGTGTAGAAATCTTTGGTTCAGCAGCATGTGAATGAGCAAGGTAGGCGGAAATTCCCCGCACTTCCGCAGCGAGCTGCTCCACACGATCAGACAATTGCTTTATCTCCATTGAGAGAAAAAAAAATTCCCCCTACGGCCTCAGAGATATAGAGGAAAAAATATACACACTTTTTTTTTTTTTTTACAATTCTTTCCTGCTATTGAGTACCCTAGGATCTGCGGTATGGCGGGTGATTCTGTTATGAATGAGTCACCGTAGGAGGCAAAAGCAGAAATACAAGCTAAGTCCAGAAAACCAGAGAAGTTGGCAACTATCAGATTGCAGACCCCTGAACCTATCAACACAACTAGCAGTAGCCGTGGGGGGTTCCTACGATGCCCTAGACCCCTCGATCACAGCCAGAGAATTACATAGGCCTAAAGAAAGAAAGGGGAAGTCTAAGCTGCCCCAGAGCAGACCCCAAAGCAATAGGCAGCCCCCAACATATAATGACGGTGAAGCAAGATGAAAATACTAACACAGACAGAAAGATAGACTGAGCAAAGACGGGGCCCAAAACTACCTAAACTACCTAGATAGGAAAGGACAGGAAGGCTGCTGTCTGCAATCTGCCAAAACCCTATCAAAGACATAAGCCAACAAGCTGATATGAAAAAGGCCCTGAAGCAGCTAGGCTTCAAAAACTAAATCAGCACTCAGGTATTTTCAGAAGACAGAGCTAAATGAATTCAGCACACCCCAGCAGAGAATGGCAGAAATCCAGAGAAACAAAGCAAAACAAAGTCAAAGCACCAAAGCAAAAGGCCGAGTAGCAAACTTAGCTTTAGAGGAGCAGGAATTCAGACTGGTCTCCAAGGATCCCACAGAGAAATCACCCGCAGGGCAGAAGGGCATCGGCAGCCTTATATCCAGTCAGTAACTCCACTCAGCCAGTCATCATCATCAGCCTCAGGTGTTTGATAATCAGGCTCACTACCTTTCTTTACCAGAAGAGGGAGTTCCTCGGGCCTCAGTAATGAAGGGGAAAATGAACTCACAACAGCGTCGGCTGCCTTATATCCAGTCAGCAATTCCCGTCACCCAGTCATCTTCTACCAGCTCAGGTGTTTGGTAATCAGCCTCACTACCTTCCTTCACCAGAAGAGGGAGTTCATCAGACCTCAATGGTGAAGGGGGAAAATGAACTCATAAAAGGCCACAGAAAAGGATGTTGCAGTAGTTGAGGCGGGAGATGAAGGCATGCACAAGTAGTTTAGTGGGTTGAGGAAGGGACTGATTCTGGAAATATTTTTGAGCTGGAGGTGACAGGAGGTGGAGAGAGCTTGGATGTGCGGTTTGAAGGACAGGGCAGAGTCAAGGATTACTCCGAGGCAGCAGACCTCCGGTACAGGGGAAAGCGTGATGTCAATTGTTATAGAAAGGTCGGGTAGGGAAGATCTGTGGGATGGGGGAAAGATGATTAGTTCAGATTTTTCCACATTGAGTTTGAGGAAGCGAGAGGCGAAGGAGGATATGGCTGATAGACACTCTGGGATTCTGGAGTGCAGAGAGCTGACGTCTGGGCCAGAGCGGTAGATCTGAGTATCATCGGCATAAAGGTGGTACTAGAATTCATGGGACTTTATGAGTTGCCCCAGGCCGAGTGTATAGATTAAGAGTAGGGGTCCTAGAACAGAGCCTTGGGGGACTCCAACAGAGAAAGAGTGGGATGAGGAGGTAGTGTGGGAGTGGGAGACACTGATTGTGCGGTTGGAAAGGTATGAGGAGATCCAGGATAGGGCGAGGTCTTTGATGCCAAAGGAGGGGAGGATCTGTAGTAGGAGGCAGTGGTCAACTGTGTCAAAAGCAGAGGACAAGTCTAGAAAGAGTATAGAGTATTGTCCGTTAGCTTTGGCTATGAGTAGGTCGTTGGTAATTTTGGTCAGGGCTGTCTCAGTGGAATGATGGGGGGTGGAAGCCAGATTGTAGATTGTCAAAGAGCAAGTTAGATGAGAGGTGGGAGGAAAGTTCAGTGTGGACATGCTGCTCCTGGAGTTTAGAAGCGAATGAGAGCAGCGATATTGGGCAATAGCTGTTGGATCGAGGGTTGGCTTTTTAAGGATAGGCATGATTGTGGCATGTTTGACAGCAGAAGGGAAGGTACCAGAAGGTAATGATAGGTTGAAGAGGTGGGTTAAGGATGGGATAAGAGTGGTGGTGATGTTGGGGAGGAGGTGGGATGAGATCGGGTCAAGTGCACAAGTGGTGAGGTGTGATTTAGAGAGAAGATGAGCAAACTCCCATTCAGTGATGTTAGATAAGGAGGTTATAGGGTTTGGGCATAGGTCTGGTATACAAAGGGGTTGTGGTGGTTGAGCAATAAAGACTTGCCGTGTTTGGTCTATCTTGTTTTTGAAGTGTGCAGCAAAGTCCTCGACAGAGATTAGGGAAGTCGGAGGGGGCAGTGGTGGGCGGAGGAGGGAGTTAAAAATATTGAACAACTGTTTGGGGTTGTGGGATAAGGAAGATACAAGGGATGTAAAGTAGGCCTGTTTAGCAGAGGTGAGGGCAGATTTGAATGCAAGTGTTGCTTGTTTGAGTGCAATGAAGTCGTCTTGCGAATGCGTTTTCTTCCAGCGCCGTTCTGCAATTCTGGATGCTTGCAATATATTAACCCATTTTAGAAACCTGTCACCAAATACATATTTTTGAAAACATGCATAGAGGAAAGGCCATTCAAGGGAGTCAAAAGCCTTGGCCGCATCTAGCTATGCCAATGCCCATTTATTGTCTGGTACCAGACAGCTATATTGGACCACTGACTGGACTCGTCTAATAATGGAAGTGCTCTTACCAGGCATAAAACCGGTTTGGCCAGGGTGTATACGTTCCAGTATAATTGAGTTCAACCTGGTGGCCAGGATTTTCGTAAAAATCTTATAGTCCTCATTCACTAATGATATGGGGCGATAAGATCCACAGTGTCACGCTCGCGCCTTGGCTGAGTGGCGCGAGCCGGGGGGTTGTGGCCCCACTGTGCCACAAACCAGACTACCCTGGAAGGGGCGTAACTACGGCAGCTACCTCGGTCTTCACTGGAGCCTCAGATGGTGAGGTCAGGCTTGTGCGGCAGGTAGCTGCCGGGTGCCACTCCAGGGTGGACACAGGACAGGCGAGCACGGTGTAAGAAAGGACAGGTAGGGACCTGTTCACACAGCAGGTGCAGGTGTAGGTGTAGGCATGAGGGAGTGGTGTATGTTGGAACAGGATTTGGACCAGTTCACAGAGGAGGTGCAGGTACGGATATAGGCAGGAGTGCGGAGTAGGCGGAGCCGCAGGAGTGCGGAGTAGGCTGGGCTGCAAGGGAGTCGTGCAGGCAGAGCGGCTAGGGAGCCGAGCAGGCAGAGCTGCAAGGGTGCAGATGCGCAGACAGAGCTGCAAGGGTGCAGATGCACAGACAGAGCTGCAAGGGTGCAGATGCACAGACAGGGAGGACACAAGGAAAGACACAGCAGGGAAGGAAGCCACAGACAAGGAGAAAGGTAGACTAAGGTAGGACAGAGTACAGACAGGGTACTGGGACAAGACTCAAGGGCCAGGATATTCAGCCTCCTGGCAGGCAGACAAAGAACACAAAGCAAGGCTAAGAGTATTCCTACAGAGAAGGAGATACACAGAACAGGGCCTGGCTTCCTCAGCAGCAAGACACTAACTGAGTATAGACATTGCACAGGCAATGTTTCAGTGGGTGTGGTGGAACTAAATAGTCAAGGGCTCTAGGTGATTGGTCAGGGATAGATTAGACAGGTGAACCCTGACTGCATAAGAACCAGAGAGTTCTGGCGCCGCCCCCTATACACACATAGCCAGGAAACTTACAGAAGAGCAGAGGCACAGAGCACAGGGCTGGCAATAGACAGAATTCACAGCATGACCCGGAGCAGTGAGTAAGTTGATGTGCGGGGGATGGGAGGCCATGCAGTGACGCCAGCAGGGTTGTTACACACAGTCTAAAGGGTCCTTCCCCTCCTTTTTAAGCACTATCATATTAGCCTCGTAGAAGGACTCCGACATGGATCCCCCTTCCCAAATCCCCCGAAACACCAGCAACAAAAGTGGCACTAATATCTCCCGGTATTTCCTGTATAATTCGATGGGAAACCCATCTGGTCCAGGGGCCTTCCCGGAGGCCATGTCCATTATGGTGTTCTCTGTCTCCTTCAGAGTGAATTCAGCATCCATAAAGGCTCGCTGGGAAGGGCTTAGTGTGGGAAATGTTATATCTGACAGGTAGTCTAGACACTCCTAGCTGTCAACGTCATTTTTAGAGTTGTACAATGATCTATAATAATCATGAAAACAGCTTAGTATTTCTTCAGTTGAGGATACAAAAGTACCATCTACGTTGCAAATCTGTAATATTGTATTATTAGTATTATGTTGACGCACCGTAGGCCAAGAATTTACTTGCCTGATTCCCCAACTCGAAATAGGATTGACGGGCAAAAAATAATTTACGCTTGGATTTTGTGTCTGTGTTGAGTATATAACCTTTGAGCAGTCAACCACTCCACCCTATTACCACTAGTCTGATCAGATATGTAAGCGGCCTCCGAATCTTTCAAACGTTGCTCCATCTCATCATCCTCCTTTGATGTCACCCGTTTGATGTAAGAAATCATAGAGAATAAGCAACCTCTCAAATATGCCTTAAGGGCATCTCAAAATAAATTAATATTGCGGGGTTCAGGGTGGGACGAGACGAAGCAATGTAACTGATCGATCGTTCTGTCGGGTGATTCCACCAACTTCAACCAGAAGGGGTTCAATTTCCATACCACCCTGTTATTTAGCAGTCCGTATTTAAGTTTAAGAATGACCGGCCTATGATCTGAAATCCCCCTACTGCCATGTTCTATATTATCCACCCACACTACTAGACCGCTGGATCCAAATATATAATCTATGCGCGACAAGTAGTGCTTAGTGGATGACTGGCAAGTATATTTGCTCGTCTCAGGGTGTCACGTTCTCCATAGATCCAGACATCCACTACCTTCCATAAGCTGTGACAGTTGGGATGTAGTCGGCAGGGGGGTCTCTCCCTGTATCATATCACCCAAACTCAGTCTGTCAAGATGATTATTCATGACCAGGTTGAAATCCCCCATGCAGAGGACATCTGCATTTGGATAGTTCAGGGCAAAACTCATTGCCTTCTGGAGAATTGATATATTAGCTGGGGGGGTTATAAATACACAAAATAAAGTATTTCCTAGAGTTAGTACATGCACAAATACGAAATGCTCCTCGGGATCCCTCCGGGCCTCCCTGGCCTCCCACCTAACGTCCTTATGTATCAGTAGTGAAACCCCCCTTGAATAGCTGGAATGGAATGCATGAATGAACCATTGTGCCCACGGTTTTTGCACACTGTCTCTGGTCAGGTGTGTCTCAACTAAGGCCACAATGTGAGGGCGATATTGCCTAATCTGTGAGAACACCTTAATTTTATTCCAAGGGGTTTTAACCCCTTTACCCCCAAGGGTGGTTTGCACATTCATGACCGGGCCAATTTTTACAATTCTGACCACTGTCCCTTTAGAAATGCTTCCATGGATCCCGGTGATTCTGTCCTTGTTTTCTCGTGACATATTGTACTTCATGTTATTGTTAAAATTTCATTGATATAACTTGCGATTATTTGTGAAAAAAACGGAAATTTGGCAAAAATTTTGAAAATGTCGCAATTTTCCAACTTTGAATTTTTTATGCCCTTAAATCACAGCGCTATGGCACACAAAAAACATAATAAATAACATTTCACATATGTTTACTTAACATCAGCACAATTTTAGAACCAACAATTTTTTGTTAGAAAGTTATAAGGGTTAAAAGTTGACCAGCGATTTCTCATTTTTGCAACACCATTTTATTTTTACCGACCACATCACATTTGAAGTCACTTTGAGGGGTCTATATGATAGAAAATACCCAAAAGTGATACCATTCTAAAAATTGCACCCATCAAGGTGCTCAAAACCGTTTGGAGAGCCCCGATGTGTGCCTAAACAGTGGAAACCCCCCACAAGTGACCCCATTTTGGAAACTAGACCCCTCAAGGAACTTCTCTAGATATGTGATGAGAACTTTGAACCCCCAAGGGCTTCACAGAAGTTTATAACGTACAGCCGTACAATTAAAAAATCATATTTTTTCCACAAAAATGATCTTTTCACCCCCCAATTTTTATTTTCCCAAGGGTAGCAGGACCCAAAAAGTTATTGTGCAATTTGTCCTGAGTACGCTGATGCCCAATATGTGGGGGTAAACGACTATTTGGGTGCATGGCAGAGCTCTGAAGGGAAGTAGAACCATTTGACTTTTTTGGCTGGAATTGAGATCTGACGCCATGTCGCATTTGGAAAGCCCCTGATGTGTCAAAATGGTGGAAACCCCCCCACAAATGACACCATTTTGGAAACTAGACCCCCCAAGGAACTTATCTAGATGTGTGGTGAGCACTCGGAACCTCCAGTGGCATCACAGAAGTTTATAACGCCCGGGCGTGAAAAGAACAAAATCATATTTTTTCCACAAACATGTCCTGAGTACGCTGATACCTCATATGTGAGAGAAAACTACTGTATGGGCACACGTCGGGGCTCGGAAGGGAAGTAGTGACGTTTTGGAATGCAGACTTTGATGGAATGGTCTGTGGGTGTCATGTTGCTTTTGGAGAACCCCTGATGTACCTAAACTGTGGAAACCCCCTACAAGTGACCCCAGCTTGGAAACTAGACCCCCCAAGGAACTTATCTAGATGTGTGGTGAGCACTTTGAACTCCCCAGTGCGTCACAGAAGTTTATAACACCCGGGCGTGAAAATAAAAAAATCATTTTTTTTTTTTCGCAAAAATTATATTTTTGCCCCCAATTTTTATTTTTCCTAAGGGTAACAGGAGAAATTGGACCCCAAAAGTTGTTTTGCAATTTGACCTTATGTGCCTAAACAGTGGAAACCATTCCAATTCTAACTCCAACCCTAACCCCAACACACCCCTAACCCTAATCTCAGCCCTAGCCCTAGCCCTAACCCTAATGGGAAAATGGAAATAAATACATTTTTTTTTAAACTTTTATTATTTTTCCTTAACTAAGGGGGTGATAAAGGGGGGTTTGATTTACTATTTATAGCGGGTTTTTATGTTTGGCAGCTGTCACACGCTAAAAGACGCTTTTTATTGTAAAAATAGTTTTTGCATCACCACATTTTGAGAGCTATAATTTTTCCATGTTTTGACCCACCGAGTCATGTGAGGTCTTATTTTTTTGCGGGACGAGTTGTCGTTTTTATTGGTACCATTTTCGGGTACGTGACATTTTTTGATTGCTTTTTATTCCGATTTTTGGGATGCAGAATGAACAAAAAACAGCGTTTCATGAATTTCTTTTGGGGGTGTGTTTACACCGTTCCACGTGTGGTAAAATTGATAAAGCAGTTTTATTCTTCGGGTCAGTACGATTTCAGCGATACCTCATTTTTGTCATTTTTTTATGTTTTGGTGCTTTTATACAATAAAAACAATTTTATATAAAATAATTATTTTTGCATCACTTTATTCTGCGAGCTATAACTTTTTTATTTTTTTGCTGATGATGCTGTGTGGTGGCTCATTTTTTGCGGGACAAGATGACTTTTCAGCGGTACCATGGTTATTTATATCCGTCTTTTTATCGTGCGTTATTGCACTTTTTGTTCAGCGGTATGATAATAAAGAGTTGTTTTTTGCTTTGTTTTTTATTTTTATTTTTAAGGGGCTCGCTAAAGGGGTTAAATAATGGGACAGTTTTATACGATAGGTCGTTACAGATGCGGCAATACTAAATATGTGTATTTTTATTTTTTTTTATTTCCAAAACATGAATTTATTAGGGAATATTTTTTTTTTAAATTTATTTAGCAATTTTTTTTTTCATAAATTATTTTTACACGTTTTTTCTTTAACTTTATTACATTGTCCCGGGGGGACATCACTGTAATATGCCAGATCACTGATCTGACAGGTTGCACAGCACTCTGTCAGATCAGCGATGTGACAGGCGCTTCTGCAGGTTTTCTCAGAGCTTGCTCTCATCAGGCACTGAGAAAGACGCCTCCCTGCAGGCCCCTGAAGGTCCCCACCACCATATTGGATCCAAGGACCTGCAGGGAAGGAGGCCCCCAGAGCAGCGCAGCACATCGCGCTCGGTGTCTCAGGGAAGCATGGAGGGAGCCCCCTCCTTGCCGATGCTTCTCTAAACCCCCGGTACACTGCGATCATGTTTGATCGCAGTGTGCCAGGGGTTAATGTACTAGGGGCGGTCTGTTACTGCCCCTGACACATAGTACCGGGTGTCAGCTGTGATAAACAGCTGAAACCCGGCCGCGATCAGCGGCGCTCCCCCCGTGAGCGCCGCTGATCACGATGACGTACTATCCCGTCCCCGGTCATCGGGGCCCAGGTCCCGTGGATGGGATAGTATGTCACATGTCAGGAAGGGGTTAATACCCCTCACATTCCAGGTCATGCATATTATTTCAGACCCCATTTTTGCTTATCTGGATATGGTGCATATTAGTGCTCGAGCAAAATTTAGAGACATCACATAGATAACAGGACTGCTGTTGGCTGCGACTTCTACCTAAATAACAATTAAGACTAAAACTATTGAAAAAAAGAAAACAGAATAAGAACCTAATAATATAGGAGCAAATTTCCACGCCCCTATCAAAAAGCAAACAAGGGGATACCATCACTGAACTCAGTGTCCGGTATTGTTGGTAAACTGGATAACCGCCAAGAAAGCCCCTACTAGGCCTTGAATTGAAGGATTCAGGTTGACAGTGTGTACTAGGGTGACCGGATCTCATATGGGGGGGAAAAATGTCAGAATCTTGTTCGTCTGGACCCCACAAAACGATTCCCCTTTCCAGATATTGAGAGAGCCAAAATTTGAGCTCGATCAAACGACGTTAACCCGTGCCGCTCGTCGCTCAAAGTTTGAAAAAATCCAAATTGAGGTATTTTAAGATTTAGGTATTTTGCATAGTCTGTTAGACTATAAAGAATGTGACAACAACATTGCAGAAATAGCCCTGACCAAATTTTCGAACCATTTGTGGTATTTGAATGCAGAGTTGGTGGGATTATCGTTTTTTGATCCCACCATTACAGACAATGAAAAGTTGTTAATGGCTAATAAATTGCTCAGTAGCACAGATGAACCATCAGAGCACACTAACCTACATGAGTTGATAATTTTACATAGTTATCTAATCTATTCTAGAGCTTTTGTTAAAGTAGTTTTTGAAACGTCAGAATATAATGCTCGGCATTTGCTTACAACTTGCAGGACATATTGCTTTTGTTCTTCATCTTTTGTCAGAAGGTCGTTAAAGTCGGTTACTTCCTACCTCTTTTAATTTTTCTTTCCTAACTTTTGGATTTACAACCCATATCTAAATCTTAAAATACCTCAATTTGGATTTTTTCAAACTTTGAGCGACGAGCGGCACGGGTTAACGTCGTTTGATCGAGCTCAAATTTTGGCTATCTCAATATCTGGAAAGGGGAATCGTTTTGTGGGGTCCAGACGGACAAAATTCCAACATCGATTTTTTGCGGTCACCCTATTGTGTACATTAGGATTCCTTTGCAGGGGATCCCTTATGGGACCGCAGCCACTCAGTCGCCTCCGCTGGATATGTGAAAAACACGGAGGAACGCCCATGGACAGCCCTGAGCCAGGCCAGATAGATAATTGAATACATAATGTTCCTCTCCCTGAGCCGCTTCTTAATTTCGACGAATTGTGCCCGCTGTTTCTGAAGTTCCATGGGAAAATCGAGATCACAGCATTGTCAAACTTGATGGGGCTTTTTTGCCGTGCGAGACGCAGAATGGTATCTCTGTCTTTACAGTTGAGGAAACATGCCAGGAAAAGTCTAGGTGGGGCTCCCGGAGGAAGGGGTTTTGTAGGAACCCTATGAGCCCTTTCAACAGCGAATACTGAAGAGAATTCATCCCCCAGAGAGGCCTTGAGCCAGCACTCCAGAAACTGCTCAGGATGCTGACCTTCTGAGCGCTCCAGCAGACCGATGACATGGATATTATTCCGACACATTCTGTTCTCCAGTACGTCCGCCTTCTGTTTCCAGGCGTTCATAGAGCCTGCCACCTTTGTTAATTTGGCCTCCATAGGTGTGATGGTGTCCTCTACCTGGGACACTCTTGTCTCCACTTCCATAATGCGTCCCCGCATGGCTTTGCATATCTTGTCGAAGTCTCACCGCCTCAGTGTAAACGTCCTCTATTTTCCCAGTCAGGGATGTCGTAGTTAGGGAGATGGCCTGCATCAGCTGTTCAGATGCCTTTTTAAGGGTCAGCTCTCCCTGCTCATTCTCCTCCTCACCCCCAGAGGGACGATTTTTACGCTGAGCTTGTGAAGGGTTATTTCTGACCGTGCACTATCAGAGTGGTTGGGTTTGGCAAACTTTTGTAATTTTTCTGCTGCTGCTGATCCTTTAGATCGATTCATGATCAATGGCAGTGGGTGAGGGGAGTGCAGGTGTCCATGGCTGAGCATAAGAGTCCCTTCATCTTCTATTGCTGCCGCTGTTCAGGGCCTTACGCCATTTGGTTTCAAGCAGAAGCTTCTAGAGTTAGTTGTCCACTCGCTTGTAGGATTCACCCTGGTAATGGTTCAACAGCATCTGGGCTCAGTCTCAGCGCTCAATTGGACATCTTCAGTCTACGCACAAGACACAGACTGCTCTGTGTGAAAGTGAAATTCAAAATCATACCTGAAGAAGTTCCAAAGTCTTAGCAGAGTTAACTCAGTCCAAAGCAACAGTCCAAAATAACTCAGTCCAAAGCAACAGTCCAAGATAGATTAAGGCTGGTTTCACATTAGAGTTTTTTTGCGCAGCGCATCGTGTACGTCCATGCGCATGCGTCATGCGTACCTATGTTTAACATGGCGTGCGCATGGTCTTGCGTTTGCACATGTTCGTATGCATTTTCGTGCGCAAGCGTTTTTTCAAGGTGTGTGCCTAGGCGCGCCAGACGCAACCTGTTGCATTTTTGGGTCCACTGAAAGGCGTTAAATAATGCATGTGCACGCTTGCGCACGGAATGCGATAAAATAACGCATTAGTCTATGGGACATGGACATGCGTTCGTCTGCGTTTCCGTGCGCATGCATTTTTGGCTTAAAAATGTGTAGACACTGGTTTTAACCCCCTAGAGAACGAATGCGCATATAAAACGCAAATGCATGCAAAAACGCATGATGCGTTTTTTGCATGCGTTTCTATTGCGCACGATGCGCTGCGCAAAAAACGCTAATGTGAAATTAGCCTAACTTGTACTTAGTCCTGGTGGCGTGTTTTTCCACCCCTTGATCAAATGAATAAAACAGAATTACTGTAGGTTTGTTGGTCCAAATTAACTGTGCCCAGAATGACCTTTGAAATTTTCTACTGTAGCAAATATTTCTGTTCTAGATTATAACTACTAAATAGAATATATCATATGTGTATGGACTTATACACTGAAATAAATCATAATATCAAAATATCAGACACCAGTTATCAAACACATCAAATTCATGTAAATCACATTTGCATAATATTGATGATCATAATTACCAGTACAATCGTGTTAATTGAGACCACAAAATAATGTTACCACTAAATCAAAATCAGTAAAATTACATGTTTCCAAATTTTTTAAGGAAAACAGAACCGAAACCAATATTAACCCAGTTCTAGCAAATTATTATTTTTGCATCATAATATACACATTATATCGACACACACTCTGGCTTCACCTAATGCATTTATTCAGTAAGCAGGAGAGATTCTCATTTACATATAGACAAACACACACTTTTGGGTAACCATACATTTGTATTGCAGGCTGATACCATATTCAGGTATAGGTGCAAAGTTATACCAAGAAGAATAGACTGACATCAACAAGCAAATATTCACTGAAATCATTTCTTTAACATATACGTTCTTCAAAACCCAAAATGCACGGGAGCTCCCAAAAAATAATGAAAAAATGTGAAATATTCAGGATTGAGAGTCCTCAGTAGTTGATACCTTTTAATGGCTAACTGAAAAGATGGTAACACATTGCAAGCTTTCCAGACTACTCAGGTCTCTTCATCAGGCTAGACTAATACAAAATCTGAAGTCACATATTTATGCACAATACAGCCTAGAAAAAATGCAATAGATAAGACAAGTGATGTGAAGCAGAACTATCAATATGGGAGAGGGAGAAACATAAATATAAACATTGGACCAGTTCATAGATAAGGAGTCCGGATGTTTTATGGTCCTCTGATTGGGGTCTAGTTTTAAAAGGAAATTCCTTAATTGATGTAAAAAGACATAAATCCATGCGACACATTCATTCCAGCACTGAGAGTGTCAAAGTTCGTCATAAATTTGTACTCCCAAACTCGTCTCTCTCATGGATTTATGTCTTTTTACATCAATTAAGGAATTTCCTTTTAAAACTAGACCCCAATCAGAGGACCATAAAACATCCGGACTCCTTATCTATGAACTGGTCCAATGTTTATATTTATGTTTTTCCCTCTCCCATATTGATAGTTCTGCTTCACATCACTTGTCTTATCTATTGCATTTTTTCTGTGCTGTATTGTGCATAAATATGTGACTTCAGATTTTGTATTAGTGTAGCCTGATGAAGAGACCTGAGTAGTCTCGAAAGCTTGCAATGTGTTACCATCTTTTCTGTTAGCCATTAAAAGGTATCAACTACTGAGGACTCTCAATCCTGAATATTTTTCTATTCACTGGCTAACACGGTACAAAGATATACCTCTTTCCTGTGTGAAAAAATGTGAAAAACTCAAAAATAAGTCATAAAATATCATCTTATATTATGTAGATGGACTCCTTTTTTCAGTACTACAGAAATGAACTATTTACTGTGCACTGTATTTACATGTTAATTAAATAGCCAAGGTTTCTTCTTTCACTCCTGCAAACAAAGGTTAATTACACAACCCACCCCCCAATCCAACATGTGGTTGGCTGAAAAGAGAAAAAAACAGTTCCTTTTAAAAATCAAGAATGCTAAACACAGTACAAACAAAATTGAATTGAAAAGATTGAGCTCATGCAAAAAAAAAAAAACCAAATAAAAAGTAAAAATAAAATACCACGTGGATTTTTTCTTTGGCTGTGAACCAATTTAACAAAGGATATCCATGACAAATACACAAGAAACATACAGTGACAATGACAACATGTAGTACAAATAAGTCATCCAATTGTTTAGTAAACCCCCCCAGTATATTATCAGTCATCAAAATCTAGTTCAGTCTTAAATTCATTGTCTGTCATGTCACTCCCTCTTTTCCTTGTATGTTTCTCTCACATGGCTCCCACATACAGAGTCATCTTACATCTGCTGTGGTCTTTTGCCTGTTTAAACATCAAGGTCTATTACAAACCCTCAAGTGAGAAATGCACATTTATGCATCACCAAGACCAAACCCAATTCATCATATCTCAGCCAGCGCATATGTCATAGTATGCTCACAGGAATATTTATTTTCTTAAAAAAAACCTCTAGAACGAAAACAAACCTCATTAGACATCAAAAAATGGCAAAACTGTTCAAGCACAATTTTCAGGGGATGTTCCACAACTTTTATCTAAAATCTGCATTTTAATTAGTCCATGAGGGAATCATGGCAGGGGGTGTAGTATGCCATGGTGTTGGAGGAGTGTAAGGGGCGGTTACAGTAGGGGCTTTGCATGCCTCCATCAGGTGTCCCACCTGTATCTTTCCAACCCCCTAGCTCATTTGTCGTCACCCTCCTGGGACTGGCGAGTTGCAATTTACCTTTTCTCCTCAGATCTTTCCATCTCCTCAACAGGTCACTTGTAGAGATCCCATCTATCTCCTGGAATGGAACTCCACTAGCTATCAGGTCACAAAATAGCTCCTTCCTGCTCTTTCTAATTTGGGTATCATCTTCTTTTCTCCTTCCTTGATCTACTATCTCTATGGTACTATTTTTTGACACTTTTGCTCTCTCTAGAGCAGATAGCTGGGAGATTAGATTGCATGCTGTGTAGACAGTAGTAGAATTTCCCATAAGTGCACTGAACATAGTGAACAATGGGGCTTTGTAAGCAGCTGGGGCACCTTCTATGAACTTATTCTTCATCAATACTGTCAATATTGCAGCATCTGGTCCCTTCCAATCCTCAACAAGAGCAAAGTGATCATTCAGATCTGGCAAAGGATTGCGAGTTATACCACCGATGCATGCGATTTCTCTCAAAATTATCGTATCTGCTCTCTGATCCCATAACCTGAAAATCCATGCTAACAAATGTTCTGCTTGCTGCCTGTAACTGGTAGCTTATTCTGTTAATTCTCCGGCTGTATAATTCCTAGTTTCACCTGTCATCGAAGCTTCTGCTCCTGTAGCTGCGTTTCCTGCATGCATCCCATCTCCACTACGCTGTGTGACTTCTCTCTTAGTTTTTGTTGTTAATATTGGTCTGGCTTGCCTTTCTTCCTCATCTGTCTCACTGTCAGAGCCATCCCATTCTAGCAAATCTGACCATTTCTCACGTGCAATCATGGTTCTAATCTGTGCAGTACGAATATCTGACACTGGCTGCTGTCTCCTCCTGCGCCTATTCTTATTCACATTTTTCATTACATAAGCTTCAAAATTCCTTTGCATGTTGTCATGCTGTTTCATTTGGTCTCTCAAGGCCGACTGCAAGCTAATCCTTTGCTCTATAGCTGTATGCAGCTCTAAACGCAAGTTATCAATCTCTTCCTGTAAGCTTTGAAATGCTTGAATGCAAACCCATCCAACCGCTGCAGCAGCTTTCTGCTCTTTTGCATCATACCTTGAGAGATTTAAATTGGCAGCCACATCCTGGGGATTTGATAAGCGCTGTCCCTCCGTATACAGTGGGGCAAAAAAGTATTTAGTCAGTCAGCAATAGTGCAAGTTCCACCACTTAAAAAGATGAGAGGCGTCTGTAATTTACATCATAGGTAGACCTCAACTATGGGAGACAAACTGAGAAAAAAAAATCCAGAAAATCACATTGTCTGGTTTTTTTTCATTTTATTTGCATATTATGGTGGAAAATAAGTATTTGGTCAGAAACAAAATTTCATCTCAATACTTTGTGATATATCCTTTGTTGGCAATGACAGAGGTCAAACGTTTTCTGTAAGTCTTCACAAGGTTGCCACACACTGTTGTTGGTATGTTGGCCCATTCCTCCATGCAGATCTCCTCTAGAGCAGTGATGTTTTTGGCTTTTTGCTTGGCAACACGGACTTTCAACTCCCTCCAAAGGTTTTCTATAGGGTTGAGATCTGGAGATTGGCTAGGCCACTCCAGGACCTTGAAATGCTTCTTACGAAGCCACTCCGTTGCCCTGGTGGTGTGCTTTGGATCATTGTCATGTTGAAAGACCCAGCCACGTTTCATCTTCAATGCCCTTGCTGATGGAAGGAGGTTTGCACTCAAAATCTCACGATACATGGCCCCATTCATTCTTTCATGTACCCGGATCAGTCGTCCTGGCCGCTTTGCAGAGAAACAGCCCCAAAGCATGATGTTTCCACCACCATGCTTTACAGTTGGTATGGTGTTTGATGGATGCAACTCAGTATTCTTTTTCCTCCAAACACGACAAGTTGTGTTTCTACCAAACAGTTCCAGTTTGGTTTCATCAGACCATAGGACATTCTCCCAAAACTCCTCTGGATCATCCAAATGCTCTCTAGCAAACTTCAGACGGGCCCGGACATGTACAGGCTTAAGCAGTGGGACACGTCTGGCACTGCAGGATCTGAGTCCATGGTGGCGTAGTGTGTTACTTACGGTAGGCCTTGTCACATTGGTCCCAGCTCTCTGCAGTTCATTCACTAGGTCCTCCCGCGTGGTTCTGGGATTTTTGCTCACCGTTCTTGTGATCATTCTGACCCCACGGGGTGGGATTTTGCGTGGAGCACCAGATCGAGGGAGATTATCAGTGGTCTTGTATGTCTTCCATTTTCTAATTATTGCTCCCACAGTTGATTTCTTCACTCCAAGCTGGTTGGCTATTGCAGATTCAGTCTTCCCAGCCTGGTGCAGGGCTACAATTTTGTTTATGGTGTCCTTTGACAGCTCTTTGGTCTTCACCATAGTGGAGTTTGGAGTCAGACTGTTTGAGGGTGTGCACAGGTGTCTTTTTATACTGATAACAAGTTTAAACAGGTGCCATTACTACATGTAATGAGTGGAGGAAAGAGGAGACTTTTAAAGAAGAAGTTACAGGTCTGTGAGAGCCAGAAATCTTGTTTGCTTGTTTCTGACCAAATACTTATTTTCCACCATAATATGCAAATAAAATGAAAAAAAAAACCAGACAATGTGATTTTCTGGATTTTTTTTTCTCAGTTTGTCTCCCATAGATGAGGTCTACCTATGATGTAAATTACAGACGCCTCTCATCTTTTTAAGTGGTGGAACTTGCACTATTGCTGACTGACTAAATACTTTTTTGCCCCACTGTATTTGTTACATTCCTGTGCCATTGTGGTCCACTTTCCTGATAACACCCATTCTGGCAAGGATCTGACACTACTCTCAATTGCTTTCCTATCCTTAACAAACTTATTCAATTTTGCAAACTTTTTTATTCAAAACAATCCCACCACTCCCACCAGTTTGTATTGAAAGGGGTTCCAAGGATTGTAATGAAAAAGAAAATGCTCACACAAGAACTGAATTTACTTAAATTGATTTACTTAATAAGTGATAAGATTAAATAATAAACAGTATAAACTATAAATACATATGCATAACTCAGAAACGAGCATTATTCATACGTTACATTATTCAGATAGAAGTCCACTACTCGTCCTCCAGGAAGGAAAAGAAACAGAAGCAAAAAAAGGTGTCCAGCCCCACTGTGTGGGGAATGATGTCACAAGTCTATTGTCCATTGACTAAAAAGCACATACCCTCAATAATGAAAACCTGTTTTACTGTTTTACCAGTACATGGCAGAATGCAGGAAGCTGAAGGAGGGGGCCTCATGTGTGCCACATGGCATGATACAGCAAGCTGGAGGAGGGGCTTCTGAGCACATGTGGGGGAATTATATATAGATATATATAATTAGTAAAATAATTGGAGTGCTGAAACAATTAAAAATAACTTGTACTATGCATGGGATTAGGGATATGGGTGTCTTGGGATTAGGGTTGTGGTTAGGGTTGGAATTAGGGTTAGGGTTGGAATTGGGGTTAAGGTTGGAATTATGGTTAGGGTTGGGATTAGGGTTAAGGATTAGAGTTAGGGTTGGAATTAGGGTTGGGGTTAGGGTTGGGACTAGGGTTAGGGATAGGATTGTGGTTAGGGTTATGGTTAGGGTTGGGATTAGGGTTTGGGGTGTGTTGGGGTTAGGGTTGTCAGTGTTGGGACTAGGATTAGGGGTGTGTTGGGATTAGGTTTCTGGTTAGAGTTATGGTTAGGGGTGTGTTGGGGTTAGGGTTGGAGTTAGAGTTGAGGGGTTTCCACTGTTTAGGCACATCACAGGGTCTCCAAACCCGACATGGCGCCACCATTGATTCCAGCCAATTTTGCGTTCAAAAAGTCAAACGGTGCTCCCTCCCTTCCGAGCCCCGACGTGTGCCCAAATAGTGGTTTAACCCAACATATGGGTCATCAGCGTACTCAGAACAAATTGCACAACAACTTTGGGGGTCTAATTTCTCCTGTTACCCTTGGGAAAATAAAAAATTTCTGTGAAGCTCTTAGGGGTTCAAAGTGCTCACCACACATCTAGAAAAGCCCCTTTGGGGGTCTAGTTTCCAAAATGGGGTCACATGTCGGGGGTTTACACTGTTTAGGCACATCAAGGACTCTGCAAATGCAACATGATGCCCGCAGACCATTCCATCAAAGTCTGCATTCCAAAACGGTGCTCCTTCTCTTATGAGCTCTGCCATGCGCCAAACAGTTGTTCTCCCCCACATATAGGGTATCATCGTACTCAGGACAAATTGAACAGCAACTTTTATGGTCCAATTTATCCCTGTTACTCTTGTGAAAATGAAAAATAGCGGGCTAAAAAATAATTTTTTGGGAAAAACTATTTTTATTTTCATGCCTCTATGTTATAAACTTCTGTGAAGCCCTTGGAGGTTCAAAATGCTCACCACACATCTGTCACAATATGTCTGGCTCTGCGTGACGTGACCCGATGATCAGTTGGTCACAAAACCACAAGGCAGCCAAGGGGACACAGGAGAAACAATTACAACGGTGGGCTCTATGATAAGGAACGGGGAAGTGGACACCTCCTGCACTCTCCTAAGGAAGAGCCCTGAACTCTCCTCATGTTCGCTATACAGGTTCTTTCAACCTGTCGCCGACCAGGATACCTCAGTCCCTCACTTTCCCTGCACCTATCCCTTACTAGGGAACTGGCAAGTGCGGACACTGGTCCTCACCGCTAATAAAACACCAGGGAAAACAACAGACAGGGAAAAACAAACAACACTTAGCTTGTACTGCAGTCATGCACCAGACCGCCCCGGACAAAGCTTCTAGCAGAAACACAAAGGCTCCAGAAGCTGCAACAGCACTGATCCAGATAGCTCCTCTCTTCAGCAAGGTTGGTTAGTGAATGGCCAATATTACCAACAGGGAGCTGCAGCAGCTGATGACTTTTTATAGAAAGGAGGGGGGAGGTCACCACTTGCTGACTAATTAAACTGTAGTAACAGCAGCGGCCACTGGAGGGGGGAAACCCCAGCACCTGACCAACTACAGTTGTAGTAACACCAGCAGCCACCGGGGGCAAAAACTCATATTAACCCCCGAGGCCTAAAAGGAAAAAGGTTTATAAAAGAGAATCCAGACTCTGCCACAGATCCAAGAATGGATTGTGACAACATCTAGTTAAGTTCCTTAAGGGGTCTAGTTTCCAAAATGGTGTCACGTGTTGGGGCTTTCCACTGTTTAGGCACATCATGGGCTTTCCAAACGCGACATGGCGTCTGATCTCAATTCAAGCCAATTCTGCATTGCGCTCCTTCTCTTCCAAGCCCTGCCGTGCGCCCAAACAGTGGTTTACCCCCACATATGGGATATCAGCGTATTCAGGAGAAATTGCACAGCAAATTTTGTGGTTCATTTTCTCTTTTTATACTTGTGAAAAGAAAAAAAGTAAAATGTTATTTTTGTCCTTCCACATTGCTTCAGTTACTGTGAAGCACGTAAAGGGTTAATAAACTTCTTGAATGTGTTTTTGAGCACCTTGAGGGGTGAAGTTTTTAGAATGGTGTCACTTTTGGGTATTTTCTGTCATATTGACCCCTCAGAGTGACTTCAAATGTGATGTGGTCCCTAAAAAAAATGGTTTTGTAAAAATGAGAAATTGCTGGCCAACTTTTAACCCTTATAAGTTCCAAAATTGTACAGATGTAAAGTCCACATGTGTGAAATGTTATTTATTAAGTATTGTGTGTGACATACCTCTCTGATTTAAGGGCATAAAATTTAAAAGTTTGAAAACTGCAAAATTTTAAAAATTTTCACCATATTTCCTTTTTTCATAAATAAATGCAAGTCATATCGAAGAAATTTTACCACTAACATGAAGTACAATATGTCATGAAAAAACAGTCTCAGAATCAGCTAGTTATAAACCTCATAAAGTGACAGTTGGTCAGAGTTGTAAAAATTGGCCTGGTCATTAAGCTGCAAATTGGCTCCGTCACTAAGGGGCTAAAGCGAATGGAAAAACTTTGCTGGATTACTTTTCCCAATACCAGATTTCAGATCTTTTAACATTCAAGAGCTTAAAAGAACTGCAGTGGAAGAAAACACTAGCAGACAGGTGATTGGCGTATAAGCCGAGATTTTCAGCCCATTTTTTGGGGCTGAAAGTCCCCCTCTCGGCTTATATGCGAGTCATATACCAGGACTCGTTGGGGGAGCGGGGGTGTCAGATCATACTTACCCCCCGGCATGTCTCTGCAGCCCCCCTGCTTCTCCCACGCCTTCCTTCAGCGGTCATGTAGTACTGCTCATTAAAGTCATGAGTATGCGCATATTCATGACTTTAATGAGCGGTACCACGTGACCCCTAATGGAAGGAAGAGCTGCCAGAGACGCTGGGGCTGCAGAGACCACGCCAGGAGGGGGTTAGTGTATGCGATATTCACCTGTCCCCGGTCAATTGCTGCATGCCGCTCTGTCCTCCGCGTCCTCTGTCAGTGACGGTCAGGCAGCAGAGGGCGCGATGATGTAGTTAGTGCACGCCGCCCCCTCTGCTGCCTGAACATCACTGACAGAGCACTCGGAAGACAGAGCGGGCGCAGCGATGGACCGGGGACAGGTGACTAGCAGGCGCCGAGGCCCTGAGCTAGCGGTGACACCGGCACCTGTCCCCGCCTACTCAGGACATCGGCACCTGGCCCCCAGTGACAAGATGTGAGTATGTCATTACTTTTTTTATTTGCAGCAGCAGCGCATCATATGGGGCAAAATCTATGGAGCATTTTATGGGGCAGCATATGTGGGCATAATCTGTGGAGCATCTTATGGGGGCATAATCTATGGGACATTTTATGGGGCATAATCTATGGTGCATCTTATGGGGGCATAATCTATGGAGCATCTTATGGTGGTATAATCTATGGAGCACCTTACGGAGCATCTTATGGGGGCATAATCTATGGTGCTTCTTATGGGGCCATAACCTTTATGGAGCAGCATATGGGGCATATTCTAGGGGGCATCTTATGGGGCCATTATTAACCTTTGTGCAGCATTATATGGGGCGTATTTTGTATGGAGCAATCTTATGAGGCCATCATGAATTGTATGGAGCATTATATGGGGCTCCTGATTTAATATGGATATTCAAAAACATTTAACCTACTGATTACTTTTACTTTTATTGGTATCTATTTTTGTTTTTGAAATTTACCAGTAGCTGCTGCATTTTCCACCCTAGGCTTATACGCGAGTCAATAAGTTTTCCCAGTTTTTTGTGGGAAAATTAATGGGGTCGGCTTTTACTTGGGTCGGCTTATACACGCGTATATACGGTACTTTGTTTCAACTTTCTCTTTTTTTTTTCTTGACTGCTTGAATGTTGAGTTGTCAATTTTTAATGTTGAAGAAATATACTTACGATATTGACTTTTTTATATATGTAATCAATAATGTTACCTCAACTGTATGACAGCAATGTTTACAAAACGTAATCTAATTGCAGGAACTATTCTTGATCATTTGGTTGGTGAAGATATAATAGCTGATTATCTGCTCTATACTCTTAATGAACATGCACAACACAGGTAAGTGTGTCAATACTGACCTCTGAATTCTCCTGTCTTTCGTACCCTATTTCTCCTCCCAGACACAACTGCAGTGCATTCGATAAAACACACTTCTACTCTATTGAACTTTCTTGGGCTAAAGGAAACATATTAGTAATGAGGAATCTTCAACATGATGCAATTACATACTGAGCATGATTGCAGTATTAATATAAATGATAAAATAAACTCCAGCTCACCGTGAATGCATCTTGAGTCTTCAGAGCCCAGAAGTGCCTTATCAAGGCATGGAAAATGCAAATGTGCATTTTGCATTAATATAAATGCCCCATATCATATGTATATGAGCTTGCTTTATTACATTCTATTGAGGCCCTTATTTTGTATGGAGAATCCCCTAACTGGTCTATGTGAGGCTGAATGTATGACAGACAAGGCACTCTTCTCTACTAAGCTTAGAAAACATGGAAGAGAAATTAAACTAAACTTTGGTTCAACTTAAAGCAAATATTGAAGCCATTCCCAATTTTCTAAGTAAATATGTCTGTAAAGGTGCTACTGAAATGCAATTCACACAAGAAGTCAGTAACAACCCATCCATTCCACACACGCAAAGAAATAAAACCATAGACGTCCATAAATTATGTTATGTGTAATAAATAATGAGTAATGGCACATTGAAAAACTATTGAAGCAAAAAGCCATGAAAAGTTATGACACCAGCCGAAATTTCAATAATTAGAAAGCAATCCTGACACTTCGTGAAAAATATCAGCTGGTTCAAGTGACTGACGTGAAAAGGTGTCCCATTAGTTAGAAAGCATCTCATGATGGGTAAAACCAGTGAGCGATCTCAAGACCTCCTCAACACACATTGTTGCAAAACATACTGAGGCCATTGGTTACAGAAGAATTTCTAAACTTTTGAAGGTTCCAGCGAGCACTGTTAGGGCCATAAACTGGAAGTTGAAAGAACATTATTTCATCTTAAACCAGCCACGACCACGTGCTCCCCGCAAGATTTCAAACAGAGGAGTAAAATGAATTGTCCAAGAGTCAAGAACCACCTGTGTAGAGCTACAGAAAGACCTAGATTCAGCAGGTACAATTGTTTCAAAGAAAATAAGTAGTGCGCTCAACCTCCATGACCTGTATGCACACACTCCATTACTGGACAAAAAGCATGTTTAATGTTTGCTCAGCAACATTTAGAAAATCCTGTTAAATACTGGGAGAATATAATCTGGTCAGATGACACCAAAACTGAAGTCTTTGGATGCCATAATACACACTATGTTTGAAGGCCAGAAGGCTTTGCGTACCTTCCCAAAACACCTTAACAACAATGAAGTTTGGAGGTGGAAACATCATGATGTGGGGCTGTTTTTCAGCATATGACACTGGCAAACTTCTTATAATTGAAAAAAAAATGAATGGACAAATTTACCAAGAAATTCTTGATAAAAATATGCTGCCATCTATCAGAATGATGAAGATGAAATGAAGGTTAACATTTCAGCAAAACAGTGATCCCACACAGCCAAGGAATTGCTCAATTGGCTCCAGAAAAAAATAAAGCTGCTAGGATGGCCCAGCCAAACACCTGCCCTGAATCCAATTGAAAATTTATATGAGAAACTAAAGCTTAGAGTTCATAGGAGACCACAGAATTTGAAGAGTATTTGTGTGGAAGTATGGACCAAAAATCACACCTGAATAAAGCATGTGACCAGTTTCTCCATACAGGAGGCATCTTGAAGTTGTCATCATCAACAAAGGCTTTTGTCCAAAGTATTAATGAAATTTCAGTAAGCGTGTTCAATATATTTTCCCTGTGTTATTTCTCATCATTACACCAATTTTTTTTGTGTGGCACCTTGGTAATGGGACACCTTTTCACAGGCAGTCACTTGACCCAGCTGATATTATTTTTTTACAAAGTGTCAGGATTGCTTTTGATAATTTCAGCCGGTGTCACAACTTTCCATGGCTTTTTGCTTCAATACTTTTTCCTGTGCCATTTCTCATTATTACACATAACATAATTTATGGACATCTAAGGTTTGATTTCTTTGTGTGTGTGTATTGGATGGGTTGTAACCGACATCTGGTGAGAATTTCATGCCATTAGCACCTTTAGAAATATTTTTACTTAGAAAATAGGTGGCATTGTTTAATAGTTTTTTCACCCCTTGTATATTCCCAACTGCAGTAATGAAATAATATGGCCACTCTGTTTCTATAATTTCCTAATATAACTATCAGTGTATTCATGATGCATACATCAAATTGCAGAATTTCTGGGATAGGAACATTCGGCCAAATAGTAAGAAAATGTTCTCCACAACATTAGCGTAATTATTACAGGTGAAGTACTTTAGCATAAATTCCATTATGCAAAGATCAACAGTAGTCATTCAAATTCACCAAGAGTATATTTTTAATTTGATTTTATTAAATAATGATAAAAAAAACAAATAAATTGTTTGATAATAGAAAGGATTAGGGGACAACTAGCGTAATATAAAATTGTATGATTCAAAAGAGAAGGAGTTGTTACATATCCTCAATCCCTAAAATTATGGAAACCTTCAAAATGAACCTGAAGACCTACGTCGTCTGACAAGCCTACAACCTACAGTTAACCCTCGTTCTGTCATACCACTGCAGCTGTACATTTACCTACTGTATCCTCACCCATCCCTTGTAGACTGTGAGCCCTTGCGGGCAGGGTTCTCTCTCTTCTACCAGTCGTTGACTTGTATTGTTCGAAGATTATTGTACTTTTTTGTTATGTATACCCCTTTTCACATGTCAAGCCACATAGAATAAATGGAGCTATAACAATACATAATAAAATAAGGTTTATTTAAAATACACTCAAATCTTACATGCATGGGGTAAAATCTGACGCGTTTCCAGAGTACTTATGCCTTTACATGTACTTTAGGAACTGAAACATGCCCCTTCCTCCCTAGAATAGGATGGATGTGAGATGGATGGATGGATGGGTAGCTGGATGGTGGGATGGCTGGAATCCATTGTGTCCCACGCCGTAATCCATCTGTGCGGCATGTGCTTTTCAGCATCGTTCATGCTGAGAAGAAAGGAAGATTGAGCTGTAGTGTGCGGGCCCTTGATCTGTGGTGATCACTGCTAACACAATGAAAAAAAGTGAGAAATTTCTCCCGGTGAACTCAATGCTGCACCGTGAGAATTTATTTGAAATAAAATAAACCACACTTTGTTATTTTTAAGCAAAAATGGAAAACCGTTATACTCACCTGACACGCCTTCCATTAAAGCCATAGTCTCTTGTAATGAAACAAACAAACAAAAAAAAAAACAACTATATCCCTCACCTGTCTGTTGTTCTGTCCCATACCATAATCCATACCTGGAGATAAACCGTTTTTAACCTAGATGGTGCCAAGATGCGACCGTCCAAGATGAGAACCACTGGCAGAATGAGCCGGTCACTGAGGCTGTAAGGGATGAATGCAGGGATAGCTGAATGAGGGATGCATGGATGAGTAGGGGATGGATGCCTGGAAGGATGGCTGGATGGATGTAGGGATGTATGGCAGGATAGATGGATGGATGAGGGTTGGCTGGATGGATGAGGGATGGGTGGCTGGATGCAGGGTTGGCTGGAATCCATAGTGTTTCACGCTGTATTCCGTCTGTGCGACATGTGCTCTTCAGGATGAACGGTGGCATCATGCTACTGTTTATGTTGAGAAGCAAGGAACAATGAGCTTCAGTGAGCAGGTCTCTGAACTACGGTTATCACTGATAGCACTATGAAGCAAAGTGAGAAATTTCTCTCGGTGAACTCACTGCTGCACCGTGAGATTTTTTTTTTTTACTCCTTTTGCGAGCGGTGATCTCACCGAGGTCACCGCAATTCAGTGGCCCAGTTTGGAATGCAGCTTCAATGACCTGCGGTAACCTCGATGACATCACCACTAGTCACTGAGGCTGAGCTCGCAGCAGCTCATTCCTCATTGGTTCTCAGCCTGGACGGTTGCATCTTGGCACCATCTAGGTTGAAAACTGTTTATCCCCAGATATGGATTATGGCATGGGACAGAAAATCGGACAGGTGTGGGATATGGTTGTTTGTTATTTTTTATTTTTTTACAGGAGATGTTGCCTTCAGTGGAATTGGGGGTTAGTTGAGTATTTTTATTTATTATTTTATATTTTTTATAGTAGACAATGGCTTCAATGGAATGAATGTTAGGTGAGTATAACTGTGTTTGTTCTTTTTAAATAACTGTAGGATTAGTAATGGATAAGGGTCGAATAGATGACTCTCCATTACTAAGCCGTGGGCTTGATGTCACCAGACAATACAAAGGTGACATCAACCCAACAAATATGAACCCCACTTGCCACCTATGCACCTTTTCTGGGCAGCTGTGGGCTGCTGTTTTTAGGCTGTGGGACCAATATCCATGGCCCCTTACCAACCTGAAAATTCCAGCCTACAACTGTCTGCTTTAGCTTGGCTGGTTGTCAAAAAATGGGGGAGACCTAAACCCATTTTTTTAATAATCTATTTAAATAATTGAAAGAAACAGCAAGGGGACCCTTATGTTCATGATAACCAGTCTTTCTAACTCTGACAGCTGAGAGTTGCAGCTCATAGCTGTCAGTTTTGCATGGCTGGTTATCAAAAATACAGGAGAACCAACTCCTTTTTTAAAATTTTTTATTTAGTGCGCTGACGACAGCTGATGAATACTCCCAGCAGCCACCGCCTGCTCTCGCTGTTATTAGCGGCAGCAGGTATAGGCTAATGGGAATAGTAGTCCCATCAGCTGACAACAGTGACCGGAGCCAAAATTTTTACTTCCAATCACAGCTGGGGGCTCGAGCTGACAAAGTGGGAGCCATGGCTCTCTGATGGGCGGTAATGATTTTACCACTAATCAGGAACAATGTTTGCTGTGCTGTCATGCACATGAAAGCGTGGCAAACACTGGATGTTTGGGTCCCCCAGTCAAGTGAATCGGGTTCAAGTCTGAATACTGTTCTGGTACCCGAACCAGAACTTTTTTTTTTTAACTCTTCAGCCGAACCCGCAAGACCCAAATGTCCAGGTGTCTGCAAATCCTCAGACAGAACTCTTCTGTAAAGATTGGCAAACCAAAATTGTTAAACCATATCCACAATCTTAAGGTTACAAGTTCATATCCAGAGATCTTGATATTCCTTTTTCTGCATTGCAGAACATAATCAAGAAGTTTATAACCCATGGCATTATAGCTAATCTCCCTGGACGTGGACGGCAGAGAAATATTGATGAAAGGTTGCAATGCAGGATAGTACAGATTGTGGATAAGCAACCCCAATCAAGTTCCAAAGACATTTAAGCTGTCAGGGTGCATCAGTGTCAGCATGAATTATCCATTGATAATTGAATGAAAATAAACACTGTGGCAGGAGGCCCTGGAGGACCCCACTGCTGACACAGAAACATTAAAAAACTAGACTGCAGTTTGCCAAAATGTATGTGAGTATGCCAAAATCCTTCTGGGAAAATATCTTGTGGAAAGATGAGACCAATTTAAAGCTTTTTAGCAAATTACATAATTCTAGTGTTTACCGAAAATGGATTGAGGCATGCAAAGAAAAGAACACAGTACCTAGAGTCAAATATGGTGGAGGTTCAAAGATATTTTGGGGTTGTTTTGCTACCTCTGGCACAGGGTACTTTGACTGTGTGCAAAAGAAGCATGAAATCTGAAGATTACCAAAGAATTTTGAGTTGCAATGTGGTTCCCAGTGTTAAAAAGCTGGGTTGCATCCTAGGTCAGCAGGACAATGGCCCCAAATGTATTTCAAGAAGCACCCAGGAATGGATGGAAGCAAAGCACTGGAGAGTTCTGACGTGGCCTTCAATGATCTAATGATCAATGATCTTTGGTGTGCTGCCAAATATTAAGTTGAGCTTGCCAGCAATTTTGTTTGTTCCTTATTTGGGATTTTGTGTGAAATTATATCCAGTTTTCCTTTTTTTCTTGGTATTTGTGTGTTGTTTTCTGGAAAAAATACTTTATATTCTAGAGCAATTTCCAGTGTGCCAACATTTTTAGCCATGACTGAATGATTTAATAAATACACAAGTTGCTTTTAAAGTTTATACTTTTTGTAATAATTTTTCAATATTCTTTCTCTAAGAACGCTTTTCTTCAGTCACTACCACAGATATGCTTATTGATTTTATCTACAGCAAAAAAAACACACAATTAACCTATATTGCTATATTGCCACTTATGCAATAATAAAGTGGTGGTGTGAATCACAATATATAAACTGTCTTCTCTTATAATTAATTTTCCTCATAATTATTTTTTATTTTGTTATATTGCAAATGGTATGCTGCAAAAGTGGGAATTGCATTATGGTCATTCTTTTTGGTTGGTTTTCAGGATGTAGATAAAATTTCCCTGTTTCAGAGCATCCATTTTTTCAGCTTGATTCAGAAGTATATTGTCATATCCTCTTGAATTTAAACCCTTCTTGACATATGTACGGGAAAGTCATACCGGCTCTCTTACTTTGATGCGAGCTAGTAAGCCATACCTGCAGTTACCCCAGCAGATGATTTCTGTGTAATTCAACCATCATCTACGTCTATCAGCCCTGGGTGGTGCGAAGGTCTACCTTCTGCTGTTTACCTGTTAAATGTTGCTGTCCTCCTTTGACATCGGCATTTACAGCGTGTTGGCAGTGGGGCGCCTCATTCTATGCTCCAATCAGCGCTCCCTTGACGTGATCACATCATGCCAATGGATTACCGTTATGGCCAAGAGTCTGCGGAAGACCCCGTTCTTGTTTTCACTGTATTCTTTTGAAAAAAAAGTGCTTAGCTAACATAACAGGATACTGTGACTTTTGCTGTATACAGCAATGCCACAGTGATGAAAATGTGTGCAAACTGTAAAGTGCTGCGGAATATGTTGGCGCTATATAAAAGTAAAGATTATTATTGCTATATATATGGCAGGCGATTGGATGATCGCAGGTTCAGGTCCCTTGTAAACCCATGTTGATATTGGGTCATGAGGTTATTATTCTCCAGATACTCCAGTATAGTATCTCTTAGAAAACCTTCCAGGATTTTACCCACAGTTGAGGTTAAACTTACTAGCCTATAATTTCCAAGTTCAGTTTTTGTCCCCTTTTTTGAATATTGGCACCACATTTGCTATACGCCAGTCCTGTGGTACAGACCCTGTTATTATGGAACCTTTAAAGATTAAAAATAATGGTCTATCTATGACTGTACTTAATTCCTGCAGTACTCGGGGGTGTATCCCATCCGGGCCCGTGGATTTGTCAATTTTAGTGATTTCTAGACTCCGCCGTACTTCCTGCTGGGTTAAGCAGGTGACATTTAATGTGACATTTAATGGAGAATTTTTATCCCTGATCATGTTATCCGTCATGGGATTTTCTTGTGTAAATACTGTTGAAAAAAAATCATTTAGCATATTGGCTTTTTCCTCATCCTCATCCCCCATTTCACCCAGACTATTTTTAAGGGGGCCAGCACTATCATTTTTTAGCTTATTACTATTTATGTAGTTAAAGAATATTTTGGGATTATTTTTACTTTCTCTGGCAATGAGTCTCTCTGTCTCAATCTTTGCTGTCTTGATTTGCTTTTTACAGAATTTATTTAATCTGTATTTAGTTAATGCCTCATCACTACCTACTTGCTTTAATTCTCTAAATGCTTTATTTTTATCTCTTATTGCACCCCTTACAGCTCTATTTAGCCATAGTGGTTTCCTCCTATTTCTAGCATGTTTATTCCCATATGGTATATATTGTGCACAGGTCCTATTCAGGATGCTAATAAACGTCTCCCATTTTCTTTGTGTATTTTTATGTCTCAGGATATCGTCCCAGTTAATTGCACCAAGATCATCTCTCATCCGTTGGAAATTTGCCTTCCTGAAGTTTAGTGTCCTTGTAACCCCTCTACTACACATCTTATTAAAGGATACATGAAAACTTATTAATTTGTGATCATTATTACCCAAGTGACCCTCAACTCTTACATTTGATATGTGGTCTGGCCTGGCCTGTTGGTTAATATTAGATCTAGCAGGGCCCCGATCTTGTTGGGTCCTGAACCAGTTGTGAAAGGTAATTGTCTCTCATAGTTGTCAAAAACCTATTACCTTTGCTGGAACTGCAGCTTTCGGTTCCCCATTGTATTTCAGGGTAGTTGAAGTCCCCCATAATAATGACTTTGCCTTGAGTCGCAGCTTCATCTATTTGCTTTATGAGGATATTCTCTGTTGCTTCCATTATTTTTGGAGACTTATAACAAACCCCTATCAGTAGTTTATTATTTTTCCCCCCTCCCCTTATCTCTACCCACAGGGACTCTACATTTTCATTAGATTCATATATATTATCACAAAGGATGGGTTTTAAGGGTGATTTTACATATAAACACACCCCTCCCCCTTGCTTATTTGTTCGGTCATTTCTGAACAGACTATAGCCCTGTAAATGAACTGCCCAGTCATGGCTCTCGTCCAGCCATGTCTCAGATATCTCCACCATGTCATAATTATGTTCCAACAACATTAACTTCAATTCCTCCATTTTGTTGGCGAGGCTTCTGGCATTAGTATACAAGCAGTTTATGTATCGCTCTGTACCTCTATTCTTTCTTAAATTATTAACAGTTCTAACCCCACCCCCCATGCCACCCCCACCCCCAATTTCATTATTTGTGCCCAGGTCTCTATCTGCACTGTCTTCCCCTCCTATAAAAGGAATACCCTCCCCCCCCGTCCCTAGTTTAAACACTCCTCCAACCTTCTAGCCATTTTCTCCCCAGCACAGCTGCACTCTCCCCATTGAGGTGCAGCCTGTCCCTAGCGTAGAACCTGTAGCCAACTGAGAAGTCGGCCTAGTTCTGCAAGAACCCAAACCCCTCCTTCCTACACCAATTCCTGAGCCACTTATTAACCTCCCTAATCTCCCGTTGCCTCTCTGGTACAGGAAGTATTTCCGAAAATACCACCTTGGAGGTCCTTGCTCTAAGCTTGTAGCCTAATTCCCTGAAATCATCTTTAAGGACCTTCCACCTACCTCTAACTTTGTCATTTGTGCCAATGTGCACCATGACCGCTGGATCCTCACCAGCCCCTCCCAGTAATCTGTCAACCCGATCAGCGATGTGTCGGACTCGAGCGCCAGGTAGGCAGCACACCGTTCGACGATCCCTGTCTTTGTGACAGATTGCCCTATCTGTTCCCCTAATAATTGAGTCTCCACTACCAGAAACTGTCTGGCCTTCCCTGCTCTCCTATTTCCCCCCTTACTGGAGCAGACACTCCTCCGGCTTTCAGAGGACATACCTTGCTGCAGCAGTGCTACTCCTGCACTAACACTCCCCTCATCTGCCAATTTAGCAAACTTATTGGGGTGTGCCAGATCAGGACTAGCCTCCATGGTGCTCTTCCCTCTACCCCGCCTTCTGTCACCCAGCTAGCTGCTTCATTGTCCTGCAGCTCCAACCTAGCATCCCCCCTCATCTATCCCATTGAGCGTGTGCTCAGTGAGCATATTGTCTATGGATCTCAGTGTTGCCAGCTGCACATTTAGATCCAGTATCTGGGCTTCCAAATGCACAACGTGCTCACATCTCGCGCAGCAGTATGCACCCTCGACCGGCTGTTCAAGGATTTCATACATGCGGCAAGACGTGCACTGGATGGCATTGGCATTAGTGGAGCATATCCTAATGGGGATTGTACCAGCCAAAAAATAAGCAAAAATAAAAAGTATTAATAAAATATAACAGCAATTCAGTAATACCTCCCTTGGAAACTCCCTGAATCCAAAGTTACTGAATCACAAGTCACACATTTACCACAGTTCGCTGTTATGAATGGGTCACCGAGGAGGAACAACAAAAAGCTAAGTCCCAGAAAACCAGAGAGGTTGGTAACTATGCAGATTGCAGATCCCTGATCTTAACCACACAACTAACAGTAGCAGTGGAGCGTTCCTACAATGTTCCTAGACGCCTCGTCACCACCGGAGGACTACATAAACCTAAAGCAAGAAAAGGGAAAACTAACTGCCCCAGAGCAGAGCCCAAAGGAATAGACAGCCCCCACACATGTATTGACGGTGAAGCAAGATGAAAACACAAACACAGGCAGGAAAATAGGCTGAGCAAACGATGGGGCCCGACTAACTAGAAAAGACAGGAAAGGAAAGCCACTGTCTGCAATCTGCCAAAAAACCCTACCAAAATAATGTCCAACACGTCTGATAGCAAAATTAACCCTGAAGTCACTAGACTTCTCCCACTATATCAGCACTCTGAAATATTCTGAAACAGAGCAAAAAGAGGCCAATCTAATAAGGGAAAAAAAGGCAAATTGGCAAATACAGATAAATAGGAGTGGAAGTTCAGCATAGCCCCAGCAGGGGCAAGCTGACCACACAAGAAACTGAATTGACCAACAAGCACAAGTGTGAACATTAGCAAAAAACAAACTTAACTTGAGTAGACTGGAAGAGAGCTGAAGTCCAAGACCTGAGAAGCAGACTGAATCACCAGCACCAGGATAGGGCGTCGGCTGTCTTATATCAAGTCTGATACTCCAGAGATCCAATCGTTATCCTCCTCATCAGGTGGCAGATCACTACCACTTAAACCAACCTCACTACCTCCTGTCACCACCAGAGGGAGAACGGAAGGAGAACTCTCAACTGGTGGAGCAGAAAATGAGCTCATAACAGTTCGCACTTATGCTCAGGGTCACACTCAGCTTGCTCACACTCGCTCAGGCAGAAGATTTAAAAGATTTTTTTTTCCCTTTTACCAGCACACCACCCTGCAGGATGTTGAGAAGGCTGAACTTTTAAATTCCTATTTTGCATCTGTTTTCTCTCAGAAAGGAAATGTAACATCAACTGTTCTTCACTGTCCTATTAAGGGAATAGAAGAATCCAGGATATCTATAAACAGAAAGATAGTGAGGAAACACTTAGCTAACCTAAATGAATTCAAGTCTCCAGGTCCAGATGAATTACACCCCAGAGTACTGAAGGAGATAGCAGAAGAAATTTTTGAACCCCTCTCCATAATCTTTGAAAATTCTTGGAGAACAGGAGAAGTGCCAGAAGACTGGAGAAGAGCAAATGTTGTTCCTATCTTCAAAAAGGGAAAGAAGGTGGACCCAGGCAACTATAGGCCGGTGAGTCTGACTTCTATACCAGGAAAGATCTTTGAACAAATTATTAAACAACATGTATGTCAGTACCTGGATAAGAATGAAGTGATTAAACAGAGTCAGCATGGGTTTGTAACTAATAAGTCATGTCAGACAAACTTAATTTCCTTCTATGATGGAATCACTGATTGGGTGGATCAAGGAAATGCTGTAGATATAGTATATCTTGACTTCATCAAAGCATTTGACAAAGTCTCTCATACAATCCTTATTGAAAAAATGACTAAGTATGGATTGGACAAGGCAACTGTTAGGTGGATTCATAACTGGCTTAGTGATCGGACCCAAATAGTGGTCGTAAATGGCTGCACATCCAGTTGGAAGAATGTCTCAAGTGGGGTACCACAGGGCTCTGTCCTGGGCCCTGTATTGTTCAACATCTTTATCAATGATTTAGATGAAGGAATTGAGGGTAAACTGATTAAATTTGCTGATGACACAAAGCTAGGAGGGATAGCTAATACTAGAGGAGAGAGAGAGAGGATTCAAAAAGATATAAATAAACTGGAGAAGTGAGCAGCAACTAACAGAATGGTTTTTAACAGGGAGAAATGCAAAGTACTACATCGTGGCAATAAAAATTGAAAAAAGCATATATAGAATGGGAGGAATAGGGCTAAGTGACAGCACATGTGAAAAAGACTTGGGTATACTAATAGATCACAGACTGAATATGAGTCAACAGTGTGATGCAGCAGCAAAAAAGGCAAATGCAATTCTTGGATGTATTAACAGAAGCATACAGTCTAGATCACGTGAAGTCATTATTTCCCTCTACTCCTCTTTGGTCAGACCTCATCTGGAATATTGTGTCCAGTTTTGGGCACCACATTTTAAAAAAGACATCAACAAACTGGAGCAAGTTCAGAAAAGAGCGACCAGAATGGTGACCGGTCTGCAAACCCTGTCTTATGAGGAAAGGTTGTAGGATTTGGGAATGTTTAGTTTGCAAAAGAGAAGACTGAGAGGAGACTTAATAGCTGTCTACAAATATCTAAAGGGCTGTCACATTGTAGAAGGATAAACTTTATTCTCATTTGCACAAGGAAAGACTAGAAGCAATGGGATGAAACTGAATGGGAGGAGACACAGATTAGATATTAGAAAAAACTTTTTGACAGTGAGAGTGATCAATGAGTGGAACAGGCTGCCATGAGAAGTGGTGAGCTCTCCTTCAATGGAAGTCTTCAAACAGAGGCTGGACAGACATCTGACTGGGATGATTTAGCGAATCCTGCTTTGAGCAGGGGGTTGGACCAGATGGCCCAGGAGGTCCCTTCCAACTCTACGATTCTATGATTCTGTGATTCAATGCACTTCCAAAAAGAGTTTCACGCCCTTTTTACAGGCGCAAAAACCTACAAAAACAAAACCAAAATAGATTTTGCTAGGAAATATGTTAAGGAACATCCTTTCCAGGTTAATTACTTTTATCTATGCCAAAATAATTAACCCAAAACAAAAATGTTCCTCCACCACTTGGGCTATGTTCACACACAGTGTTTTTGAGGCGTTTTGCAACTTTAGCATTGCTGTCAACCAATAGAAATGCATTCACTGGGAAATGTCATTGTAACATTTATCAGCCCTAGCTGGCCATGTGGTGTGTGACACATAAGCAGACACATTTCGTTTTATTTATGGAGGGACTCCGAAAGTCACAGAGCCTGTTTTTACAGGGGCATTAGGCAGTATTAATCTTCTTAAAGGGCCAAAAGTGGGTCTACCCTATGCTGTTACAGCCTATGCAGTGAGTGAATGGGCTGCCAAGAATTACGACGCACCCCAATATCCCTTTCACAAGAGGTACAGGAGGGCTTCCTGAAAAAATGTTGCATTCAATGCAAGGCCTGGCCTGCCCCAAATTTGCATGCACCCCAATAACCTTTTCAAGCCACGTACTGGATGGACAGAGGAAAATCCACTTCACAATATTTATTTTGTACTCCCATTCTGTTTGCTTATGCATTGACTGCAAGGCCTGCCCTGCTACCAAGTCATATGCACCCAATAAGCCTTTGAACCCAGGTACTGGTTGGGCACAGGAAAATCCTCTTCACAATATTTATTTTGTACTCCCATTCTGTTTGCTTATGCATTGACTGCAAGGCCTGCCCTGCTACCAAGTCATATGCACCCAATAAGCCTTTGAACCCAGGTACTGGTTGGGCACAGGAAAATCCACTTCACAATATTTTTGTACTCCCATTCTGTTTTCTTATGCATTGACTGCAAGGCCTGCCCTGCTATCAAGTCATATGCACCCCAATATGCCTTTGAACCCAGGTGTGACGACTCCTGGGATGGACCCTCTGGGTCGTGGCACCAACCCTCCCAGGGCAAGCCGACCTAGTGACGACCACCCCCTATACAGGGAGTGTTAGGGGCAAGCCCAAGGGGTTAAGGTACCAAGACTGTTGGCACCAGGTGGCCGGCTCACAGGAGACACGAGTGAGTGTGTTTGCCGGAATGTGCAAAGCGTGGACACAGGGACACGCCGGTTACAGAAAGGCACAGGGCGAGTGTACGGAGGCACGGAGAGTACTGGAGAACACAAGGCATGTACATGGGAGTGCGATAGATACAGGATAGTGCAAGGCGGGTACACGAGAGCACGTATGGCGTGCACCAACTATCACACCCGGGTGCGAGCAAAGCAGGATGCGTGCACAGGAGCACGTCAGAGTACAGAGTTAAGCAGAAGGTGTGCCAGGAGGCGCAACAGAGTACAGGATCAGAGCGTGTGCCAGGAGGCACAACCGAGCACAAGGCAGAGTACAGGATCAGAGCGTGTGCCAGGAGGCACAACTGAGCACAAGGTAGAGTACAGGATCAGAGCGTGTTACATGAGGCACAACTGACCACAAGGCAGAGAGTACAGGATCAGAGCGTGTGCCAGGAGGCACAACTGAGCACAAGGCAGAGGACCCGAATACAGCGCACAGCTAGGCAAGGACAAGGCAGACCAATCCAGGAAGCACAACAACAATAAGGCACCTCCCATAGGAAGAGGCAGCCTGATATAGCACATGATCACTAGGACTTCCGAGTCAGGTCCTCCAATACCATAGAGAGGACAGGCCCGGAGGCAGAGCTGAGAAGAGTGCACGTGCGCACAAAGAACATGGTGCAAACATGGAACTAGGTACGAGAGATGCGCGTGCGCACCCAACGGGAACCCCGGAGCTGCCGCTGCTCCAGAAGAGGTGACGTCAGGACCGAGGTCCCGCCCCAAAGTGAGAGCGGCGTGACAGGCGGCGTGACACCAAGTACTGGATGGGCACAGGAAAATCCACTTCACAATATTCATTTTGTACTCCAATTCTGGTTTCTTATGCATTGACGGCAAAGCCTGCCTTGCTACCAAGTCATACTCACCCCATTCCCCCCTTGGAAGAAACATGGATGAGGGCCTCTTAAAAAGAAGAAAAAAAAAGGCCCATTAAAAAGGAGCCGGTCTCCTAGACTTGTAATGCCCATGCACTGTGTATTGGGCTGACAAACATTTTCCCCTGTGGGGAACACCTCAACCTTTTCCATAATAAGTATTTTACGCCCAGCAAAACAACCCACCCATGTTAGGTATTTGACACTGGCTGTAGCCACATGGAACATGTAAATGCTGGTGATCTAGTGGCGGCGGATGATGACACGTGAAGGAAGGCCTGATTAAAAACTATGCCCAATTTAAAGGAGCCGATCTCCTAGACTTGGAATGCACTAAGTGTATGGGCTGGCAAACATTTCCCCTGTAGGGTACACCGCAACCTTTTTCTGAAGAAGTATTTTATGCCCAGCATAACCGCCGACCCTTGTTAATAATTCGTCACTGGCTGTAGCAGCATGGAACATGTTAACCCTAGTGATCTAGTGGTGGTGGATGATGACACGTGGAGGAAGGCCTGATTAAAAACTATGCCCTATTTAAAGGAGCTGGTCTCCTAGACTTGTAATGCCCATACACTGGCTGGAAAACATTTCCCCCTGGGGGTAAACATCAACATAGTGTCTACATGGTTTTTTTTAGGGGCCTCATAAACACTTTGCAAAACTGTAATGTGGTTTCCTACACAGTTGCTGCTGGGAAGGTGCAGGTTTTTAGTAGAAATATGGCGGACGAATCGTTGGATGAAGTGAAAAGGAAAAGGAGCATGGTGATGACAGGAATGGGAAAGTACATGATTAATAACAGCAGTGGCTTTGGGAGGTATGAGATCGAGGATACAGCCCGTGTCTGTATGAAGGTCAAAGTACATGTTCGTGAGATGCTGAATTAGAGAAAGCAGATCAGTGTTGGAGGAAAACCAAACAAACTGATGGATGCTCGTGAAACACTAAGTTTAAAGAGGAGTCCACCATCCATAACTGTAAACACACCCGTGGCTAGTGTTGAGCGATACCATCCGATATCGTGAAATATCGGATCGGATCGGACCTATTTCCAAAAAGTATCGGGTATCGCCGATTCCGATACTGGAAGCCCCATTCAAGTCAATGGGACAGAAATATCGGAATTAAAAAAAACCCTTTTCTTTCCTTGTAGGTTAATTCTACATGAAGAAAAACAACTAAGAATAATGTAGAATGTATTGGGGGAGGTGGTGGAGACATTAAAGGCATAGAGGTTTAGCCCAATCAAATGGAATAGCAGGAATACATTTTTTTTTAAGACGTTCGGAGTTACAAAGATATTGACTATGTTAACTTTCTTTATATTTTGTCAGATATGTATGTTTCACTACTTCCATGCTCTTCACCTTCTTTTTTACTTCTCCCACACTTTCTCCTTCATGATCCTCAGCAGCAGCAGCATCTTTTTCATCAACTTCTTCTTCACCTTATTCATCTTCTTCTTCACCTTCTTCCTAATATTTTTTTTGTACATTATTCATATTCTTCTTATTCAACGATTCTTCTTCATATTCTACTTCTTCATCTTCTTCCTATTCTTTTTCATCATATTCTTATTTGTGACAGGCATTCCTGTAGTTATCTATAAAAGTTTGAAGATTACACATTCCGTTCTGCCTGTCACAAAAGATTTACAACAGGATTTGTCCGCTTTCAGTTTGGCCTGCAGCAGCAGGCATTTTCCAGGGGCACCACGAGGAGGAACGGACTCACCCCCATACACTGCTTAGTCTTCTTCTGCTTATAATTTAGATAATATCTTTTGCTCTGATTTTTAGTCTTATGCTTAATGTTCTTCTGCTTTTGGTTCTTCTGCTTTTGGTTCTTCTGCTTTTTGTTCTTCTTCTTGGTCTTCTGTCTCTTGTTGTTCTGCATCTTGGTGGTTGTCTTCATGTTCTTTGTCCTCTTGGTCATCTTCAGGGTCATCTTTTTGGTCTTCTTCGGTGTGGTCTTCAGGGTCGTCGTCTTCAGGGTCGTCGTCAGGGAGATCCAGAGTGAGAACCAAAAACCATTTCCACAAGCTTGAACTTAGGAAAGTAGCAGAAGGTACAAGAAGGCTGAGGAACTGCCGAGAACCAGCTGACGGTACTGGAACCCGGATGGGTAGCAGAAGGAACAATAGCAAATGGAACTAGCGAGGACCAGCTGACGGTGCTGGAACCCGGAGGGTCAGCAGAAGGAACAAGAGCCAATGGCACTACCGAGGACCAGCTGACGGTGCTGGAACATGGTTACTAAGCAGGAGGTACCTGTGCTAGAAAGCACTACCAAGGACCAGCAGACGTTGCTGGAACTTGGATACTGAGAAGGAGGCACCTAAGCCAAAGGCACTGCCGAGAACCAGCTGACGGTGCTGGAACCCGGATAGGTAGCAGAAGCTGCAAGAGCAAATGGAACTAGCGAGGACCAGCTGACTGTGCTGGAACCCGGAGGGGCAGCAGAAGGAACAAGAGCCAATGGCACAACCGTGGACCTGCTGACGGTGCTGGAACACGGTTACTAAGCAGGAGGTACCTGTGCTACAAAGCACTACCAACGACCAGCAGACATTGCTGGAACTCGGATACCGAGAAGGAGGCACCTCAGCCAAAGGCACTGCCGAGAACCAGCTGACGGTGCTGGAACCCGGAGGGGCAGCAGAAGGAACAAGAGCCAATGGCACTACCGAGGACCAGCTGACGGTGCTGGAACACGGATGGGTAGCAGAAGGTACCCATGAAAAACAAAGTTGCAAGGCTGCGAGCCGGCAGCAGTTACCGAAACCTACAGTCCTTACAGGGGGTGCTTGTCCTATTGGCACTACGGAACAGCCTTTATTACCAGAACCCACAGCCCACATAGGAAGCACCTAAACTCCTAAACTGCAGGCACTATAGACTCGGCTAACTCGACCGCAACACGACAGGACAACGTATTGGTGGCAAAGTGACGTTGACACTACCCGGAAACAGCAGGCGTGCTGGTACCAGGCTGGGCAGGAGGGAGTACCCGTGCCAAAGACACTGCTGAGAACCAGCTGACGGTGCTGGAACCCGGAGGGGCAGCAGAAGGAACAAGAGCCAATGGCACAACCGTGGACCTGCTGACGGTGCTGGAACACGGTTACTAAGCAAGAGGTACCTGTGCTAGAAAGCACTACCAAGGACCAGCAGATGTTGCTGGAACTTGGATACCGAGAAGGAATCACCTAGGCCCAAGGCTCTGCCTGGAACAAGCTGACGGTGCTGGAACCCGGAGGGGTAGCAGACTGCAGGCACCATAGACTCGGCTAACCCGACCGCAACACGACAGGACAACGTATTGGTGGCAAAGTGACGTTGACCCTTCCCGGAAACAGCAGGCGTGCTGGAACCAGACTGGGCAGGGAGTACCCGTGCCAAAGACACTTCTGAGCAGCAACTGGCGATGTTGGAGCCCAGGGTCAATCAGGGTGTAGGCTGAGGCCTAATTTCATCAAGTTTTATATCTGTTTTAGACTGCTACTGATTTTAAACGTGCTCCAATTAGGCCTCTGGCTCCACTCTGTCTCTAGTATTTCCCCTGGCCTCCAACACCGCCAGTTGCTGCTCAGAAGTGCCGTCTGCACAATCAACACTTGTTACTGTGTTACTGGGGTTCAGTAACGTCTGCTGATCCCCTGAAGTGTGTCCGGCAATGTCTCCTGCTCTGTCCACATTCCCACTACTAGTAGTGGGAATGTGGACAGAGCAGGAGACATTGCCGGACACACATCAGGGGATGAACTGACGTGACTGAGCCCCAGTAACACAGGAACAAGTATGAATTGTGCAGATGGCACTTCTGAGCAGCAACTGGCGGTGTTGGAGCCCAGGGTCAATCATGGAATAGGCTGAGGCCTAATTGCAGCAAGTTTTATATGTGATGTAGTTTGAATGTGGAGGCAGCAGGAGATATTGCCATACACACAGCAGGGGAGCAGCAGGCATTACTGAACCCCACTAAAAAAAAACCAGGGGAAGAGTCTTGAGGAGATCATTTGCATATTCCCAGTGCCTTCTGGGATAAGTGAAGAGTCTCCGCGAGCTCAACGATCACTGGGTTTTGGCCGTTGCAGCTGAAAAGAGGAAATCGGAAAACCAGGGGAAGAGTCTTGAGGAGATCATTTGCATATTCCCAGTGCCTTCTGGGATAAGTGAAGAGTCTCCGCGAGCTCAACGATCACTGGGTTTTGGCCGTTGCAGCTGAAAAGAGGAAATCGGAAAACCAGGGGAAGAGTCTTGAGGAGATCATTTGCATATTCCCAGTGCCTTCTGGGATAAGTGAAGAGTCTCCGCGAGCTCAACGATCACTGGGTTTTGGCCGTTGCAGCTGAAAAGAGGAAATCGGAAAACCAGGGGAAGAGTCTTGAGGAGATCATTTGCATATTCCCAGTGCCTTCTGGGATAAGTGAAGAGTCTCCGCGAGCTCAACGATCACTGGGTTTTGGCCGTTGCAGCTGAAAAGAGGAAATCGGAAAACCAGGGGAAGAGTCTTGAGGAGATCATTTGCATATTCCCAGTGCCTTCTGGGATAAGTGAAGAGTCTCCGCGAGCTCATCGATCACTGGGTTTTGGCCGTTGCAGCTGAAAAGAGGAAATCGGAAAACCAGGGGAAGAGTCTTGAGGAGATCATTTGCATATTCCCAGTGCCTTCTGGGATAAGTGAAGAGTCTCCGCGAGCTCAACGATCACTGGGTTTTGGCCGTTGCAGCTGAAAAGAGGAAATCGGAAAACCAGGGGAAGAGTCTTGAGGAGATCATTTGCATATTCCCAGTGCCTTCTGGGATAAGTGAAGAGTCTCCGCGAGCTCAACGATCACTGGGTTTTGGCCGTTGCAGCTGAAAAGAGGAAATCGGAAAACCAGGGGAAGAGTCTTGAGGAGATCATTTGCATATTCCCAGTGCCTTCTGGGATAAGTGAAGAGTCTCCGCGAGCTCAACGATCACTGGGTTTATCGGCGCGCAAATTTGGGCTCATCTTTCATCGTTTTTAAGAAATCTCAAGATGGAAGAGGCCAGGAGCCATTTGGTGAGCTGCATTTCTTGCTACATGTTCACAGACTTACCAGTGGAAAAGCCAAACTTCACATGCCACAAATGCAAGCTTGTGTCCCTGTTGGAGGAAAAGTTGCAAAATCTCGAAGAGAGGTTAGCTACGTTGAAGATCATTAAGGAAGGTGAAGAGTTCTTGGACAGAGCAGAATTATCTCTTCATGTTACAGAAAGAGAAGAAATTCGAAGTGCACCTGAAGAAACAGAGGAATGGAGACATGTGACCCAGAGAAGCAGGAGGATCAGGAGGCAGTCAGCACCCATACTGCTCAGAAACCAGTACCAGGCTCTCACGCAGGAAAACAATGAAGAAATACATCAGGATAAGACTTTGCCAACAAGCAGCAACCTTGTATGCCTTCAGAGTCCTCCTGGATGGAGAAAGAAAAATGTTGTGAAGAAGAAACGGAGAGTGGTGGTCATGGGGGATTCCCTGTTGAGAGGAACTGAGGCCGCTATCTGCAGACCGGATATAACTTCAAGAGAAATGTGCTGTCTTCCAGGTGCAAAAATTAAAGATGTGTCTTACAGGATATCAGGACTCTTCAGACCTACAGATGACTACCCATTCCTGCTACTACATGTGGGGACAAATGACACTGCAAGAAACGACCTGGAAACCATCTGCAGAGACTTTGAAGACTTAGGCAAGAAAGTGAAAGAACTGGGAGCGCAGGTGGTCTTCTCTTCCATCCTCCCAGTGGATGGCCATGGAACAAGGAGGTGGAATAAGATTCTGCAGGTGAACAACTGGCTACGTCGATGGTGCCGTCAGCAACGATTTGGATTTCTGGATCACGGAGTGAACTACTTATACGATGGACTACTTGCTAGAGATGGGGTGCACCTTACGAAGACTGGTAAGCATGTATTTGGAAGTCGCCTTGCTACACTTGTAAGGAGAGCTTTAAACTAGAACAACATGGGAAGGGAAACAAAAGACCAGAAAAAGCCATACACCTGACAAATGCTATTGAGAACTCTGCTATTAGAAGTGGAAAGGAAGAACAAAGACGAAAGAATCTAATTAATAAAAATATTGGAGAAAGAGAAACCAATCACAAACTAAAATGTTTCTATACTAATGCACAAAGCATGGGCAACAAACAAGGAGAATTGGAACTACTAACACAGGAAAAGAAATATGATGTCATTGGAATCACTGAAACTTGGTGGACAATACACATGATTGGAATACAAGACTAGAAGGATACAACTTATTTGCAAGAAACAGACTTGATAAACGAGGAGGGGGTGTCGCATTGTATGTTAGAAACGCGTATATCTGCACAGAGATTGAAGCTTCAGAGACTGGGAGTTCTGTGGAAACTGTTTGGGTAAGAATACAAGGACAGAACAATGGAAAGGACACCATTGTAGGCATTTACTACAGGCCGCCTGTGCAAGCTGAAGCTATGGATGAACTCTTTATGCATCAAATGGCCAAGTTCTCCAAAAAATATGACATAGTTGTCATGGGAGATTTCAACTATCCAGACATTTGTTGGGAATCTCTCTCAGGCAAAACTAACAGGTCAAGAAAATTCTTATCCTCTCTTGCTGACAACTTTATCTTCCAAAAGGTAAGGGAGAAAACAAGGGGAACTGCTACCTTGGCTCTAATCCTTATAAACAGGGAGGAAATGGTTGAGGAGGTAAAAGTGGCTGGGACCCTAGGAGGTAGCGACCATGCTATTTTAGAATTTTGGATAACTAGAGGCGGAAGACCTGTGAAGACTCATACGTCAAGGTTAGATTTCAGAAAGGCAGATTTTAAGGGATTCAGAAAGAGAATTGGAGGGATCCAATGGCTGGATATCCTTAAAGACAAAAATGTCCAGGAAGGATGGGAAATCTTGAAAAATGAAATTCTCAAAGCACAGTTGTTAACAATTCCGAAAAGAGGGAAGAATAGGAAGCAGTTAAGGAAACCAGGATGGATGAACACAGAACTTAAGCACATGCTAAAAAGGAAGAAAAAAATGTTTATAAAATGGAAAGAGGGAGGCATATCTAAAGAAGAATATAATGCTGTCTGCAGAACCTGCAGGGCACAAATCAGATTAGCTAAAGCTGAAAATGAATTGAGGCTTGCAAGAGATGTCAAAAGCAATAATAAAGGATTTTGGGGATATGTCAAAAGTAAAAGAAAAGTCAAAGATGCTATAGGATTTTTACAGGATGAAAATGATGAAATGGTAAGACAGGATGTTGAGAAGGCTGAACTTTTAAATTCCTATTTTGCATCTCTTTTCTCTCAGAAAGGAAATGTAACATCAACTGTTATTCACTGTCCTATTAAGGGAATAGAAGAATCCAGGATATCTATAAACAGAAAGATAGTGAGGAAACACTTAGCTAGCCTAAATGAATTCAAGTCTCCAGGTCCAGATGAATTACACCCCAGAGTACTGAAGGAGATAGCAGAAGAAATTTTTGAACCCCTCTCTATAATCTTTGAAAATTCTTGGAGAACAGGAGAAGTGCCAGAAGACTGGAGAAGAGCAAATGTTGTTCCTATCTTCAAAAAGGGGAAGAAGGTGGACCCAGGTAACTATAGGCCGGTGAGTCTGACTTCTATACCAGGAAAGATCTTTGAACAAATTATTAAACAACATGTATGTCAATACCTGGATAAGAATGAAGTGATTAAACAGAGTCAGCATGGGTTTGTAACTAATAAGTCATGTCAGACTAACTTAATTTCCTTCTATGACGGTATCACTGATTGGGTGGATCAAGGAAATGCTGTAGATATAGTATATCTTGACTTCAGCAAAGCATTTGACAAAGTCTCTCATACAATCCTTATTGAAAAAATGATTAAGTATGGAATGGACAAGGCAACTGTTAGGTGGATTCATAACTGGCTTAGTGATCGGACCCAAAGAGTGGTCGTAAATGGCTGCACATCCAGTTGGAAGAATGTCTCAAGTGGGGTACCACAGGGCTCTGTCCTGGGCCCTGTATTGTTCAACATCTTTATCAACGATTTAGATGAAGGAATTGAGGGTAAACTGATTAAATTTGCTGATGACACAAAGCTAGGAGGGATAGCTAATACTAGAGAAGAGAGAGAGAGGATTCAAAAAGATTTAAATAAACTGGAGAAGTGGGCAGCAACTAACAGAATGGTTTTTAACAGGGAGAAATGCAAAGTACTACATCTGGGCAATAAAAATGGAAAAAGCATATATAGAATGGGAGGAATAGGGCTAAGTGACAGCACATGTGAAAAAGACTTGGGTATACTAATAGATCACAGACTGAATATGAGTCAACAGTGTGATGCAGCAGCAAAAAAGGCAAATGCAATTCTAGGATGTATTAACAGAAGCATACAGTCTAGATCACGTGAAGTCATTATTTCCCTCTACTCCTCTTTGGTCAGACCTCATCTGGAATATTGTGTCCAGTTTTGGGCACCACATTTTAAAAAAGACATCAACAAACTGGAGCAAGTTCAGAAAAGAGCGACCAGAATGGTGACCGGTCTGCAAACCCTGTCTTATGAGGAAAGGTTGCAGGATTTGGGAATGTTTAGTTTGCAAAAGAGAAGACTGAGAGGAGACTTAATAGCTGTCTACAAATATCTAAAGGGCTGTCACATTGTAGAAGGATCAACTTTATTCTCATTTGCACAAGGAAAGACTAGAAGCAATGGGATGAAACTGAATGGGAGGAGACACAGATTAGATATTAGAAAAAACTTTTTGACAGTTAGAGTGATCAATGAGTGGAACAGGCTGCCACGAGAAGTGGTGAGTTCTCCTTCAATGGAAGTCTTCAAACAGAGGCTGGACAGACATCTGACTGGGATGATTTAGCGAATCCTGCTTTGAGCAGGGGGTTGGACCAGATGGCCCAGGAGGTCCCTTCCAACTCTACGATTCTATGATTCTATGATTCTATGATTCTAATACTGGAGCATGTGTTTTTCTCTGTGCAGATGGCACTTCTGAGCAACAACTGGCGATGTTGGAGCCCAGGGTCAATCATGGAGTAGGCTGAGGCCTAACCGCAGCAAGTTTTATATCTGATGTTGTTTGAATGTGGAGGCAGCAGGAGATATTGCCGTCCACACAGCAGGGGAGCAGCTCGCATTACTGAACCCCACTGCCACAGGAGCTGGTGTTTTTCTCTATGCGGACGGCACTTCCGAGCAACAACTGGCGATATTGGAGCCCAGGATCAATCATGGAGCAGGCTGAGGCCTACTTGGTGCAAGTTGAAAATATGATCTAGATTGAATGTGGAGGCAGCAGGACATATTGCCGTCCACAGAGCAGGGGAGCAGCTGATGTTACTGAACCCCATTGACACAGGAGCTAGTGTTTTTATCTGTGCGGATGGCACTTCCGAGCAACAACTGGCGATGTTGGAGCCCAGGATTAATCATGGAGCAGGCTGAGGCCTACTTGGAGCAAGTTGAAAATGTGATCTAGTTTGAATGTGGAGGCAGCAGGAGATATTGCTGTCCACACAGCAGGGGAGCATCTGGCGTTAGTGAACCCCAGTAACACAGGAACAAGTGTTGATTGTGCAGACGCCATTTCTGAGCAGCAACTGGCGGTGTTGGAGGCCAGGGGAAATACTAGAGACAGGGTGGAGCCAGAGGCCTAGTTGGAGCAAGGTTGAAATCAGTAGTAGTGTGAATGTTGAGGCAGCAGTAGACATTGCCGTACACACAGCAGGGGACCAGCTGGCGTTACTTAACCCCACTTACACAGGAGCTAGTGTTTGTCTTTGTGCAGACGGCACTTCTGAGCAACAACTGGCTGTGTTGGAGCCCAGGATCAATCATGGAGCAGGCTGAGGCCTACTTGGAGCAAGTTGAAAATATGATCTAGTTTGAATGTGGAGGGAGCAGGAGATATTGCCGTTCACACAGCAGGGGAGCAGCTGGCGTTACTGAACCCCACTAACACAGGAGCTAGTATTTTTCTCTGTGAAGACGGCACTTCTGAGCAACAACTGGCTGTGTTGAAGCCCAGGGATTACAGTTCAGGTGGTAGAAACATGAACACAGCAGGAGACCTGGATAATGTTGCCAACAAATTATTTATTCCGGAAGAGGACTGGCAAATTCTGGCGAGATCCAGGCCTTGTTCATTTTCAGAAAAGTAAGCCGGTCAACATTATCGGAGGATAGTCGCGTGTGACGGTCTGTTAGTACACCACCTGCGGCACTAGAGACGCGTTCCGATAATACACTGGCAGCAGGGCAAGCCAGCACGTCCAATGCATACTGGCTAAGCTCTGGCCATGTATCCAGCTTAGAGACCCAAAACTTGAAGGGGGAAGAGCCATCTGGGAGTACACTGACAGGGCAAGACATGTAGTCTGTCACCATCTGACGGAAACGTCGCCTCCTGCTGACTGGAGCCGTCTGTGATGGTGTAGACATTTGTGGCGGGCACACAAAACTTTGCCATATTTGGAACATACTGGTCTTTCCTTGTGCTGAGGCGCTGTCTCTGCTCCTTCTTTGTGCAGAGCTTCCTCTCCTGCCTCGACGCACAGAGCTGCTTTGTAAATCACTAGCAGCACTGCTCTCGGGTTGAATGGAGAACATGATAGAATGCACCAGTGTCTCTTGGTACTCCCGCATTTTACGCTCCCGGTTCAACGGTGTTATGAGGCTTTATAAGTTGTCCCGGTAGCGAGGATCTAGGAGGGTGTACACCCAATAATCAGCCATGTTGAGAATGTGGGCGATGCGGCGGTCGTTTCTCAGGCACTGCAGCATGAAATCAACCATGTACTGCAGACTACCAACTGCCCAAGAAACGCTGTCCCCTGCTTGAGGCATCTGCTCTGCCTGCTCTGCATCACCCCACCCTCGCTGTACATTCTGACTAGAGCATTGTGTACCTCCCTCCTCTGGAGAGATGTCTTCCTCCTCCATTGACTCCTCCTCATCCTCCTCACAAAGTGTCCCCTGCCTAGGCCTTTGTGAGGAACCACGTAGCGCAGACTGTTATGAGCTAATTTTCTGCTCCACCAGTTGAGAGTTCTCCTTCCGTTCTCCCTCTGGTGGTGACAGGAGGTAGTGAGGTTGGTTGGTTGGTTTTGCCACCTGATGACAAGGATAACGATTGGATCTCTGGAGTATCAGACTGGATATAAGACAGCCAACGCCCTATCCTAGTGCTGGTGATTCAGTCTGCTTCTTAGGTCTTGGACTTCAGCTCTCTTCCAGTCTTCTTGAGTTAAGTTTGTTTTTTGCTAATGTTCACACTTGCGCTTGTTGGTCAATTCAGTTTCTTGTGTGGTCAGCTTGCCCCTGCTGGGGCTATGCTGAACTTCCACTCCTATTTATCTGTATTTGCCAATTTGCCTTTTTGTCCCTTATTAGATTGGCCTCTTTTTGCTCTGTTTCAGAATATTTCAGAGTGCTGATATAGTGGGAGAAGTCTAGTGACTTCAGGGTTAATTTTGCTATCAGATGTGTTGGACATTATTTTTGGTAGGGTTTTTTGGCAGATTGCAGACAGTAGCTTTCCTTTCCTGTCTTTTCTAGTTAGTCGGGCCCCATCGTTTGCTCAGCCTATTTTCCTGCCTGTGTTTGTGTTTTCATCTTGCTTCACCGTCAATACATGTGTGGGGGCTGTCTTTTCCTTTGGGGTCTGCTCTGGGGCAGTTAGTTTTCCCTTTTCTTGCTTTAGGTTTATGTAGTCCTCCGGCTGTGACGAGGCGTCTAGGAACAACGTAGGAACGCTCCACTGCTACTGTTAGTTTTGTGGTTAAGATCAGGGATCTGCAGTCTGCATAGTGACCAACCTCTCTGGTTTTCTGGGACTTAGCTTTTGTTGTTCCTCCTCGGTGATCCATTCATAACAGAATCATCAGCCACACCGCAGATTCTAGGGTACTCAAAAGCATGGAAAGATTGTTTAAGGGAAAAGGAAAAGGAAAAAAAAAGTGTCAGAATTTTTATTTTTTCTTGGTATATATTTTCCTCTTTTTTTTCTGGGGCCATAGGAGGATTTTTTTTTTTCTAATGGAGATTAAGCAATTGTCTGATCGTGTGGAGCAACTTGTTGCTGAAGTGCAGGGAATTTCCACCTACCTCATTCAGTCACATGCTGCTGAACCTTAGATTCCTACTCTTGATGTGTTTTCTGGGGATCGGTCTAAATTTCTGAATTTTAAGAATAATTGTAAATTATTTCTTGCCTTGAAGCCTAATTCATCGGGGAGCTCTGTGCAGCAGGTTAAAATTGTCATCTCCTTGCTGCGCGGCGATCCCCAGGATTGGGCTTTTTCTCTGACACCTGAAAATCCTATTTTGACTAATGTGGATGCATTTTTTCAAGCCTTGGGGTTGTTGTATGATGAACCTAATGCTGTTGATCAAGCTGAGAGAACCCTGTTGGCATTAGACCAGGGTCAGGATCCTGCAGAGTTGTACTGTCAAAAATTCCGAGAGTGGGCGGTCCTTACTACATGGAATGATAGTGCATTGGTGGCTCTCTTTCGGAAAGGTTTGTCAGAGACCGTAAAAGATGTTATTGTGGGATTTCCTGTTCCTTCTGGTCTGGATGGCTCTATGTCATTAACCATTCAAGTTGATCGGCGTTTACGTGAACGTAAATCTACACGGGAGGCGCTGCCACCTTTTGAACAAATGTCTGAACCTATGCAATGTGATGGGGTTTTGTCTAGGGCACAACGTCGGGAGTTTAGAAGGCGTAATAAGCTGTGTTTTTTCTGTGGAGACGCCTCTCATACTATTTCTGTCTGCCCTAAATGAGAGAAACGTTTTGCACACACATTTGCTGTGGGCAGTATACAACCTACCGTATATACTCGAGTATAATCCGACCCCCCTAATTTTGCCACAAAAAAACTGGGAAAACTTATTGACTCGAGTATAAGCCTAGGGTGGGAAATGCTCCATAGATTATTCCCCCATATGGTGTCCCCAGAAGAAGCTCCATACATTGTTCCCCCATATACTGCCCCCATAAGAAGCTCCATAGATTATTCCCCCATATGCTGCCCCCATTAGAAGCTCCATAGATTATTCCCCCATATGCTGCCCCCATTAGAAGCTCCATATTGTTCCCCCATATACTGCCCCATATACTGCCCCCATAAGCAGCTCCATAGATTATTCCCCCATATACTGCCCCCATTAGAAGCTCCATAGATTATTCCCCCATGTGCTGCCGCTGCTGCAGCATGTAAAAATAAAAAAAATGACATACTCACCTCTCCGTCGCTGGGTGTCAGATACTCACCTGTCCTGCGTCCATGGCTGCTCACCGCTATCTGCCACGTCATCAGTCAGTGACGTTCAGACTGCAGGGGGCGCGGCGCGCACTAATCACGTCACCGCGCCCTCTGCTGTCTCAAGTCACTGACCGATGACAGACAGCAGCAAGCAGCCATGGACGCAGGACAGGTGAGTATCGCTATACTTACCCGTCCTGACGCTGTCGCTTGAGCCCCCAGCTTCTCTGCGCTCTCTCTTCCTGCGTTCAGCGGTCACGTGATACCGCTCATTAAAACTCATGAATATGCGCATATTCATGAGTTTTAATGAGCGGTACCACGTGACCGCTGAAGGCAGGAACAGAGAGCGCGGAGAAGCTGGGGGCTCAAGAGACAGCGTCAGGACGGGTAAGTATGACCTGACACCCCCGCCCCCTCTCCCCCTCCAACCCCCCGGTGTATATGACTCAAATATAAGCCGAGAGGGGGACTTTCAGCCCAAAAAAACGGGCTGAAAATCTCGGCTTATATTCGAGTATATACGGTAAGTTCCTTTTGGCAATTACTCTGATCTGCTCCTTGTCCACATTTTCCACTACGGCTTTTGTGGATTCAGGAGCAGCTCTGAATCTGATGGATTGGATTTGGACTTTGCTAAACATTGTGGTTTGTCCATGACGCCTCTGCAGACGCCTATTCCTTTGAGGGGTATTGATGCCACTCCTTTGGCGGAGAATAAACCTCAGTTTTGGACCCAGGTGATAATGCGAGTTGCCCCAGACCACCAAGAAAATTGTAAATTTTTGGTGCTGCATAATTTGCACAAAACTATTGTTCTGGGGTTCCCCTGGTTGCAAACTCATAACCCAGTTTTGGATTGGAAATCTGTCTCTGTGGTGAGTTGGGGTTGTCAGTGTGTTCTTAGGGACGCTCCTGTTTTCTCCACCTCTCCTCAGTCTCATGATGTTCCTGATTATCTGACTGATTTCTCTGATGTATTTAGTGAGAGTAAGTCTGCGTCTTTACCTCCTCATAGGAGTTATGATTGTGCAATTGACTTGATGCCTGGGTGTAAATTTCCCAAGGGTCGGCTTTTCAACTTGTCTGTACCCAAACATGATGCTATGCGATCCTATATTAAGGAGTCGTTGGAGAAAGGTCATATTAGACCATCCTCGTCACCTTTAGGTGCTGGTTTTTTTTTTTTGTGGCCAAGAAAGATGGTTCATTAAGACCGTGTATTGATTATCTTTCCCTTAACAAGATGACGGTTAAATATCAGTACTCGTTACCTCTGATGTCTGATTTATTCTCCAGAGTTAAGAGTGCCTGCTGATTTACTAAGCTTTACCTCAGGCGGGCGTATAATCTTATTCGCATCAAGTACGGGGATGAATGGAAGATGGCGTTTAATACTCCGGAGGGACATTTTGAGTACCTGGTGATGCCTTTTGGGCTCTCTAATGCCCCTTCTGTCTTCCAGTCCTTTATGAATGATATTTTCCGAGACTTTGTGGATAAGTTTTTGATCATCTATCTGGATGATATTTTGATCTTTTCTAGTGATTGGGATTCCCATGTGGAACATGTCCGGACTGTGTTCCGGATTTTGAGGGAGAATTCCCTGTTTGTTAAGGGATCGAAGTGCCTCTTTGGTGTACAGAGGATTTCATTTTTGGGATTTATCTTGTCTCCATCGACTATTGAAATGGACCCGTCCAAGGTACATGCCATTTATGATTGGGTTCAGCGTACTTCTTTGAAGGCTCTCCAGAAGTTTTTGGGTTTTTCTAATTTCTATCGTAAATTTATAGGTAATTTTTCTAGTATTGTCAAACCACTGACTGATCTGACCAAGAAGGGAGCTGATGTGCTGAATTGGTCTCCTGAGGCTGTCTCAGCATTTCAGGAGCTTAAGCGGAGATTTACTTCAGCTCCAGTTTTACGGCAACCTGATGTCTCACTTCCATTTCAAGTGGAGGTAGACGCTTCTGAGATTGGTGCAGGAGCTGTTTTGTCCCAAAAAGACCCTGTGACTTCTAAGATGAATCCCTGTGCCTTCTTTTCTCGAAAGTTTTCCCCATCTGAACGCAACTATGACGTGGGGAATCGGGAATTGTTGGCCATGAAATGGGCATTTGAGGAGTGGAGACATTGGTTGGAGGGAGCTAGACATCAATTTGTGGTCCTCACCGATCACAAGAATCTGATTTATCTGGAGTCGGCCAAACGCTTGAATCCTAGACAGGCTAGATGGGCCTTGTTTTTCACGCATTTTAATTTTGTGGTCTCTTTTCTTCCGGGCACTAAGGATGTTAAGGCAGACGCCCTTTCTTGGAGTTTCTTTGCTGATTCTCTTAATGTGACCGAGCCTACTACTATCCTAGGTGAGGGGGTAGTTCTTTCTGCCATTTCGCCCGATTTGAGACAAGGCCCTGGAGGAATTTCAGGTGGATAAACCTGAGCGTTGCCCTATGGGAAGATTGTAAGTTCCTGACCAGTGGAGAAGGAGAGTGATGTCTGAAGTCAATTGCTCCGCATTGGCTGGTCATCCGGGTATTTTTGGTACCAGAGATTTAGTGAGTCAGTCTTTTTGGTGGCCTGCCTTATCTTGTGATGTCAGGAATTTTGTACAGTCCTGTGGGACTTGTTCTCGGTCTAAACCCTGTTCTCGTTCTAGTGGGTTGCTGATGCCCCTGCCGGTGGCCAAGAGGCCATGGACCCATATCTCAATTGATTTTATTTCTGATCTTCCTGTCTCTCAGAGAATGACTGTTATCTGGGTGATTTGTGATAGATTTTTGAAGATGGTCCATCTTGTACCACTCCCAAAGTTGCCATCTTCCGCTGAGTTGGTACCCTTGTTTTTACAACAGGTGGTTCGGTTACACGGGATTCCTGATAACATTGTGTCCGATAGAGGGGTCCAGTTTGTTTCAAGATTCTGGAAAGCCTTTTGTTCCAATCTGGGAATTCAGTTATCCTTCTCCTCTGCGTTTCATCCCCAGACCAATGGGCAGACTGAGAGAACAAACCAGACCCTGGAGTCTTATTTAAGATGTTTTATATCTGCTGATCAAGATGATTGCGTCTCATTTTTGCCCTTGGCCGAATTTGCGCTGAACAATAGAGCTAGATCTGCCACTTTGATGTCCCCCTTTCTCTGTAATTTTGTTGTTCATCCTCGATTCTCTTCAGGGCAAGTGGAATCTTTGTCCTGCCCAGGTGTGGACACTGTGGTTGTGAGAATGCAGCAGATATGGGACCAAGTGGTGGATAAGTTGTCACTCTCTCAGGAAAAGGCCCAGCATTTTTCCAACCGGCATAGGACCATTGGTCCCCGGTTTAAAGTGGGTGGTATGGTTTGGTTGTCGTCTAAGAATATTCCTATGAAGGTTGCATCTCCAAAATTTAAGCCCAGGTTTATTGGTCCTGATAAGATTTTTGAGATTCTTAATCCTGTTTCTTTTCGATTGGCTCTTCCAGTTACGTTCAAAATCCATAACGTATTTCACAAGTCACTGTTGAAGAGGTTTGTTGAGCCAGTAGTTCCTGTGGCGGCACCTCCTGACCCTGTATTGGTTAAAGGCAATGTGGAATATGAGGTAGAGAAAATATTGGATTCTCGTTTGGTTAGACGGAGACTCCAGTATTTGGTCAAATGGAAGGGTTATGGCCAGGAGGATAATTCTTGGGTCTCTGCCTCTGATATTCATGCCAATAAATTGGTTCGTGCTTTTCAGCGGGCCCATCCTGATCGGCCTGGTGGCAAGGATGAGGGTTCGGTGACCCCTCCTCAAGGGGGGTACTGTTATGAGCTCATTTTCTGCTCCACCAGTTGAGAGTTCTCCTTCCGTTCTCCCTCTGGTGGTGACAGGAGGTAGTGAGGTTGGTTTAAGTGGTAGTGATCTGCCACCTGATGAGAAGGATAATGATTGGATCTCTGGAGTATCAGACTGGATATAAGACAGCCGACGCCCTATCCTAGTGCTGGTGATTCAGTCTGCTTCTCAGGTCTTGGACTTCAGCTCTCTTCCAGTCTTCTTAAGTTAAGTTTGTTTTTTTGCTAATGTTCACACTTGCGCTTGTTGGTCAATTCAGTTTCTTGTGTGGTCAGCTTGCCCCTGCTGGGGCTATGCTGAACTTCCACTCCTATTTATCTGTATTTGCCAATTTGCCTTTTTGTCCCTTATTAGATTGGCCTCTTTTTGCTCTGTTTCAGAATATTTCAGAGTGCTGATATAGTGGGAGAAGTCTAGTGACTTCAGGGTTAATTTTGCTTTCAGACGTGTTGGACATTATTTTTGGTAGGGTTTTTTGGCAGATTGCAGACAGTGGCTTTCCTTTCCTGTCTTTTCTAGTTAGTCGGGCCCCCATCGTTTGCTCAGCCTATTTTCCTGCCTGTGTTTGTGTTTTTAACTTGCTTCACCGTCAATACATGTGTGGGGGCTGTCTTTTCCTTTGGGGTCTGCTCTGGGGCAGTTAGTTTTCCCTTTTCTTGCTTTAGGTTTATGTAGTCCTCCGGCGGTGACGAGGCGTCTATGAACAACGTAGGAACGCTCCACTGCTACTGTTAGTTGTGTGGTTAAGATCAGGGATCTGCAATCTGCATAGTGACCAACCTCTCTGGTTTTCTGGGACTTAGCTTTTTGTTGTTCCTCCTCGGTGACCCATTCATAACAGCAGACTGTCCAAAAGAAGATGGCATTTGTGACTCCTCATCCCCCGCCTCTTCCAAAACCTCCACCCTTAGTGCTTGCAGTGTTTTTTGAAGCAGGCAGATAAGGGGGACAGTCATGCTGACTAGTGCATCATCTGCACTCGCCATCCGCGTGGAATCATCGAAGGCACGCAAAACGTGGCAGATGTCCTTCATAGAGGCCAACTCAGTGGTGCTGAAGTGTGACCGGCGCACAGTGCGACTTGTTTGCGCCTGATGCAGCTGGTACTCCATTACTGCTGCCTGCTGCTCACACAACCGCTCCAACATATGTAACGTTGAATTCCACCTGGTGGGTAGGTTACATATGATGCGATGTTCCGGAAGGCGTAATCGGCGCTGCAGAGCTGCAATGCGCGATCTTGCCGTGCTGGAACGCTGCAAGTGAGCGCACTCTATGCGGACCTTGTGCAGCAGTGCATCAAGATCCGGATAGTCCCTCAGAAAGCTCTGCACGACCAAGTTGAGCACATGTGCCAGACATGGGATGTGAGTGAGGTTGCCTAGGCCCAGAGCTGCCACTAGATTTCGGCCATTGTCACACACTACCATGCCTGGCTGGAGATTCGCTGGCACAAACCACACGTCGCTCTCCGGCTTGATGGTATTCCAGAGCTCCTGCGCTGTGTGGCTTCGATTCCCCAAAGAAATTAATTTCAGTACAGCCTGTTGACGTTTGGCCACGGCTGTGCTCATATCGGTCATAGCAGGCTCCTGCAGCGCTGATTCTGAGGAACTGGAGTATGAGGAGGAGTTAATGTGTACAGACTGGATTCCTGCAATCCTTGGAGTTGGCAGAACATGTACAGCGCCACTCTCCAGATCTGTACCCGGCTCCACAACATTGACCCAATGGGCAGTGAGGGAAAGGTATCATCCCTGTCCATGGGTACTGGTCCACGCATCGGTGGTCAGGTGGACCTTGCTACTGACGGCGTTTAGTAGCGCATGTTTAATTTTTCCCTCCACATACTTTTGCAGGGCAGGGATGGCTTGCCTGCTGAAATAAAAGCAGCTGGGCATGGTGTATTGTGGGACTGCCAATGCCATGAAGTTACGGAAGGTGTCAGTCTCCACTAGCCTGAATGAGAGCATTTCAAGGGCCAGTAATTTTGCAATGCCAGCATTCAGAGCCTGTGCTTGGGGATGGTTTGCCGAGTATGGCCGCTTTTTCTCCCATGCCTGTGCTACCGATGGCTGTAGAGTGGCCTGGGAGTGTGAGGATGAGCGGGAACGTGGTGCTGTGGGTGGAATGTCACTGGGTCTCTGGACAACAGTGCCAGAGGTTCTTCCTTGGCGATCCTGTGAGGAAGCCGAACCAGCTGTGTGTGAGCTGGAGGAAGAGGCTACAACACGAGCTGATGAGGTGGTATTTGGTGCTGTAGGTTGGCCTACGTCTTCAGTGTGTCTTTGTAACTCCACCACGTGCTTGGTCCGCTCATGTTTCCACGTATTTGTGGTATTGAGGTTGCAGACACTTTTCCCTCTTTTGACTTTCTGATGAGACAGCTTGCATTTGACAAAGCAAATGTCATCTGCAACTGTGTCAAAAGAGGACCACGCACTGCAAGTCTTGGGAGCATCCGTTTTGGCTTTTGGAAGAGGAATGCTCCTAGCGAGTGCCGAAGTGGAGGCTACAGGCAACCTAGTCTGCCCCCTCCCTCTCCCTCCTGTTTTAACCGTTCGGGGAATCTCTTCCTCAGAGCTGCTCCCACCACCTTCCTGTTCCTCACGCCATGATGGGTCAAGGACCTCATCATCTACACTCCCCTCTTCAAACACCTGCTTCTCCTGGGTAGTCTCGCTAGCACCGTACGCACCAGAAAGTCGCACCTGAGTCTTGTCATCATCTGATGCATACTGAGGTGTGCTGACCATAGGCACTGGCCCACCCGCCTCTTCAGATTCAGAGGGACAAAGCAGTTGTGTATCACTGCATACTTCCTCTTCTTCACATTCTTGAATGCTGCTTGGCTGGTCCCCTCTTTCCAAGCCAACAGATTCAGAGAACAGAAGTAGAGACTGTGATGGCTCCTGTACAGGGCTCTCTGACTGCCTGGGCATTTTGACAGGTGTTGAAGAGACAGATGGTTGCTCTTCAGCGCTCTGGCCCTGAGAGGATGTGGAAGTCATTGAAGTCGATGCATTAGCTGCCATCCATCCGACAACGGCTTCAATTTGTTCGTCCCACAGCAGTGGGGTACGGCGAGGTCCTACAAAGCTGCGCATAAAGGACTGTTGCCTGGTAAAACTGGGGGATGCTGAGTCACTGGTGCCCGCAGCAGGCACAGAATCCCCATTTCCTCTCCCTTCTGCAACTCCACGCACACGACCACGTGCCTTACTCCCTGCCTTCTTCATCTTGGTAGACTGATAAAGATAGGCACAAAAGTACAAAGGGGGGGGCTTAGTGTGCTTATTCCTGAACAGCTGCTAACAGGTATAAGAAACACTAATTTTATAAAGTGTGTAGACTACACTTTAATATGAGCTGATGTGGCCTACACAACTGTCAAGTGGAGTGTTTGGTGAACTTTATTTTGTTTTTGTTTTTTTCAAAAAAACAAAAAGGATGTGACCAAAGATTTGAAAGCGATAGTATCACAAACTTTTTGGAGCTATTACAATGCAGGAAGGTAACCTACAATGCAAAAGATGTGGCTCCAAAGAATAGGGTAATACTAATCTGGCTGCAGCTGCAGGGCACAGGCCAGAAAAAAGGCTCCTCTATCTACTCCTATATAGTGTTTGCAACCAACCAATGTAGATAGATACGGATGGATGCACACTAATAGGAGAATTAATGAAAAATTAGCTGCAATAAAAGTAAAATATGTATGAGGCAGTGACGCACGCTGAGCGGCCTACAACCAGACGTAGCTGTAGGACACACTACAGCGTGAGCTGCACTCACACACAGAGACCTCTCAGACAGCCGTGAACAGTGCAGATAACTGGGCACTAGCACTGAAAGGCTGCATAAAAACTCCGCTGTCTACTCCTATAGTGTTTGCAACCAATCTATATGGATACGGATGGATGCACACTAATAGGAGAATGAAAAATGAGCAGCAATAAAAGAAAAATATGTATGAGGCAGTGATGCACACTGAGCGGCCTACAACCAGACGTGGCTGCACTCACACAGACCTTGCAGACAGCTGTGAACAGCGCTACAAGGCAAAAGAAAGCTACACTGATTGAGAATGTAGCCTGGGTAAAGCACAATATTATTTGGAAAATCGCTATCTCTAACTGTCCCTCAAAGTCTTGAACAGCAGCCTGTCCCTAACTGAATTCACAGCAGAGTGAACCCGAAATGGCGGCGGCTTTTATAGTGCATCATGACATCATTTCAGCAGCCAATCACAGCCATGCCATTAGTTAACATGCCTACATGCCTAACAGGATGTGCCGACACTTCTGAGGATTGTCATTGGCTGAATCAAATCAAATTGGCTCATAGCATTATGGGAACTTCCAATTCCGGTATTCGATATGCTAAAAGTATCAGAACTCAGTATCGGAATTCCGATACCGCGAATATTGGCCGATACCCGATATTTGCGGTATCGGAATGCTCAACACCACTCGTGGCAAAAGCTTCTTCATCTTCACCCATACATATTTCCAATAATATCCAAATGTCCCAGTCGAAAATTTTGTACTAGTGTAATGAACACTGTTAAAGGAATGCCACTAAACGTACATAACCACAACCGTTGGAAACACCAGATTTCCTCTTTACAAGATATGGACGATGATGGTATTGATGACAACTTTGAAATTTACCACATCCACACCAATAAGATGAAGATCACAGCTGCAAAACATGCAAAAAAGGCCGTGAATGTCTTGAAAATCATTTTCTCTAGGGCTGTTACCCTCTTAGTTAAGTGATACTGAATGATGCATATACAGCTCTCATGTCTACTCAGCGTGAGATGATGTATTCTGATTTGTCCAAGTCCACTTTTTGAAAGCGAGCAGAAAAGAAGGATGATATAGCGGGAAGACGTGTGATTTTGGTCTGTAAGGAGGTGATGTCAGGTACATATAGGTAGATCTGGGTGTCATCGGCATAGTGATAATATTGCAAACTGTGCCAGTACATCAGCTGTCCCAGGTTGAAGGTGTAGATGGAGAAGAGTAGGAGTCCTAGAACAGAGGCTAGGGGAACTGTTATGATTGAGTCACTGAGTAGGAAAAAACAAAACACAAGCTCAGCCCAGAAAATCAGAGAGGTTGGAAACTAGCGGATTGCAGACCCCTGATCCTATCACACAACTAGCAGAACCTGTGGAGTGTTCCTACGGTGATCCTAGACACCTCGTCACAGCCGGAGATATACACAAGCCTAAAGAGAGAAAAGAGAAAAACTGACTGCCCCAGAGCAGACCCCAAAGCAATAGGCAGCCCCCAACATATAATGACGGTGAAGCAAGATGAAAACACTAAAACAGATAGAAAGATAGGTTGAGCAAATGATGGGGTCCAAGCTAACTAAGGGTACTGTCACACTTAGCGATGTACCAGCGATCCCGACCAGCGATATGACGCGGTCAGGATCGCTGGTACATCGCTAAGTGGTCGCTAGTGAGCTGCCACACAGGCAGATCTCACTAGCGACATCGCTGGGGACGGGGGTCTGTTATGATTGAGTCACCGTAGGAGGCAAAAACAGAAATGCTAGCTAAGTCCAGAAAACCAGAGAAGTTGGCAGCTATCGGATTGCAGACCCCTGAACCTATCAACACAACTAGCAGTAGCCGTGGGGGGTTCCTACGATGCCCTAGACCCCTCGATCACAGCCGGAGAATTAAATAGGCCTAAAGAAAGAAAGGGGAAATCTAAACTGCCCCAGAGCAGACCCCAAAGCAATAGACAGCCCCCAACATATAATGACGGTGAAGCAAGATGAAAACACTAACACAGACAGAAAGATAGACTGAGCAAAGACGGGGCCCCAGCTAACTAGATAGAAAAGGACAGGAAGGTTGCTGTCTGCAATCCGTGAAAAACCCTATGAAAATAAGAGCCAACATACTGACAGTGAAAAAGGCCCTGAAGACACTAGGCTTCAAAAAGCTTTGTCAGTACTCAGTAATATTCTGAAGACAGAGCAACAGGCAAAAGGAGATTCAGCTCACCCCAGCAGGGAATGGCAGAATCCAGAAAAGCAAGGAAAACAAAAACAAAACACAAATGCAACAGGCAAAGCAAAAATCTTAGCTTTAGAGGAGCAGGAATCAGACTGGTGTCCTAGAAGTCCACAGAGAACTCACCCGCAGGGCAGAAGGGCATCGGCAGCCTTATATCCAGTCCGTGACTCCACTCAGCCAGTCATCCTCATTAGACTCAGGTGCCTGATAATCAGGCTCATTACCTTCCTTTACCAGAATAGGGAGTTCACCAGACCTCAGTGACGAAGGGGAAAATGAACTCACAACAGGGGTCGCTACTTACCTGTCACACTAGGCGATCCTGTGTCCTCCCGCCCGGCTCCACGAGTCGCTCGTCGTCACAGCAGGAAGCGCCGCAGGAAGCAGACGAAGAGAAACAGTCCAGCCTGTTCTCGCGCGATCAGCGATAACCAGCAGGGCAGCCGGTCGTAGGTAAGTATCAGACACAGCGATATCGCTAGCAATATCGCTATAACGTCACTAGTTATAGTGATATCGCTAGCGATATCTCTTAGTGTGACATGCCCTTAAAAAGGACAGGACAGAAAAGCTGCTGTCTGCAATCCGAGAAAACCCTGCCAAAAAATACTACCAACACAACTGATAAGCAAAAAGGACCCTGAAGTCACTAGACTTCAAACCCTATATCAGCACTCAGAATATTCTGGAAGCAGAGCAAAAGAGAACACTGATCAAGGAAAAAGAATCCAGCACACCCCCGGCCGGGGATGGCTGAACTCAAAAAACAAGGTAAACAAAACCAAAACTAATAAGTTCAATAGCAGAGCAAAAACTTATCTTTGGGAAGCAGGAATAAGACTGGTCTCCAAGAATCCAGCAGAGAAATCACCAGAGACTCAGAAGGGCGTCGGCTGCCTTATATCCAGTCTGAAGATCCCGTTACCCAGTCACCATCTACCTGATCAGGTGTTTGGTTTCTTTCATCTAAATCAGCCTCACTACCTTCCTTCACCAGAAGAGGGAGATCCTCGGACACAAAAGATGAATGAACAGATGAACTCACAACAGGGAACACCGAAAGACAGGTGTCGAGGTGAGGAGGTGGTGTAGGAGAGTTATGTCACCCTAACAGTCTGGTTGTTTTTTAAAGACTCTGCTGATAACCCCAAAAAGGCCATTTGCACCACTGGCCATGCCCGCATCAGCAGGGGTAGCAAAACTACCAGCCTTACCACCACTAGCATGATCAGGCACATGTCAGCAAAGCACCCGACTTTGTTGGTTGAACACCAGGCGCCATGAACAGTGTCTGCGAGTGATACCGCTGCATCTTCCACTGTTGTGTGTGCATGCCAATCCCCTGTCCATGGTGCATGCAAAGATGCCTCTTACCCTGCATCTGTAGTTGCACACAAACTCAACTAGCACCATTAACAATCACGTCCACATCCTTGTCCCAACGCAGCGTTCAGTTGTCCATATCCCAGTCCTTGGAACGCAAGTGGAAATACGAAGCCAACACCACAGTACTAAATTCAGACATTTCTTATCTGTTTGCGATGGAAATGTTTCATTTTAGGCTTGGAAGCTTGTGGAAACCTGATGCCAGTGACCGTAACAAGGTACTCGGTCCCCACCTGCCACTATTTCTCCCAGTCTGCCGTCACGACATTACACAAGCAAGCACGTGTCCCTCAACATTACCCGGGCCCTCAACAATGCTGTTACAGAGAAAGTGCACCTAACCATGGACATGTGGACAATTGCTTGTGGGCAATGACTGTACATCTCGCTGACGGCACACTGGGTTAGCGTAGAAGAAGTCATGACCCAGTCGGACATTGGGAGACCATGTCACAGATGTATGGAGGAGACAGGTTGTCCAAGGCTTTGTATGCTCTGGCAGCAGAGTTTAGGATAGATTTGAGTGTTGCAAGAGTGCTAGAGGGGAGGCCAGAGAGTAGAAGGTTGCAATAGTCGAGGCAGGAGATCATGAGGGCGTGCACAAACATTTTTGTAGTTTCTTGGTATGTACGAATCCATGAAATGTGTTTGAGTTGTAGTGGGCCGGAGGAGGCAGGGGCTTGGATATGTAGCTTGAAAGAGAGGGCAGAGTCGAGAATCACCCCAAGGCCATGAACATGCGGGACTATTTGTCACAGTGTGCCATCCCAGCATTACACAGGCATGTGTCCCACAACATTACCCATGCCCTCCACAATTCTGTTTCTTGGAGAGTCCACCTAGCCAAAAAAAGCGTGGACAAGTGCTTGTTGTGAGGGACAGTATATCTCACTGAGTGCACACTGGGTTAACATAGTGGAAGCCGGGACCCACTCCGACCTTGGTATGGTGCATGTCCTCCCAACCCCGAGTATTGTGGGCCCTATGTCAATCTGGGTTGCCCCCAGCTCCTGCACCTACTCCTTCTCCTTTGCCTCCACTTCAGCCTCCATCTCCAAAAGTAGCACATCAGTCAAACACTGGAAGCTCTGCAGCACTACCTCATCAAAGCGGCAACAGGCTGTGCTTAGGTGACAAACCGCACAATGATGAAGAGTTGTGGACAGCTGTGAATGAGCAGGCAGATGTGTGGCTGACACCGCTGAACCCACAGCCAGGCATGATTGTGTGTGACAATGGCTGGAACCTGGTGTCTTCTCTGTGGCGAGGTGAGCTCATACACGTGCCATGCCTGGCTAATGCGCTTAACCTCATTGGTCATCGGTTTCTGAAAAGCAACACGGAGCTGCCAGATTTGCTAGGAAAAGTACAACGCTCTGTGTACCCATTTTAGAAAGTCAGCTACAGCTTCATCCGCCCTTGCCGTGCTTCAGCAGCGCTTGCAGCTTCTAGCTAACCGATTGGTGTGTGATGTCCCCAGGCGTTGGAACTCTACACTGCAGATGTTGGAAAGGATTTGTGAGCAGAAGAGGGCAGTTGGTGACTAGTCAACCTGCATCAACAAGGTTGTCGGTATTCAGTTCTGAGTTTACACATAAGATCTCAGGAGTGGACATGGATGTCAAACATATGTACCATCCTCCAAAACTTTGAGGAATCTAACAAGATGGTGAGCGTCAATGACGCCATAGTTATCATCTCCATCCTGCTTCTCTGTGTTCTAATATGAATATTTATAGTTATTTATGTAGCACAAACACATTTACATTTTAACAGTTTGGAAGACAAAAGTCCTAAGTAACAATGATAACAATAATCCAATAATTACACCAAAATAAAACAACCCTGCTCGTGACAGCTTACAATCTACAATAAGTAACAACGATAACCATAATTAACCCCCTAAAAAATCCTGCTCGTGACAACTTACAATCTACAAAGAGATGGGGGAGATATAAACTACAGGGGTGTATTAACAATAATGTATTTACAATGATGTATACTATTTACAATTATATTACTGAGGTTAGTCGAAAGTCGTGGAGGTCTGAGGACAAGGAGGAGAAGGAGAGCATGGTCAGTCGTCCTCTTGGTGAGGACATAAAAGTATTGACTGTTAGCTATGCGTGCAAGACTGCGGAGTTTATTTTACGCTGATTTTCCCGTCACCCTCACGTTCTCATAATTTTGGGTGACGGGCAATACTGATTGGTGACACTTCTAGACCCACACTAACAGGAGAACTTTCTATCTCTTATTCCAGAGGCAGACAGGTGTACTAAAATGTTGGAGGATCAGAGGGCCCTTCTTGCGGAATTATTAAAAAAATTCCCATATTAAAACGCTGGCAGCTGAGGTCAGAGTTTGTTGGCCAAGCAAGGAGTACAGGTGAGAGAGACACAACTCCAATCCAGCAGAGGCAGTGGAACACTGGCAAAGTTCGGGGAGAGTTTTCTAAGACCCTCCCATCGCCCTGGCCCTGAGGCGCGGTGGACTCTCACAAGGAGTGAAAAGTTTGTGAAAGGGAGTAACTTGCTGACCGTACCAATGTCCTCTGTCATTCCTCTGTGCCTTTATAATTATTGGATATCCATGCTGAACACGTGGCATGACCTGACTCTCTGTACTGCGCACGTGCGCTGTACTCACAGTCAAGGAGCATACGGCGCTTTGCTCTCTGGCAGTCACTGGGCACCCGGCGCCTCGCTAAGTGGCAGTACCGCTTTTAGTGGCAGGAGCCAACGGGAACAGTCCTTTGCAGTGCCAGTGCTCTAAGGACGGAGCATACTGCTCAGCCTCCTATGCGCTGCTTGTGCAAGCCAAAAATCTATGTTGTCGTGCCCGCTTTGTGTTAAGCTGGCCCCCTGCCTGTAGGTCAACGGGTCTGTCTGTCTGCTGCAGTTTGCCACAGCATTGGCGCTTCGGGTGCGTAGTGCACTGCCTCCCTTCATGCTCACAGCTGGGGACTCACTCATGCTTTTCATTTTTTTTCCCACACCTTCCGCAAAGGTTCCCTGTTTAAACACGTTAAACACGTCCCCTCTTCATGGGTACTGGGACCTGTCTGTTCCCCTATTCCTTCCCCCGGGAAACAGGAAACGCAGCCTTGACAGTTCCAGACCCGGTCGCAGCACAGGTACCCGCAGCCCGGTCATCCTGAATCCGTACATATCTGGCCAATCAGTTCTTTAATGCAAGCATCACAGAAGGCATGTTCTTCCAATTTTAAAGAGAAAATTGTACATTACATCCAGAACAGTGTCAATTTGAAGGACTTTGTAGCTCATATCATTCCACAACATGTTAGGGATGGCGGAACACACTAAATATAAAATAATAGAAAGTGTGTTCGCCGCCCGGGGTCCACCGTGCAGAGGTGTTAAACTGCTGCTATATAATGGCAGACGCACGATATGGCGGTATATCGCACATGGGTTAAACGTCACCCGGTGTGCACTGGGCGTTCTCTGTTAGCTTCACAGAGGCATTAACATAAATGCTGAGCCTGTTGGACTCACAGGTCTCTGAGAAATGCACGCACGGTATATGGTCACAGGAGCTGGGCCCTAGGCAGAGGGTCAGAGTCCGTCTAGACCTACTGTGCGTGCGGCGTTGCCACCGCTGATGCCCACAAGTGCTGCTGACTGCAGCGCGGTGACTGAACCAGCCTCTATACGATAATGCCCAAGAGGGGGCGCACTGTCAGACGCTAGTACTGTGTAGATGTGCAATGTAGCGTGCCACTTACTGGTGCTGACTCTAAGACTAAGTCCCTATCCACACGCGTAATATCAGAGGGAGGGGATCTTAATGAGTCATTCGCAGGTACATGCATCCATCATCATTCACACAGATAGCAACTAGAGCCTATACTAGCGCATGGCCGAGCGGCCCTGCGAACCTTTTATAGCCAGGATCTTCCGGAAGCTTCCAGATCCTTGAGATGGACCAATCAGATCTGGAGAAGGACCTGGACATGTGACTCCCGATCTCCAATGGGAGATCGTCTCGTGAGCATGCTCAGTGGAGCGACAGAAGGACTTAGCCTCTGGAACGATTTGCTGCTGAGCAGCCTGCATTGCTATTGCTGACCCAAAGATGGCAGCAACAGCCAGACCCACAGAGCAGGTCTGGGCAGAGCGTCTGTAACGCCTGGACTGCTGTGTAAACGCCTCTGCGGTCGATAGATAATGGGAGACCGCAGAATGTGAGGCTCTGCAGGAAACCGACGCCTAACACAACATGACACTAAAAGTCTCATACTTCTAATTTTTGGTGGAAAATCATTTCCCCAGTGATAGGTTGTGTATGTTCTGACTTATGTAACATCATTTGGGTGATAATAATTATTCATACCTATTTGCTTCACAATATATTCATCTTTTACTTTAAGGCTTACGAACATAATGTTGTAAAAGTGAAAACAAAGTTGGTGAAGTGTGTTTAAACTCAAATGTGAAAATAATTGTCATCTTTACTATTTCTCCATTCCGTGTGCGGAACCCACCTCATTGATCTTAGTGATTTTCTTTGGCATGAAACCAACAGCTCCATCAATACCATGTGCTTTTCCAATTAATTCATCATGCTTGTAAAGTAGAGATGAGATTAGGGATCTAGATAACACCTCGGGATTGTAGTCAACATGACACTGTACCAAGACCTACTGGGGTTTAACTAACAATTTCACATAGTGCACTGCAGAAAAGAGTTGTCAGAAAAACAAGATTTTGAATCAATAACATGTTGGATGGATTGTCAAGTTGAAACACCCATATAGTAGTATTACAATTATTATTTAGTTATATAGCGCCATTTATTCCATGGTGCTGTACATGAGAAGGGGTTACATACAAAGTAATAGATATCAAGGTATATACAAGGTATATATACCCAAGATATATAGAAAAATGACTTCACTTACAATCAGCAGCTGGAATATTCAGGGTCTCAACACCTCGGCCTTTGGATGTAAAACAAATGACCCTGACTTTATACAAAGACTGAAAAATATAGACATTCAGATCCTCCTGGAAGCATGGACCAGAGCCGAAAACGAATCTCTGGTGCCCATCGGATACAGGGAAATCTCTGTCCCTGCCCTGAAAAATGAAAACATCAAATAGGGCCAGAGCTCAGGAGGAATACTGATCTGGTCTAAAGAGGAGCTCCACCAGTACATCAAACCAGTGAAGAGAGGAGGCAGCCACATATGGATCAGGATCAGCAGCTCCATCCTCACCTCTGTGTGATGTCGATCTCTGCGCCACCTATATACCACCACCAGAGTCACCCTTCTTCAATCCAGACTGCTTCGAGATCTTACAAAGAGAAGTCGCCCATTATCAGGCCCTGGGCAAAATTCTCATCTTTGGAGACCTCAATGCAAGAACAGGGAGAGAAAACGACTTCCTGACCACGGAAGGGAACATCTACATATTTGGAGCAGAGAATGACGGCCAAGACTCAGTACTCACAGAGAGAAACAGCTATGACAGTACAGTCAACAAAAGTGGTAAAAAGCTCCTGAACATATGTAGAAGTTTAGGACTTCATATTCTTAATGGACAAACCAAAGGAGATTCTTTAGGGAGGTGTACACTCCATGTAGGGAGAAGTGTAGTAGATTATGCCATTACAGATATGAACCTGCCAAATATCAGCGGTTTCATAGTCTCCCCACAAACGCACCTGTCAGACCACAGCCAACTTCTTCTGTACTTGAAATCTACAGAGAAAACATCTACTCAAAAGCCACAGCAGAGCAGCCTCTTCAACCGGCCTCCATCCTATAAATGGCACAAAATGTCGGCATTAAAGTATAAAGAGGCTCCCAGCAGATCTGAAATACAGCGGATGCTCCACCACTTCTACAAATATGAGTACCAGCCTAACCCAAAGGGAGTGAGTCAAGCTGTAAAAGACCTCAACAATATATTCTATGCAATGGCCAGACTGTCCGACCTTAAAGTCAACTACAAGAGACCAAAAGAAAAACATCATTGGATGGTTTGACATAGACTGTAAAGCCGTACGGAAGACCCTGAGAACAGCCTCGAACAAAAAACACAGAGACCCCAAACACCCGGGTCTGAGGGAAGCCTATGAAACCATACAAAGGCAATAGAAAATCATCCTCAGGAGGAAGAAGCAGAGTTACATCTCTACCAAGCTTAACCAACTCCAAGATGCCCTCCAAGACAACTCCTTCGGGGAACTATGGAACCATATGGGCACAAAAGACAAGAAAAGCAACATCCATATCCAAAATGGCAACATCTGGCTCCAGTACTTCAGAGACCTCCTATAAAGACATTCCAAAGGAAGAACTAAGCCAAGAACAGGAAAGCATAATGGCAAAACTAAAATCAATTTGAGGAAAAAGTAAAAAATTTCCAAAACCCCGTGGATACACCTATTAGATTACAGGAAGTAGCAGAGAGAATCTCTTCCATAAGATGTAGAAAAGCCGGTGGCCTGGATGGAATCCTACCAGAAATGCTGAAGTACAGCCCACCAGAAATACAGGCTGCAATGATTAAACTCTTCAATACTGTGCAAAGTGCTGGCTACTTCACTCATACCTAGAACCAAGGCCTCATCACACCCATCCACAAGTATGGGGACAGGTATGACCCAGCCAACTACAGAGGCATATGTGTCAGCAGCAACCTGGGAAAAATGTTCAACAGCATCCTGAACAAGAGGATTCTCAGTTTCCTCACCGAGCACAATGTCCAACGTCCTCGACAAGAGCCAAGCAGGGTTCATGCCGAACCACCGCACCACTGACCACATCTATACCCTGCACAGCCTCAGACATGTCCACAATGCAAAGAACGGGAAGATATACGCCTTTTTCGTGGACTTTAAAAAGGCCTTTGATTCGGTGTGGCGTCCAGGTTTATTCCTGAAACTGCTGGAGAGCAGAATAGGAGGAAAGACCTACGATGTTATCAAAAGCTCCTACACCGAGAAACTCTGCAGCGTGAGTGTGAACGGCAGAAGAATGGCCTATTTCCAGCAGAGCCGTGGAGTCAGACAAGGCTGCAACCTAAGCCCAACGCTCTTCAACATTTACATCAACGAGCTGGCTACCACTCTGGAATCTTCCACAGCACCAGGTCTCACCCTCCACGATGCGCAGGTGAAATTCCTGCTGTATGCAGATAACCTGCTGCTTCTGTCACCAACCGAGAAAGGCCTCCAAGACAACCTGAAAATCTTAGAGAAATTCAGCTCCACCTGGGCACTACCGGTCAACCTAAAGAAAACCAACATCATGGTGTTCCAGAAGAGTAAAGACAATTAGACCAGCACCCTTCATTTGTCCTCAACAACTGCGCCCTTACTGGAATGGACAAATATACCTACCTGGGCCTAGAGATTAACCGGTCAGGGAGCTTCAAACAAGCCATAGAGACCCTGAAAGACAAGGCCTGCAAAATCTTCTGTGCCATCCGAAGGAAACTCTACCATCTGAAGCCACCAGTGAGGGTCTGGTTAAAAATCTTTGACTCTATCATCGCCCCAATCCTCCTGTATGGCAGCGAAGTCTGGGGTCCTCAAACCTACCCAGACTGGTCAAGGTGGGATTCCAGCCCAGTAGAAATATTCCACCTGGAATTCTGCAAGCACCCTCTCCACGTCCAACGGAGCACCTCCAACAGTGCCTGCCGGGCCAAGCTGGGCAGATTCCCTCTACACCTAATGGTTCTAAAGAGGGCACTGTCATTCCGGGCTCACCTACATAGGAGCAATCCAAGCTCCCATCACCATAAAGCCCTTACACATGTAGGTGAAACAGAAAAATCAGGACCCTCGGAACAGCCCACCCAAACCCAACCTAACCAGAACACCAATCACAACAACCTGACAAAAGCCGGAATCAGGTAGATGGTAGACGAAGGCCAGGAGAGGTACGTAAGTGACTGGAAGAACGACATCATCAGCTCACAGAAACTGACCATGTACCGGAGTCTACAGAGAGACTACAGACTGGCCCCATATCTGGAGAAACTCCCAGACCCCAGACACCACAAGATCCTGAGCCAATATAGACTCAGTGCCCACAGTCTGGCCATCGAATCCAGCCGACACAGGCAGAGCTACAAGCCCAGGGAGGAAAGACTGTGCCAACACTGTGACCAGGAGGCCCTGGAGGTCGAAACCCACTTCCTGCTACACTGCTCCAAATACTCAGCAGTGAGGGACACTCACTTCAGGAGACTCACATCTCTTCCTGGATTTCATCACCATGAAGGAGAAAGAGAAAACCTATATCCTGCTGGGGGAAGAAGAGAGAGCACTGGAGATAGCAGCATGGTATGTGAGCGAATGTCATAGACTGGGAGAAAGAGAACTATGATATGCCATGGATTTCTATAGCCCCTACCCTGGATCTGCCCCCATCCACCTTCCCTATGCCATGGACTTCTATAGCCCTATCCTGGATCTGCCCCCATCCATCTTTCCTACAGCTTCTACCCAACATCCCTACAGTCCCTATCCCTATTCCTTTTTGTACACTTGCTTTGGCAAAACTAATGTGTATTTAGTCCTGCCAATAAAGCTTCTTTGAATTTTAGGCTAAGTGCACACGTACCGGAACTCTCGCGGAAATTACCGCAAGAATTCCGGAATTCCAGTCCGCGGGAAAATCGCATTTTAAATTCCCGCGATTTTCCCGCGGAAAAACTAGCATTTTGCAAGCGTATTTAGCTTGCAAAATGCTAGCGTTTTCCAAGCGATCTGTAGCATCGCTTGGAGAACTGATTGACAGGTTGGTCACACTCCTCAAACACAGTGTTTGACGAGTGTGACCAACTTTTTACTACTGAGGCCGCCTATGCGGCATCAGTAGTAAAAGATAAAATGTAAAAAAAAATAAAAAATTGTGTTATTCTTACCTTCCGACGTCCCGCGCATCCGTTCCCAGTAATCCTTTGTGAAAATGCCCGCGATGACGTCCGTTCTCGCGGGATCGCGATGTCTCGCGGTTATTCGTGATGACGTCGCGCGAATGACCGCGAGACTTCGCGATCCCGCGAGAACGGACGCCATCGCGGGCATTTTCGCAAAGGACTACTGGGAACGAGAGCGTGAAGAGAAGTGGGAAGGCTGCGCGGGACGTCAGAGGGTGAGAATAACTATTTTTTATTTTTAAATTCTATTTTTTACAGCGATATGGTACCCAAAGCCTGGAGGACAGTCTCCTCTCCTCCGGACCATGGGTACCATCCGCAAATGTTCTGCTTACTTTCCGCATGGTGTGCACAGCCACATGTGGAAAGTAAGCGGAACAATGCATTCCTATGGGTGCAGGATCGCCGCGATTCCGCAAATTAATGAGCATGCTGCGGTTTTTACCGCGAAGCGATTCTGCCGCGGTAAAAACCGCAGCATTAGCACAGCATTGCGGAATCCCATAGGAATGCATGGGATGCTTATTTTTCGCGTTTTCGCGGCAAAATCGCGCGGTTAAAACCGCAGCGGAAACGCGAAAAAAACGCCACGTGTGAACTCAGCCTTACAGTTAACAAATTTAAAATGACAAACTGGTACAGAGGGGAGAGGACCTTGTCCTTGCGGACTTAGTCTGCGGGATAATGGGGAAGAGACAGAAGTTCGGGGGTGCGGCAGCTCAGGTGGTGGTGTACAAGTCGCATATACGACCACCACGCTCTCCAATTGATACCTCTTGAAATGCAGCCAAATGTCACAAGCTCTAGCTTCTGTTATAGAAAATGCAGGGTTCCTTTTTTACATCATTGTACAACAAGTTCAGTATTTGTAGGTGATGGCCTGTCAGAATCTGGCCCAGGAACACCAGGCTTCAGTAGTTGCAAGTCCTGGCCCCGTGCTCTTCCAGGTGCTCTTCCTCCGGCTCTTCCATTCATGATTTAATCTAGAACATTTTGCCTTCGTAATCCAGAGACAGAGTACAACACCGCCCAAGCGTTCACCCTATGCTCCTTTGACTTTCTATCTGTGCAGTGACAGACTCTAGGCAGAAGATGATGATGGTGGTAGTAGTTGGAGTATTTAAGACAGTCATGAAGCAGCCATAAAAACTTGAAACAGAAGTATTTTGACCGAGATACCACACTGCAATATTTGGGCTGTATTTTTACCCAAAAATAGTGTAGATAACTAGGGTAACAGACAGCAAATACAGTGGAATGTAGGCCTGATTTGCCACAATTTAGGGTCTACAAATACATCAGACGTCTGATAGCGATACCAGACTGTTCAATATGTAGCCTGAATTTTTTAATTTAAAAAAAGTACTTAAAAAAAACAGACTCCGGAAGACCTAACAGTTAGACTGGCAACTTCCATCATGTTGGTGTTACGGGGAACAGTTACCCGCCTTTCTGTCTGCAACCACAGGCTTCTTCCTGCCTGAAGGGGTGCTACGCCTGCCTCCCCCCTGTGTGCTGCTGTCCTCACTCTGCATGTCCTCCTGCCAGGTTGGGTCAGTCACTATATTATCAACCACCTCATCTTCCACTTCCGCACCCTGGTCCTAGTACTGACTTTCCGGCAAATGTGTCTCATCATCGTCCATTTTTTTGACCGTGGCTGCTCAAATATTTGGTCATCGCTACATGGAATCTCATCTTGCCCCGCTTCAAGTGGAGCGGGTGAGAGGCCCGAATATGTAAATGGAAAAGTGAAAAGCTCTTCGTAGTGTCCAAGTGTGGGATCAGTTGTCTCAGGGCACTCAGCAAGGTGGGAGGAAGGAGGATCAGGATAAGGAATATGCTGGCCAGATTCATGGCTACTCAGACTTGACCGTGTGTTTGACAGGGTGCTGTTGGTGGTGGCCATGTAACTGGACGTGTTATGAATAATTCACCGTAGGAGGCAAAAACAGAAATACAAGCTAAGTCCAGAAAACCAGAGAAGTTGGCAACTATCAGATTGCAGACCCCTGAACCTATCAACACAACTAGCAGTAGCCGTGGGGGGTTCCTACGATGCCCTAGACCCCTCGATCACAGACGGAGAATTATATAGGCCTAAAGAAAGAAAGGGGAAATCTAAACTGCCCCAGAGCAGACCCCAAAGCAATAGGCAGCCCCCAACATATAATGACGGTGAAGCAAGATGAAAACACTAACACAGACAGAAAGATAGACTGAGCAAAGACGGGGCCCAAAACTACCTAGATAGGAAAGGACAGGAAGGCTGCTGTCTGCAATCTGCCAAAACCCTATCAAAGACATAAGCCAACAAGCTGATATGAAAAAGGCCCTGAAGCAGCTAGGCTTCAAAAACTAAATCAGCACTCAGGTATTTTCAGAAGACAGGGCTAAAGGAATTCAGCACACCCCAGCAGGGAATGGCAGAAATCCAGAAAAACAAAGCAAAACAAAGTCAAAGCACCAATGCAAAAGGCCGAGCAGCAAACTTAGCTTTAGAGGAGCAGGAATTCAGACTGGTCTCCAAGGATCCCACAGAGAAATCGCCCGCAGGGCAGAAGGGCGTCGGCAGCCTTATATCCAGTCAGTAACTCCACTCAGCCAGTCATCATCATCAGCCTCAGGTGTTTGATAATCAGGCTCACTACCTTTCTTTACCAGAAGAGGGAGTTCCTCGGGCCTCAGTAGTGAAGGGGAAAATGAACTCACAACAGTACCTCCCCCTTGAGGAGGGGTCACCGAACCCTCACCTACGCCACCAGGGCGATCAGGGTGAGCCCGATGAAAGGCACGCACCAATCTTTTGGCATGAATATCAGAGGCAGAGACCCAGGAATTATCCTCCTGACCATAACCCTTCCACTTAACCAAATACTGGAGTCTCCGTCTAGCCAGACGGGAATCCAGTACTTTCTCTACCTCATATTCCATGTTACCTTCAACCAATACAGGGTCTGGAGGTGCCACCCCTGGAACAACAGGTTCAACAAACCTCTTCAACAAAGATTTATGGAACACATTATGGATTTTAAATGTGACAGGAAGAGCCAAACGAAAAGAGACCGGATTAATAATCTCCACAATCTTGTAAGGTCCAATAAATCTAGGCTTAAACTTAGGAGAAGCCACCTTCATAGCAATATTTTTTGATGATAACCACACCATATCACCAACCTTAAACTGGGGACCAATGGTCCTATGTCGGTTGGAAAACCGCTGGGCCTTTTCCTGGGAGAGAGATAACTTATCCACCACTTGGTCCCAGATCTGGTGCATTCTCTCCACCACAGTGTCAACACATGGGCAGGCAGAGGGCTCCACCTGCCCTGAAGAAAATCGAGGATGAAACCCAAAGTTACAAAAAAAAGGTGACATCAAAGTGGCAGAACTAGCTCTATTATTTAAAGCAAATTCGGCCAAGGGCAAAAATGAAACCCAATCATCCTGATCAGCAGAAATAAAACATCTCAAATATGACTCCAAGGTCTGGTTTGTTCTCTCTGTCTGCCCATTGGTCTGAGGGTGAAAAGCAGAGGAGAAGGACAACTAAATTCCCAGCCTGGAACAGAAAGTTCTCCAAAATCTAGACACAAACTGGACTCCTCTGTCAGATACAATGTTCTCAGGAATCCCGTGCAAACGAACCACCTGTTGTAAAAACAGGGGCACCAACTCAGAGGAAGACGGCAACTTAGGGAGTGGTACAAGATGAACCATCTTAGAGAACCTATCACAAATCACCCAAATAACAGTCATCCTTTGAGAGACAGGCATATCAGAGATGAAATCCATTGAAATATGGGTCCTTGGCCTCTTGGGGACAGGCAAAGGCATCAACAACCCACTAGAGCGAGAACACGATTTAGACCGGGAGCACGTCCCACAGGACTGCACAAAATTCCTGACATCACGAGACAAGGATGGCCACCAAAAAAACCGACTCGCCAGATCTCTAGTACTAAAAATACCTGGATGACCAGCCAAAGTAGAGCAATGAACTTCAGACATCACTCTCTTCTTCCACTGGTCAGGAACATACAACTTTCCACTGGGACAACGCTCAGGTTTGTCCTCCTGGAACTCTTCCAGAGCACGTCTCAAATCGGGCGAGATGGCAGAAAGAACTACCCCTTCGACTAAGATGGTAGCAGGCTTGGTCACCACAGGAGAATCAGCAAAGAAGCTCCTAGAGAGGGCGTCTGTCTTGACATTCTTCGTTCCAGGAAGAAAAGAAACCACAAAATCAAAACGTGTAAAAAACAAGGCCCACCTAGCCTGTCTAGGGTTCAAGTGCTTAGCCGACTCTAGGTAAATCAAATTCTTGTGGTTAGTGAGGACCACGACTTGATGCTTAGCTCCCTCCAGCCAATGTCTCCACTCCTCAAATGCCCATTTCATGGCCAACAGTTCCCTATTCCGCACATCATAGTTACGTTCAGATGGAGAGAACTTTCGGGAAAAGAAAGCACAGGGATTCATTTTAGATGTTACAGGATCCTTTTGGGACAAAACAGCTCCTGCACCAATCTCAGAAGCATCCACCTCTACCTGGAATGGAAGTGAGACATCAGGTTGCCGCAAAACCGGGGCGGAGGTGAATCTTCGCTTCAGCTCCTGAAAGGAAGAAACAGCCTCCGGAGACCAATTTAACACATCAGCACCCTTCTTAGTCAAATCAGTCAATGGCTTGGCAATACTAGAAAATTTTGCTATGAATTTCCGATAAAAATTAGCAAAACCCAAAAACTTCTGGAGGGCCTTCAAAGAAGTGGGCTGAACCCAATCGTAAATGGCCTGTACCTTGGCCGGGTCCATTTCAATAGTTGACGGGGACAAAATAAATCCCAAAAAAGAAATCCTCTGTACTCCAAAAAGGCATTTAGATCCTTTGACATACAGGGAATTCTCCCTCAAGATCCGGAACACAGTCCGAATATGTTCCACATGAGAATCCCAATCCTTGGAGAAGATCAAAATATCATCCAGATAGATAATCAAAAATTTATCGACAAAATCTTGGAAAAAATCGTTCATGAAGCACTGGAAGACAGAAGGGGCATTAGTGAGCCCAAAAGGCATCACCAGGTACTCAAAATGTCCCTCCGGAGTATTAAACGCCGTCTTCCATTCATCCCCATGCTTAATGCGAATAAGATTATACGCCCCCCTGAGGTCAAGCTTGGTAAACCAGCAAGCACCTTTAACTCTGGAGAATAGATCAGAAATCAGGGGTAACGGATACTGATATTTAACAGTAATTTTGTTGAGGGCACGATAATCAATACAAGGTCTTAATGATCCATCCTTTTTGGCTACAAAAAAACCCGGCACCTAAGGGTGAGGAGGATGGTCTAATATGACCCTTCTCCAATGCCTCCTTAATATAGGATCGCATAGCCTCGTGCTCGGGTACAGATAAATTGAAGAGCCGACCCTTGGGAAATTTACACCCCGGGCTCAGTTCAATTGCACAGTCATAACTCCTATGAGGAGGCAGAGACGCAGACTCATTCTCACTAAATACATCATAAAAGTCCGCCAAATAATCAGGAACATCATGCGACTGAGGAGAGGTGGAAAACACCGGAGCCTCACTAAAGGCACACTGACAACCCCAACTCACCACAGACACAGATTTCCAATCCAAAACTGGATTATGAATTTGTAACCAGGGAAACCCCAGAACAATAGTATCATGCAGATTATGCAACACCAAAAATCTGCAATTTTCTTGATGGTCTGGGGCAACCCGCATGACCAACTGGGTCCAAAACTGAGGTTTATTTTTAGCCAGAGGGGTAGCATCAATCCCCCTCAAAGGGATAGGCGTCTGCAGAGGTGTCATCGGAAATCCACAACGTTTAGCAAAATCCAAGTCCATTAGGTTTAGGGATGCTCCCGAATCCACAAAAGCCTTGGCGGAAAATGTGGACAGGGAGCAGATCAGAGTAATAGCCAGAAGAAACTTAGGTTGAACACCCCCAACAGAAAACGTGTGTGCAAAGCGTTTCTCTCGTTTAGGACAAACAGAAATAATATGCGAGGCATCTCCACAGAAAAAACACAACTTATTACGCCTTCTGAACTCCTGACGCTGCTCTCTGGAAAAAACCCTATCACATTGCATAGGTTCAGACATTTGTTCAACAGGTGGCAACACCTCTCGTGCAGCTTTGCGTTCGCGCAAACGCCGATCAACCTGAATGGCTAATGACATAGAATCGTCAAGACCAGAGGGAATAGGAAATCCCACCATAGTATCTTTTACGGCTTCTGACAACCCCTTCCGAAAGAGAGCAGCCAAGGCATTATCATTCCAGGTAGTAAGTACTGCCCACTTTTGGAATTTTTGACAGTACAATTCTGCAGAATCTCGACCCTGGCTCAATGCCAACAGTGTCTTTTCAGCCTAATCAATAGCATTAGGTTCGTCATACAACAACCCCAAGGCCTGAAAAAATGCGTTCACATTAGTCAGAATAGGATCATCTGGTTTCAAAGAAAACGCCCAATCCTGGGGATCGCCACGCTGCAAAGAGATGACAATTTTAACCTGCTGCGCTGAGCTCCCTGACGAGTTAGGCTTCAAGGCAAAAAATAATTTACAATTATTTTTGAAATTCAAAAATTTAGACCGATCCCCAAAAAATACATCAGGTGTAGGAATCTTTGGTTCAGCAGCATGTGAATGAGCAAGGTAGGCGGAAATTCCCCGCACTTCCGCAGCGAGCCGCTCCACACGATCAGACAATTGCTTTATCTCCATTGAGAGAAAAAAAAAAATTCCCCCTACGGCCTCAGAGATATAGAGGAAAAAATATACACACTTTTTTTTTTTTTTTTTTTTTTACAATTCTTTCCTGCTATTGAGTACCCTAGGATCTGCGGTATGGCGGGTGATTCTGTTATGAATGAGTCACCGTAGGAGGCAAAAACAGAAATACAAGCTAAGTCCAGAAAACCAGAGAAGTTGGCAACTATCAGATTGCAGACCCCTGAACCTATCAACACAACTAGCAGTAGCCGTGAGGGGTTCCTACGATGCCCTAGACCCCTCGATCACAGACGGAGAATTATATAGGCCTAAAGAAAGAAAGGGGAAATCTAAACTGCCCCAGAGCAGACCCCAAAGCAATAGGCAGCCCCCAACATATAATGACGGTGAAGCAAGATGAAAACACTAACACAGACAGAAAGGTAGACTGAGCAAAGACGGGGCCCAAAACTACCTAGATAGGAAAGGACAGGAAGGCTGCTGTCTGCAATCTGCCAAAACCCTATCAAAGACATAAGCCAACAAGCTGATATGAAAAAGGCCCTGAAGCAGCTAGGCTTCAAAAACTAAATCAGCACTCAGGTATTTTCAGAAGACAGAGCTAAAGGAATTCAGCACACCCCAGCAGGGAATGGCAGAAATCCAGAAAAACAAAGCAAAACAAAGTCAAAGCACCAATGCAAAAGGCCGAGCAGCAAACTTAGCTTTAGAGGAGCAGGAATTCAGACTGGTCTCCAAGGATCCCACAGAGAAATCGCCCGCAGGGCAGAAGGGCGTCGGCAGCCTTATATCCAGTCAGTAACTCCACTCAGCCAGTCATCAGCCTCAGGTGTTTGACAATCAGGCTCACTACCTTTCTTTACCAGAAGAGGGAGTTCCTCGGGCCTCAGTAGTGAAGGGGAAAATGAACTCACAACATGGACGTATTATCCGCTATCCAACCAACAACCTTTTCACTTCTCTGGCTTAAGTAGTGCTGTCTTGCTGTGGTCCCCTAGGACTTTGGAAACTAAGGTCCAGTGAGAAGATGTGGGTGTTTTTGTTGGCCCAATTTCAGCTTGCCCACGGCCTCTGCCTCAGCATGCACCATCACCATCATGGCCACTTCCCCGTCCCTTGCCACGCGCCTTTCCATTGTAAATGGACTAGAACATTATACACGTTCACTACAAATGGATGAATTGGGAGCGAACTTGTATGTGATAAGTGTGTGGGAAAACCACACTTTAAAATATGTGGACTGTAGTTACAAATGTTTTTTTGCTTAGCCAATTGATGCCATTAAAGCCTGTTTCACATTTCCGTTTGTTGCCATCAGTCAAAATCCGCCGTTTTGCAAAAAAACGGATCCGCCATTATTTTTGACGGATCAGTTTTTTTTCCCATTGACTTACATTAGCAGCAGATTTTGACGGATGGTCATCCATTGGATCCGTTTTTTGACGGATCTGCCATAATTTTGGCGTCTGCTATCTTGAGTGGACAGACAATGAAATGTTTTATGTCTGCGTCAAAACAGCGGATCGCAACGGATCCGCCGCTATCCGCCATTCGTTATAATGGTCGCCTATGGGCAACGGATCCGTTGCCAACCGTTAATTGACTGAAACCGGCAATGGATCTGCTTTTTTACACTGAGCATGTCCGGAAGAATTTCCTTGCCAAAAATTTAACCCCAAATTCCGTTCTGGCGGAAAATCTCTCTCTCTCGTGTTTCTTTAAATTTCAGTCACTAGCTGCTAAAGCGGATCCGTCAAAAAAACGGATCCAGTGGAATCCGTTTGTGCCACAACGGAAACGGATCCGTTTTTTCACAACCTGGCGGATTTTGACTGACGTCAAATAACTGAAATGTGAAACAGGCCTAAGTACCGTAACAAACAGCAAAAACACTAGAATAGGTAGGCCTATAATGCCCAAATTTGTAGCACACGGATGTATGATGCGTGTCACCGGTATACCACACTGTAAAATATGTGGGCTGTTTTATTTAAAAAAAACAACATAGTGCTGTATATAACTTGCGTAACAGACAGGAAAGCACAGGACTACTGATCTAAAATGTACCAATTTGGAGCACATGGATGTAAAAGGCGTATCACAGATATACCACACTGTAAAATATCCGGCCTGTTTTTTTTTTAACAAAGCGACACAGTGCTGTATATAACTAGAGTGACAGATGGCAGGAAAAATTGAATTGAATACTGGCCTAAAAGGCCCAAACTTAGAGCACGCAGATATATGAACTGGCACGGAGATACCACACTAACAAATCTGTATTTTTTGCCTTTTTATGCTAAATAGTGCTGAATATAACTAAAGTGACACACAGGAAAACAATGGAAAACAGGCCTAAAATGGGCAAACTTGGAGCATGCCAGATATATGAGCTGGCATGGAGATTCCATACTGACAAATCTGTGGCCTGTAATTTTTGCTTTTTTAGGCTAAATAGTGCTGTATAAAGCGACAGTGACAGATTGCAAAAAAAAAAAAAAGGAATTTAGGGCTAAAATGACCAAACTTTTTAGCAGACGGATGGATGAGGCGTATCACAGATATACCGCACTGTAAAATATGTGGCCTGTATGTATTTTTTGGGGGGTTCAGCAAAATGGTGTCAAGAAAATGTGTAAGACACTCAAAAAAAATTCTGCTCTACTGTACCACATAAAAATTAAATATTTCTCTGCGCACTCAAGTGATTTTTTTGGACTCGTTTAAAATTGCAGGATTTTCATGTTGTGCTAGGAAAAGGATCTGGCTGTATTTTGCACTGTCAAAAAGCAAATGGAAAAAAAAAATGCTCTGGATTGCTTTGCAATAAAATAAGCTCTATTAACCTGGCCTTGCAAAGATATGTATAGATAGGTGTACAATCCCCTGCCTACCTAACACTGCAACCTACAGTGGGGCAAAAAAGTATTTAGTCAGTCAGCAATAGTGCAAGTTCCACCACTTAAAAAGATGAGAGGCGTCTGTAATTTACATCATAGGTAGACCTCAACTATGGGAGACAAACTGAGAAATAAAAATCCAGAAAATCACATTGTCTTTTTTTTTTCATTTTATTTGCATATTATGGTGGAAAATAAGTATTTGGTCAGAAACAAGCAATCAAGTTTTCTGGCTCTCACAGACCTGTAACTTCTTCTTTAAGAGTCTCCTCTTTCCTCCACTCATTACCTGTAGTAATGGCACCTGTTTAAACTTGTTATCAGTATAAAAAGACACCTGTGCACACCCTCAAACAGTCTGACTCCAAACTCCACAATGGTGAAGACCAAAGAGCTGTCAAAGGACACCAGAAACAAAATTGTAGCCCTGCACCAGGCTGGGAAGACTGAATCTGCAATAGCCAACCAGCTTGGAGTGAAGAAATCAACTGTGGGAGCAATAATTAGAAAATGGAAGACATACAAGACCACTGATAATCTCCCTCGATCTGGTGCTCCACGCAAAATCCCACCCCGTGGGGTCAGAATGATCACAAGAACGGTGAGCAAAAATCCCAGAACCACGCGGGGGGACCTAGTGAATGAACTACAGAGAGCTGGGACCAATGTAACAAGGCCTACCATAAGTAACACACTACGCCACCATGGACTCAGATCCTGCAGTGCCAGACGTGTCCCACTGCTTAAGCCTGTACATGTCCGGGCCCGTCTGAAGCTTGCAAGAGAGCATTTGGATGATCCAGAAGAGTTTTGGGAGAATGTCCTATGGTCAGATGAAACCAAACTGGAACTGTTTGGTAGAAACACAACTTGTCGTGTTTGGAGGAAAAAGAATACTGAGTTGCATCCATCAAACACCATACCTACTGTAAAGCATGGTGGTGGAAACATCATGCTTTGGGGCTGTTTCTCTGCAAAGGGGCCAGGACGACTGATCCGGGTACATGAAAGAATGAATGGGGCCATGTATCGTGAGATTTTGAGTGCAAACCTCCTTCCATCAGCAAGGGCATTGAAGATGAAACGTGGCTGGGTCTTTCAACATGACAATGATCCAAAGCACACCGCCAGGGCAATGAAGGAGTGGCTTCGCATTTCAAGGTCCTGGAGTGGCCTAGCCAGTCTCCAGATCTCAACCCTATAGAAAACCTTTGGAGGGAGTTGAAAGTCCGTGTTGCCAAGCGAAAAGCCAAAAACATCACTGCTCTAGAGGAGATCTGCATGGAGGAATGGGCCAACATACCAACAACAGTGTGTGGCAACCTTGTGAAGACTTACAGAAAACGTTTGACCTCTGTCATTGCCAACAAAGGATATATCACAAAGTATTGAGATGAAATTTTGTTTCTGACCAAATACTTATTTTCCACCATAATATGCAAATAAAATGAAAAAAAAACAGACAATGTGATTTTCTGGATTTTTTTTCTCAGTTTGTCTCCCATAGTTGAGGTCTACCTATGATGTAAATTACAGACGCCTCTCATCTTTTTAAGTGGTGGAACTTGCACTATTGCTGACTGACTAAATACTTTTTTGCCCCACTGTATATACTCCGCAATTAGTTCTTAGAAGGACTGTTTGTTTAGCTGTATTTGAGTACTTTAGGATGGTAGACCCCACACTGACTAAGAAATCCCCAAATCTGACCCTGTCTCGGCGGCAGCAGCTCTCCCTTCACTTTCTAAATCCGGAGCTGAATGCGCCAAAGAGGGCGGCGTCCGGTCTTTTATACCCCTGATGATGCTGTGTAGCCAGCCAATCACTGCATGACCACAACCAAGATGGCTGCAGCTTTTCATTGCCTGGCAGACAATCCCTGCATCGTGATTGAGTCTATATAGACCACCAAAAAAGCTGGGTGGAGACTCGAGTTCCTGCCAAGTAATCCCGGAAATGCTCGGTCCTTGCCGAGTACACCGAGTACCGTGATACTCGGGCGAGTAGTGGCGAGCACATTCGCTCATCACTAATTACATGTTTTGTTCTGGACAATCTTCCTGCAAGATTGGTGTTGGGATTTCCCTGGTTACTGGTACATAACCCCGTCATTGACTGGGTAGCTCGGGACATTGTTAATTGGGGTCCCAATTGTTGTAAGGGGTGCCTTGTTAATGCATCTGTGTCATCTGTCAGTCTAGAGGGTATTCTGGAGTACCTGAAGGATTTTGAGAATGTGTTCTCCGAAGAGGAGGCTGAGGTTCTACCACCACACTGCCCGTTCGATTGTACTGTTAACCTTATTCCTGATGCCAAATTGCCCAAGACCAGTTTGTACAAACTCTCCGGCCCTGAGCTGGTCGCTATGAAGAAGTATATCTCTTATAGCCTTCATAAAGGCCACATACGGCCTTCTGTTTCTCCTGTGGTGGTGGGGTTCTTTTACGCTCATGCCTTGATTTTCGAGAATTAAATAAAATCACTGTAAGGAACACTTACCCCCTCCCACTTATTCCTGATTTGTATAACCAATTGTCTGGGGCCAAGTGGTTCTCTAAGTTGGAGCTCAGGGGAGCATATAATCTCATCCATATGCAGGAGGGGGATGAGTGGACAACTGCATTCCTCATATATGAGGGTTTGTTTGATAACTTGGTTATGCCCTTTGGTCTGACTAACGCGACAGAGGTATTTCTGAATTTTATTAATCATGTGTTTTCTGATTTTATTGGGCGTTTCATGGTAGTTTATCTGGATGATATCTTCATATATTCTGCTGATAAACAGAACCACATCGGTCACCTCTGTGCAGTCCTCTGGAGGCTTACTTAGAACTCACTCTTTGCTAAACTGGAGAAGTGCTCGTTTTTTGTTCAAGAATTGTCCTTTCTGTGGTTCATTTTGTCTGCTGAGGGGTTTCGCATGGACCCTAGAAAGGTACAGGCTATCATGGATTGGGTGCAACCCAGAGATCTCAAAGGTCTTCAACATTTTCTGGGTTTTGCCAGTTACTATAGAAAATTCATCGAGGGTTTTCTCAAGTGGTCAAACCCCTCACTGATTTAACTATAAAGGGGCTGATCTCAAAAATTGGTCAGCTCCAGCTTTGGTGGCATTTTCTTCTTTAAAAAAAAAGGTTTTATATCTGCCCCTGTGCTGTTTCAACCTGATTTATCTGAACCATTTATCATGGAGGTGGATGCCTCAGAGGTGGGAGTGGGGGCGGTGTTGTCACAACCAATTTAAGACCTTGTGCCTTCTTTTCAAAAAAGTTTTCCTCTGCGGAAAGGAATTATGATGTGGGTAACCGGGAACAATTGGCCAATAAACTGGCTTTTGAAGAATGGAGGTATTTTTTGGAGGGGGCTGTCCATCGTATCACAGTCATTACAGACCACAAGAACCTGTCTTACATTGAATCCACCAAACATTTAACTCCGAGACAGGCGAGGTGGTCACTTTTTTTCTCTCAATTTGTTTTCTATCACTTTCAGGTCTGGGTCCCAGACTGTGAGGTCTGATGCTTTATCTCGCAGCTTGGATCCAATATCACTTCCTGAACCTCCCTCCTAAATTCTTCAGCACAGAGTGGTGGTGGCTGGGGTTTCTTCGGCATTGGAGCAGGAGATTCGGGAGGCCCAGTCTCTTGCTTCTCCATCTGCGCCGGATAATAATAATAATAATCTTTATTTATATAGCGCCAACATATTCCGCAGCGCTTTACAGTTTAACAGTTTCAAAACACAAGTCATAAGTAACAACGCTAACAATACAATAATTAAAGCAAAATAAGACGAAATAAGATGACCCTGCTCGTGAGAGCGTACAATCTACAATGAGGTGAGGGAGATACAGAGTACAGGTGTGTATTTACAATGGTGTATTTACAATGAAGGTCCAGCCATCTTGCAGGAGTGAAGGATGGATGGAGATAGTGAATGGGCTACGCACGCACACTTACACAGAGAATGACTTTGATTAGTGAATGTGATAGGCCGCTCTGAACAGGTGTGTTTTGAGGGAGCGCCTAAAACTATGCAAATTGTGGATAGTCCTGATTTCTTGGGGTAGAGCATTCCAGAGGATAGGAGCAGCACGGGAGAAGTCTTGGAGTCGGGAGTGGGAGGTACGGATTAGTGCAGAGGTTAGTCGAAAGTCGTTTGCAGAGCGCAGCGATCGGCTAGGCCGATAGACAGAAATGATAGAAGAGATGTAAGGGGGTGCCGCACTGTGGAGAGCTTTGTGGGTGAGAACAAGTACTTTGATAATAAATTGTTTGTGCCAGCCAGTTTCGGCTAAGGGTGCTGCGGGAATTCCATGACTCGGCCCTGTGTGGACTTCCTGGAATCTTGGCCCCGCCTTAAAGCCATTGCTAGGCTGTTTTGGTGGTCCTCTTTGGCTTCTGATGTTGCAATATTTGTGTCCTGTGAAACATGTGCCCTCGCTAAAACCTCCCGTAACCGGCCGGCCGTGGAATTGGTGCCATTGCCAATTCCAGATAGACCTTGGACGCATCTGTCCATGGATTTTATCACCTATCTTCCCTCTTCTAATGGCAAAATTGTGGTGTGGGTAGTGGTGGATAGGTTCAGCAAACAGGTGCATTTTGTACCGTTGGCGGGACTGCCTAATGCTGAAACTCTATCAAAATTATGCAATGATGGTTCTCGTATGCTCCGCCGGTCACTTCAGTCTTTGGTTCATTGGAAGGGGTACGGTCCTGAGGATTGGTCGTGGGTACCAACGCGCTTGGTTCATGCGGATCGGTTGGTCCGGGCCTTTCACGCTCGGTATCCAGGGAAACCTGGGGGTCCGGTGGCCCCCCATTGAGAGGAGTACTGTCATGATCCAGGCTGGGGTTTGTTTCTTGCTATTCTCTCCCTGGGCTGGTCATGTGGGATTAATTTTCTCTGCCTCGTTTTGGGATCTGTTTGGCTATTTCAGCCTGCGGCTGCATGAAGGCAGCGTCAGCTATATTTCCTGCCCCTGGCTTGAGGGACTGACCCTGTTACACCCTGATTTGTCCCCTGCCCATTTACTCAGATCCCATTCCTGCTACCCCACTTGTCTTGTTATCTCCCCGTGCTGTGACCTTGGTATCGGACCCGGCTTGCACTCAGACCTGTTTTTACTGCCTTACGTCTCTGGCCTCTCTGCTCCCGACTGGCTTCGAATTCTCTGGCTTGTGTCTGACCACGTTTATTGCGGTTTCCTCTGGACTGCGTTTCCTGTCCGTTCCTGACCCGGCTTGTCTGACCTCTCTCATGCCACCTAGTAGGGCCTGTGCAGCCGCACTGTGGTGTTACGCTGTGAGTGCAACCTTTCTTCCCTCACCAGCACCCCCTGGTGAGGGTTGCGTGATTCTGCAAATTTTTTTTTTAACAAATGTCTGCTTTTATTTTTACCGCTTAAATAAAACAAATATTCATGTCTGTTATCACCGTAATTATACTCACGTGGAGAATCATATTGCTAGGTCATTTTTACCGTTCAAAGAATGCTGTAAATAAAATAATTAAAACATTGCTTTTTCCTGCTTTTCAGTACATCACATGATAAATTTGATGGTATCATTCAAAAGTACAACTCATCCCACAAATAAGTCTTCAAATGGCTGTATAAGCGAAAAAAAATTAAAAGTTATAGCCGTGTAAGGGGAGGACAAAATGAAAGCAAAAAAGCTGAAAGATGCTCTTACGGCAATGGTTTAAAGGGAACCAGTCACCTCGTTTTGCCGCTATAAGATGCGGCCACTGCCTTTCGGGGCTTAAATACAGCATTCTATAATGCTGTAGATAAGCCCCCGGTCTGCCCTGAAAGAGAAGAAAAACAAGTTTTATTATACTCACCCGGGGGTGGTCTGGTCCGATGGGTGTCGCAGGTCCCGGGTCCGACGCCTCCCATCTTCATGCAATATCATCATCCTGCTTGCTTCATGCCTCGTTCCTGCGCAGGCTTACTGATCTGCCCTGTTGAGGGCAGAGCAAAGTACTAAGAGTGTGCAGGCGCCTGGTAAGGTCAGAGAGGCCCAGCGCCTGCGCACTGGTCAAATTGGGGGCTTATCTACAGCATTATAGAAGGCTGTAGATAAGCCCCAAAAGGCAGTGGCTGCATCTTATAGCGGCAAAATGAGGTGACGGTTCCCTTTAATCTCTTTATAATGCTGGTTTTCTTATCAACCCCTTCCTGCCAAACCTGTCTTTACCTTCCTGACCAGGGCAAATGTTTCAATTATGACGAGTGTTATTTTATGTGGTAACAATTCCTGATTCTTCCAATGTATCCCAGTGATTTCTGAGACTTTTTTCATGACACATTGTATTTCATGTTAATGGTAAATAAAGTCGATTGCATTTATTTATGAAAACTTTGAAAAATTGCAATTTTCAAACTTTGAGTTTTCATGCACTTAAAAAGGCAGTTATGCCACACAAAATAGTAAATAATATTTGTCACAGGTCAACGTTACATCAGCATAATTTCTTAAAATACTTTTTAAAGCCATTTTTCTTTTTTTTGAGTAAATTTACAAAATCTGTATTTTTAGGGATCTCTTCACTTTTTAAGTGATTTGAGAGTGATTTGATATGTTAGTAACCCTACAAACCCCATTTTCAAAACTGCACTTCTCAACATATGACCGCTTTCAGAAAGTTTATTAACCCTTAAAGTACTTCACAGGAAATAAAGGGGTTATCCCACAAATAAAGTACATTTTTTTGTCAATAAAAATTGGAATAAAAACAAGTTTCACAGTTGGATGTATTAAACAAAAGTTTCCTTACTGAGATAGTCTTATAAATGTGCCCATTCCATGTACTTTACATGTAGGAACATGGTCTAAAGATACCACAGCTCCTGGGCATGGGACAACTCGTTTAAAGGGAAACTGTCACCAGGTTTTTCCCATGTAAAGTGGAGCCAGCACTTGTAAGCCTTATGTGACCGCATTTTAGTATGCTGTCTATATGTCCCAAATGCACTCTCCATATAACAAAAAATAACTTTTATTATACTCGCCTACAGGGCAGTCCGGTACCATGGGTGTCGCTGGTCTTGATCAGACACCTCATCTCTTCTTGCTTCATGTGGATGAACCGTTCTACATCATCCACGTAGTGTCTTCAGCGTCGCCCTCCTATGCAGGCACACTTCTCTGCCCTGCCCTGTACTGCTCATGTGCTGGCGCTCTTTGGCCTTTTCCTTTGCCCTTTTCCTTTGCTCTGTGGTGCAGAGAGCAGTGTACCTCCGCAGATGCATGGTGGAGGACACTGTGTGGATGTGTGTGGAAGTATTGTGTTGGCAAACTCCTGGTGGGTGTGTGCATCGGGCTTGTCAGCTTCCCGAAACTTCCTCCAGTAGGTTTCAAGAATGATGACATACCTCTCTAGTGATGCACTGCGAATGGTATTGTAACATCTCTGTTCCCTAGAAGACAAGTTATTAAAAGCTTCTCTTGCTTTCCAGTCAGGCCAACGCTCAGAAATCTGGGCCAGTCACTGACTTACACCTCATGCAGCCGGCAGGGGTTCTCATATAATCAGAGATGTTCATCAATATCAAAGGTGTCCTCATTGAACTGTGGTATATCCCGGTACCTTAAAGATGCTTGCCCCTCTCTCCTGTTATCCATTGTGCTCTGCTCTGGTAAAAGGTGGGGGTACTGCTACATGCACACCCAGTTCAACACTCGATCAACATTGCCACCTGCGCTATCTCTGTTGCCCGCTCTCCTACCACATCCAGCATCTGCCTCAACTCAGTCAATCCTTTGACATCTGAATGAAAGCCCTGGGATGTGGTCCCTCCAGGAAGATGCCCTCTTTCACATCTGAACTGACCTCCTGTGGATGTTCATGGTCCCAGTCGTCCAAGCGTTATATTCTGGTAACTCAGCTGTCCTTGGGCAACCACTCTAGCTCTCTGAGCAAAGAGCGCTCAGCTCCTAATTCTGGAGGCTCTTGTAGAAGGAGTCTTCCATCTCTTCTGCCAAGTCACCGTTCAGTAACTTTCCCTGGTATGCTGTCCAGAGATAGGTGATCCCACGAGCTGCCACCACTTGTGAAGATCTGAGGTTGTGATAACCTAGGCAGGTTAAAGATGCAACAGTTTTTTATTCCATACATCCATGGTTTTACAACAAATCAAGGTAGATGGCCAAAATACAATGTCCTCAGTACACAAGGTCTTTTCCCCGGGGCCAATAGTCCCACTGCACCTGTACCAGGTTGGCCCCCAGATTTCGTAACTCCCGCCAGTATAGTTTGTAATCACAGTCCAGACTCCTCCAAATGACAGGTAACACAATCAAAGCCCATGTATCCTGCAGCAACAGTTCCAGTTAAGAAAGTTCCTGAAGTCCAGACGACAAATGCCTCAACAGCAGCACGTGTGTTCAGCCCAGCCAGCAACCAATCTCCAAACTCCATCCATACATGTCCTCCAGGTCGTCATCCTCAATCCTCTCTCTTCAAAGTCACTCCAACACCATAACATTTCCTTTTCATTTTTCAATACCCCAAGCCGACCCAGGAATTGAGCCCGGCCTTGGGAAACACTCCCCTCCCAAAACTAACTGTACATTGGTGGAATTGTCTCAGTCAGGCTGTGCCCCCATCACCTGGGATTGCATGTGAGACCCCCTGTAGAGACCGCTCCCATGGGTCTACTATCCCCATCCATACAATGGGCCTAGTTGCTTGGAGGCACAATGCCTTGAGACCTTGAGATACAGATGCGATTGCCAGAAGTATTGCTTTACATTTACCTTTAGCAATCTCCTGTCTGGCCTTAGGTATACATAGGATTCATCCAGCATGTCATCCTCTGTTGTCACTGAATAGAAACATTGATTTTTGAGGATGAACTGATGAGCAAGCAAATCAATAATAAAACAAAGCAAACAAATATCTAATAAAGCTCAACAATATCGACTGAAATTGTGCTCTGTGTTGGAAAAGTCTGCATGCTTTAGAGCCGTAGACTCTATGCTCTATGGGCATTCGTCCTATAGATTTTAGTAAGTAGCCAGTTCCTCACAGATACTATCACACACTAAGCAAAAATATATTTTTGTATTGAAAGCTATAAAAAAAATTTTTGCCTACAGATTTCACAGTTCCCCCTATCAGTGTGTCTGGACACAGTGAATGAACGTTCTGCCGTACAATCTAAGACCGTGGCGTACTTGGCTATCAGTATGGTGATGGACAGCTCAGCCATCCAATCAGATGCTGGGGTGTTCTGAGCTGTCAGTGTCTTGAATGTCAGCTTAGCCTTCCAATGAGAACCAGGGTGCGTCGAGGCTTCATCCATGTGTCTCCTGTGCAGAGTAATTTCCCGGCTATTAAGCCAGCTCTCTGCCTCACCCCTTTGTTTATGATGTACCCTCCTGACTTTTGACCTTGGACCACTTGACTAACCAGCCTTACGTTTTGTCTGTGACTACCCAGCCTTACGTTTTGTCTGTGAATAATGACTACATTACAATTGTCCCATACATTTTTTTTTCACCAGTATGGATCCTGTTCACACGCTCTCTGACCAGGTGGCGAATCTGGTGCAGATGAATCAGTATTTGACCAGGGAATACCAGAGTCTTGAATCATCGCAATGTCAGTTGCAGGGTCAGATAATTAGTTTAATGAAACTTCCCATAGCTCTCCACTAATGGCATAAGCTATGACATCCTGTAGGCTGTTTTTTACCCTGCAGCCCCAGTCATCATGGAATGTGTTCCAAGTGGGTGGAAATAATCATGTCCTTACTGTGAAGGGGTCCTCAGACTTGGCATTTTCTTTGTCCCCCTCAAACCAGAAGGGTCATCTGTTGATGGTTTTTTTTTGTTTTGTTTTTTACGCCTAAGGCCTGTTTCACACATCCGTTTTTCCCCATCAGTCAAAATCCGCCGTTTTGCAAAAAAAAGGATCCGCCATTTTTCTTGGCTGATCCGTTTTTTTCCCCCATTGACTTGTATTAACGGTGGATCTTGACGGATGGTCATCCGTTCGATCCGTTTTTTTACGGATCTGCCAAGATTTTGCCGTCCGCTAAGCGGACAGGACGGACAATGAAAGGTTTTTTCCCCTGGCCGGATCCGCATTTTCTATTGCACATGCCCGGGAGAAATGCCTGTGTCGGAAATTTAACCCTAATCTCAGTTCTGGCGTCTGCAAAAATTCTCTCTCTCTCCCTCCCTCTCTCCCTCTCCCTCTCTCTCTCCCTCCCTCGCTCCCTCTCCCCCTCTCTCTCTCTCCCCCTCCCTCTCTCTCTCTCTCTCCCTCTCTCTCTCTCCCCCTCCCTCTCTCCCCCTCCCTCTCTCCCCCTCCCTCTCTCTCTCTCCCCCTCTCTCTCTCCCCCTCTCTCTCTCCCTCTCTCTCTCTCTCTCCCTCTCTCTCTCTCTATCCCTCTCTCTGTCTCTCTCTCTCTCCTTTAAAATTCTTCCTTCGCCGGATCCGTTAAAACAACGGTCCGGTTCCAAACGTTGTGGTCAGCACAGGAACAGATCCGTTGTCCACCATTTTAGCGGATTTTAACTGACGAAAAAAACTGATGTGTGAAACAGGCCTTAAGGGTTAATCTATGATGAACCTGCCAGTATCCAAGTTGCAGAGACAAATTGTCACAAATGTGCCTCACTCTGTTGGGACTTTTAGTGCATCTGGGAATAGAAGATCTCATTGATTAGCTGAGCACAGGTGCTCCTTGAAATCTTCACAGCCATTCATGAGTTGAACAGGTTTTTGGTTTCTTGTGGTATAGAAGGAGTTAAGAGTTCCTTGTTGTAACTCTGCTGAGCTTTCAATTGGCTCTTGTCAGCTTTTGCTTGTTAGAACTACTCCCTTTTCCTTATTTTAAACCTGCTCCTGACTTTCTCCCATGCCAGCTATTATTTTGTTATCCTGTGCCTGATTACTCTGGAGAAGGTGTTCTTGGAGTAACTGTTGTGATTTTTGAAGCTTCTGGATTTCCATTTGTTTGTGTTTTCCCCTGTCTGTCTCATTCCCTGTGTGGTCTTTATTGTAGTTTTAAGACCAGTGACGAGGTCAAGGTGCATGATCAGTAAGGGCTTAAGCACCTGAAGGTGCACGGAGGAAATAACCCAACTAGGATGATAGTGATCACAGGTTTCAGCATAAGGTTAGTGTTGAGGTTATCATCCCCCCCTCCTCCCTATCATCAGGGCTTTCCTTTACCAGCTTCCTCACCCCCTGCTGTTGTGTCACACACTGGGCATATCTCTGCCCTGGTGTGACATTGTAGCTGACCCACCATATTTTTCTAGATCATAACATGTATCCTGTGACAGTGCTTGCAAAACAAATGCAGACTCTGCCTGGCGGTAATACAGAAAAAAGGAGATATAGACCCATTCTTTAAAGAAATTATATATACGGTATGTGGGGGTACCCGCTATACCATAATTTCCTCAACTTAGGTGTAATTAAAAATGAATTATACATATGTAGTATATTTAATTTATAACCATGATTCTATTAAACATCACACAAGCAAGAGACTAAATACAAAATCAAAGCCCTAAAAACCCCTTAAAACCTATTTGGGGCAGTGTGGTTCATGATGTAATTATCAGTAAACATTGCACATTATAGGTTATATGTTATCAAGCATGATTACACAATCGTAATGTATACACATATATATAACATTTATAATCATAATATTGTCAATAAGACATAGATATATTTAGAGAGAGGTCAGAATGATGCTTAATACAAGAGTATCCATTGCATAACCTTAGACATGGTACCCCTATACAATTGAAATGCCTATTACATTCAATTTGACGCCGGACAGGGGGAGGTGGAGGTCAATGATGCTGTCCACACGTACTCAAGCATCGCCAGGCACAAACAGGGGTCCCACGGTGCATGTCAGTGAGGTGGGAATCCCTATTGGATGCCGGGCAGGGGGAGGGAGGAACCGAAGACTCGTCACCACCGTACTTCATGTGCCTGGGTGCACACATGCCACCCACCGCGTGTTACTCCATGCGTCTACAAAATCCCCCTGCACTGTCGGCAGAAGGGAGTTCCAATAGGACACCGGGCGAGGGGAGGCAAGAATGCATGCGCACCCATGATGAGTGGGGAAGAGCCATGTTGTCAAAGGGCAATTACAATACTGAATTAAACAGAACAATTGTATAGTGGCATTATAGGATTACAGCTGTTTTCAGTCTTTTAAATGTTTTTCTGTATCCCTGCATCAATCTCTATTTATCATAGCGATGATATATTGCCATCTTGTGGTTATTATTCATGTTGCATCTTGAATAGTAGAGAACATAAATTTAGATAATATTAGTATGCAGGTCAAGGCAGCATATTACAAGAGAGATATGGTGGACAGACTCTAGGTTGGAATAGTAAATCATGGCTGATATCTCATATACAGATTACAGTGAAAAATGAGTCAAAGTACAGTATATACAAATGCGTCTTAATACGTACTGTGATCCCCACATCACATAACAGTGCCTAGAGTTACAAAAGGAAAGGAGCAAAGCTGACCAAATCGTTTAGGCTGTTTGGTTTAATCGTGTGTAGCATAGTAATCCATTTTATCTTTTTTTGGATCACGGAGTGAATTACCTATACGATGGACTACTTGCTAGAGATGGGGTGCACCTTACGAAGACTGGAAAACATGTATTTGGAAGTCGCCTTGCCACACACATCAGGAGAGCTTTAAACTAGAACAATGTGGGAAGGGAAGCAAAAGGCCAGAAAAAGCCATACACCTGACAAATGCTATTGAGAACTCTGCTATTAGAAGTGGAAAGGAAGAACAAAGACAAAAGAATCTAAATAATAAAAATATTGGAGAAAGAGAAACCAATCACAAGCTAAAATGTTTCTATACTAATGCACAAAGCATGGGCAACAAACAAGGAGAATTGGAACTACTAACGCAGGAAAAGAAATATGATGTCATTGGAATCACTGAAACTTGGTGGGACAATACACATGATTGGAATACAAGGCTAGAAGGATACAACTTATTTGCAAGAAACAGACTTGATAAACGAGCAGGAGGTGTCGCATTGTATGTTAGAAACGCGTATATCTGCACAGAGATTGAAGCTTCAGAGCCTGGGAGTTCTGTGGAAACTGTTTGGGTAAGAATACAAGGGCAGAACAATGGAAAGGACATCATTGTAGGCATTTATTACAGGCCGCCTATGCAAGCTGCTGAAGATATGGATGAACTCTTTATGCATCAAATGACCAAGTTCTCCAAAAAATGACATAGTTGTCATGGGAGATTTCAACTATCCTGACATTTGTTGGGAATCTCTCTCCGGCAAAACTAACAGGTCAAGGAAATTCTTATCCTCTCTTGCTGACAACTTTATCTTCCAAAAGGTAGGGGAGAAAACAAGGGGAACTGCTACCTTGGATCTAATTCTTATAAACAGGGAGGAAATGGTTGAGGAGGTAAAAGTGACTGGGACCCTAGGAGGTAGCGACCATGCTATTTTAGAATTTTGAATAACTAGAGGCGGAAGACCTGTGAAGACTCAGATATCAAGGTTAGGTTTCAGAAAGGCAGATTTTAAGGGATTCAGAAAGAGAATTGGAGGGATACAATGGCTGGATATCCTTAAGGACAAAAATGTCCAGGAAGGATGGGAAATCTTGAAAAATGAAATTCTCAAAGCACAATTGCTAACAATTCCGAAAAGAGGGAGGAATAGGAAGCATTTAAGGAAACAAGGATGTATGAACACAGAACTTAAGCACATGCTAAAAAGGAAGAAAGAAAAGTTTATAAAATGGAAAGAGGGAGGCATATCTATTGAAGAATATAATACTGTCTGCAGAACTTGCAGGGCACAAATCAGATTATCTAAAGCTGACAATGAATTGAGGCTTGGAAGAGACATCAAAAGCAATAACAAAGGATTTTGGGGATATGTCAAAAGTAAAAGAAAAGTCAAAGATGCTATAGGATTTTTACAGGATGAAAATGATGAAATGGTAAGACAGGATGTTGAGAAGACCTTTTAAATTCCTATTTTGCATCTGTTTTCACTCAGAAAGGAAATGTAACATCAACTGTTCACTGTCCTATTAAGGGAATAGAAGAATCCAGGATATCTATAAACAGAAAGATAGTGAGGAAACACTTAGCTAACCTAAGTGAATTCAAGTTTCCAAGTCCAGATGAATTATACCCCAGAGTACTGAAGGAGATAGCAGAAGAAATTTTTGAACCCCTCTCCATAATCTTTCAAAATTCTTGGAGAACAGGAAAAGTCCCAGAAGACTAGAGAAGAGCAAATGTTCCTATCTTCAAAAAGAGGAAGAAGATGGACCCAGGCAACTATAGGCCGGTGAGTCTGACTTCTATACCAGGAAAGATCTTTGAACAAATTATTAAACAACATGTATGTAAGTACCTGGATAAGAATGAAGTGATTAAACAGAGTCAGCATGGGTTGTAACTAATAAGTCATGTCAGACTAACTTAATTTCCTTCTATGACCGAATCTCTGATTGGGTGGATCAGGGAAATGCTGTAGATATAGTATATCTTTACTTCATCAAAGCATTTGACAAAGTATCTCACACAATCCTTATTGAAAAAATGGCTAAGTATGGAATGGACAAGGCAACTGTTAGGTGGATTCATAACTGGCTTAGTGATGGGACCCAAAGAGTGGTCGTAAATGGCTGCACATCCAGTTGGAAGAATGTCTCAAGTGGGGTACCACAGGGCTCTGTCTTTGGCCCTGTATTGTTCAACATCTTTATCAACGATTTAGATTAAGGAATTGAGGGTAAACTGATTAAATTTGCTGATGACACAAAGCTATGAGGGATAGCTAATACTAGAGAAGAGAGAGCAGATTCAAAAAGATATAAATAAACTGGAGCAGTGAGCAGCAACTAACAGAATGGTTTTTAACAGGGAAAAATGCAAAGTAGTACATCTGGGCAATAAAAATGAAAAAATCATACAGAATGGGAGGAATAGGGCTAAGCAACAGCACATGTGAAAAAGTCTTGGGTATACTAATAGATCACAGACTGAATATGAGTCAACAGTGTGATGCAGCAGCAAAAAAGGCAAATGCAATTCTAGGATGTATTAGCACAAGCATACAGTCTAGATCACGTGAAGTCATTATTACCCTCTACTCCTCTTTGGTCAGACCTCATCTGGAATACTGTGTCCAGTTTTGGGCTCCACATTTTAAAAAAGACATCAACAAACTGGAGCAAGTTCAGAAAAGAGCGACCAGAATGGTGACCGGTCTGCAGATATTAGAAAAAACTTTTTGACAGTTAGTGTGATCAATGAGTGGAACAGGCTGCCACGAGAAGTGGTGAGTTCTCCTTCAATAGAAGTCTTCAATCAAAGGCTGGACAGACATCTGTCTGGGATGATTTAGCGAATCCTGCTTTGAGCAGGCGGTTGGACCAGATGGCCCAGGAGGTCCCTTCCAACTCTACGATTCTATGATTCTATGGAAAGAAAAAAATGAACATTTTACTTTTTTCACAAAAAATTTACTTTGGAACCAATTTTTTTTATTTTCACAAGGATAGCAGGAGAAAATAGACCACAAAATTTGTTGCGCAATTTCTCCTGAGCACGCCAATACCCCGGAAAGCCACTGTTTGGGTGCATGGCAGGACTCAGAAGGGAGGGAGCACCGTTTGACTTTTTGAACCCAAAACTGGGTGAAATCAGTGTTGGCACCATGTCGCATTTTCAGGCACCCTGATGTATCTAAACAGTGGAACCTTCCAATTCTAACTCCAACCCTAACCCCAACACACCCCTAACCCTAATCTCAAGCCTAACCATAATACTAACCACAAACCAAACCCTAACACACCCCTAATCCCAACCCTAACAGTAATCCCAACCATAACCACAACCCTAACTTTAGCCCAACTTTAACTCTAATGGAAATAAATACTTTTTTTTCATTTTATTATTTTTACCTAACTAAGGGGTTGATAAAGGGGTGTTTCATTTACTACGTTTTTTTTATTTTGATCTTAACGATAGACCCTATCAGTGATCAAAATGAAACAATAGGAAACATTTCCTTTTGTTGCCGGATGCCAGTCGGCAGATCTCAGCGGGCGCACTGAAGAAGACGCTGGTGGCCCGGGGTGTCTTTATGAGGGGTTGCAGGGACACTGTAGGTACTGGGGGAAGGATCGGGGGGCCTCATTTCTCTCTCTTCTGATATGCGATCACATCAGAGGAGAGAGAAATTAAATGGGAAATTGGATTATTTTTTTTCTTTTGAGGTCGCTGTTATTACGTTAATCGTTCGCAACACTAGGGTTGGTAAAAAAACGACCCAGAAATTCTGACTCTGGGGGGCACTATACACTTTTCTCAGCGCCATTAAAAAACGGCACTGAGGCATAAGTACCCTTAACTGTCGCCTTTAAAAGGCGTATCGGCGGTCGTTAAGGGGTTAATATATGCTAGCTGGTCCATAATCCTTGTATGCGGTAAATAGGTCCAGCACCATAGTAAGAGAAATATGCCCATATCATATTGCTTGAACCACCATGCTTCTATCTTCACCGTGTACTGTGGCTTGAATGTAGAGTTTGGGGGTCACCTGACGAACTGTCTGTGCCACTTGGACCCAAAAAGGACAATTCTATTTCTCTATAGGCCAGGTGATGTGTTTTTTTGGCAAATTGTATCCACTTCAGTACATGTTTTTTTAAACAGCAGGACTTTGTGGGGACTTCTGGCTAAGCGATTAGCTTCACACAGGCATCTTCTAATCTAAGTGTCACAGTCCTCACTGGTAACTTGAGACTGTCTTTAATCACTCTAGAGATGATCATTGGCTGATCCTTTGCCATTCTGGCTATTCTTCCATCCATTCGAATGGTAGTCTTCAGTTTTCATCCACGTTTCTCTGATTTGGCTTTCCATTTTAAAACATTGGAGATTACTTTAGTTGAACAGCCTATCATCGTCTGCACGTCTTTATAAGTTTTACCCTCTCCAATCAATTTTTTAGTCAAAGTACGCTGTTCTTCTGAGCAATGTCTCAAACAACCCATATTTCTCAGGCTTTCAAGGAGAAATGCATGCACAACATGTCCTGGCTTCACCCTCCCTAAATAAGGGCCACCTGATTCACACCTGTTCCTTCACAGAATGATTGACATCACTAATTGAACTCCACACTGTTATTATTTTGAACACACCCCCTTTCTATTAATTATTCTAATACACAGACTCAAAAACATACAGATCATGAATGCAGAGTCTGGTGGTTTTCTTGGAATCTACTGCACCATCTGGTAATTGTTTGACTTGTGGTAATATAATGTATACCAAAACAGTGTTTATAATTTCTATGAGCTGTGTAATTGTACTGACGATTGAAGGAGTTGTGTCCCCTGACAAACTGGTGATGGCAAGGTGATCTGTGTGATCTCCCCGGTATCATCCTTGACATATACTATTAACCATACTTTCATGTTATGGGTCAAACAAGTTACATGAAACTGTCTTCTCATAATTGTATTCAGTAAGCTATTGATTAAAATATTACTTTTCTAAGGAAGTGTACTCATTTATGCTGAGCACTGGAGGAGCCTATTTAAACAGGTATTCTGTTCCAGTTACTAAACTATGACCAAGGTTGCAGGTATATCAGAAATGGGTCAGTTTTTACCCTATGCATGTAAGATTTTAATGAAATTGTGATATTTCTTTGTTTATGGATTTGTATAATTTCTAATGGTCATTGTCTAGAGTGGAGCCTTCATGTATAAAACTATATCATGTCATTTAGCATTAAGTTGTCTTATACAATACACCAACAGAATGATTGAGTGCACCTATACGAGTTCATAAAATGTTTATATGCAAAACTGAAATAAGGTATACCTGGCAATGCATGTCATCATCACTATTGAACTTCGTCCCATAGTTTCATAGAAAAATAAGGTGCTCATTAGTGTTGAGCCACCCCCCTAGTGTTCAAGCTTGGTTCGGTTCGTCGAACAGGAGGCAAGTTCGTCGAATGTTCGTTGAACATTCGATGAACACCGTCGAACCCCATTGAAAACAATGGCAGACAAACACATACAAACACATACAAACCACATACAAACCACATACAAAACACCTTCAAAGGTGTCCCAAAGCAGACAAACTGCTCAGAAGACACAAATAACACATGGAAAAGGGACAACTACATATAGAAAAGAGGTGGAGGAGTAAAAGGAGGAGGAGGAGACACAGATATAGGCATGTCATGCCTTTATAAAGTCAAGAAAAGTTGGAATAAAAATCTAAAATAAAAAAAAAATTCTAAAATCGAAGACGATCATATACCGTTGGACTTCCCACCATAAATTATGCCAACTGCCGATCGGGCGGCGTTATTCCCACGACCCTCCAAACAGTGTCCATGAAGGCACAGTCTTTGGTTTCCGGGGGGGGGGGGGGGGAGTATGGTTGCAAAGCTGAACCTTAAAGGAATGTCCGGAATGGCACCACCAGAGGTGGAGCCTGCGGCTTAATTGGACTCCACACGGGAAACCACCCTGGCCGGCCACGGAAAGCATTGACAGATTGCAAGCTTTCTCGATTCTGTGGGTGGTGGTGCATGGCCGTTTTTAGTTGCGCTAGCGATTTGTCAGCTTAATTCCGCTAACGAACGAGACTCCGGCATGCACCCGCGGTCCGCTTCCAGCTTATTAGAGGGACACGCGAGTCTCTGCCACGCGTGACCGAGCAATAACAGCAATGCCCTTACATGTCGGGGCTGCACGCGCGCTACACTGAACGGACCAGCGTGTGTCTACTCTTCGCTGACAGGTGCGGGTAACCCGCTGAACCCCATTAGTGATGGGGATCTGGGATTCCAATTCTTCCCTGCGAACGACAATTTCCCAGTAAGTGCAGGTCAACTAGAATTCCGGAATTAGGCCTAACAGGCATTCCTGAAAGAATGAGAAAATTAAGTGACCAAAGCACAGGTGCTGTAGCTTGCTTAACAGCTGGGCTCCTCTGCTGAGTAGCAGACAGAGCTACAAGGCCCAAAAAGATTGAATGGGCTAGGTTGCTTGGTTGACGGGTGGGCTCCTCTGCTGAGTAGCAGACACAGATACTAGGCCCACAATATTCACTGGGCTAAATGGAGTTAAAAACTATTTCTTACATAAACAGGCATTGCAGCTTGCTTCACGGGTGGGCTACTCCACTGACTAGCGGACACTGAAGCTTTGGAGCAGATCTCTGAATCACAGGCCATAGTATGACTAAAGAGGTCTGCAGACTCACCCATCTGTGTAACCCCAAGCCATAGTCTATGTAACTACAGACTATGACTATGGCTTGGGGTTACACAGATGGGTGAGTCTGCAGACCTCTTTAGTCATACTATGGCCTGTGATTCAGAGGTTAGAAGGGGGGGTGACCCCACCCACCTTGAATTGCCGATGTCAACACCATGTAAAACACAGCAAGGGGACTCCAAAAAGTGTCTCCATTTTGTCCAAAAATTGGGGCACAGAAACCACTTAAGTGTCTTCACTTATCCCAGAGTTGCTTAAAATGCTTGCTGACTCTGCTGAGGTGATTTTCATAAATCATTACGCTTTTAGTCTCCCCAGGATGACACAGGGGTTGAAAATTCCTTGTGGATCCACGATTTGTTCATCTTTATGAACGTAGGTCTGTCTACCTTGTCAGTGGAGAGCCGCGTGCGCTTGTCTGTCAGCACACCACCAGCAGCGCTGAACACACGTTCAGAGAGAACGCTGGCTGCAGGGCATGACAAGATCTCCAAGGTGTGAGTGGCGAGCTTAGGCCATTTTTGCAGATTGGAAGCCCAAAAAGAGCAAGGGTCCAGTTCCACAGTCATGGCATCGATGTTAACATGGAGATACTCCTGTACCATCCTCTCTAGGTGCTGACTATGTGTCAGACTTTGCGTTTCCTGTGGCCTTGCAAAGGATGGCCGACAAAATTGGTGAAACGACTGCAAAAAATTGCTGTTACCACCAGATACGATGTTAGTGGTATGGTTAGAGCGATGACTCGACAGTCCCACGGTTGCCAAGTTAGAACTCTGAGATTCGTAACGTGCACCACTGGTGTTTTGTGGAAATGTAGATGTAAGATTCTGTAACAGCCTGCTGATACTCCTGCATGCGTGAATCCCTGTCTATGGTAGGAATTAGTTCACCAGTGTGGCAACCCAGTAGTTGGCATTACTTCGGATTCTGACAATCCGAGGGTCATGTTGCAGGTAGTGCAGCAAGAAGGCACTCCTATGTCTTGCGCATCCAGGAGGACCAAGTCCTTGTTGTCTTGGTCAAGAGTCATGCTTCGTTCCTCTGCCCTCTCCCCCCAACCTCGCACAGCAGAAGTATCATCAAGCTCTCTCATCTGATGAGTCCTCCATGCCCATCGCCATTTCATCCTCCAACTCTTCCTCGGCTCCTGCGCCTTCCTCAACAGTTTGGCTGCTACCATGCGCCCTCGTTATTCCCTCTCCCAGACCCTCCAATGCCAGCTGCCTTGGTACTGCCACCCGTCTGGACCTTGGAGATATTGTCCCTTCCGCATACAACTCCTCCTGTTCCTCCTCCTCTTGTCCCACCACCTGACTCCGAATACTGTTTAACATGTGCTCTAGCATGTAAATGACAGGAATTGTCATGCTGATAATGGCATCTTCAGCACAAAACATTTTTGCCGCCATTTCAAAATTCTGCAGAAGGGTGCATAGGTCCCTGATCTGAGACCACTCCTGCAGCGTGATTTGCCCAACCTCTGGATCCCGGTGGCCCAGGCTATACGTCATAATGTATTGCACCAGGGTTCGTCGGTGCTGCCACAGTCGCTGCAACATGTGCAGAGTTGAATTCCACCGTGTTGGCACATCGCATTTTAGCCGGTGAACTGGCAGGCCCAACGACTTCTGGAGAGATGTGAGTCGTTGAGCTGCGGGATGCGAACGGCGGAAGTGAGCACACAGCGACCGTGCTCTCTGCAGAAGGCCATCTAGTCCAGGATAGCGGGCTACAAATTGCTGGACAACCAGGTTCAACATGTGAGCCATACAAGGCACGTGTGTGACATTGCCCCGGCGAAGGGTCGCACCCAGGTTTGCAGCATTGTGGCACATGGCCTTCCCTGGCTGCAGGTTCAGTGGAGTCAGCCATCGATGGAACTCGGTCTCCAGAGCTGACCACAACTCCTCAGTTGTATGACTCACATTTCCCAGACATTTTAACGTAAACACCGCCTGATGCCGTTGAGCCCTGGTGCCAGCATAGTAAGGAGATGTGCAGGATTCCTTCTGTTGTGAGTTCATTTTTCCCTTCACCGTTGAGGTCTGATGAACTCCCTCCTCTGGTGAAGGAAGGTAGTGAGGCTGATTACCAAACACCTGGGCAGCTAGATGATGACTGGGTGGCTGGAATTGAGGACTGGATATAAGGCAGCCGACGCCCTTCTGCCTTGCTGGTGATCCTGCTGGATTCTTGGAGACCAGTCTGATTCCTGCGTCTCAATGCTCAGTTTTTCTGCTCTGCTTTGTACACTTAGGTTTGTTTTTCTTTTGCCTTGTTTTTTGGGAGTTCTGCCATCCCCGGCCGGGGGTGAGCTGAATTCCATTTTTGTCTCTGATCTGTTGATCTTTTGCTCTGTCTTCAGAATATACCTGAGTGCTGATATAGTCTTTTGAAGCCTAGCGACTTCAGGGCCTGTTTTTCCTATCAGTCGGTTGACATTTTGGATAGGGGTTTTGCGGATGGCAGACAGCGGCTTTCCTATCCTGTCCTATTTAGTTAGCTTGGGCCCCATCTTTTGCTCAACCTATCTTTCTATCTGTGTTAGTGTTTTCATCTTGCTTCACCGTCATTATATGTTGGGGGCTGCCTATTGCTTTGGGGTCTGCTCTGGGGCAGTTTAGTTTTTCCCCTTTCTGTCTTTAGACTATGTAGTTCTCCGGCTGTGATCGAGGGGTCTAGGGCACCGTAGGAACCCCCCTCGGCTACTGCTAGTTGTTGTGGATAGGTTCAGGGGTCTGCAATCCGATAGCTGCCAACCTCTCTGGTTTTTCTGGACTTAGCTAGTATTTTGTTTTTTCCTCCTTCAGTGACTCATCATAAGATCCTTCTGTGCAGTTACATAGAGGGTGGCATTACCAGACAGGCTTTGGGTGCAGGACCCAGAGGAGGTTGAGGAGGCAGAAGCAGTGGAGGAACTTCGACCTACAGAGGATTGACGCGCAACTCGTGGGGACGGCAAGACTTGGACAGCAGCCCCTTCTCCTGCTGTCACCATAGTTACCCAGTGCCCAGTCAAAGACATGTAACGCCCCTGTCCATGCCTACTCGTCCACGTGTCTGTGGTGAAATACACCCGGTAACACACAGAGTTTCTCAAGGAAACGGTGATGTTGTGTGCAACAAGCTGGTGTAGCGCAGGCACAGCTTTCTTTGAGAAGTAGTGGTGACTGGGCATCTGGTACTGGGGCACTGCGACCGACCTAAGGTCTCGAAAATCCTCTGTGTCCACAAGGCGGAAAGGCAGCATTTCTGTAGCCAAGAGCTTGCAGATGGTGAAATTCAACCTCTTAGCTTTGTCATGGGTAGGAGGAAATGGTCTTTTACTTGTCCACATCTGAGGGACAGAGGGCTGGCTGACATTCGTAGACGGGGTTGAGTAGGGTGTCCTCGGCAAACTGCTGGTCTGTGAGGAAGGTGCAGGCGGAACAATTATGTTGCCTTGATCTGAATGTGGTGCTCTCGAGGTTTCGCAGACACACCAGCAGGTGTTTCCACTTCCAAATTAAAGGACGACCTGCCAAGCACACTGGCTGTTTTGGGTAAAGAGGTGGATGTTCTGCGTCCAAACACATGTGTGCCTGCTGTCCCCCCAGTCACAGAGGATGAAGAGGCCGCAGATGCACAAGATAGGGCAGACGGTGGTTGGGCTGGGCCGCATTGTAGCACAGTGAGCTTCCCACTGCACCTTATGCCTCATATCCATGTGACGGTTCATGCATGAAGTACTCAAACTAGTGAGTTTTTGCCCTCTGCTTAGCTTTTGGTGACAAATCTTACAGATCACATGCGTTGGGTCATCCTTTGGAATTTCAAAAAATGCCCAGGCTATGCAAGGCCTAGAGCCCATGCGACCTGAGGAGCCACCACGACTTCTGCTCACAGGTACAGTTGTGGTTGAGGATGCAGTTGTTGACGTGCTTCCAGTACTCGGTCTCTGTCCATGAAGGCGCAACCTAACCTCTTTGTCACTATCATCCTTCTCCACCTCCACTGCTGACCTAATCGACTGGAGGACTGTGGGTTGACGGTAAGTGGGATCTCCAACCTCGTCATCATCACCACTCTGTGTTCCCACACCCCTCGTCCTCAGAACCGACCTCTTCCTGCCGTGACCAATCAGGTATCTGAGTCTCATCATCATCTTCCTCATTTTCTCCACAAACATGACTTACAGTTTGGGAACGAGGGTCTAGATTATGCTCAGAAGAATCTTGTTCATCTGGGCCTGGATCTGACTCACAAAGCTTCTGGGCATCAGTGCACATCATTTCCTCGCCTGGACTCACATAAGCTTTGGAGCAGACTTCTCATTCCCAGGCGATAGTATGAGTAAACAGCTCTGCAGACTCAACCATCTGTGATGCACTATACTCCGACGGGCGGCTGGAGACTTGGAAGCTGTGAGGAAGCAAGTGCGCTGGGGGTGACAACTCTGAGGACTGGAGTATTTGTGAAGTTGTAGTTGAGATGGAGGAGAGCCCACTTGAGGGAGCACTTGATATCCGTTCAAGCACCTACTCTTTTTGTGCCTCATCAGGAATTTGTGATTGGCGTGTCTGCAAGAAAGGGATCAAAATGGTTTTTCTGCACAAGATGCGGTAAAAAATTATTAGAAACACACACGGAGTAGCTCCTTGATAGGTGGACTACACTGCTGAGTAGCACACACTGCTACTATGCCCAAAAGGTTTTTCTGGACAAGATGCGGTAAAAAATTATTAGAAACACACACGGTGTAGCTCCTTGACAGGTGGACTACACCACTAAGTAACAGACAATGCTAGGATTGGCTGAGCTAGATTTGGACAGATGCTATGAAAAAGACTAGCACAGCACTGGCACAGACCTGCCTGCCTACACTTGCTATGAACTGCTGTAACGTAGCCCTGAAAAGGGCTGTAATTACAACTAGTCCCTACTCCCTAAATCTCTCTCTGTATGTTAGCTTGAATTCGCTGTAAATTCATACTGTTTTACAGTAGAGCGCCCACAGCAGCAGCGGTGCCGTCTAACACAAGCTGCAGCAGTGATAAAATGGTGGCGATGGGGGGAAATGGCTGCTTCTTATAGGGCAAGGACATGTGACATGCACAGCCAATGCCCTTGCTTGTGTGAAAAAACATGCATTTTGCTTTGTGTGTGCGCATTAGGGTGATCGGATCTCATATGGGGGGGAATAAATGTCAGAATCTTGTTCGTCTGGACCCCACAAAACGATTCCCCTTTCCAGATATTGAGAGAGCCAAAATTTGAGCTCGATCAAACGACGTTAACCCGTGCCGCTCGTCGCTCAAAGTTTGAAAAAAATCCAAATTGAGGTATTTTAAGATTTAGGTATTTTGCATAGTCTGTTAGACTATAAAGAATGTGACAACAACATTGCAGAAATAGCCCTGACCAAATTTTCGAACCATTTGTGGTATTTGAATGCAGAGTTGGTGGGATTATCGTTTTTTGATCCCACCATTACAGACAATGAAAAGTTGTTAATGGCTAATAAATTGCTCAGTAGCACAGATGAACCATCAGAGCACGCTAACCTACATGAGTTGATAATTTTACATAGTTATCTAATCTATTCTAGAGCTTTTGTTAAAGTAGTTTTTGAAATGTCAGAATATAATGCTCGGCATTTGCTTACAACTTGCAGGACATATTGCTTTTGTTCTTCATCTTTTGTCAGAAGGTCGTTAAAGTCGGTTACTTCCTACCTCTTTTAATTTTTCTTTCCTAACTTTTGGATTTACAACCCTAGCGTGCTCTGATGGTTCATCTGTGCTACTGAGCAATTTATTAGCCATTAACAACTTTTCATTGTCTGTAATGGTGGGATCAAAAAACGATAATCCCACCAACTCTGCATTCAAATACCACAAATGGTTTGAAAATTTGGTCAGGGCTATTTCTGCAATGTTGTTGTCACATTCTTTATAGTCTAACAGACTATGCAAAATACCTAAATCTTAAAATACCTCAATTTGGATTTTTTCAAACTTTGAGCGACGAGCGGCATGGGTTAACGTCGTTTGATCGAGCTCAAATTTTGGCTATCTCAATATCTGGAAAGGGGAATCGTTTTGTGGGGTCCAGACGGACAAAATTCCGACATCGATTTTTTGCGGTCACCCTAGTGTGCACTGCTGATAGGCTAAGAGACTGAACCGCCCCAATGTAAATGCGGGAAAAAAAAAGAGGAGATGTGCATTATTTCAGCAGAATCAGCACAGATCTATCCCCCACCCCCAGCCACTATGCCATGAAACTGTGTCTTAACATTGAACACCATTATTACTGTGAAAATAAAGTTACACTTTTGGTGAATGCACCGTTCTCGAACGTAACCTTGAACAGCCGAATTTTAACCAAAGTGTTCGAGTTCGGCGAACGGCTCGAACGCCGCCCAAACCAACTCGGATTTGAAATTGGCGAACAGTTCGACTCGAACACCGCTCATCTCTAATGCTCATCTAATATATAAAGCTCAATGTGTATGTGTGTGTATGTATGTACTCGTATGTGTGTATGTCCTGGATTGGCATCTGCACAGTCGTACCTACAGCCACAAAATTTTGCACTGTCACGCGTCTGGACCCCGAGAGCGTCATAGGCTATGTTGTGAGGTGAAATTTTAACCCCGCGCGTTCCAATTCACCAAACAATTTTGCCCCTATCTACATAATGGGGAAAAAGTGTATGTATTGGCATCTGCACCATCGTAGCTACAGCCACAAAATTTTGCACAGTCACGCGTCTGGACCCCAAGAGCGTCTATGTTGTGAGGCGAAATTTTAACCCCGCGCATTCCAATTCACCAAACAATTTTGCCCCTATCTACATAATGGGGAAAAAGTGAAAGGAAAAGTGTTGGAGGCAAATTGACAGCTGCCAGATGTGAACAAGGGGGACTGAAAGAATGAGAGTGATGGCGCCAAAGAGTATATACCGTACAGTTGCTAAGGTGGGGCCCTGACATGAGATACTCACCACACACGGGGATATGAACACACACACAAAATGCGCCACACACACTACCACCCTCAGCACACATTTCACCTCACATACACCAACTTCGCCACATGAAAGTCGAAACACAAAAGTCGCCACACAAAACTCGCCACGCTGTTGCAGAGCTGTTTAAAAGATGAAAAATGAGCTGTGATTGGTTGCTATCAGGAACAGTTTTCTTTGTAGACAGTTGTGGTAATTGAAGCCTATTATTCTTATCATTTCTATGGTGTTATCGTCATTCTGTAAAGCTGGAAATAACACAATTTATTACCGTGCCAACACAGACCACCCTCTGACACAGACTGCAGGGGGAGCCCAGTATCACACAGAATAGGATTAGATACACGGCTCAGCAGTCAGTATCACACAGGATAGGATTAGATACACAGCTCAGCAGTCAGTATCACACAGGATAGGATTAGATACACAGCTTAGCAGTCAGTATCACACATGATAGGATTAGATACACAGCTCAGCAGTCAGTATCACACAGGTGAGGATTAGACACATGGCTTAGCAGGCAGTATCCCACAGGATAGGATTAGATACACAGCTCAGCAGTCAGTATCACACAGGATAGGATTAGATACACAGCTCAGCAGTCAGTATCACACAGGATAGGAATAGATACACGGCTCAGCAGACAGTATCAAACAGGATAGGATTAGATACGCAGCTCAGCACACAGTATCACACAGAATAGTATTAGATTCACGGCTCAGCAGACAGTATCACACAGAATAGGATTAGATACACGGCTTAGCAGTCAGTATCACAGAGGAGAGGATTAGATTCACAGCTCAGCAGTCAGTATCACACAGGATAGGATTAGATACACGGCTCAGCAGTCAGTATCACACAGGATAGGATTAGATACACAGCTCAGCAGTCAGTATCACACAGGATAGGATTAGATACACAGCTCAGCAGTCAGTATCACACAGTAGAGGATTAGATACACGGCTCAACAGACAGTATCAAACAGGATAGGATTACATACGCAGCTCAGCACACAGTATCATACAGAATAGGATTAGATGCGTGGTTTTTATGTGCAATATAATCATTATAATTTGTTATAACTAACTACAGTTGGTTACTATGCCCAGGCAACGCTGGGCTCTTCAGCTAGTTCATAATAAAGTGCAAGTGCTAATCCCGACAAATGGCTGGATGTGCATTTTGCATAAGTTTTTTGAGACATACAGTTATGCATGTCCTGTCTTCCTGGATTACATATGGTGGCCATAAATTGTCTGATTCACGCCATCTGGTTAAGGCTACTTTCACACATCAGGTTTTCTGCGTCAGGCGCGATCCGGCGTCGTGCCGGAATGCCGGATCCGGCAAATGTTTTGTAAAACCTGATGTGCCGGATCCGGTTTTCTGCCGGATCCGTCTTGTTCTTGACAGACAAAACCGGATCCGTCTCATCCGGTTCATCCGTTTTTCTATCCGTTTTTCGACGGATTACGCCGGATCCGGTTTTTAAAATTGACCCTTGTGGCCTTCCGAACGGGATTGGCTACTGGAAAACTATATATAGCATGTTCCTACAGCCCTTCTTTGACAGGTTGTAGAGAAGAAAGTGCAGGTTGGAGAGAAGAGCAAGTTACTGGCGAAGATGGATGTTGTCATTGGAAATATTACCACTAGAAGTTCTGTGACGGTTTCAGGGACAATTTTCCACTATACTTTATGTCACCTCAAGGCAGAGTACACTGGGATGACAGAGTGTGAAAGATTTGTGCCCTAACCAAACTTGTGTACCTTCTGGACCAACAGTATATACCTTTGCCAACCAAAGTTGGCTATCTTGTCATGGTCTTACTATTTTTACCTTTAGGCCACAGGTGTGTACCTGGTTGTGTTTTATGCAAAGTATTTCACCTTTTAACAAAAGTTGTGTACATTGGTAGGAAATCACCAACAATAAACACAACTTTTTAGGTGAAATACTTTGCTTCAAACACAACCAGGAACACAACTGTGGCAAAAAGCTAAAATTTACCCACCGTTATATACCTGGTTTTGAATACCTTTTTACCTTTGAAATACCCTGTATTTAACCTTTTTTTTAAACATAGTTCGCCGCAGAAAGAAATGACAGACAACCATTGTGAAACGATAATTTAACTTTTATTTAAAATTTTTTTTTTTTTTTGTAAAATGTTTTTAAAGTGCAAAAAACTTTTTTTAATAAAGGTTTTAAACCCAATGGGCATTTTTATTACAAAAAACACACATTACAAATCTGTGTACTGTGGGGTGGAAATACTGCTGGAGGGGCTGCGGGACACTTCGACACTGGGTGTGTGGAGAGAGGACTGGGATCGTGGTGGGGAAGGAACAGTTAGAGGTGAAGGTGTGGAAAAAGCTACAGAATGGGTGGACATGTGGGAGGCAGAAGAGGTGGTGGGCGGTGGAGTGGAGGGTTGGGCAGGGACTGTAGGAGCAGATGATGTTGATGGAAAGTTGTATGGGGAAGGAGTTTGGTACGGGGAAGGAGTTTGGTACGGGGCAGGTTGCTGGAAGTGGGGAGATGTCTGGTACTGGTGAGGTTGCTGGTATGTAATAGGAGGGGGAGGATGGAAAGTGGCTGGAGGGGGTGCAGATGTAATAGGAGGGGGAGGATGGAAAGTGGCTGGAGGGGGTGCAGATGTAATAGGAGAGGGAGGATGGAAAGTGGCTGGAGGGGGTGCAGGTGGAGGAACTACAGTGGTGGGAGGTGGAGGTTGGGAGGTAACCTGCTGTAGAGCACCGTGGCACGAATGCATTACATGCATCTGCTGGGTAGGAGATAGTGTTGCCATGCGCTCCACAACAGACCTGAAAAAGGTGTGGTTTGGCGAAGATCTTGCTTCTGAATGCATGGTTTGCAGAAGTGTCTTCACCTCCAGAATGCTGGAGTTGATCTGCTGAAAGCCTGCGGAGATTTGCTCTGACAAGACTTTTAGACAGTTCTGGAAAGATGCATTCAGATGCAAGAACTCTTGCGCATAACTCTTTTCCTGACCCCTCTGCCGCTGCCGCCCAGTACCCGCAGGTGTACTAGAGGTGGCAGGGGCAGAAGGGTGGGGTAAAGGGAAAGCGATCTCCTCACCAGCAGCTTCATGTAATGTAGGCGGCCACGATGCTCCTGTGCTGGTGGATGGGACAGATGGGTCGAATGTGTGGGAAGGCTGGGAAGGTGCAGATGTACCGGGGCGGTCGAAGTGTCCCTCGGTGCCGGTCTCCTCAGGGATCGCCTCAGAAGGGTCCAATCGTGCAGGCTCCCGAGTGCTGCTCACCGTGCTGTGGAATAAAGAGAAAAAAAAACAATTAAAATACTGACATGGTATGGCCCTGGCTGAAAAAAAAAAGTTACATCTAACATTTTTTTCACATGTGGTGTGTAATATTTACCTTCTGGTGAGCATTGTTTCCCGGAGGAACGACAGGGCTTGTGCGTACTTGTACTTGCTCCTGCGTCCTCCAGATCCACTCGGGGCCCGCATCTCTTTATTGAACTCCTTCTTGAAACGATCCCTCACAGACCGCCACCGATTCACAATTCTGTTCCCTGAAACGAGAAAGGAGTGGTTAGTATACAACATCAGTGTTTCACAAACTCCAGTCCTCATGGTCCCCAGGGGTCATGTTTTCAGGATTTCCATAGTAAATAGAAATCCTGAACACATGATCCGTGGGGACCACGAGGACTGGAGTTCGGGAAACACTGGTTTACATCAAGCAACCGGTACTGTATATACTTACGCTCTTTAATCTGGGCCCGAACATCGAGGTCCTCCCAGCGGCCCACAAGGAGCGAACAGATTTCCTCCCAGAGTCGTCGGGTAACGATCAGGTCAGCGTGGCGGCGGTCAGCCATATTCCAGAGCGGCTCCCTTTCTCTGACGAGATCGATGAGGCGGTCCACATCAATCCCTCCATCCTCACCGTCAGAGTCGGGAGCACGCTGTGAAGGCTGTTAAAGAAAAAGACAAAAATAACATAATTAGCCTCCACAAAAGAAATGAAATAAAAAGTGCAAAAAAACAAAGCAAAAATATTTATACTTACACGCTGGTGACCGCCGCGTTGCTGTCGCCGACGACCCTGGGAGGCACTGCGAGGACCTCTTGGCCAAGCACCAGATTGGGAAGACTAGAGAAGAAAACAAAAAATGTTATGTCTTTGGATGTAGGCATTTGTTTGCTGTGTGTGGTCTGCAGAACATTGTTTTCTATGTGTTGTGTGTAGTGTGATGTTGTGTTTCTGCGTTTGATGCAAAAAACTTACCAATTGTGAGCCCACTCCAGGTGTCTGTCCACCCCTTCCTTCTTCTTCTGGGAGCTCCTCTTCATCTTGTGATTCCTGTTTTGAAATAAAAGGCAATGAATAGACATATATTATAGAGATGATGGATTTTGGAAATAAAAACTTACCGTCAAACGCTGACGATGCGAGGGAGGGCTCCCAGAAGAAGATGTGCTGTCCTGTTGATGGCCAGACTCCATGGCTGTGGGTATTGCTGCTGCTGTTGCTGCTGCCAGTGATGCCATTTCTGCTGCTGCTGCTGCTGCTGCATCTCTTTGGCGGCTGTTGAATAAAGAGAAACAAAGGGCCAATGAATATCTTGATATTCCATGGCCCTAGTTTGGAGGAATGGGGGATTTGATAATTACCATCTCTCATCTGCTGCTGGACTCCCCTCCTCAGCATGTTCCATTTGCTGCTCCATTTGGGGTGGTGCTGATGGTGCTGCTGCTGCAGATGTCTGCTGCCTTCTCCTGCTCCTGGTTCTTGGCTTGGGTGGCATGTTGGGTGTGGCTGAGGGTCCCATTGTCTTGCTTTTATATATCTCCTGTGGGCAGAGCTACTGAGCATGCTCAGACCAAAAAACCGGGTCCGGCGCATTGCGGCGCTCATAGGCTTTCATTGTGTGAAAAAGCCGGACGCGCCGGATCCGGCGTGTCCGGCTTTTTCGCCGGAGACAAAAAACGTTACAGTAGCCGTTTTTTCCAGACGCCGGATCGCGACACATTGCCGGATCCGGCGAAAACCGGATGAAACGCATGGCCATCCGGCGCGATCCGGCGCAAATGCAAGTCAATGGGGGGGAAACCGGATCCGGCATTGCATTTCGCCGGATCCGGTTTCTGTCAAAAGCGCCGGATCGCGCCTGACGGCGAAAACCTGATGTGTGAAAGAGGCCTTAGGCATACAAACTGGGACCTGTGTCATTGACATTGAACCATTTCCGGCCTTGGAAACAATACACTCATATCCTGGAGAAATTCTTTGTGATTTCACAGACATGAATGCATCGTAAGGCTATGTGCACACATAGCGGAATTCTTGCGGAAATTACCGCGAGAATTCCGGATTCCATTCCGCGGGAAAATCGCATTTAAATTCCCGCGATTTTCCAGGGGAAAAACTAGCGTTTTGCAAGCGTAATTAGCTTGCAGAATGCTAGCGTTTTCCAAGCGATCTGTAGCATCGCTTGGAGAACTGATTGACAGGTTGGTCACACTCGTCAAACATAGTGTTTGACGAGTGTGACCAACTTTTTACTATTGAGGCTGCCTATGCAGCATCAGTAGCAAAAGATAGGATGTAAAAAATAATTAAAAAAATAAAAATATTGTTATTCTTACCTTCCGGCGTCCCGCGTAGCCTTCCCGCCTCTCTCCACGCTCCCGGTCCCAGTAATCCTTTGCGCGAATTACCGCGAGATGTCGTGTTCCCACGACGTCATCGCGAATGACCGCGAGACGTCGTGCTCCTGCGAGATCGCGACGTCGTCGCGGTCATTCTCGCAAAGGATTACTGGGACTGGGAGCGTGGAGAGAGAGGTGGGAAGGCTGCGCGGGACGCCGGAAGGTGCGAATAACAATATTTTTTATTTTAAAAGTCTATTTTTTACAGGGATATGGTACCCAGAGCCCAGAGGACAGTCTCCTCTCCTCCGGGCCGTGAGTACCATCTGCAAATGTTCTGACTTTTTGCATGGTGGGGCACTGCCACATGCGGAAAGTAAGCAGAACAATGCATTCCTATGTGGGTGGAATCACCGCAATTCCGCAAATTAATGAGCATGCTGCGTTTTTTACCGCGAAGCGATTCCGCCGCGGAAAAAAACGCAGCATTAGCACAGCATTGCGGAATCCCATAGGAATGCATGGGATGCTTATTTTTCGCTGCAAAATCGCGCATTTGAAACCGCAGCGGAAACGCAAAAATACAGCGACGTGTGAACACAGCCTTACAGAAGCCTTCGGTGCTGCAATCGAGTGTACGGGTTCCAGTGCACATGTTCATACTGACAGCCTCTTACCAGAGTCCATGGTAAGATGTCATATTAGATGTTTCACATATACACTTAGGTTAAAAAGTTAAAGACAATACCAGAGAGTTATTCTATTTGGATGTAATGCTGTAATTCTGTATTGTGCTGATTGACCTTTCATACTTTGAATCTCACTTCCATTTGTATTTGTTTTGTTATCATTAATGAATAAAAATAAGTTCTTAATTTTCTTTTTGGTGAATTTGAATGATTGTATTGGTGTTTTTGAAGTTAGAGGTTTGTTGCAATAATTCACATGTAATAATCACATGTATGTGTTGTTTTTGGTCTTTGATAGAATTTATTTAGCAATTGAGTTGTTGCAATTGTTGATGCCGTTTGTGAATATTATTATTTCTCAGATATGTGGAACAATATGAGCTTGATGGACCCTGCTCAAACATAGAGACCCTGCTGAAAAAGATTGCTCTTAAGCTAGGAAAGACACAGAGAGTGAAAGCCATAACTGGCATTGGTAGGTATTCAACATCTAAAATTTGTTGAGCTGGAGTCACACTAGTGTATAAAAAAATTAGTCCCATGTTGATCGAGAAAAGTAGGACAAGTGTCATGCGAGTATAATGTGATTTTTCTCACCTAGCATCCGTGTAACATGTGTATGCAATACTTTTTAATATCAGTTTTTATGTACATACTGTAATTTCCTGTCATTTAAAGCGAACCTGTCATCAGGATTTTGCTAAGTAAACTACAGACAGTGTCAGGTTAGCGCTGTTATACTGATTAAAATGATACCTTGGTTGATGAAATCCATTGTGTGGTTGTTTATTCTTTATTCGCAGTTTTCAGTTAATGAGCTTCTTGTGCTTTGAGGCGACTTGTGGAGAGGGTCTTTATGTGGTGCTCTGCTTACATGTGAATCTTTATGGTTACATATTCATCAGTATGGGCTTATGACAATTCACTGATCCTTCAGTGACCTGCTTCCTATTTTACATAATGCATGTAAAATTGTGGGCTTAGAAAAAAAAATCACATCTAGCAAAAGGTTGCAGCAGCGCTTGCACAGTAGCGTCTATCTCTTGCCATTTAGCTGCAGCCACAATTTTTCTCTTTCCCCCATGACGGCACCACGGAGAGAGAGGGATCCGCCCTCAGGGACAGGAAACCTACAGATGAAAAAGGCGGTACCTCTCTCCCACATCAGTTGGTTTCCTGTCCCTGACGGGGAACCTACAGCACGTACCTGCAGTCGACGCGGGATGCCAGGGACCGAACCAGTCCGGTAATAGGCAGCGGGGCTCCCTGCCTCAGCTGGGTCGATGCCTCAAGCAGGCTTCCCCCGTAGCACCACCTCCGGGGTCGGCGGGCCTTGAGGGTGAGTGGGGAGAGGCAGTGAAGATCTGAGGGCGTTTCAAGATGGAAACAATAAAATCTTGTGTAAAATTGCTTCCCCCATCATGCTTCATGGCTGTGTTAGACCTGAGAGACGCATACTACCATGTACCTATTCACAGAGACCACAGGTGGTCCTGGGATCTCTAGTGAATTTAGGATGGATGCTGAATTTGCCCAAATCCAGACTCGTACCAAGTCAGGTACAGGAATACTTGGGAATAATACTGGACTCAACTTAACAAAAATGTTATCTTCCACAGGCGAAGATTCAAAAGATGACACAGATGGTGTCACAAATGATAGCTTCCCCAGTCACTACCCTGAGAAAGGCAATGTCTCTATTGGGGTCAATGACAGCCTGCATGCCAGCAGTACAGTGGGCACAAAGCTACACGCGAGTCTTACAGTGGGAAATATTAGACGCAGACGTTTCCCTACACGGGAATTTAGACAGGCGGTTAAACATCTCACCAAACACAATACACTCCTTAGCGTGGTGGACAGACCCAGCCAATCTAACCAAGGGGGTCCCTTGGGCGTTACCAATGACAAAAATCTTAACCACAGATGCAAGCCCCTGGGGGTGGGGTGCACATCTAGACAGCCAGGTAGCGCAAGGGCCCTGGGCTCAAAAAAGAGAGTCAGTTTCCTCAAACATGAAGGCGCTGCTGGCAGTAAAACTAGCTCTCGTTCATTTTCTAGACTCACTTTGCTCCCAACACACAAGGATCTTCTCAGACAACCGGGTAGTGGTAGCATATCTAAACCACCAGGGGGGCACCGGCACCAGGTCTCGAGCACTGATGGAAGTAACAAAATCCATCTTTCACCTAGCGGAACACAATCTGGAATCCCTGACAGCCCTCCACATAAAAGGGTCGGAAAACCGAACAGCAGACTTCTTGAGCAGAACACGCCTAAAGCAGGGGGAGTGGGAACTAAGCCAGTCAGTCTTCAATCAGATTGTGAACCTCTGGGGCCGGCCAGAAAAAGACATTTGCAAACAGTCAGAACCGGAAATTGGAAACCTTCTGCTCAATAGATCCCCGGGGGGGCCCAGTAGCTCTAGATGCCTTCACGGTTCCCTGGGATTATCATCTGGCTTACGCTTTCCCTCCAATATCTCTCATCCCCTTAGTACTGAGGAAAATATGGGGGGACAAAGCGACGGTAGTAGTAATAGCGCCCTTCTGGCCCCGGAGGATATGGTTCCCCTGGCTGAGAAAAATGTCCGTCACAGACCCTTGGGTTCTACCAGAAACCCCGGACCTTCTATCCCAGGGACCAGTGTATCACCCCCATATAAAAAACCTACACATGACAGCTTTGCTTTTGAGAGGAAACTCCTAAGCAATAGGGGCTTCTCGTCAAACTTGATAACCACGTTACTACAAAGTAGAAAGCCAGTAACCACTATGGCATATGGGAAGGTGTGGAAAAAATTCCTATCAGTTTCAGATTCTGACCCAACGGGAGAGATCCCAATAGGGGAAATTCTGGAATTCCTACAGAAAGGGTTGGAAAAGGGACTAGCTACAAGCACCCTGAAAGTATAGGTGGCGGCCTTAGGGGCTTTGTATAATCATGACTTAGCCGGAAATCGGTGGGTTAGGAGATTCATGAGGGCAGCAAGTAGATCTAGGTCGATCCCCCTACATACCACCCCCCTTGGGATCTAAACCTGGTATTGAACGCATTAACCAAATCTCCCTTCGAACCCTTGGCGGAGGCTCCCTTAAAAATATTGTCCCTTAAGACCTGCCTCCTCGTAACCTTAACTTCTGCCCGCCACATTAGTGATATACAAGCCTTGTCTGCCCACTCACCCTTCACGCAAGTTCTGGATGATAGGGTAATTCTTAGAACCGACCCAGCATATCTCCCCAAAGTGTCTTCACAGTTTCATAGGACCCAAGAAATCTCCCTACCCTCCTTCTGTCCCAATCCCAAAAACAAAACAGAAGAGCTATGGCACACTTTAGATGTAAAAAGATGCCTGGTCCAGTATATAACAACCACGAGGGAGTTTAGGAAGGATAGGGCTCTGTTTGTCTGTTTTCAGGTTCCTCGGAAGGGTCAAAAAGCATCGAAGGCCACGCTGGCGAGGTGGATAAGAGAAGCCAAGCCATCACCCTATCCTACTCCTCCTGCGGGGCAGCCATCCCAGAGGACATAAGGGCCCATTCAACCAGGGCAGTGGCATCATCTTGGGCGGAGAAAGCCGGCGCTTCAATAGACCAGATATGTAGAGCCGCCACTTAGTCTACCCCCTCTACATTTTTCAAACATTACCGTCTAGACTTGACCTCCTCTTCAGATCTCACCTTTGGGAAAAGGGTTCTGGAGGCGGTGGTCCTTCCCTAGATGTACAATCTTTGTAATTCTCTCCATGGTGCCGTCATGGGGGAAAGAGAAAATCATAGTTACTTACCGATCACGGTATTTCTCTGATCCCATGACGGCACCAGTACATCCCCTCCCTTTCACACACACAGGTGTGCACAATAGAGTGAGTTAGTTAGCTTTGATACTTGGCCACACGGTGCCTCTATTAAGCTTAACTTGAGTAATTTGATTAATTGTGGATTTTTTTATAACCATTTGAGTTTCAGCTGAAAGTTCTGTGTAATGCTCTGTAAACCAACTGATGTGGGAGAGAGGTACCGCCTTTTTCATCTGTAGGTTTCCTGTCCCTGAGGGCGGATCCCTCTCTCTCCGTGGTGCCGTCATGGGATCAGAGAAATACCGTTATCGGTAAGTAACTACAATTTTTTCCTCCAGAAAAATGGCAACGGCACTTGCGGAGTAGCATCTGTCTGCAAGCGATAGATGCTGCTGCATATGCGCAGGTGTTATTTTGCTAGATGTAATTTTTTTTTTTCTAAGCCCACAATTTTCTATGTAGTATGTAAAATAGGAAGCAGATCAGTGAACTGTCATAAGCCCATACTGATGAATATGTAAGCAGAGAACCACATAACCCCCCCCCACACACACACACACACAGGCCACCCCAAAGCAAGAGGATCTCATTAACTGAAAACTACCAATAAGGATTAAACAACCACAAGATGGATTTCATCAACCCAGGTATCATTTTAATCAGCATAACAGTGCCAAACTGACAGTGTCTGTAGTTTACTTAGCAAAATCCTGATGACAGGTTCTCTTTAACCTGTTCCCGATATGCACCTTATATATTTATAAATATATATTGTGCTGTGACTGGTGGTCGCATGGTTAATGGGAGGTATATGTCACAGGGATGGATGTTGCCTGCAATGCAACCCAGAATATTTTGTCTTTAGTGCACATGAGCACTAATATGTAGTTTAGTGCATCTGGGTCCAGGTTGCAGGTAGCTATGAGATTGGAGTGTCTGGCTACCCATAATTACATCACCTCTGGGTGAGTGTGCTCACTGTACCCCTTTTTCCCTGTGTGTTTGTGGTTGTGAGTTTCAGGACCTGCAGTGAGGTCATGACCATGTGGCCAGGCATGTGATCCATACCTCACCTGTGGGTGTGGTTACAAGTTATGTAATTGAGATGTGTTTAGCACATGGGAGTGAGTGTTTGGGAGTCTGACAGTGTGGACAGACCATGTGTCTAGACTGGACATTGCAGAGTGGTCTCTGTCTTGAGATGGAGAAGCCTTCCTGTGTCTGTGGCTCCAGATAGAGCCTGAGTGCTGGACATTGCACAGCATGTGTACCCACAGGCCTAGGAGAGCAGAACTCTGCTATGGACATTGATGCTGTGTCTGCCTGATGTAGACTGTTTACCATTTTGTTGCTGACTTGATGGTTTATGAAGCAAATAAACCCACATGGACGTTGAAGAGAATGTGCCTCCTGTTTCCTCCTACGCACCTGAGTGAGTACAATCCTTAATAAATCTAATATATAAAGCTCAAAGTGTGTATGTATGTATGTATGTGTGTATGTATGTATATATGTGTGTGTATGTCCGGGATAGGCATCCGCATCGTCGCAGCTACAGCCACAAAATTTGGCACAGTCACACGTCTGGACCCCGAGAGCATCCTAAGCTATGTTGTGAGGCGAAATTTTAACCCTGCGCGTTCCAATTCACCAAACAATTTTGCCCCCATCTACACAATGGGGAAACTGTGTGTGCGCGTCAAGCCCCGCCCCTCATTATGATGTCATAATGCCCCTATTTGCATAATGGGGAAACAGTGTGTGCGTATCAAGCCCCACCCCTCATTATGATGTCATAATGGTTGTCATGGCGACGCTAATTCATCATAGGTTGCAAGCCCCGCCACTCATTATGATGTCATAATGGTTGACTATGGGATGGAGGATGTGTGATGGGTATATGGGCACTGGACTATGGGATGGAGGATATATATGCCGGGTATATGCGCACGGGACTATGGGATGGCGGATATGTATATGGGCACGGTACTATGGGATGGAGGATATGTGTGACAGGTATATGGGCACGGGACTATGGGATGGAGGATGTGTGATGGGTATATGGGCACTCGACTATGGGATGGCGAATATGTATGATGGGTATATGGGCATGTGACTATGGGATGGAGGATGTGTGATGGGTATATGGGCACTCGACTATGGGATGGAGGATATGTATGATGGGTATATGGGCACGGGCCTAAGGGATGGAGGATATGTATGATGGGTATATGGGCACGGGACTATGGGATGGAGGATATGTATGATCGGTGTATGGGCATGGGACTATGGGATGGAGGATGCGTGATGGGTATATGGGCACGGGACTATGGGATGGACGATGTGTAATGGGTATATGGGCACGGGACTATGGGATGGCGGATATGTATATGGGCACGGGACTATGGGATGGAGGATATGTATGACGGGTATATGGGCATGGGACTATGAGATGAAGGATGTGTGATGGGTATATATCCATCCCACATCCTCCATCCCTTAGTCCCGTGCTCATATACATATCCGCCATCCCATAGTCCCGTGCCCATATACCCATCACACATCCTCCATCCCATAGGCCCGTGCCCATATACCCATCATACATATCCTCCATCCCATAGTCCCATGCCCATATACCCATCATACATATCCTCCATCCCATAGTCCCGTGCCCATATACCCATCATACATATCCGCCATCCCATAGTCGAGTGCCCATATACCCATCACACATCCTTCATCTCATAGTCCCATGTCCATATACCCATCATACATATCCTCCATCCCATAGTCCCATGCCCATATACCCATCATACATATCCACCATCCCATAGTCCCGTGCCCATATACCCATCATACATATCCTCCATCCCATAGTCCAGTGCCCATATACCCATCACACATCCTCCATCCCATAGTCCCGTTACCATATACATATCCGCCATCCCATAGTCCCGTGCCCATATACCCATCACACATCCTCCATCCCATAGGCCCGTGCCCATATACCCATCATACATATCCTCCATCCCATAGTCCCATGCCCATATACCCATTATACATATCCTCCATCCCATAGTCCCATGCCCATATACCCATCATACATATTCGCCATCCCATAGTCGAGTGCCCATATACCCATCACACATCCTTCATCTCATAGTCCCATGCCCATATACCCATCATACATATCCGCCATCCCATAGTCCCGTGCCAATATACCCATCATACATATCCTCCATCCCATAGTCCAGTGCCCATATACCCATCACACATCCTCCATCCCATAGTCCCTTGCCCATATACATATCCGCCATCCCATAGTCCCGTGCCCATATACCCATCACACATCCTCCATCCCATAGGCCTGTGCCCATATACCCATCATACATATCCTCCATCCCATAGTCCCATGCCCATATACCCATCATACATATCCGCCATCCCATAGTCGAGTGCCCATATACCCATCACACATCCTTCATCTCATAGTCCCATGCCCATATACCCATCATACATATCCTCCATCCCATAGTCCCGTGCCCATATACCCATCATACATATCCTCCATCCCATAGTCCAGTGCCCATATACCCATCACACATCCTCCATCTCATAGTCAACCATTATGACATCATAATGAGCGGCGGGGCTTGCAACCTATGATGACATCAGCGTCGCCATGGCAACCATTGTGACATCATAATGAGGGGCGGGGCTTGATACGCACGCACTGTTTCCCCATTATGCAAATAGGGGCATTATGACATCATAATGAGGGGCGGGGCTTGACGCGCACACACTTTTTCCCCCAGTATGTAGATAGGGGCAAAATTGTTTGGTAAATTGGAACGCGCCGGGTTAAAATTTTGCCTCACAACATAGCTTTGGACGCTCTCGGGGTCCAGACGTGTGACTGTGCCAAATTTTGTGGCTGTAGCTGCGACAGTGCGGATGCCTATCCTGGACATACACACATACATACATACATACATACATACATACATACATACACACTTTGAGCTTTATATATTAGATATATAGATACATACACACACATACATACAGTGGGGAAAAAAGTATTTTGTCAGCCACCAATTGTGCAAGTTCTCCCACTGACATCATAGGTAGACCACAACTATGAGAGTCAAAATGAGAAAACAAATCCAGAAAATCACCTTGCCTGATTTGGCAAGATTTATTTTGCAAATTATGGTGGAAAATAAGTATTTGGTCATTAACAAAAGGTCATCTCAATATTTTGTTATTTATCCTTTGTTGGCAGTGACAGATGTCAAACATTTTCTGTAAGTCTTTAGAAGGTTGGCACACACTGTTGGTGGTATGTTGGCCCATTCCTCCATGCAGATCTCCTCTAGAGCAGTGATGTTTTGGGCCTGTTGCTGGCCAACACGGACTTTCAAACCCTTACAAAAGTTTTCTATGGCGTTGAGATCTGGAGGCTGACTAGGCCACTCCAGGACCTTCTGTATACAACAAAAAAAGGAGTAAAAAATCCACCAGAATTAAATAAAATCAGAAGTAGCTTTATTTATCTCATCAAGTATGAGACACCAAGACAAAATTACCTGATACAAGGTCACATAATATAGAGTTCCAGTTAAGGGCCTGTCACACTAAGCGATATCGCTAGCAATATAGCTATAACGTTACTGGTTTTTGTGACGTTATAGCGATATTGCTAGCGATATTGCTATATCTGATACTTACCTCCTACCGCTCGCCTGCTGTTTATCGCTGATCGCGCGAGAACGTCCTGGACCGTTTCTCGTCATCAGCTTCCTGCTGTGACGACGAGCGACGCATGGACGCGGGCGGGAGGACGTCAGGATCACCTCGTCTGACAGGTGAGTAGCGACCCCCGACCCCTGCGATGTCACTAGTGAGATCTGCCTGTGTGGCAGCTCACTAGCGACCACTTAGCGACGTACCAGCGATCCTGACCGCGTCATATCGCTGGTCGGGATCGCTGGTACATCGCCTTGTGTGACAGTACCTTTAGAAAAGAATTCAGGTACAGAAAAAACACACATGCAGCAGCACAAAACAACCTGGCAAGAGTAGGTTGTAGGATATAAAGACTACAATACAGTGCTGCATGTGTGTTTTTTCTGCACCTAAATTCTTTTCTAACTGGAATTCTATATTATGTGACCTTGTCTTGTGTAATTTTGTCTTGGTGTCTCATACTTGATGAGATAAATAAAGCTACTTCTGATTTTATTTAATTTTGGTGGATTTTTTACTCCTTTTTTTGTTGTATACAGTATTGCTGGGAGTAATTCCATGGCTATTGCATGCGGTGGGGTGGTCATTTTTCCCTAAGGCCACCTTCATTAATATGTATACTGTCCTAAAGATTTTGTTTGCCACTCCAGGACCTTCATATGCTTCTTACGAAGCCACTCCTTCATTGTCCTGACGGTGTGCTTGGGATCTTATCCTGCTGAATGACCCATCCACATTTCATCTTCAATGCCCTTGTTGATGGATGGAGGTTTGCACTCAAAATCTCATGATACATGGCCCCATTCATTCTTTCATGTACATGGATCAGTCGTCCTGGTCCCTTTGCAGAAAAACAGCCCCAAAGCATGATGTTGCTCCCACATGCTTCACAGTAGGTATGGTGTTCTTTAGATGCAGCTCAGCATTTTGTCTCCTCCAAACACATGTTTTGTTTCCACCAAACAGTTCTACTTTGGTTTCATCAGACCATATGATGTTCTCCCAATACTCTTATGGATAATCCAAGTGCTCTCTAGCAAACTTCAGACAGCCCGAACATGTACTGGCTTAGGCAGGGGGACACGTCTGGCACTGCAGAATCTGAGTCCCTGGCATCATAGTGTGTTATTGATGGTAGCTTTTGTTATGGTGGTCTCAGCTCCATGCAGGTCATTCACTAGGTCCCTCCATGTGGTTCTGGGATTTCTGCTCAATGTTCTTGTGATAATTTTGACCCTATGAGGTGAGATCTTGCATGGAGCCCCAGATTGAGGGAGATTATCAGTGGTCTTGTATGTCTTCCATTTTCTTATTTTTGCTCCCATAGTTGACTTCCTTACACCAAGCTGTGTTGTGAATTCGCTTTCTGGCCTACCTATGGTTACTAGTGCCGGACTCTCTCTGGTGGTTACTGGAGGTAATGGAGCTGATGTAGTTAACAGAGGCCTGCCACCTGATAATGAGGAGGATGACTGGAGATCTGGAGTTTCTGACTGGATTTAAGACCACCGACTCCCTCTATCCCTGCTGGTGAATTTTCCTGCCTCCTGAGGTCTTAGTTTCCAGCTCAGTCCCTGCATGCTCAACTAAGTGTTCTTTTGCTATTGTTCTCATTTGATCTGGTTTTGTCTATTTCAGTTTTGTGTGGGTCAGCCAGCTCCGGCTGGGGCTGCGCTGAATTTCCATCCTTATGTTACTGCTTGTGACAGTTTGTTTTTGTCCCTTATTAGATTGGCCTCTTTTTGCTCTGCTTTCAGAATATACCAGAGTGCTGATATAGTGGGAGAAGGCTAGTGACTTCAGTAATTTTCTATCAGACGTGTTGGGCATTTTTTGCAAGTTTTTTTGCATGATTGCAGACAGTGTCTTTCCTTTCCTGTCCTGTCTAGTTAGTGTGGGCCCCATCGTTTGCTCAGTCTATTTTCCTACCTGCATTTGTGTTTTCATCTTGTCTCACCAACAATATACAGTATGTTTGGGGGCTATCTATTCCTTTGGGGTCTGCTCTGGGGCAGTTTAGATTTCCCCTTTCTTGCTTTAGGCTTATTTAGTTCTCCGGCTGTGTCGAGGCGTCTAGGATCATCGTAGGTACGCTCCACGGATACTGCTAGTTGTGTGGATAGGATCAGGGGTCTGCAATCTGCTTAGTTACCAACCTCTCTGGTTTTCTGTGTCTTAGCTTGGTCTTGCTTTCCTCCTCGGTGACCCAATCATAACAAAGCTGCATGCCTATTGCGGATTCAGTCTTCCCAGCCTGGTGCAGGGCTGCAATTTTGTTTCTGGTGTCCTTTGGCAGCTCTTTGGTCTTCACCATTGTGGAGTTTGGAGTGTGACTGTTTGAGGTTGTGGACAGGTGTCTTTTATATTGATAACAAGTTCAAACAGGTGCCATTACTACAGGTAATGAGTGGAGGACAGAGGAGCCTCTTAAAAAAAAAAAAAAAAAAAAAAAAGTTACAGGTCTGTGAGAGCCAGAAATCTTGCATGTTTTTTGGTGACCAAATACCTATTTTCCACCAAAATATGAAAAATAAATCTTGCCAAATCAGACAAGGTGATTTTCTGGAGTTGTTTTCTCATTTTGACTCTCATAGTTGTGGTCTACCTATGGTGACAATTACAGGCCTCTCTCATCTTTTGGTGGCTTACTAAATACTTTTTTCCCCCCAGTGTTTGTATATATGCGTGTGTGTGTGTGTGTATGTGTGTATATATATATATATATATATATACAGTATCGTTCAAAAGTTTAGGGTCGCTTAGACATTTCCTTATTTTTGAAGGAAAAGCACAGTTTTTTCCAATGGAGCTAACATTAAATGATTCAGAAATACACTCTATATATTGTTAATGTGATAAATAACTATTCTAGCTGCAAACGTCTGGTTTGTAATGCAATATTTTCATAGATGTATAGAGACCCATTTCCAACAACCATCACTCCAGTGTTCTTATTCTACTTTGTGTTTGCTAACTGTGTAAGAAGGCTAATGGATGGTTAGAATACCCTTGGAAGCCCTTGTGCAAGTATGTTAGCACAGCTGAAAACAGTCTGACTGATTAGAGAAGCTATAAACCTGACCTTCCTTTGAGCTAGTTGAGAATCTGGAGCATTACTTTTGTTGGCTCCATTAAACTCTCAAAATGGCCAGAATAAAAGAACTTTCATGTGACACTCGACAATCTATTCTTGTTCTTAGAAATGAAGGCTATTCCTTGCGAGAAATTGCCAAGAAACTGAAGATTTCCTACAACGGTGTGTACTACTCCCTTAAGAGGAGAGCACCAACAGGCTATAACCAGAGTAGAAAGAGAAGTTGGAGGCCCCGCTGCACAACTGAGCAACAAGACAAGTACATTAGAGTCTGTAGTTTGAGAAATCGACACCTCACAGGTCCTCAACTTGCAGCTTCATTAAATAGTACAAGCAAAACGCCAGTGTCAACGTCTACAGTGAAGAGGCGACTCCGGGATGCTGGCCTTCAGGGCAGAGTGGCAAAGAAAAAGCCATATCTGAAACTGGCTAATAAAAGGAAAAGTTTAATATGGGCAAAATAACACAGACATTGGACAGAGGAAGATTGGAAAAAAGTGTTATGGACAGAGGAATCCAAGTGTGAGGTGTGTGGATCACACAGGAGAACATTTGTGAGACGCAGAACAACTGAAAAGATGCTGGAAGAGTGCCTGACGCCATCTGTCAAGCATGGTGGCGGTAATGTGATGCTCTTGGTTGCTTTGGTGCTGGTAAAGTGGGAGATTTGTACAAGGAAAAAGGATTTTGAATAAGGAAGGCTACCACTCCATTTCGCAACGCCATGCCATACTCTGTGGACAGCGCATTACAAACCTGACAGCTAGAATAGTCATTTACCACATTAACAATGCATAGAGTGTATTTCTGAATCATTTAATGTTAGCTTCATTGGAAAAAACGGTGCTTTCTTTCAAAAATAAGGAAATTTTCTAATTGACGCTAAACTTTTACACGGTAGTGTATGTACCATATATGTATTTATGTATAAATATATATATAATATATATAGCACTTCAGTGACCGGGTTAAGATTTAAGATGGTTGCTGTCTCTGACAGCAGGCCATCCCTGCAAGTCGCCCCAAGTGTCTGTACCACCCCACTGTGTTGATCGCTGTGATTGGTTGATCAATTCTGACCAGCCAATCACATCCATTTGTCATTAAAGTTGAAAAGCAAAAAAAAATGACATGCTGTGATCAGTGCTTTGTGACACAGCACCAATTACAGCTGTCTCACAATGGTTGATCGCAATATCACCTCGCCTGATTAACCCCTTTGGCAATGATTGGCCAGAAACTATTGTTAAGCAAACCGACACCAAAGGGGTTAATCTAAAATAGCGATCCCCGCTCTGCATGCCATCTTTACTTCAGAGTTCATGTGCAGAGCGGTTGTGAGCCCCCCATGTACCTGGGATAAAGATTAATTAGTGCCCAGTGCGATCCCCCTGCGATGTGTGCGTCCTTCTGTGTCGAGATCCTTCTGTGATTTGCGTCTTGTGCTATGTGCTGGCTGCTGTGTGACCTATCTGAGATCACAAATTTCTAAAAACAGACCATCACATCCAAGCATAAACCCAGTGTGAACAGGTGCTTAACCTATAGTCACCAACTCATATACACTCAAACAAAATAGGAAGCACTCTGTAGCGCCATAGCATGCAAACATGAAATATGAAAAATGAATTGCATTACTGCATTAGAAATATGAAAATTTGAGAAAGCTTAGCACGTAAAATGGCCAATTTATGTGTACCTGGAAGATTTATGTGTACCTGCAAGCCACGTTAAGGAGTTTCTCATTTTCCAGGACCCTAACCTTGCCAATCTTCACATAGACTAAAGTCTCCATCTGTATGGGAACCTAAGTGAGGATTGGCAAGGTTAGTGAATTTTTAGTGCCCTTTTTTGTATTTTTAAACAAATTAATATCATTTGTTTTTACCCCTGTTGACTGACACAACACACTTTTATAATCTGATGTACTCCACACAACTTACACATAACACCACATTATAAATTCATAAATTAGTCATACTAAAAGCATTATCATCATTACTATAAAACTATGCCTTTAGATAAATTCCTTGAGGGGTGTAGTTTCCAAAATGGGGTCATTTTTTCGAATCAATGTTATAATTTTCTGTGAAGCACTTTGGGGGTTCATGGTGCTCACCACATATCTACATATTTCTTGTGGGGTCTAGTTTCCCAAATGGGGTCACTTGGGGGTTTCCACTTTTTAGCTACATCAGGGGGCCTTCAAACGTGACATGGTTTCCGCTCTCAGTTTCTGCCAGTTTTGCGTTCAAAAAGTCAAATGGTGCTCCTTCCCTTCCGAACCTTTCTGTGCGCCCAAACAGTGGTTTACCCCCTCGTATGGAGTATTTGCGTACCGAGGAGAAATTAAACAACAACTTTTGTAGTCCATTTTCTCTTGTTACCCCTGTGAAAATAAAAAAAATGGGAGGTAAAATAACATTTTTTTTTAAATATGATTTTTTTTTTATTTTCACCAACCAATGTTATAATTTTTTTGTGAAGCACCTGTGGGTTCAAGGTGCTCACCAAATATCTAGATAAATTTCTTGGGGGATAGGTCTAGTTTCCAAAATTTTGTTACTTGTGGAAGATTTCCACTGTTTAGGCACATCAGGGGCTCTCCAAACACGACATGGTATTCGCGATTCCAGACAATTTTGCGTTCAAAATGTCAAATTTTGCTCCTTCCCTTTCGAGCACTGCCCTGCACCCAAGCAGTGGTTTTCCCCTAAGTATGGGGTATGTGCATTCTGAGGAGAAATTGCACAACAACTTTTGGGATCCATTTTCTCCTGTTACACACTTAAAAGTGAAAACAATATTGGGTCTAAACTAAATTTTTTGTAAAGAAAAAAAAAAAGTTAAATGTTAATTTTTTCCTTCCACATTCCATTAATTCTTGTGATGCACCTGAAGGGTTAATCAACGTCTTGAATGTGGATCTCAGCCCCTTAAGGGGTGCAGTTTTTAGAATGGTTTCAGTTTGGGTATTTTCTGTCACATTGTTCCATCAAAGTCACTTAAAATGTGATGTGGTCCGTTAAAAAAAAATATATATATATATATATTTTGTAAATTTTGTTGGAAAATTGAGAAATCTCTAGTCAAGCTTTAACCCTTATACAGGTGCATCCTCACAAAATTAGAATATCATCAAAAAGTTAATTTATTTCATTTTTTCAATACAAAAAGTGAAACTCGTATGTTATATACAATGGGGAAAGAAAATATTTAATCAGCCACCAATTGTGCAAGTTCTCCCACTTAAAAAGATGAAAGAGGCCTATAATTAACATCATTAGTAGACCACAACTATGAGAGTCAAAATGAGAAAACAAATCAAGAAAATCACCTTTGTCTAATTTGGCAAGATTTATTTTTCAAATTATGGTGGAAAATAAGTATTTGGTCACCTAAAAACATGCAAGATTTCTGGCTCTCACAGACCTGTAACTTCTTCTTTTAGAGGCTCCTCTGTCCTCAACTTATTACCTGTAGTAATGGCACCTGTTTGAACTTATCAGTATAAAAGACACCTGCCCACAACCTCAGTCACACGCCAAACTCCATTATGGTGAAGACCAAAGAGCTGTCGAAGGACACCAGAAACAACATTGTAGCCCTGCATCAGGCTGGGAAGACTGAATCTGCAATAGGCATACAGCTTAGTGTGACGAAATCAACTGTGGGAGCAATAATAAGAAAATGGAAGACATACAAGACCACTGATAATCTCCTTCAATCTGGGGCTCCACACAAGATCTCACCCCGTGGGGTCAAAATGATTTTTAAAAAAACGGTGCGCAAAAATCCCAGAACGACATGGGGGACCTAGTGAATGACTTGTATAGAGCTGTGATCACCATAACAACGGCTACCATCAGTAATACACTGCGCCGCCAGGGACTCAGATTCTGCAGTGCCAGATGTGTCCCCCTGCTTAAACCAGTACATGTCCATGCCTGTCTGAAGTTTGCTAGAGAACATTTGGATTATCCAGAAGATTATTGGGAGAATGTCATATGGTCTGATAAAACCAGAGTAGAATTGTTTGGCTGAAACAAAACTTGTCGTGTTGAGCTGCATACAAAGAACACCATACCTACTATGAAACATGGGGGTGGCAACATCATGGGGGTGGCGTGCTCTGTAAAGGGACCAGGACGACTGATCCATGTTCATGAAAGAATGAATGGGGCCATGTGTGATGAGATTTTGAGTGCAAACCTCCATCCATCAGCAAGGGCATTGAAGATGAAACGTGGATGGATCTTTCAGCATGACAATGATCCCAAGCACACCACCAGGGCAATGAAGGAGTGACTTCATAATAAGCATTTGAAAGTCCTGGAGTGGCGTAGCCAGTCTCCATATCTCAACCCCATAGAAAACTTTTGGAGGGATTTGAAAGTCTGTGTTGCCGAGCGACAGGCCCAAAACATCACTGCTCTAGAGATAATCTGCATGGAGGAATGGGCCAACATACCACCAACAGTGTGTGCCAATCTTGTGAAGACTTACAGAAAATGTTTGACCTCTGTAATTGCCAACAAAGGATAAATAGCAAAATATTGATAGTCCAGTCAAAATACGGTTTGACCCGGAACAAATTCCAAGAAAGCGTTTTATGATTTTTTTTATTACTATTATATGTGGGGAACAACATATTAAAAGTTTTCCAAAAATTGATCACCACAAAGGTCCTAACTATGACATCATAAGACGATGACAGCCATCGCACTAAAAATAATGAATATTTCCCTATTTCAAAGCTGTAGCTTTAGGTTACAGAAGAGTTTGCATTTTTGATACTATATATTTTCATATAACAATTTTTATACAAAGTTTTATACTAACTACATGGACAGGCGAGGTCATGATGTCATCAATGACGTCATGACATATGTACATTTCTAGAAATTATAGAATCAATACACAGTGCATTTTAAGACCTACTTCATCACTGAATAAGCGTGTCAGATCAGTAGACACTATTTTCATCATCAGACACTGCTTCCTCACTCATATTGTCACATTGCCCTTCTTGTCCGCATACCCGTGAACAGGTAAGTCCGTGTCTTTTGCAAGTGCACCGAAGTGTACTACAACCACGAGAACAATTGCAGTGAATTATTTTCAGAAGTGTTTCTGGCGCGGGTGAAGTATCCATCATCACTGGAACTAGACTGTTGTTCTGCAATTCCCATCCCCATTCAGTAGTGTCCATGGCCTCACCATTGTCCATCCAAAGCATCACTTGGAGGTAAATCCGAAGGGCATGATACTTCGTTGCAGAGGAGGTCGGTGGCAGCTGTTCAGGTGTAACAAAGATTTTGGCTGAACCAACTTTTTTGCAGAGAGTAGAATACCTCATTGCAGACAGATTGTCTCCAGGTTTGCCCCCGAACAATGCCACCATCGTTTTACACCCAGCGTCTTCAATCTCAGCTCTGTTTTTGTCAGGTGTGGAAAAGATTTTAGCACAGCTATTTAAGACCGAGTCTCCCTTCAAAACCTTGTGTAGACCGAGTTTTTTTCCGATTCCAAAAACCACGGAAGTGGTATCGCAACCCGTGAATGCATGAAGGAACAGAAGATTGCTGCAGACATGGTTTCCCAGGAACTTCTTCATAACCTTAATGTCGTATACTGTTGCAGGACTCCCTTTAACTGAGTAGAAATAAAGCTTGTTGCCATCGCTGGTTGACGCGTGATGAAGTAACAACACCAAAAGATCTGTATCTTCGCCAATGAGACTAGTACTTTTGTTGGATGACATTGACACTGCTGCCTTAACAATCTCCACATCTGCATCCCCCTCTGATTGTATTACGTGGCAACCTCTGTCATTCATGCGCTGTGAAACGAGATTGATAAGAGACTGTCTGTTCTCCACATTAGAAAGGAAGTCCCCCTTTTTCCCGACAAATTTAGTTCCTTCAGCAATGTTCACTTTGTTACTTGTTCGTTTTTTGCCCCGTCTCTGATGGGTAATGTCCTTAGTGTTTGGTCCTCCAATGTAACCATCAAATACTATCGTAGCCTTACCATAGTGCTTTAGTGTGAAGGATGCATAGTCTTCAGCGATTGAACAATATGTCTTTCCTTCTGACCACTTCAGTCGATGGAGAAGAGAACCTCCATCAAGAACATAATGTTCCACTTCTGGTACATCCTTGAGTACTGCGTCATCTGAACTCTGTTCTTTTATAGCAGCCATCAGTTGTGCTTTGTTTGGTTTGCGTAAGAGATGTTTTGCCTCAAAGAAGGATGGTGGGTATGGTGAAAGTTCATAGGCCATCACCTCATCAAGGAAAAGATCAGCAGTTTGAGACACCACAAGAAACCTTTGGAACAAAAGAGCGAGGTCTATTTTGTCCTTAGCAACGTTAATAGCCTCACTGGATGCCATGGTCTTGGCTTTCATTGACTGCTTGTACTTAACTGAAAACAGTGATTGACCCTCCATTGTTGCCACTATTTCTCTGCCAATGGTGAACAGGTTATGGACATTCACATCCTTATTTGCATTGACACCGGTGATAATGTTGCGAAGAGACACTTCATCAGAGAAAGGTGAAAAGGTTTCGAGTTTATCTGCAATTTTCTCCAGGTCTTCACGATCTCTTCTCGTCCTTGACGTTCTTGCCTCCTTGTGTTGTTCACTGGTGACAAAGCTCTGGCGAGTGAAACCCTGCATTGCATCACTGTAGGAAGAGGACACTGGCACAGACAGTCCACAAGGCCCTCTGATGTTTGGACATTCCACTTCCTCTAGTGAGTCCTCCTGTAGTTTTTAAGGAGTGCATCAGAGGTTGCTCGATGACTAGGTCACAACCCAGGCCTGCCCAGTACTGATCAGTCTGCCTTACAACATGCAAGCCATTCATAAATCTATGGAAGACTGATGGCATATCATCTTCCAGAGTGGTCATAGACTGGAGGTAAAGGTAGGCGGCCTTCAGATAGTTCCCATGCCCAGCAGCTGCAAGAATGGGCAAACATTCGGTTACAGCATGAAGGTGCATCAGCCAGGATCCTGTACGATCGGCCTTGATAAGCTCCCTTGCAATTCCAACCATCTGTTGGTAATTCAGCCATAGTTTAGTGGTGCGAGAGTGAGCGGATAATCCATTTCTTTTGGTGGACAAGAGGTGGACAATTTCACTAAGGCAGGTAGAAGTGATGACCGAATTCAAGTCACTCTCCCCTGTCAGTGTCTGAGCATACAACTGCTCAAGTTCTTGCAACAGGTCTGCAAAACCGGGATGGTCGCAAAGTACTTTGTCTGCAACTTGCTGAGTAAGACACTGATCAAGGAGGAGATGGCCATGAACTGCACGCTGAACTGCCTTTCCAGTCATGATGTGTTGCACAGCATTGTCACCGTAAATTGTTCCCAAGATCTCTTTGATTCCACTCCCATCCATCAACGTTCCTATGGCACCCATAAGATTCATCAATGTGTGGAAGCTCCCGAACATCAGGACAACATCTCGAACCGGGCTGTCTTCAGGTACCTCGTGTTTGATTTCTGACGCTTTCCAGTAGAGTAGCTGATCGAATGTAACAACTGCAGCGGATCGATGTTTATCAGCAAGGTTGCACAGATACTCGAGTAGAGAATATGCATGACTTGTCTCCGGAATACATGTCAATGATGGGCAGGAAGATTACCGAAGACGACCCCGGATGATCAGTCTTTATGTAGCATGTGCATCATTCCATTCCAGCTCGGTGCATGCTGTTTGAAGTGTAAAGACATCTCCCACAATACTTCAACACGATGGTCAATGGCGTCGAGAAATGGCAAGGGCTTGAATTTTATGTTTCGGCGAGTGTGTTTTGCGAAACGGTATTCCCTTACATCAACTCTGCTTTGTTCAACTATCTCCAAGTCCGCAGTCTTCCGTCTGAGAACAGTGCGACTGACCTTCCTTCCTGGAGTCACAGTAGCTACCATCCCCATGCCGTGGAAAGTTCCCTTCCCATCTAATGTGATGTTATTATGATCGACGTTGTCCGCAGCGAACAGCAGTGCCGTATCTAGTCTGTCTATGGTACCACCGAGTACATCCTGGCCAACAGAAGCTGCAGCGTTTTCCTCGAATCGTTGAACTTCCGAATATGATGAACAATATCCCATGGCTGACAGTCTACAATAAAACGAGACTTGAAATGATCATGGAGCTGGACTGCTAACCCAAGCTGCAATGGAGCTACTACAGCCCTGGGACGTACAGCCTGAGCAACTGATTGTCCAATGCTTGCGACCTTCCTGTGAATGTCCTTTCCAATGAAGAGGGTTTCAAGCAAGCAAAGCAAACTCAGGGGGAGATAATCTAAGGCAGACTGACATTCAAGCGAAGAAGTCTTCGGATATTCATCGGTTGAAGATGGGATCTTAGACTTGATATCGCTCTTGATTAGTTTGGCCGCAGTCTCTATGATGGCGCTCTTCTGGGCTTCTTCATCCGTTTCCTGACTACGGAAATAGTCCCTCAGGATTATTCTGGTCTTTTCACGGAACGTTACAATGTTAGGCAACCCTTCACACTCTGCTATGAATAGCGAATCGCCATACCTCTCCTCCAGCCTATACCTCAGCCATTTATTACTATAGGCAGCACTGTCTCCTTCTACAAGATGCTCCGTCATTTTCTTTGCAAGATCTGTGACAGTCAGTTGCTCTTCATCGTTGTCCTCAAGAAATGCACACATTCTCAAGAACGCTTGCTCTTGGTCCATGTTCATCGGCCTCCCTACCTTCCGCGGTTTCTTTGTAGTAGATCCACCACCATGACTCATAGGAATTCCGTAATTTGTCCGAAAGTTAATGTCACATGAACGATGATACAGGCAGTCTGCAGCATGTAAGTCCTTCCCAAAGTACGCAATTCTCCCTTGAATGGTGATTGCCCAGTCATCATTACGCTGTTTGCAATGTGACAAGATGGACCTTACAAATCCATCCGTTTTAACAAAGCTATAGTCATCGAAATCACTACTAGATCTTGTCTTCACCACTTCATGTCCACAGAACACTGCGTCGTGCTAGCATAGGATCCAGTAGACACCCGTGTACCTCTCTTGGCAGGTGAACGATGAACGGAAGTAGCTTTCTTATGCAAGTCTATTTGCTTCTTGTTTATGTAGTTCATACGACATCTCTTGTGCACCACTGCTCCAGCAGCTACCACAGTGCTAACGCCCCTCTCAATACTGGCTTTATTGATCCCTTCAGCTCCTTTCGCACCAATCACCACTCTTTCTCCGTCATCTTCTACTTCATGGCTGCATAAGGGGCAAGTTTCTTGACTTTCCATCATTCTCAGCTCTGTAAAAGAAGATAAATAAATCGTTAAATAATAAACATAATAATAGTAGTAATTGTAAAAGAAATATGATAGACACTGAAAGGCGAGTCGCATTTATCATTTTACAGTTTTGGCGGCCATATTCTTTGACGTTACATTTGGACCCTTTGTGGTAACCCTATCTTGGTAAACTTTTAGTATGTTTTTCCCTACATGTAATACTACCAAAAAACAATAAAACGCTTTCTTGGAATTTGTTCAGGGTAAAGGATTTTTTTCGTATTTTGACTGGACTATGAAATGAACTTTTGTTAATGACCAAATGCTTATTTTCCACCATAATTTGAAAATTAAATCTTGCCAAATCAGACAAGTTGATTTTCTGGGTTTGTTTTCTCATTTTTACTCTCATAGTTGTGGTCTACCTATGAAGTCAATTACAGGCCTTTCTCATCTTTTTAAGTGCGATAACTTGCACAATTGGTGGATGACTAAATACTTTTTTCCCCAATGTAGAGTCATTACAAACAGAGTGATCTATTTCAAGTGTTTATTTGTGTTAATGCTGATGATTATGGCTTACTGACAATAAAAAAACAAAAGTCATTATCTCAGTAAATTAGAATACTTTTTAACATCAGCTTGAAAAAATGATTTTTAAATCCGAAATGTTGGCCTGCTGAAATATTTGTTCAGTAAATGCACTCAATAGTTTGGTCGGGACTCCTTTTGCATCAATTAGTGCATCATTGTAGCGTGGCTTGGAGGCAATCAGCCTGTGGCACTGCTGAGGTGTTATGTTATTGTCGAGAGGAATATGAAGAACTCCAGACCCAGCAAAGCAGCCTTCAGCTTGTCTGCAATAAAGCAAACTGGGCTTCCATAACACCTCAGCAGTGCCACAGGCTGATCGCCTCCATGCCACGCTGCATTGATGCAGTAATTGATGCAAAAGGAGCCCCAACCAATTATTGAGTGTATTTACTGAACATATATTTCAGTAGGCCAACATTTCAGATTTTAAAATCATTTTTTCAAGCTGATGTTATAAAGTATTCTAATTTACCGAGATAATGACTTTTGGGTTTTCATTGTCTGTAGGCCGTAATCATCAACATTAGCAAAAATAAACACTTGAAATAGATCACTCTGTAATGACGCTATATAATGAGTTTCACTTTTTGCATTGAAGAACTGAAAGAAATTAACTTTTTGATGATATTCTGATTTTGTGAGATGCACCTGTAACTTCCTAAGAAAAAAAAATGTTTTAAAAATGTTGCTGATGTAAAGTAGACATGTGGGAAATGTAATTTATTAACTGTTTGGGAGCATAACTCTGATTTAAGGAAATAAAAAATAAAAGTTTGAAAATTGCTACATTTTTAAAATTTTCACCAAAATTCCAATTTTTCCCAGCTAAGAAATGTTAGCACACTATCATGAAGTTCAATATGTCATGATAAAAAAACCTCAGATTCAGTGGTATCCGTTGACATGTTCTAGCGTTATTACCTCATAAAGGCAATACAAAAGATCTAACCCTGGCACACTCCAAAAATATAAAGAGAGAACTTGTTGCTTTTAGAGTTTTATTAGTTTGTCTTGTGCAAAAAAGAGTGGTTTCTGAGCAACGTTTCGGCTCAGGCACGAGCCTTCGTCAGGAAGACAATCTGTTCATACATAATAAGAAAAAAAAGAGCATATATTACAATCAAATTCTAAACAAATGATAAACCAAAGTGTAGGTACATGTTTTTAGTGTATCATGTATTCTAGGAAATAGTGATTATCTCAGTTATCAATTGCTAGGAATACAGATGTATTAAAGTAAATTCAGCCTTTGTATCTAGAGTTTTAAGAGGATATCATGTAAGAATAGCAAGCTATAAGTATAGGATATATGGTCAGTATACTATGGGTTAACCAAATTAATCTCTTTACCTTGCAAAGATGATGAAATGCCCATAAAGTGTTATTAGAGGTAGTTCAGACCACAATGAGCCTTAATCACTTTTCTGTGTAAAAGAAATAGAGAAGGAGAAAAAAAAAGAGGGATAAAAGAGAGAAAAATAGGAAAAAAAAAAGGTGGATGCTACATCTATGTATCTTGTGTATGTATATGGGGCACATACCATACAGAAGATTGCACTTGGCATGTGGCTCCCGCCTAATGACAGTAGAAAGGCCAGAAAAGGCATTAGCTATTGCATAGGGATATTATAATAGTGCTGCAGATTCTTGAGTAGAGATAAACAGTACCTGTGTCATTGTTTGTGATGGCTTCAGTGTGGAGGCAGGGAGCGCTGTGTGTTAAGGCCCCTTTACATTTAGCGATGCACCAGCGATCCCGACCACGATATGACCCGGTCAGGATCGCTAGTGCATCGCTAAATGGTCACTAGTGAGCTGCCACACAGGCAGATCTCACAGCGATGCAGCAGCGATCTAGCGGTCGTTACTTACCTTTCAGACGCGGCGATCCTGACGTCCTCCCGTCCATGTCCATGCGTCGCTCGTCGGCGCCAGCAGGAAGCGCCCAACGAGAAATGGAGCTGCGCGATCAGCGATGGACAGCGGGGGAGCCGGTCGGAGGTAAGTATCACACATGGCGATATCGCTAGAGATATCGCTGCTGCGCCACCAATTCGGTGATGCTTTAGCGATATTGTTAGCGATATTGCTATGTGTAAAACCCCCTTAAGCCGTAGCGTCTATTTATAGTGAGTGATACTACTTGAGTGGGCAGTGCCGTTCAAGTCACAGGAAGTGTCATCTGATACATAACTTTTATCCATGCCAAAGGAGTTGAAAGGAAAAGTCTTGAGTGAGGAAAAGAAGGGCTCAATTCTGGCTTTACTAATAGAGGGACACAGTGAGCATCATATTGCCTCCATCCTTTACCCCTTACTGCCATGTGACGTACTATCCCGTCCATGTGTCCTGGGACTTAATTTCCAGGGACGGGATAGTACGTCACAGCGATCAGCGGTGCCCACGTGGTGAACGCTGTCGATCGCGGCCGGGTGTCAGCTGATTATCACAGCTGACACTCGGCACAATGTGTCAGGGGCGTCACGGACCGCCCCCGACACGTTAACCCCTTGCACACCAAACACGATCGCGGTGTATCGGGGGTTAAAGGGAAGCATCGGCAGGGAGAGGGCTCCCTCCGTGCTTCCCTGAGCCCCCCACAGCAGCGCAATGTGCAGCGCTGCTGCGGGGGGCTCCATCCCTGCAGGTCCCCAAATCCAAGATGGCGACGGGGACCTTAGGGGGCCTGCAGGGAGCTGGCTTCCTCATGCCTGCAAAGCGCAGGCAAGGAGGAAGCCTGTGTAGTGCCTGTGACAGATTGCTGATCTGTCACAGTGATCTGTGATGTGACAGATCAGCGATCTGTCACAGGACCGTGATGTCCCACTTGGGACAATGTAATAAAGTTAAAAAAAAAAGTGTAAAAATAATTTTTTTAAAAATCGCTAAATAAATTTAAAAAAAAATTCCCTAATAAATTCATTTTTTGGAAATAAAAAAGACAAAAAACAATAAAAGTACACATATTTGGTATCGCCACGTCCGTAACGACCCGCCCTATAAAACTGTCCCATTAGTCAACCCCTTTAGCAAACCCCTTAAAAAATAAAAAACGAAGCAAAAAATAATGATTTACTATCATGCCGCCGAACAAAAAGTGCAATAACGCACGATCAAAAAGACGCATATAAATATCCATGGTACCGCTGAAAACGTCATCTTGTCCCGCAAAAAACGAGCCACCACACAGCGTCATCAGCGAAAAAATAAAAAAGTTATAACTCGCAGAATAAAGCAATGCAAAAATAATTATTTTTTATATAAAATTGTTTTCATTGAATAAAAGCGCCAAAACATAAAAAAAGACATAAATGAGGTATCGCTGTAACCGTACTGACTGGAAGAATAAAAGTGCTTTATCAATTTTAACGCAGGCGGAACAGTGTAAACGCACCCCCCAAAAGAAATTCATGAAACGCTGTTTTTTGTTCATTCTGCGTCCCAAAAATTGGAATAAAAAGCGATCAAAAAATGTCACGTGTCCGAAAATAATACCAATAAAAATGTCAGCTCGTCCTGCAAAAAATAAGACCTCACATGACTCGGTGGGTGAAAATATGGAAAAATTATAGCTCTCAATATGTGGTGATGCAAAAACTATTTGTCAGGATTCTGTCAGCATCGGCAACTGCCACGGCTGAGCAGGGTGACTTACCCACACTGCGGGAGAACACGGGGCCCACTATGGTATTGAAGGTTTAAGCAGACAGGACCTGAGGCACGGAAAATAGTAAGGAGTTCCAGGACCTACGATCATGTGACTGCAGGGGTCGGGGCTTAGCGTCCTACTACTGCAGATGATGTAATGTACCTACTGCAGGAATACTGTAGTAGAGGAGAGGAAAACGCAGGTCAGACAAGCAGAGGTCATACACGAGAGAGCGGTGCAGTACCAAAGGAGTGAGCAGAGAGTAGTCAAGTCACAAGCAGAGAGTCATACACAAGAGGGTGGCGCGGTACAAGAGGTACAGGCAGAACTCGTAACAGAGACAGAACCGGATCAAAACCAAACAAGCAACAAGTTATCAAGCACAAGGCACACGTACACAAGAGGTCAACTAACTCAGCCGAGGGCAGGAGTATAACTGACACCGGACCCAGGTCCAGTGAGCATTAAATAGCCGCCCTCTGCCAGAGAGAGGCAGAAAGAATCAACCCCCCCTGTCTGATCAGGACGGGCCAAAGCGAAACCCCGTCCTGGATCATGACACTATTTTTACAATAAAAAGTGTCTTTTAGCGTATGACAGCTGCCAAAAATAAAAACCGCCATAAATAGTAATTCAAACCCCACTTTATCACCCCCTTAGTTAGGGAAAAATAATAAAATTAAAAGAAAATGTATTTATTTCCATTTTCCCATTGGGGTTAGGGCTAGGGTTAGGGCTAGAGTTAGGGCTGAGATTAGGGTTAGGGGTGTGTTGGGGTTAGGGTTGGAGTTATAATTGGGGGGTTTCCACTATTTGGGCACATCAGGTGCTCTCCAAATGCAACATGGCGTCTGATCTCAATTCCAGCCTATTCTGCGTTGAAAAAGTCAAATGGTGCTCCTTCCCTTCCAAACTCTGCCATGCGCCCAAACAGTGTTTTACCCCCACATATAGGGTATCAGCCTACTCAGGACAAATTGCAAAACAACTTTTGGGGTCCAATTTCTCCTGTTACCCTTAGGAAAATAAAAAATTGGGGGCAAAAATATCATTTTTGTGGATAAAAATTATTTTTTTATTTTCACGCCCGGGCGTTATAAACTTCTGTGAAGCACTTGTGTGGTGAGCACTTTGAACCCCCATCTAGATAAGTTCTGTGGGGGGGTCTAGTTTCCAAAATGGGGTCACTTGTGGGGAGTTTCAATAGTTTAGGTACATCAGGGGCTCTCCAAATGCACATGACACCCGCAGACCATTCCATCAAAGTCTGCATTCCAAAACGTCACTACTTCCCTTCCGAGCCCCGACGTGTGCCCATACAGTAGTTTTCTCCCACATATGGGGTATCAGCGTACTCAGGACAAATTGGACAACAACTTTTGGGGTCCAATTTCTCCTGTTACCCTTGGGAAAATAAAAAAATTGGGGACTAAATGATCATGTTTGTGGAAAAAATACGATTTTTTTTATTTTAATGCCAGGGCATTATAAACTTCTGTGAAGCCCTTGGGGGTTCAAAGTGCTCACAACACATCTAGATAAGTTCCTTAGGGGGTCTAGTTTCCAAAATGGTGTCATTTGTTGGGGGTTTCCACAGTTTAGGTACATCAGGGGCTCTCCAAAAGCAACATGACACCCGCTGAGCATTCCATCAAAGTCTGCTTTCCAAAACGTCACTGCTTCCCTTCCAAGCCCTGACGTGTGCCCATACAATAGTTTTCTCCCACATATGGGGTATTGGAGTACTCAGGACAAATTGGACAACAACTTTTGGCATCCAATTTCTCCTGGTACCCTTGGGAAAATAAAAAAATTGGTGACTAAAAGATCATGATTGTGGAAAAAATACAATTTTTTTTATTTTCACGCCCGGGCGTTATAAACTTCTGTGAAGCACGTGGGGTTCAAAGTGCTCACCACACATCTAGATAAGTTCCTTGGGGGGGGGGGTCTAGTTTCCAAAATGGTGTCATTTGTTGGGGGTTTTCACTGTTTTGGTACGTCAGGGGCTTTCCAAACGCGACATGGTGACCGATCTCAATTCCAGCCAAAAACGCCAAATGGCGCTGCTTCCCTTCCGAGCTCTGCCATGCGCCCAAAATGTGGTTTACCCCCACATGTGGGGTATCAGCGTACTCAGGACAAATTGCACAATAGCTTTTGGGGTCCTGTTACCCTTGGAAAAATAAGAATTGAGTGTGAAAAGATCATTTTTGTTGAAAAAATATGATTTTTTAATTGTACCGCTGTACGTTATAAACTTCTGTGAAGCCCTTGTGGGTCCAAAGTTCTCACCACATATCTAGATAAGTTCCTTGGGGGGGGGTCTAGTTTGCAAAATGGGGTCACTTGTGGGGGGTTTCCACTGTTTAGGTACATCAGTGGCTCTCCAAACGTGACATGGCGTCCGATCTGAATTCCAGCCAATTTTGCATTGAAAAAGTCAAACAACGCTCATTCCCTTCTGAGCTCTAGCATGCGCCGAAACAGTGGTCCCTCCTCACATATCAGGTATCAGCGTACTCAGGACAAACTGCACAATAACTTTTGAAGTCCAATTTCTCCTGATACCCTTGGTAAAATAAAAAAAATTGAACCTGAAGTATTTTTTTTGTGAAAAAAAGTTAAATGTTCATTTATTTTTAAATATTCAAAAAATTCCTGTGACGCACCTAAAGGGTTAATAACCTTCTTGAATGTGGTTTTGAGCACCTTAAGGGGTGCAGTTTTTAGAATGGTGTCACTTTTGGGTATTTTCTATCATATAGACCCCTCAAAGTGGCTTCAAATGTGATGTGGTCCGTAAAAATAAAATGGTGTTGCAAAAATGAGAAATCGCTGGTCAATTTTTAACCCTTATAACTTCCTAACAAAAAAAAAATTTTGGTTCCAAAATTGTGCTGATGTAAAGTAAACATGTGGGAAATGTTATTTATTAAGTTTTTTGTGTGCCGTATCTCTGTGATTTAAGGGCATAAAAATTCAAGTTTGGAAAATTGTGAAATTTTCAAAATTTTCGCCAAATTTCTGTTTTTTTCACAAATAAACGCAAGTTATATGAATGAAATTTTACCACTAACATGAAGTACAATATGTCACGAGAAAACAATGTCAGAATCACCAGGATCCATGGAAGCGTTTCAGAGTTATAACCTCATAAAGGGACAGTGGTCAGAATTGTAAAAATTGGCCCGGTCATGAACGTGCAAACCACCCTTGGGGCTTAAGGGGCTAAACAGTGAAAATCCCTCACAAGTGACCACATTTTGGAAACTAGACCCCTCAAGGAATGTATTTAGATGCGTGGTGAGCACCTTGAACCCCCAGGTGCTTCACATTGAGCCATGAAAATAATAAAATCACATTTTCCTCCCAAAAATGTTATTTTAGCCCCAAATTTAGCATTTTCATAAGGGTAACAGGAAAAATTGCACCATAAAATTTGTTATGCAATTTCTCCTGAGTACACTGAGAACCCATATATGGGGGAATACTACTTTTGAAACACAGTGCAAAGCTCAGAAGGGAAGAGGTGCCATATTGTAGTTCAGATTTTACTGGAATGGTTTCAGGGTGCCATGTCACATTCGCAGAGCCCCTGAGATGCCAGAACAATAGAAACCCCCTATATGTGAACTCATTTTACAAGCTACACACCCCAATGAATGTGCATCACAAAATTTTATACCACTGAGGGGTGAAGAAAGAATAAATTACATTTTTCCACTAAAATGTTCTTTTAGCCCCAAGTTTTCAAATTTTTCTAAGTGCTAATAGGAATTTTTTTTTTACAACGAACAGGTCAATTTTTCCTGAATGCACCAATACTCTACATGTAATTGGGAAATATTTTTCAGGCACAATGCAAAGCTCAGAAGACAAGGAGCTCCAGATTTTACTGCTATGGCTTGCAGCTGCAATGACCCACTGGGAGAGCCGATGAGGTGCCAGAACAGCAGAACCCCCCATAAGTGACCACATTTTGCAAACTACACCTCTCAATGAATTAATCTAGAGGTGATCATATTAACACCATGGGTGTGTAAATGAACATTATACCATTGGGCAGTGAAGAAAAAATAGCTACATTTTTACCAGCAAAATTTAGTTTTAGCCTCAGATTTTACATTTTCACACAAGAAGTGGGTAAATATGGCACCAAAATTCCTCCCACAATTTCTACTGGATGTGGCAATACCCCATATGTGGCTGTACAGTACTACTTAGCCATATGGAGAAGGACTAGTGGAACAGAGCGCAATTTGACTCCTAAAGCGCAGATGTTACTAGAACAATTTGCAGACTCTATACACAGAGCCATTGGTGGAAAAGTAGAATCCCCCCTCAAGTGACCCCATTTTGGAAACTATACCTCTTGGGGAATTTACTTACAGGTGTAGTGACTATTTTGACTTCATGAGTATTTTCCAGAAACAAGAAGCAATGAATGTTGCCGAGTGAAAGTTGCAAACTGCCGTTGAAGTGACCAGTATATTGTGTCCAGTTTGTGCTTCTGGAGGCATGCACCTGTATGTTAGGCGGCCTCTGATCACTTCAGAAATGCCAAATGTGGATGCAATATGTGGTTTAGGTACACTATGGGGCTCAGAAGGGAGGCGACATTTGAATTTGGGAGCAGGGAATTTGCTGAATTTCTTTTGGTGGGTGAGAAGCCATTTTGCTTTTCCAGAGCCTTTGTGCTACCAGTAACATGGAAGCCTCCTGTATTTTCGTTAACAGATGACAGACCTGAGCGAGGGCTTCCTTTTTTGTGGCTTGAGTTGAATCTTTTACTGGGAACATTTTACATAACGTTTGGCATCACATTTATGCGGCGCTCTACGCTGAGCACTTTGGGGTGTTCATCTAAATCTCTGAGTGACGTTATTCAGATGAAAGCCCCAAGGGATCCATTCACTATAATGAGGCAGCAGAGTTACTCTGGACTCCGTCTGGCCTCTGTGTTCAGCGGTGTCCTTGTTTTTAGAAGTGCACAAAACTCTGGACGACTGCACTTTCATGCAATCCTAAAAAGACGGACACCACTGGATCACAGGTCAGACAGTGTCCTTAGTGCCTCAGTCTGCCTCATTATAGGGAATCTTCCGCCAGAGGTTCCGTCCAAATCATGTATTTCAAAGATTTACACGGAAACCCCGGTGCAAGTGCAGAACGCAGAATAAATGTGCGTCAAGCCTTACCACGATCTTTGGGAGGCAAAATGAACAAAACAGGTGAAGAAGTGATTTATTTATTTTTTACACCGTTCTTCGTGTGGTATAAGTGATTTATTCTTTGGGTCGGTGCGATTACAGAGATACCAGATTTATTTTGGGTTTTTATGTTTTTGCATCACCACATTTTGAGCGCTATAATTTTTTCAAATTTTGGTTTCATGAAGTCTAGTAAGGGCTTGTTTTTTGCAGGACGAGTTGCCATTTTTATTGGTACCATTTTCGAGCACATGACATTTTTTGATCGCTTTCTATTCCGATTTTTGGGAGGCATAAAAAACAAATTGCAGCAATTCAAGAATTTCTTTTGGGGGGACGATTCCACAGCTGTTCAGTGTGTGGTAAAATTGATAATGCAATTTTATTCTTTGGGTAAGTATGATTACAGGGATACCCCATTTATACCTTTATGTTTTGGCGCTTTTGCACAATGAAAACTATTTTATAGAAAAATAATTATTTTTGCATCCCTTTATTCTGGAAGCTATATCTTTATTTTTCTGCTGATGAAGCTGTGTGGCGACTTATTTTTGCGGGACAAGTTGATGTTTTTAGTGGTACCGTGTTTATTTATATACGTCTTTTTGATTGCGCTTTGTTCCACTTTGTGTTCTCCGATATGATGATAGAGCATTGTTTTTTGCCTTGTTTTTTTTTTTTTTTTTTCGTGTTCTCTACAGTAGTTAAGTAGTGTGACAATTTTATAGATCAGGTCGTTGTGGACGCGGTGATGCCAAATATGTGAACTTTTATTGTTTTTTTGTCATATTAATATATTTTTAATATTTTTACAATTATTTAAAAAAATATTTTTTTTATTTTTTTTTACGTTGTCCCAATATGGGGCTATCAGTTTTTGGAGGCTGATCGCTTCTACAGTGTGGGGATGCAGCAGCATCCCTGTGCTGTAGAAATTGTCAGCTCTACACTGACAGAGAAAGTTGCTGATCCTAGATCTGGTGACATCGGGTCACCATGGCAACTATCGGGACCCCGCGTCACTCCTTATGGTCTCCGATCCAAAGGCAGAGGGGCTGTCAGCCATCTGCAGGCTCCCAGAATGCTGCGAACGCAGCATTTAGGGGGTTAAAGTTCCGGGAGCTGTGTGTGACGGGTGTCAGCTGTCAGAATCAGGAGGGAGGAAAAATACTTGGGCTACATCCTTGGAAAAGGTGAAATAAAGCCGCAAGTCAATAAGGGAGAGGCAATCCAGATTTGGCTGCAACCGGTCTCCAAGAAACAGGTTTGGGCATTTCTGGGAATGGTGCGATACTATCAGCGGTTTATCCCGAATTTCGCCATGATAGCCGCACCCCTGACCGACCTTCTTAAGGACATGAAGATTTTGGGCAGCACGGTGGCTCAGTGGTTAGTGAGTCAGTGTCCTGGGTTCGAATCCCACCAAGGACAACATCTGCAAGGAGTTTGTATGTTCTCCCCATGTTTGCGTGGGTTTCCTCCGGGTACTCCGGTTTCCTCCCACATTCCAAAGACATACTGCTAGGGAATTTAGATTGTGAGCCCCATCGGGGACAGTGATGATAATGTGTGCAAACTGTAAAGCGCTGCGGAATATGTTAGCGCTATATAAAAATAAAGATTATTAAAGATTATTATTATTTTGATGGCCAAATGATCTCTTGAAGCAGAGATGGCATTCCAAGAGTTGAAACTCAGGGCTACAGGACTTGAGCTTTCATGTGTAACACAGGCCTGGGAAACTGCATGGTAATGTAGATGCCCTGTCTAGACTTTCCTGTTTGGTGACTGAAGGTGCAAAAACCCCTGGCTTTGGGCAGAGGGAGGATATGTGACAAAGTCACTGACGAAGTGTCACGCTCGCGCCTTGACTGAATGGCGCGAGCCGGGGGTTGTGGCCCCACTGTGCCACAAACCAGACTACCCTGGAAGGGGCGTAACTACGGCAGCTACCTTGGTCTTCACTGGAGCCTCTGATGGTGAGGTCAGGCTTGTGCGGCAGGTAGTTGCCGGGTGCCACTCCAGGGTGGTGTCTGGCTGTGGCTGCTGATCCCACTCGGGAACAGGACACCTGGACAGGTGCGAGTGACAAGCAGGCTGAGACACAGGACAGGCGGGCACGGCTTGGAGACACAGGACAGGCGGGCACGGCTTGGAGACACAGGACAGGCGGGCACGGCTTGGAGACACAGGACAGGCGGGCACGGCTTGGAGACACAGGACAGGCGGGCACGGCTTGGAGACACAGGACAGGCGGGCACGGCTTGGAGACACAGGACAGGCGGGCGTGGTAAGAGAAGGGGCAGGTAGGGACCTCTTCACACAGCAGGTGTAGGCAGGAGGGAGTGGTGTATGAGAGACAGGTTTGGACCTGTTCACACAAGAGGTGCAGGTATGGATAGAGGCAGGAAAGAGTGGAATATGAGAGAACAGGTTTGGACCTGTTCACACAGGAGATGCAGGTATGGATATAGGCAGGAAGGCGTGGTATATGAGAGAACAGGTTTGGACCTGTTCACACAGGAGATGCAGGTATGGATATAGGTAGGAAGGAGTGGTATATGAGAGAACAGGTTTGGACCTGTTCACACAGGGGGTGCAGGTAGGCAGAGCCACAGGAGTGCGGAGCAGGCAGAGCCTCAGGAGTGCAGAGCAGGAAGAGCCGCAGGAGTGCGGAGCCGGCAGAGCCGCAGGAGTGCGGAGCCGGCAGATAAAGCTGCGAGGGTGCAGATGCACAGATAAAGCTGCGAGGGTGCAGATGCACAGATAAAGCTGCGAGGGTGCAGATGCACAGATAAAGCTGCGAGGGTGCAGATGCACAGATAAAGCTGCGAGGGTGCAGATGCACAGACAGGGGGGACACAAGGAAAGACACGGCAGAGAAGGAACCACAAACAAGGAGACTGACAGACACAGGTAAGACAGAGTTCAGACAGAGACACCGGGACAAAGACACAAGGACCAGGATATTCTGCCTCCTGGCAAGCGGACAGAGAACAGACAAGGCACTGGGAACAAGACTCAAGGGCCAGGATATTCAGCCTCCTGGCAGGCAGACAAGGTACAAAGCAAGTCTAGGAGTAGACCTCCAGAGAAGGAGATACACAGAACAGGGCCTGGCTAGCTCAGCAGCAAGGAGCTAACTGAGTTTAGACATTGCACAGGCCATGTTTCAGTGGGAGTGGCGAAACTAAATAGTCAAGGGCTCCAGGTGATTGGTCAGGGACAGATTACCCAGGTGCACCCAGACTGCATAAGAACCAGAGAGTTCAGGCGCCGCCCCCCTATACACACAGTCAGGAAACATGGAGAGCAAGCAGGAAAACAAGAGGCATAGCACATGGAGCTCAGGGCTGGCAACAGACAGATTTCACAGCATGGCTTGAAGCAGAAAGTAAGTTGGTGTGCGGGGGATGGGAGGCCATGAAGTGATGCCAGCAGGGTTGTTACACGAAGTACTGGAGAAAGAGGCATTTTTCACTGAGGGTGTTAGCTTCAGTGATATCAACCTAGGAAATATCTCCAGCATACTAAAGGTACTGTCACACTTAGCGATGTACCAGCGATCCCGACCAGCGATATGACGCAGTCAGGATCGCTGGTACATCGCTAAGTGGTCGCTAGTGAGCTGCCACACAGGCAGATCTCACCAGCGACATCGCAGGGATCGGGGGTCGCTACTTACCTGTCAGACGAGGCGATCCAGACATCCTCCCGCCCGCATCCACGCGTCGCTCGTCATCACAGCAGGAAGCGCAGCAGGAAGCAGACGACGAGAAGCGGCCCAGGACGTTCTCGCGCGATCAGCGATAACCAGCGGGGGAGCGGTCGGAGGTAAGTATCAGACATAGCGATATCGCTAGCAATATCGCTATAACGTCACAAAAAACAGTGACGTTATAGCGATATTGCTAGCGATATCGCTTAGTGTGACAGGCCCTTAAGTGCTGAAAGGAGTTAATCAGCTATGTTTAGTGCTAGCTTGGTTGAAGAGCTGTAGAGTGGGAGGAGTCCAGAGGATAAATATCCAGCCTTCTACAGCATTCAGTGTGGTGCAAGCTTTGGAACTGTGTTTTCATGCTAAGGAAAGCTAAACTTTTTTTTGTTTGTTCCTGAAGCGGGTGGAATCACGTAGCAACAAGGAATGTGCTTTACATTATTTTTTTTTGTTTTCCTGTTTGGCCAGGAAGGCCTGGTTTTCACTTTTCGCTAACATTACACTGGTTTATGCAGTAATTTTAATAAACCAGTGGAAGATTTAAAGTGACAGTGTTCCTGTGTCTAACTCTATGTGTAGCCAAGTGAGCCGATCTACCACAGTAGGAAATTGGGAAAAACACAGCAAACAATGATTCATAGATGGTACATTCTTGAAATGGAAGATATTCAGCAGTGGGGTATCGCAGGGATCTGTGCTAGAACCAATTCTTTTTAACCTCTTTATTAATTACCTTTTGGATGGAATTGAGAGTAAAGTGTCAAGTCTTTGCTGATGACACCAAAATATGTAGGACATTAAATTCTGACTAACATTAAAATATCGCAAAATGATTTGGATAAGATGTCTGAATAGGCAAACACTTGGAAAATGAAATTTAATCTTGATAAATGTAAAGTAATGTGCCTAAGAAGGAATAATCCTATTGCTGCATATACAATAAACGGGAGTATACTCAGAACTACAGACTAGGAGAAAGACTTGGGTTTTCTGGTTATAAGTTAGCTGAGCAACAGTACTCAATGTCAAGCAGCAGCTGCACATGCAAACAAGATATTAGAGTGTAGAAAAAGAGAGATAAAATCCCTTGAAATCGGCGTATTGTTACTCCTTGATAAATCACTTGTGAAGCCACATCTAGAATATGGGATCCAGTTTGGGGCTCCACATTTTAAAAAAGGATAAGTCAGTTCAATAGTGGGCAACTAGATTATTACAAGGGATGGAAGACCTCTCATATGGTGAGAGGTTGGAAAAGTTTGGCTTGTTTAGCTTAGAAAAAAGACGCATCAGAAGAGATCTTTATATGTATAAATATTTGTGTGGTCACTGGTCAGTACAAACGACTGGCACATGACTAATTCTTTCCAAAGACCCTACTAATTACCAGGGGGCACTCATTATGGGTAGAAGAATGGAAATTCTGGCACCTAAATAGGAATTGGTTCTTTGTAGTCAGAGCAGTCAGAATGTGGAATGCTCTATCACAAAAGGGAGTAATGACAGACACTAGATCAGCTTTTAAAAAAGGGCTGATTGATTTCCTCAGTACAAATAATATTGTGGGTTATAGTTAAATTTGACAAAATATATACAGTAACTAATGGAGAAAGGTTGAATTTGAATGACCTAGGGTTTTTTTCAACCTATGTAACTATATGTAATATTTTATTGATTAAAATGTAATTATTCTTATTTCACTGCCCAATGGTATAAAATTCTGTGAGGCACGTGTGGTGTCAACATGCTCACTACACCCTTAGTTAAATTAATTGCTGTATATAGTTTGTAAAATGTGGTCGCTTTTTGGTGTTCTGCTGTTATGGCACCTCAGGAGCTCTACCAATGTGATGAGGCATCCTAAAGCTGTTCCAGCAAAATCTGAAGTCCAATATGATATTTTTTGCCTTCTGAGCCTTGCTCTCTGCCTCAAAGGTAGTTTTCGACCACATATGGGGTATTGGCGTACTGAGAAATTGCTTAACAAACCATACGGTTCATTTTCTCCTATTATCCCTTTTCAAAATAAAAACTTTGGGCCAAGGCAACGTGTTAGTGGAGAAAATGGTAATTTTCCTTTTACTTGGCACAATGTTATAGAATTTTGTGAATCGCCTGAGGGTTAAAAATGCTCAGTACACACCTAGATTAATTATTCAAACTGTGTAGTTTCCAAAATGAGGCTATTTGTGTTTTGACATGTCAGTATGCTTCAAATGTGTTGTGGCATATGCAATCTATTCCAGCCAAAATTACGCTCTAGAATTCAACTGGCGCACCTTTCCAGTAGTGCTGTGTTGAAACGGTAGTTTTCCACCACATATGAGGTGTTGGTATATTCAGAAGTAAATTGACCAGACAAATAGGAAAATGTTGTCCCTGAATGCAGGCCCTGCCTTCTAGACCCTCATCATCCAGTGGGATAACAGGACAAGTGACTGGCCCAGAGCAGGTACCAGGACTAAGGCTGGTTTCACATTAGCGCATTTTCAGCGCGCGCACGGCCGGGGGTAGCTCCGCCCCCGAGCCGGCTCTCTGCCTGGCGTGCCCGCCCCTTCCTTGTAGCGCCGCCTCCTAGCGGACAGCGGCGCCTGCGATCGGCGCACCCTATCTTTAGCATAGGGTGCGCCGATCGTGCGCAGGCCGTGCGCTAGTTGCGCTTTGACCTGCGCTGCGCACTTTTGACGGTGCGCCGTGCGCGCCAAAATCAAACCGTCAAAAGTGCGCAGCGCAGGTCAAAGCGCAACTAGCGCACGGCCTGCGCACGATCGGCGCACCCTATGCTAAAGATAGGGTGCGCCGATCGCAGGCGCCGCTGTCCGCTAGGAGGCGGCGCTACAAGGAAGGGGCGGGCACGCCGGGCAGAGAGCCGGCTCAGGGGCGGAGCTACCCCCGGCCGTGCGCGCGCTGAAAAAGCGCTAGTGTGAAACCGGCCTTAGTGTTACTTCTGTCACGTCTGGCTACCTCTAGCTAGGAGTCTCAGACTTGTCTGGCTGTGCTGAGTCACCCCACAGAGAAGTCCATCTACAAACCTCAGAAGGATTGGGTACTGTGGGATCCAGGAAGGGAGGAGCCATAAGGTACGCTTGTCAGATGATCTGTTAATCAGCCCCCATGCTATCTCAAAAAGTGTGGCGTCATAGAGAATAATGTTTCTAAAGCCGCCAGTGAGGGGGGGGCATTCACTCTCTTCCCTCCTCCCTGCTCGCACAGATTTCCATTAGAGACATCAAGACCTGACAGCTTTTGCAATCTCCTAGACTTACACAAATTGACCTAGGGAAGTGGTAGATTACCTATAGCCAGGGGTGAGGAATATTAATAGTTTACTATTCAATTTCCCTTTGAAACAGTGGACCCCTGTTGTGCCAGAGTGCATGTTTTTGTGTGAAAAACTGAGACTTAGAATAAACAGGTTATTGGGCACTAAAGGTTCTTTCAGATGCCCGGACAACAATACGGACATGTGTTTACACATAGAGAAGTATCAGAGGTACAGTGATGGCCAAAAGTATTGACACCCCTGCAATTCTGTCAGATAATACTCAGTTTCTTCCTGAAAATGATTGCAAACACAAATTCTTTGGTATTATTATCTTCATTTAATTTGTCTTAAATGAAAAAACAGAAAAGAGAATGAAGAAAAAAGCAAAACATTGATCATTTCACACAAAGCTCCAAAAATGGTCCGGACAAAAGTATTGGCACCCTCAGCCTAATACTTGGTTGCACAACCTTTAGCCAAAATAACTGCGACCAACCTCTTCCGGTAACCATCAATGAGTTTCTTACAATGCTCTGCTGGAATTTTAGACCATTCTTCTTTGGCAAACTGCTCCAGGTCCCTGATATTTGAAGGGTGCCTTCTCCAAACTGCCATTTTTAGATCTCTCCACAGGTGTTCTATGGGATTCAGGTCTGGACTCATTGCTAGCCACCTTAGAAGTCTCCAGTGCTTTCTCTCAAACCATTTTCTAGTGCTTTTTGAAGTGTGTTTTGGGTCATTGTCCTGCTGGAAGACCCATGACTTCTGAGGGAGACCCAGCTTTTTCACACTGGACCCTACATTATGCTGCAAAATTTGTTGGTAGTCTTCAGACTTCATAATGCCATGCACACGGTCAAGGAGTCCAGTGCCAGAGGCAGCAAAGCAACCCCAAAACATCAGGGAACCTCCGCCATGTTTGACTGTAGGGACCGTGTTCTTTTCTTTGAATGCCTCTTTTTTTCTCCTGTAAACTCTATGTTGATGCCTTTGCCCAAAAAGCTCTACTTTTGTCTCATCTGACCAGAGAACAGTCTTCCAAAATGTTTTAAGCTTTTTCAGGTAAGTTTTGGCAAACTCCAGCCTGGCTTTTTTATGTCTTGGGGTAAGAAGTGGGGTCTTCCTGGGTCTCCTACCATACAGTCCCTTTTCAATCAGACGCCAACGGATAGTACGGGTTGACACTGTTGTACCCTCGGACTGCAGGGCAGCTTGAACTTGTTTGGATGTTAGTCGAGGTTCTTTATCCAAAATCCGCACAATCTTGCGTTGAAATCTCTTGTCAATTTTTCTTTTCCGTCCACATCTAGGGAGGTTAGTCACAGTGCCATGGGCTTTAAACTTCTTGATGACACTGCGCACGGTAGACACAGGAACATTCTGGTCTTTGGAGATGGACTTGTAGCCTTGAGATTGCTCATGCTTCCTCACAATTTGGTTTCTCAAGTCCTCAGACAGTTCTTTGGTCTTCTTTCTTTTCTCCATGCTCAATGTGGTACACACAAGGACCCAGGACAGAGGTTGAGTCAACTTTAATCCATGCCAACTGGCTGCAAGTGTGATTTAGTTATTGCGAACACCTGTTAGGTGCCACAGGTAAGTTACAGGTGCTGTTAATTACACAAATTAGAGAAGCATCACATGATTTTTCGAACAGTGCCAATACTTTTGTCCACCCTCTTTTTTATGTTTGGTGTGGAATTATATCCAATTTGGCTTTAGGACAATTCTTTTTGTGTTTTTTCATTTAAGACAAATTAAATGAAGATAATAATACCAAAGAATTTGTGTTTGCAATCATTTTCAGGAAGAAACTGAGTATTATCTGACAGAATTGCAGGGGTGTCAATACTTTTGGCCAACACTGTATATACATAAATGCCATATTTTAGAATCCAAGGTGTATATACCATATGCTCATTGTTAGTTTCCCGATAAACCGGCCTTTTAGTGGAAACAGCCTGCAGTCTCCTCCGTTAATTGTCGGTAAATCGAATAATTGTCAGTGCGATAGAACTGTTGCTCCAAAGAAAACAGCAGGTGGGTTTACGATGACCTGTGACTGTGATATTTTGACACCACACATCTAGAATTCCTTGAGGGGTGTAGTTTTGAAAATGGGGTCGTCTCTTGGAGGTTACCATTGTTTAGGCAAATCAGAGGCTATGAATATGCGACATGGCGTCCACTGTATCTGTTCCGACTAATTTTGCATTCAAAAAGTCAAAAGACAATCCTTCCCTTTCGAGACCTGCCGTGCACCCAAATAGTAGTTTTCCATCATATATGGGGTATCGGTGTACTCAAGAGAAATTGTTCAACAAATTATATGGTCTATTTTCTCCTGTAACTCTTGTGAAAATGCTAAGTTTGAGGCTAAAGCAACATTTTTGTAGGAAAATGGAAAATTTAATTTTTTTTCTTCCACATAGCTTTTTTTTCCTGTGAAGCACCTGAAGAGTTATAATAAACTTCTTGAATGTGATTTTGAGCAATTTGAGCTGAGCAGTTTTTTTAAATGGTGTCACATTAGGGTATTTTCTGTCATGTAAGCCTATTAGTCACTTCAAATGTGGTGTCGTCAGTGAAAAAATTTGGCTTTTTGGATATATAATCTTGCCACTTGTTCTCTTACAGGTTTAAACAACCAAAAGGAGATTGTTTCATTATTAAATCTTTTTTTGGTTCATGAATCTTTGTTGGTTTTATTGCAGTTCGATCACATGATTTTTGTAAGGGTTTTTCTATGGTTGTGAACCCTGTGGGAACTCTACACTCATTAGCTTTGAGTAAGAATGCCAAAAGGGAGTTTGAAACACGTTGCTCCATGATATCATGATCACCATGATATTTGTACCCATGTGTTTTAAAACTTTTCTAATAAAAGTCTGGAATTTTTGGAAGCTGGATTTCATTCTTTCTTTTTTTTTGAGCGGAAATTTAGGGAGGTGAATACTGTATATACTAAAGTATAAGCTAAGTTTTTCAGCACATTTTTTATGCTGAAAAAGCCCTCCTTAGCTTTTCTCGAGTGAGGGTCCCAGAAAACGGAGGGTGAGCGGCAGCGGGTATTACGTGGCAGGAGCCGGCTGCCGATGGCTAAGTACTGTGCCCGCTGATAAAGAGAAATGACTATTCACTGCTCTTGCAGTGAATAGTAATTCCTCTTTAATAGCGGGCACAGTAGTCGCAGCCGCCGGCTTCCTGCAGCAACCGGGCGATCACGTGTGCATCTCCACGTGGAATATTATATTATTCATTCCCTTAAGTACCGGGCAAACATCATCGCCTCACCGCTGCAGCTGATGGCATCGAAACAAGACCATGATAGAGATAAAGAGCCATGCATACCAGGATAGGAATGAAGAGCCATGCATACAAGGATAGGGATGAGGAGCCATGCAGACGATGATAGGGATGAGGGGACAATGTATAGCAGGCTTATACTAGAGTCAATAAGTTTTCCCAGTTTTTTGTAGTTAAATTAGGGCCCTCAGTTTTTACTTGAGTATATACGGTAAGTGGTTCAAGAATTGGTGTAGAAGTGAACAAGGCCTACTTCAGTGTTGGCTACAGACTCTATACTAGGGATGGGCTGCACTTTGATGGAGAAGGTGCAGCTGTGCTGGATGAAAATATGCCTAGACGATTGGAGCAGGGTTTAAACTAGGGACTGGGGGGTGGGCAATTAGGGTATGTGTCCATACTGCGTACTGGCAGCGCTTTGGACGGAGCGGACACCCCGCTCTGCCCAAAGCACCGCCCCCTATTGTACACACAGTGATACCACATGTGTTCATTGAACACATGCGGAATCACCGCATCGTATTCATAGACTGGGTTATGTATCTTGTGGAGATTGAGCGTCTCCGCAAGATAAATACACATGCTGCGGTCTGGAAAGACGCGCCGCATGTCCAGATACGCAGGGCTGCCGGAAGCTGCCCTGCACTCATAGTGGAGACGGGATTTCATAAAATCCCCTCCACTATGCTGTAACATCTGGACGCTTCGGATTGGACACTGCGGTTGTACACAGAGTCCAATCCGCAGCAAATCCTGATGTAATCCGGACAGTGGAAACGTACCCTTAGTGTAAATTTTCGGATGACAGGGATCGGAAGAGGGATTAAGGACACTCAATAAATCAGTAGACAAGGCATTAATGTATGTGCATAAAGTGCGTGAGCATTAATGCCAGAAGCATAACCAACAAGATTGGTGGAATTAGAATTAATTTTGTTGAAAAAAATAGTGATATGGTGGGGTTAACCAAGATGTATGAGAGCTGTGACTTGACTGTTAATTTACAGGGCTGTTCTGGAATCTACTATATAATCGTCTAATTCTGTCTGTCTGTAACGGAAATCCCGCAGCGCTGATTAGCTGCGCCCGGCCAGCCGCGACCAATCAGCGCATTCAAATGATGCACGACTCCGTCGGGAGATCTGCGGCGTGGGAGGAGAGAGAGCAAAAGAGAGAGACTCTAGACTACCCGATACCTTAGAATCGGGCCACCATCTAGTGACTGTATAAATAAGCGGTTGGTAGGTTTTGTTTATATGTAAAATCATCCCTTTAAGCCATCCTACTTAATAATACAGTGGGGCAAAAAAGTATTTAGTCAGTCAGCAATAGTGCAAGTTCCACCACTTAAAAAGATGAGAGGCGTCTGTAATTTACATCATAGGTAGACCTCAACTATGGGAGACAAACTGAGAAAAAAAAATCCAGAAAATCACATTGTCTGTTTTTTTTTCATTTTATTTGCATATTATGGTGGAAAATAAGTATTTGGTCAGAAACAAGCAATCAAGATTTCTGGCTCTCACAGACCTGTAACTTCTTCTTTTAGAGTCTCCTCTTTCCTCCACTCATTACCTGTAGTAATGGCACCTGTTTAAACTTGTTATCAGTATAAAAAGACACCTGTGCACACCCTCAAACAGTCTGACTCCAAACTCCACTATGGTGAAGACCAAAGAGCTGTCAAAGGACACCAGAAACAAAATTGTAGCCCTGCACCAGGCTGGGAAGACTGAATCTGCAATAGCCAACCAGCTTGGAGTGAAGAAATCAACTGTGGGAGCAATAATTAGAAAATGGAAGACATACAAGACCACTGATAATCTCCCTCAATCTGGTGCTCCACGCAAAATCCCACCCCGTGGGGTCAGAATGATCACAAGAACGGTGAGCAAAAATCCCAGAACCACGCGGGGGGACCTAGTGAATGAACTGCAGAGAGCTGGGACCAATGTAACAAGGCCTACCATAAGTAACACACTACGCCACCATGGACTCAGATCCTGCAGTGCCAGACGTGTCCCACTGCTTAAGCCTGTACATGTCCGGGCCCGTCTGAAGTTTGCTAGAGAGCATTTGGATGATCCAGAGGAGTTTTGGGAGAATGTCCTATGGTCTGATGAAACCAAACTGGAACTGTTTGGTAGAAACACAACTTGTCGTGTTTGGAGGAAAAAGAATACTGAGTTGCATCCATCAAACACCATACCTACTGTAAAGCATGGTGGTGGAAACATCATGCTTTGGGGCTGTTTCTCTGCAAAGGGGCCAGGACGACTGATCCGGGTACATGAAAGAATGAATGGGGCCATGTATCGTGAGATTTTGAGTGCAAACCTCCTTCCATCAGCAAGGGCATTGAATATGAAACGTGGCTGGGTCTTTCAACATGACAATGATCTAAAGCACACCGCCAGGGCAACGAAGGAGTGGCTTTGTAAGAAGCATTTCAAGGTCCTGGAGTGGCCTAGCCAGTCTCCAGATCTCAACCCTATAGAAAACCTTTGGAGGGAGTTGAAAGTCCGTGTTGCCAAGCGAAAAGCCAAAAACATCACTGCTCTAGAGGAGATCTGCATGGAGGAATGGGCCAACATACCAACAACAGTGTGTGGCAACCTTGTGAAGACTTACAGAAAACGTTTGACCTCTGTCATTGCCAACAAAGGATATATCACAAAGTATTGAGATGAAATTTTGTTTCTGACCAAATACTTATTTTCCACCATAATATGCAAATAAAATGAAAAAAAAACAGACAATGTGATTTTCTGGATTTTTTTTTCTCAGTTTGTCTCCCATAGTTGAGGTCTACCTATGATGTAAATTACAGACGCCTCTCATCTTTTTAAGTGGTGGAACTTGCACTATTGCTGACTGACTAAATACTTTTTTGCCCCACTGTATATGTAAGGCTCATGAAAATCTAGGGATGCTGTGGGTGGAGATAAGGGGAGGGAGAAATAATAAACAGTATTTTATTATTCTAAATCTCCAAATATAAAGGAAGCTACAGAAAATATCCCCAGCATATAGAATAGTTCTAATAAAATATGGTTTCTATACCCAAATTATGCTCAATATTAAAGTATAAAGAATTTACATGTAGATAAAAAAGATACAGTGAAATAGTACAGATATTTGACTTAATTCATCTATAAAATGGGAAGGATCCTGTAAAAAACAAAGGAAATAGTTCTGTTATTTATTTGATACAATGTAGTTGTAATTTACAATTCGTCTGGAGAACTATTCACACCGTTAGGAAAAGGATAAATAAACACAGACACAACTTAAAAAATTGGATTTTAGATCATACTTGGTCTAAGCATTTTTGTTCTACACACAATAAAGACCCCTCTTGTTTAAGTTTGAAAATAATAGAACAACTATACGAATTTGATCCATATTGTTTTGGGAGGTTGCGAATAGAGAATCTTCTTGGATTTTCAAGCCTAGGCACTTTGTTCCTTGAGGAGTTAAATCTTTGCTCATTGAGGGGTTAAATTAAATATCCATGAGAACATGGCCTTGATAGGACGTGTGATTATTGAAAAAATAAATGTATTGTTTTTTTATTGTTGGGCTGATGGGGAGGTGTGGTGTCACAATTGCCGTATTTACTTTTTTCATCTAGAGATGTTATATAGTATCTTCTATTCTATAACATGACCATCATTAAAGCTGCCTGCCAACACTAGTCAGCCGTGGTTTCATTACTCTATAGTCCAGGTCTGCTACGTGCTATCATTCCTGGTTTTAATTTTTTTGTGAAATAATCTTCAAGTTTTAATTACCTGATGACATTTGCAGTCTAATTGTTTTTAATATCTTTGGGGTCTAACTGATGCTATACAAATGTTTTGTGTTTCTATTTTTTGAGGCTTATACAATATCTATGCATTTAGCAGCTGAATAAGTGCAATAAAATAAGATAAATCCTGCAGAGTTATAGAACCAGACAAGATGGTAGTCATGACGCTAGCAGTAATGCTGGTTTGCCCTGTATTCACACCTTTTAGTATTAATGTGATTCGTACATTTTGTATATCTGAATTATATACAACCAACAGGAGCTTCAAGGATTTTTTTTGGCCATTTTTACAATGCTGTGGGTTTTTTTCTGCTTACTTTTTATATGCATGTTTTCTTCAAGTATCCACACCAAGATGCGCAATAGCAAAAAAAAAAAAGTATTTCATTTTTGATCCTTTTTTATGTTTTCCCTTTTTAGAGTTTTTTGTTTACTGCAAAATTAAGGCAATATTTTAACCTCTTTACCCCCAAGGGTGGTTTACACGTTAATGACCGGGCCACATTTTACAATTCTGACCACTGTCCCTTTATGAGGTAATAACTCTGGAACGCTTCCATGGATCCCGGTGATTCTGACATTGTTTTCTCGTGACATATTGTAATTCATGTTAGTGGTAAAATTTCATTCTTATAACTTGCGTTTATTTGTGAGAAAAACGGAAATTTGGCGAAAATTTTGCAATTTTCCAACTTTGAATTTTTATGTCCTTAAACCACAGAGGTATGGCACACAAAAAACATGTTTACTTTACATCAGAACAATTTTGGAACCAACATTTTTTTGTTAGGAAGTTATAAGGGTTAAAAGTTGACCAGCGATTTCTCATTTTTACAACACCATTTTTTTGTTTAGGGACCACATCAGATTTGAAGTCACTTTTATGACATAAAATACCCAAATGTGACACGTTCTAAAAACTGCACCCCTTAAGGTGCTCAAAACCACATTCAAGAAGTTTATTAACCCTTGAGGTTCTTCACAGGAATTTTTTGAATGTTTAAAAAAATGAACATGTAACTTTTTTTTCACAAAAAATTACTTCAGGTCCAATTTTTTTTATTTTACCAAGGGTAACAGGAGAAAATGTACTGCAAAAGTTATTGTGCAATTTGTCCTGAGTACGCTGATACCTGATATGTGGGGGGGAACCACTGTTTCGGTGTATGGCAGAGCTCGGAAGGAAAGCAGCACTGTTTGACTTTTTCAATGCAAAATTGGCTGGAATTGAAATTGGGCGCCATGTCGCGTTTAGAGAGCCCCTGATGTGCCTGAACAGTGGAAACCCTCCACAAGTGACCCCATTTTGGAAACTAGACGCCCCCCAAGGGACTTATCTAGATGTGTGGTGAGCACTTTGAACCCCCAAGTGCTTCACAGAAGTTTATAACGCCCGGGTGTGAAAATAAAAAAATCATATTTTTTCCACAAATATGATCTTTTAGTCGCCAATTTTTTGTTTTCCCAAGGGTAACAGGACAAATTGGAAAACAACTTTTGGGGACCAATTTTTCCTGAATACGCTGATACCACATATGTGGGAGAAAACTACTGTATGGGCACACGTTGGGACTCGGAAGGGAAGTAGTGACGTTTTGGAGTGCAGACTTTGATGGAATGGTCTGCAGGTGTCATGTTGCGTTTGGAAAGCCCCTGATGTGCCTAAACAGTGGAAACCCCCCACAAATGACCCCATTTTAGAAACTAGACCCCCCCAAGGAACTTATCTAGATGTGTGGTGAGCACTTTGAACCCCCAAGTGCTTCACAGAAGTTTATAACGCCCGGGCGTGAAAATAAAAAAATCAGATTTTTTTCCACAAAAATAATATTTTTGCCCTCAATTTTTATTTTCCCAAGGAGAAATTGAACGCCAAAAGTTGTTTTGCAATTTGTCCTGAGTACGCTGATACCCCATATGTGGGGGTAAACCACTGTTTGGGTGCATGGCAGAGCTTGGAAGGAGCACCGTTTTACTTTTCCAACGCAGAATTGGCTCGAATTCAGATCAGACGCCCTGTCATGTTTGGAGAGCCCATGATGTGCCTGAACAGTGGAAAACCTCCCATTGTAACTCCAACCCTAACCCCAACACACCTCTAGCCCTAACGCAAGCTCTAACCCTAACACACCCCTAACCCTAATCCCAACCCTAACCTTAGCCCTAACCCTAAAGGGAAAATGGAAAAAAAAAATGTAATTTTATTATTTTTCCCTAACTAAGGGGATGATAAAGGGGGGTTTGACTAACTATTTATAGCAATTTTTTATGTTTGGCAGCTGCTACACGCTAAAAGATGCTTTTTATTGTAAAAATAGTTTTTGCATCAACACATTTTGAGTGCTATAATTTTTCTGTAGTTTGACCCACAGAGTCATGTGAGGTCTTATTTTTTGCGGGACGAGTTGCTGTTTTTATTGGTACCATTTTCAGGCACGTGACATATTTTGATTGCTTTTTATTCCGATTTTTGGGACGCAGAATGAACAAAAAACAGCATTTCATGAATTTCTTTTGGGGGGTGTTTACACCGTTTCGCGTGTGGTAAAATTGATAAAGCGGTTTTATTCTTCAGGCCAGTACAATTACAGTGATGCCTCATTTATATATTTTTTTTATGTTGTGGCGCTTTTATACAATAAAAACAATTTAATATTTTTATATAAATAAATAAGTATTTTTGCATTGCTTTATTTTGCGAGCTATAACTTTTTTATTTTTTCGCTGATGACACTTTATGGTGGCTTGTTTTTTGTAGGACAAGATGACGTTTTCAGCGGTACCAGGTTTATTAATATACGTCTTTTTGATTTCGCGTTATTGCACTTTTTGTTCGGCGGTATGATGATAAAGCATTGTTTTTAGCCTGTGATAATCAGTTGACACCTGGCCGCGATCAGCATATGACGTACTATCCCATCCTTTGGTATTAAATCCCAGGGCACATGGACAGGATAGTACGTCATATGGCAGAAAGGGGTTAAAGCTATTTTTAGTGTAGAAATTCTGGAATTCTGCTTCTATGCATTCACACTCTCTGATACTGAGGAGCCCTGCGTCAGAATATGAGCTACATTCGTACTACTCGCAGGTACAGATACGTCTGGGCCTGGTTGTGGCCTAGCATGAAGATGCTTGTGGTTTCAGTGTATGATTGTGGTAAGAATTACCAAGTACACGAGAGCTGAGAGCCAGCAGCGAGCGTAGCCATAGAGAGGAGTGGTGAGGTATTATTTTTTTTGTTTGTTTTTTTTACAGCCTAATCAGGGGAGAATAACTTAGCTGTGAAATGAATTTCTTTGTAAAACCCACATAATTTGGTTAATTTGAATCTACTTATATTTGATCATCTATGATAATTAAACACAGGAGCTAAACCAGTTTTCTATGAGCATTCTCATATTTCAGCAATTTTTTATGGCCACTCTCAGGGTTGCCATTTTATTTCTTCAGCTTCTAAATCTTCTATATTTTTGGTCTACATAAGCACACTTATATTAAGTGTTCACATTAGAAATATGCCATGGATAACACTAGTAATTATGCTTATTTGCCATCTCTTCATATATATACTCTTCAAAATTAAAATTGCAAAATCAGCAAGGAAAATTCATGGAATTATAGAAATGACGAGAAAATAAGATCAAAATTTTCAAATCTCTCTGTGTATCCAGTATGTGTGTCCACATGCAAAGATACATGCATTTGCCCGCCTTGGCATGCTAGTAATGAGGTTATTAATGTTTGTCTGAGGAATGTTCTGCCACACTGAATGCACTTGGGAAGCCAAGTAGATCTGCTGCTGACGGCTCCCTTTCCAATTGCTGACCAATGATGTCCGTTATGTGTTCAATGGGAGACAAGTATGGAAACATTGCAGGCCATGGAAAGTTATTTAAGCCATGCATGCATGGTGAAAATACTGCTTGGTATTGTAGTATTGAAGAACGACTCCTGGGACACTTTCATGTACCCGAGTAAAGGCCCCTTCATGGCGTTACAGATGAATCTCCAGCTATCCTTGCATTCAAGCAGGACTCATCGCTGAAGAGTATAGCTCTCCATACCAACCTCCATTGCTGTCTTGCATTGCACCATGATAGCCTTTGAGATATTTGGTGTGAGGTTAAAGGAAGACCTGTATCTTGATGTCTGCCTAGTAAGCCAATGTTGTGCAAACATCTTCTAATAGTTTGTGTAGACACTGTTTGACACCTTGGATTTTTAAAGTGATGTTTGATTTAATTTGCAGTACAGAATGTTTCACTACGTATTATTCTTTGAACCTGATTACACCACGAAGGTAACACCATAAAGAGGCAGGCCTGCACACGGGAAGGTTGCTGATCCTACTTCTGGTATTATTGCATATGGTGGCATAACATACAGAAGACAGACCCCTCTAGTCTTTATTCTGGATACACGAACAGCTCTGCTTTACATAGATTTGGTTGTGGAACCCTTGGTACTTCCAATTCTGCAAAGTGTTTCAGGAGACCTGTTTCAACACATCTCCTAGCCACATGTTGTTGATTCTACTGATAACAGCCTGCATGACCTAAATGTACTACTATGACATACATCATGTATGGTCTTGTCTCCCATCGAGCACATCTAGATCAGCATTGATTGACTAATGCAAATAGAGCTACCAACAGTGGATCTTGCGGCCAGTGCACAAAAACGCACTGTATTGCATTTTTGTGCGCTGGGCGCAACGCCAGCAAAATCATACCAGCGTACCTAATGCTAAATATAGGGTTCGCTAATCGCATGCTGCATCATGTGATCAGAGGAGGAACTGACTGGAGGGGGCAGGGCTTAGCGGCGGCCGTGCGCTGCACCCTGTAACGCTAGTGTGGAACTAGCCTTAACAGTCCTCAGACAGACATAAATAACCGCATTGATAACATGCCATAGCGTGTTTTGCATGTGGCACTCAGTTGATAATGATTTTGAAAATGTTTTCATTTTTTTATCATTTGCATAATATTAGCACGTCTAAGGCCTGTTTCACACTTCAGTTTTTTTGTGTCAGGTAAAATCCGCCAAAATGGCGGAAAGCGGATCCGTTGCTAACTGATGTGAACGGATGCCAACGGACCGTTTTTTTGACGGATCCAATGAATGAAGAATTTTAAAGGAACCGCAGCCCGGGGAGGAGAGAGAGAGATAGAATCGTAGAGTTGGAAGCGACCTCCTGGGCCATCTGGTCCAACCCCCTGCTCAAAGCAGGATTCGCTAAATCATCCCAGTCAGATGTCTGTCCAGCCTCTGTTTGAAGACTTCCTTTGAAGGAGAGCTCACCACTTCTCGTGGCAGTTTGTTCCACTCATTGATCACTCTAACTGTCAACATTTTTTTTCTAATATCTAATCTGTGTCTCCTCCCATTCAGTTTCATCCCATTGCTTCCAGTCTTTCCTTGTGCAAATGAGAATAAAGTTGATCCCTCTACAATGTGACAGCCCTTTAGATATTTGTAGACAGCTATTAAGTCTCCTCTCAGTCTTCTCTTTTGCAAACTAAACATTCCCAAATCCTGCAACCTTTCCTCATAAGACAGGGATTGCAGACCAGTCACCATTCTGGTCGCTCTTTTCTGAACTTGCTCCAGTTTGTTGATGTCTTTTTTAAAATGTGGTGCCCAAAACTGGACACAATATTCCAGATGAGGTCTGACCAAAGAGGAGTAGAGGGAAACAATGACCCCACGTGATCTAGACTGTATGCTTCTGTTAATACATCCCAGAATTGCATTTGCCTTTTTTGCTGCTGCATCACACTGTTGACTCATATTCAGTCTGTGATCTATTAGTATACCCAAGTCTTTTTCACATGTGCTGTTGCTTAGCCCTATTCCTCCCATTCTGTATATGCTTTTTTCATTTTTATTGCCCAGATGTAGTACTTTGCATTTTCCCTGTTAAAACCATTCTGTTAGTTGCTGCCCACTTCTCAGGTTTATTTATATCTTTTTGAATCCTCTCTCTCTCTTCTCTAGTATTAGCTATCCCTCCTAGCTTTGTGTCATCAGCAAATTTAATCAGTTTACCCTCAATTCCTTCATCTAAATCGTTGATAAAGATGTTGAACAATACAGGGCCCAGGACAGAGCCCTGTGGTACCCCACTTGAGACATTCTTCCAACTGGATGTGCAGCCATTTACGACCACTCTTTGGGTCTGATCACTAAGCCAGTTATGAATCCACCTAACAGTTGCCTTGTCCATTCCATACTTAGTCATTTTTTCAATAAGGATTGTATGAGATACTTTGTCAAATGCTTTGCTGAAGTCAAGATATACAATATCTACAGCATTTCCTTGATCCACCCAATCAGTGATTCCGTCATAGAAGGAAATTAAGTTAGTCTGACATGACTTATTAGTTACAAACCCATGCTGACTCTGTTTAATCACTTCATTCTTATCCAGGTACTGACATACATGTTGTTTAATAATTTGTTCAAAAATCTTTCCTGGTATACAAGTCAGACTCACCGGCCTATAGTTGCCTGGGTCCACCTTCTTCCCCTTTTTGAAGATAGAAACAACATTTGCTCTTCTCCAGTCTTCTGGGATTTCTCCTGTTCTCCAAGAATTTTCAAAGATTATGGAGAGGGGTTCAAAAATTTCTTCTGCTATCTCCTTCAGTACTCTGGGGTGTAATTCATCTGGACCTGGAGACTTGAATTCATTTAGGTTAGCTAAGTGTTTCCTCACTATCTTTCTGTTTATAGATATCCTGGATTCTTCTATTCTCTTAATAGGACAGTGAAGAACAGTTGATGTTACATTTCCTTTCTGAGAGAAAACAGATGCAAAATAGGAATTTAAAAGTTCGGCCTTCTCAACATCCTGTCTTACCATTTCATCATTTTCATCCTGTAAAAATCCTATAGCATCTTTGACTTTTCTTTTACTTTTGACATATCCCCAGAATCCTTTATTATTGCTTTTGACATCTCTTTCAAGCCTCAATTCATTGTCAGCTTTAGATAATCTGATTTGTGCCCTGCAGGTTCTGCAGTCAGCATTATATTCTTCTCTAGATATGCCTCCCTCTTTCCATTTTATAAACATTTTTTTTCTTCCTTTTTAGCATGTGCTTAAGTTCTGTGTTCATCCATCCTGGCTTCCTTAAATGCTTCCTGTTATGATTGAGTCACCGTAGGAGGCAAAAACAGAATGGCTAGCTAGTCCTGAAAACCAGAGAAGTTGGCAACTATCAGATTGCAGACCCCTGAACTTATCAACACAACTAGCAGTAGCCGTGGGGGGTTCCTACGATGACCTAGACCCCTCGATCACAGCCGGAGAGATACATAGGCCTAAAGAAGGAAAGGGGAAATCTAACTGCCCCAGAGCAGACCCCAAAGCAATAGGCAGCCCCCCACATATAATGACGGTGAAGCAAGATGAAAACACTTACACAGACAGAGACAGGCTGAGCAAAGACGGGGCCCAAAAACTACCTAGATAGGAGCAGATAGGAAGGCTGCTGTCTGCAATCTGCCAAAACCCTATCAGAGACAAAAGCCAACAAGCTGATATAAAAATGGCCCTGAAGCAACTAAGCTTCAAAAACTAAATCAGCACTCAGGTACTTTCAGAAGACAGAGCTCTAGGAACACTGCACACTCCAGCAGGGAGTGGCAGAATCCAAAAAGCAAGAAAAACAAAAACAAATCTTAGATGCAAAAAGGCAAAACAGAAAACTTAGCTTTTAGGAGAGCAGGAATCAGACTGGTGTCCAAGAGTCCACAGAGAAATCACCCGCAGGGCAGAAAGGGCGTAGGCTGCCTTAAATCCAGTCAGTGACTCCACTCAGCCAATCGTCTTCATTAGTCCCAGGTGCCTGATAATCAGGCTCACTACCTTCCTTCACTAGAATAGGGAGTTCACCAGGCCTCAGTGACGGAGGGGAAAATGAACTCACAACAGTACCCCCCCTTGAGGAGGGGTCACCGAACCCTCAACAACACTACCAGGGCGATCAGGGTGAGCCCGATGAAAGGCACGCACCAATCTTTTGGCATGAATATCAGGCAGAGACCCAGGAATTATCCTCCTGACCATAACCCTTCCACTTAACCAAATACTGGAGTCTCCGTCTAGGCAGACGGGAATCCAGAATTTTCTCTACCTCATATTCCAAGTTACCTTCAACCAATACAGGGTCCGGAGGTGCCACCTCAGGCACAACTGGCTCAACAAACCTCTTTAACAAGGACTTATGGAACACATTATGGATCTTAAATGTGACAGGAAGAGCCAAACGAAAAGAGACCGGATTAATAATCTCCAAAATCTTGTAAGGTCCAATAAATCTAGGCTTAAACTTAGGAGAAGCCACCTTCATAGCAATATTTTTTGATGATAACCACACCATATCACCAATCTTAAACTGGGGACCAGTGGTCCTATGCCGATTGGAAAACCGCTGGGCCTTTTCCTGGGAGAGAGATAACTTATCCACCACTTGGTCCCAGATCTGGTGCATTCTCTCCACCACAGTGTCAACACCTGGGCAGGCAGAAGGCTCCACCTGCCCTGAAGAAAATCGAGGGTGAAAACCAAAGTTACAAAAAAAAGGTGACATCAAAGTGGCAGAACTAGCTCTATTATTTAAAGCAAATTCGGCCAAGGGCAAAAATGAAACCCAATCATCCTGATCAGCGGAAATAAAACATCTCAAATACGACTCCAAGGTCTGGTTTGTTCTCTCTGTCTGCCCATTGGTCTGAGGGTGAAAAGCAGATGAGAAGGACAACTGAATTCCCAGCTTGGAACAGAAAGTCCTCCAAAATCTAGACACAAACTGAACTCCTCTGTCAGATACAATGTTCTCAGGAATCCCGTGCAAGCGAACCACCTGTTGCAAAAACAGAGGCACCGACTCAGAGGAAGATGGCAACTTAGGGAGTGGTACAAGATGAACCATCTTAGAGAACCTATCACAAATCACCCAAATAACAGTCATTCTTTGAGAGACCGGCATATCAGAAATGAAATCCATTGAAATATGGGTCCATGGCCTCCTGGGGACCGGCAAAGGCATCAACAACCCACTAGAGCGAGAACAAGATTTAGACCGGGAGCAAGTCCCACAGGACTGCACAAAATTCCTGACATCATGAGACAAGGTGGGCCACCAAAAAGAGCGACTCACCAGATCTCTAGTACCAAAAATACCTGGATGACCAGCCAATGCAGAGCAATGAACTTCAGACATCACTCTCTTCTTCCACTGGTCAGGAACATACAACTTTCCACTGGGGCAACGCTCAGGTTTGTCCTCCTGGAACTCTTGCAGAGCAAGTCTCAAATCGGGCGAGATGGCAGAAAGAACTACCCCTTCGCCTAAGATGGTGGCAGGCTTGGTCACCACAGGAGAATCAGCAAAGAAACTCCTAGAGAGGGCGTCAGCCTTGACATTCTTAGTTCCAGGAAGGAAAGAGACCACAAAATCAAAACGTGTAAAAAACAAGGCCCACCTAGCCTGTCTAGGGTTCAAGCGTTTATCCGACTCTAGGTAAGTCAAATTTTTGTGGTCAGTGAGGACCACAACTTGATGTTTGGCTCCCTCCAACCAATGTCTCCATTCCTCAAATGCCCATTTCATGGCCAACAGTTCCCGATTACCCACATCATAGTTACGTTCAGATGAAGAGAACTTACGGGAAAAGAAAGCACAGGGATTCATTTTAGATGTTACCGGATCCTTTTGGGACAACACCGCTCCTGCACCAATCTCAGAAGCATCCACCTCTACCTGGAACGGGAGTGAGACATCAGGTTGCCGCAGAATCGGGGCGGAGGTAAATCTACGCTTCAGCTCCTGAAAGGAAGCAACCGCCTCCGGAGACCAATTCAACACATCCGCACCCTTCCTGGTCAGGTCAGTCAATGGTTGGCAATACTAGAAAATTTTGCTATAAATTTCCAATAAAAATTAGCAAAACCCAAAAACTTCTGAAGGGCCTTCAAAGAAGTGGGCTGAACCCAATCATAAATGGCCTGTACCTTGGCCGGGTCCATTTCAATAGTTGACGGAGACAAAATAAATCCCAAAAAAGAAATTCTCTGTACTCCAAAAAGGCATTTTGATCCTTTGACATACAGAGAATTCTCTCTCAAGATCCGGAACACAGTCCGAATATGTTCCACATGAGAATCCCAATCCTTGGAGAAGATCAAAATATCATCCAGATAGATAATCAAAAATTTATCGACAAAGTCTCGGAAAATATCGTTCATGAAGCACTGGAAGACAGAAGGGGCATTAGTGAGCCCAAAAGGCATCACCAGGTACTCAAAATGTCCCTCCGGAGTATTAAACGCCGTCTTCCATTCATCCCCCTGCTTAATGCGGATAAGATTATACGCCCCACAGAGGTCAAGCTTGGTAAACCAGCAAGCACCTCTGACTCTAGAGAATAGATCCGAAATCAGGGGTAACGGATACTGATATTTAATAGTAATTTTATTGAGGGCACGATAATCAATACAAGGCCTTAAAGAACCATCCTTCTTAGCTACAAAAAAAAAAACGGCACCTAAGGGTGAAGAGGATGGTCTAATATGACCCTTCTCCAATGCCTCCTTAATATAGGACCGCATAGCCTCGTGCTCAGGTACAGATAAATTGAAGAGCCGACCCTTAGGAAATTTACACCCCGGGTTTAGTTCAATTGCACAGTCATAACTCCTATGAGGAGGCAAGGACGCAGACTCATTCTCACTAAATACATCATAGTAGTCCGCCAAATAGTCAGGAACCTCATGCGACTGAGGAGAGGTGGAAAAAACCGGAGCCTCACTAAAGGTACACCGGCAACCCCAACTCACCACAGACACAGACTTCCTGTCATGGAATGCCTAGGTTACTTTAGGCAAAAACCCCGGGACCCCTGTGATGTCCCTCAGACTAGGGGAACCCTGTCTGTCCCTCTACCCAGGGTTTACACTGAAGGTGTGCCTGCCTGAGCCTCCACCCTGTCCCTGTCTCCTGTCCAGCCCTTAACTGAACCCACCACCCTCCACCCAGTGAGGGGACCAGACACCAGACCCCACAAATACGTATGGACAGGGGTAAAAGAAACACCACACAGTTAATACACAAGGGAATACAATAATGTGCAAGGGCAACCAAATATATATATAACAGATTGGAGAAAGAACCACTGAGGGATATACTGCACCAGATATCAGACGCTCCAACACCACCACTGCTGACCGGTATTGCTAGCACTAGGCTAAAGCTATAGTCGGCAACGCCCATAGTCAGGACAAACTATTTAAAGACCAAGGGCGTGGCCCAGCCCTAAGCCAGCATGACAACCTGGTTAACCCTATCCCGACTGGAAGAGAATACCCAACAGGGTATTACCGCTGTCTGCTGGACACCCTGGTGTGAACAGTGTCCGACATGACAGTACCCCGCCTTCTACGAGGGACCTCCGGAACCTCACCATGTCGAGGACCTGGCTTGTCCGGATGGCGACGATGGAACATAGTAACCAGTCGAACAGCATGAATGTCAGAGGCCAGCACCCATGTCCTCTCCTCAGGACCATAGCCACGCCAGTGGACCAGGTACTGTAGAGTGCGACGCACAACCCAAGAGTCCACCACTTTGGACACCTCAAATTCCAACGCGCCATCCACCAAGACGGGAGGTGGTGGCCCGGGAGAACCATCCACCAAACCCACGACCTTCTTTAGCAATGCTTTGTGAAATATATTATGAATCTTATACACAGCCGGCAACTCCAAACGAAATGCCACGGGGTTGATCACTGCTGAGATTCTAAATGGGCCAATGAACCTGGGACCCAACTTAAGTGACGGTATCTTGAGCTTAATGTTCCTAGTAGATAACCACACCCTATCACCCACACACAGGTCCGGACCTGGCACACGTCTGCAGTCAGCCTTCCGTTTGTACCTGGAGCCCACCTTCAACAAGTGCTGCTTGACTCTCCTCCAAACAGACGACAATTGAGCTCCCAACTGGTCCTCCTCAGGGACGCCAACTGAGCACCCCTGACGCAAGGTGCAAAATTGAGGATGTTGACCATACACACAAAAAAAAGGAGATTCCCCAGACGATTCCTGGTAATGGTTGTTTATAGCGAATTCTGCCAGAGGAAGAAACGCTGACCACTCTTCCTGATTGTCGGAAATAAAGCAGCGCAAGTATTGCTCCAGGTTTTGGTTCATCCGCTCAGTCTGTCCATTCGACTGAGGGTGGAAAGCCGATGAATGAGATAATTTGATTCCAAGGCGAGAACAAAAAGCTCTCCAAAACTTTGCCACAAACTGCGTACCTCGATCAGACACAATGTCAGATGGGACACCATGAAGTCTGACCACCTCGCGAATAAATATCTGAGCAAGAGTCTTAGCATTGGGCAAAGACGGTAAAGCAACGAAATGTGACATTTTGGAGAACCTATCAACAATTACCAAAATGACAGAGTTCCCTGCCGAGGCGGGCAAGTCAGTAATAAAATCCATGGAAATCTCAGTCCATGGCTTACTGGGCACCCCGAGAGGCTGCAAGCTACCAGCGGGACGGGAACGAGTAGTCTTGGCCCGTGCGCACGTGGTACAGGCAGCCACATATGAGGCCACATCCTGCCGGATTTTAGGCCACCAAAAACGACGCGATACCAGTTCCAGAGTGCTCTTAACCCCTGGATGACCTGCCAGTACCGTGTCGCCCAACACTCTAGAGTGTAGATGTAGCGGCACAAAAGATTTATTAGCAGGCAACCCCGGCGGTACCACCTCCTGAGCCTCCGCATTCTCTGCCTCAATCTCTGTCGTGATGGCAGATACCACCACACCCTCTTGGAGAATAGGCACCGGCTCTTCACATACAATAACTCTCCACCAGGAAAACACCTGGATAAAGCGTCTGCCTTAACATTCTTCGACCCAGGTCGATAGGTAACAATGAAGTTGAACCGGGTGAAGAATAATGCCCAGCGAGCCTGTCTGGAGGACAGGCGCTTAGCAGATTCTAAATAAAGCAAATTCTTATGGTCGGTTATCACAGTAATCTGATGAAGAGCCCCTTCCAAGAAGTGTCGCCACTCCTCAAATGCCAATTTGATGGCCAATAGTTCCCTGTTGCCAATATCATAATTACGCTCCGCAGGCGACAGCTTCTTGGAGAAGAAGGCACACGGATGCAACTTGGCCCAAGAAGGGCCCTGAGACAGTACAGCCCCCACTCCAACCTCCGACGCATCCACCTCCACGACAAACGGTAAGGAGACATCGGGCTGCACCAGAATGGGCGCTGAGGCAAAACTATTCTTGAGGAATTCAAACGCCTGTACCGCAGGCTCAGACCAGTCAGAAAAGTCGGTACCCTTCTTAGTCATGTCAGTCAGTGGTTTGGCAATCATAGAGAAGTTCTTAATAAATTTCCTATAGTAATTGGAGAAGCCAAGAAATCGCTGAAGCGCCTTAAGATTATCAGGTCGATCCCAATGTAGTACCGCCTGCACCTTTGCGGTGTCCATCTTAAAACCTGAGGCGGAGATTATATAACCCAAGAACGGTAGCTCCTGTACGAAAAACACACATTTTTCAAGCTTGACATAGAGCCTGTTCTCTCTGAGCAACTGTAGAACCTGTCTAACATGCTCTATATGTGTATCATGGTCACGAGAGAAAATGAGGATGTCGTCAAGATAAATTATAACGAACCTCCCCAACAACTGAGAGAAGACATCATTAATGAAGTGTTGAAAGACCGCCGGTGCCATAGTCAACCCAAACGGCATTACCAAACTCTCAAAGTGACCCTCAGGGGTATTGAACGCTGTCTTCCACTCATCCCCCTGACGGACTCTTATAAGATTGTACGCCCCCCTGAGGTCCAGTTTGGAGAACCACCTGGCACCAACCACTTGGTTGAATAAATCGGGTATAAGTGGCTTAGGGTAAGGATCACGGACCGTAATCTGGTTGAGTTCTCTGAAATCCAGACACGGGCGTAAACCGCCATCCTTCTTTTTAACAAAGAAGAAGCCAGCAGCCAGAGAAGAGGAAGGTCTAATATGACCCTTGCTCAGGCTATCCGCAATGTATTCCTTGAGAGCTAGCCTCTTGGGACCTGAGATATTAAACATTCTAGCTTTAGGTAACTTGGCCCCTGGTTTCAACCTAATAGCACAGTCATAGGGGCGATGCGGTGGTAGTTCCGAACAACCCTTCTCAGAAAATACATCCGCATAATCCAGCAACGGCTCCGGGATACTGGGAGTCAAAGCAGAAATACATGTAGCCAGGCACCTCTCCTGACACTCCCTGCTCCACTGAATTACTGTATGTCCTGGGTCTTCCAATCAATAACAGGATTATGCATTGACAACCATGGAAAGCCCAGAACCACTGTATGTCCTGGGTCTTCCAATCAATAACAGGATTATGCATTGACAACCATGGAAAGCCCAGAACCATCTGAGCCGGTAAGTTACTAAGCACCTTACAAGTTACCCGCTCTGAGTGTAATACTCCGATGTGGAGTTGTATATCCAACACACACTCTGTGATCTCCCCTTGAGACAACGGGGAAGCATTGATGGTAACCACCCGGATGGGGTTCGGCAATTTCTCCACCGGAAATCCCGCTGTATGCGCGAACCTCTCATAAATGAGATTGGCAGCTGAGCCACTATCAATAAATACTGTAATAGAGAGCATTTGCCCCCCAAGTACCACCCTAGCAGGGAGCATACACTGGGAAACCATGACGGAGGATACACAAAGGCTCAGACTAGACTCCTCCAAACCCTCTGAGCCTATCAGTTTTCCGCCGGCGCGCCCTTCTTAGGTACCAGGGGGCAAGCGTTAATAAAATGTCCTCCTTTGCCACAAAAAAAACAGAGCCCCTGCCTTCTGTGCCAAGGACATTTAGGCTTGTTACTCGGTGACTGTGCTATACCAGCGTTCTGCATGGGTTCCACGGATTCACCCGCGGCAACCTCACCGACCACGCCCCCACCTCCCGGAGGCAACGAAACCAGCACCCCCTGACGGAGACGTCGGTCTATGCGTACTACAAGTGCCATCGCAGCCTCCAGAGAGGCGGGAGTCTCGTACATTAGGAGAGTCTGTTTAACCCTTCCAGAAACCCCATGCAAAAATTGACTTCTAAGCGCAGGGTCATTCCACTGCGTGTCCACCGCCCAGCGCCGGAATTCCGTGCAGTAATCCTCAGCTGGTCGATCACCTTGTAGCAGTGAGCGTATCTTAGACTCTGCTAAGTTTAATCTATCCGGATCGTCATAGATCAAACCCAGAGCAGAGAAAAAAAAATCTACAGATTCAAATGCCGGTGAGTCTGAAGGGAGTGAAAAGGCCCAGGCCTGTGGGTCACCACTCAGCAAAGAAATCACCAAGCCCACGCGTTGAGCCTCATTACCTGAGGAATGTGGACGCATACGGAAATACAATTTGCATGATTCACGAAACACCGTGAACTTACCACGATCACCAGCAAATTGTTCAGGAAGGGGAAACTTGGGCTCAGCTGCCCTGGCTGCAGCCTCAGCAGGTACTGCAGGAGCTGACAGGCCTTGTTGCTGGACCGCCCCCCTGAGTTCAGTGACCTGTATGGATAGAGCCTCCAGCTGCTTGGTTAGGGAAAGTATAGGATCCATAGTAAGTAACCCCTATATTCCCTATCTATACCTTTTTTTTTTTTTTTTTTTCTCTCTCACTTTATTATTTGGGCCGACTATAATGTCATGGAATGCCTAGGTTACTTTAGGCAAAAACCCCGGGACCCCTGTGATGTCCCTCAGACTAGGGGAACCCTGTCTGTCCCTCTACCCAGGGTTTACACTGAAGGTGTGCCTGCCTGAGCCTCCACCCTGTCCCTGTCTCCTGTCCAGCCCTAAGCTGAACCCACCACCTGTCACGTCGCAGCCAGACTCAGGGCCTGCTGTTCCAGCGTCGGCCACTAGGAGGCGCCGGACGTCACTGCCAGACTCAGGGCCTGCAGTTCCGGTCTCGGCCACTCGGGGGCGCCGGACCGTCACATCGCCGTCGGACTCGGGGACGGCTATTCCTGCCTCAGCCACTGGGAGGCGCCGTGGTTCGCTCCAGGGTGAGGGTGGTGGCAGAGAGGGGGCTCCTGCACAGGCATCTGGTGGGCGCAGGCTCCGCCCCTCTGTCAGTCATGTAGGGCTTACTGCATGTCCATCTGGCCTGGTCCGGGGGCGGTCCTGGTTACATCATCGGGCCGGGAACCTGTGAGGGAGGACCTGATCCCTCAAATACCTGGGGACTGGTCTTGCAAGCCGCCGGATATATTCTTGGTTCCCCTGCGTGTTACTGTGTGAATTTCTATAGTGTATACTCTGACCTCAGCCTGGATTCTTGACCATTCTATTGCCTGCCGTTTTTGTACCTCCGCCTCTCTTCCGACTTTTTGATGCTGACCTTTGCTTGGATTCCTGACTCTCCTTCTGCCTGCTGATTCTGTACCTCGCTGCCCTCCTGGTTTTACTGACCCTGGCCTGGACTTTTGACTCTCCCTCTGTCTGCTGATTTTGTGCCTCTGCGGCGCCCTGGTCTCAGACTCCTGCATCCTGACCTTGATTACGGGTTTTAGTTTTGACCCCTTGGTGGCCGTCCTGCTCTGGTCCACTGCTAATCTAGACAGCTACCTCCTGGGCCTTGCTACAATTCCAGATCCCTGTATAGGGGTTAAGGGTCTCGGGGTTACTCGGGGTGCTGTCCCCACTGCAGCCCAGATTCGCAGACGGCCGTCACATTATATCCGGCCCAAAAAAGAACTGCTTTTTGTGTGTATTTCCATCATATATAAAAGCAGTCTCCTGATTTTTTTTTTTTCCCTGAGCTGATTACCTGGCCTACACCTGCTCCAGTGCACAGTCTGAAGGAATACTCCCATCTTCCTATACCATCATGCTGCAGCCTGGAGGCTTCAAGGGAAATGCTGAGCGTCAGAAATCCACATTCCTGGGACGTCTGCCTCTGGGCAGCTCTGGTCGTGCTGTCCCAGAGGCTCAGGTATTGCCCGCAAATGCGGCTAAACTTTTGTTACCCGTTTCTCTCTTATTTTCAAAGAAATCTTTGTGTGTGAAGGCCTATGTGGATTGTGGTTCCGCAGGCAACTTCATAGATTTTTTGCTTGCAAGGAAACTCGGTGTACCTCTTTTAAGGCTTAATGCTCCTATTCAAACCACGGCGATTAATGGTACATCCATTATCCAGGGTGGAGTGGAATTTGTTACTACAGAGATTGTTATGTCAGTGGGGGCATTACACACAGAACATATGTCATTTTTTGTTATTTCCAATTTATCACATGCAGTTGTGTTAGGTATGCCATGGTTGCGCCAGCATAATCCTATTATTGACTGGCACCAAGGGGATATCGTGCGCTGGAGTCCACAGTGTCAGAATCACTGTATGTCGCTGTCAGTGAACCAAATTAAAATTAAAACACCCTTTATACCTTACGCATTCAGGGACTATGAGGACGTCTTTTCCATAGTGGAGTCTGAGAAATTACCGCCTCATAGAGAGTATGACTGTCCTATAGACTTGGTTCCAAGTGCTCGTCTCCCTAAGGGGAGAATATTTAACCTCTCTGGTCCTGAGCGTGTAGCCATGAAAGACTACATAGCGGACAGCTTGCAAAAAGGTTTTATTAGACCCTCCACTTCACCTGTAGGGGCTGGGTTTTTCTTTGTAGAAAAAAAAGATGGTGGACTCAGACCGTGTATTGATTATCGTGAGCTGAACGCGATTACTGTGAAAAATCAGTATCCGCTTCCACTCATCCCTGATCTGTTTAATCAGCTACTAGGAGCCCGTTGGTTCACTAAGCTTGATCTCCGGGGGGCTTACAATCTGGTTCGCATAAGAAATGGGGATGAGTGGAAAACAGCCTTTAACACACCTCTTGGTCATTTTGAGTACCTTGTGATGCCGTTTGGATTGAGTAACGCGCCCGCCGTGTTCCAACACTTTGTGAATGATATATTCAGGGATATTTGTGGGGTATGTGTAGTGGTTTATTTGGATGACATCCTGATTTACTCCGCTGATGTTCTTACACACGTGCAACATGTCCGTGCTGTACTCCAGAGACTTAGAGAACATTCTCTATACGCCAAGTTGGAGAAATGTGTTTTTATGGCTGAGGAGGTACAATTTTTGGGGTACATGATTTCTGCTAAGGGGTTTCGCATGGATCCTGCCAAGATCCGACCCATTAGAGAATGGGTACAACCTAAAACTCTAAAAGCGCTGCAGCGATTCTTGGGATTTACTAATTACTACCGTAAATTCATCAAAGGCTTCTCTGAGATCGCCAAACCGCTCACGGATCTGACCCAGAAGGGGGCTGACGTGGTTAATTGGAAGCCAGAGGCACTTCAGGCATTTTCTGTTTTAAAGGAGTGTTTTTCTGCCAACCCAATATTAATTCAGCCTGATCTAGATCGCCCCTTTGTGGTAGAGGTTGATGCCTCTGAGGTTGGGGTAGGTGCAGTGCTTTCCCAAGGCACTGCCTCTCTCACTCAACTCCGCCCATGTGCCTTCTTTTCCCGAAAATTCTCCCCTACTGAGAAAAATTATGATATAGGGAATCGGGAATTGTTGGCCATAAAGTGGGCCTTCGAAGAATGGCGCCACTTTCTTGAAGGTGCTAAACACAAGGTTACCGTGATCACAGATCACAAGAACCTGACCTACTTGGAGTCTGCTAAAAGACTGAATCCTAGGCAGGCCAGGTGGGCCTTATTTTTCTCAAGGTTTAACTTTGTGATCACGTTTCGTCCAGGGACGAAAAATGTAAGGGCTGACGCCCTCTCTCGAAGTTTCTGCCCCTCACAGGCTGAGGACTCGGAACCAGTCCCAATACTGGCCAATGGGATCGTCGTGTCGGCCGTGTCTCTGGACCTTCTGGAGGAGATCCGTAGATCCTCAGAACAAGTCCCGGACACGACGCCCCCCCAGAAATTGTTCGTTCCGGCCCCGTTGCGTCTACAAGTTATGAAAGAGTCGCATGACTCTGTCCTGGCAGGCCATCCTGGTGTTAATAATACAGCCAGACTAGTGACCAGGAATTTTTGGTGGCCGACGGTGGTTAAGGACTGCAAGGATTACGTACTGGCTTGCGAAACTTGTGCTCGTGCTAAGTCCCCCCATAATCGGCCTGCCGGCTGGCTCCAGTCCTTGCCTGCCCCAGAGAGTCCATGGACCCACATCTCCATGGACTTCATTACTGACCTGCCACCCTCAGAAGGGAAGACATGCATCTGGGTGGTGGTAGACAGGTTCAGTAAGCAGTGCCATTTTGTTCCCCTGTCTGGACTACCTAATGCAGAAACGCTGAGTAAATTGTTCGTTATTCATGTAATACGACTGCATGGCGCCCCGGTGAATATCGTGTCCGACCGAGGAACCCAGTTCGTCTCTAAATTCTGGAGGGCGTTCTGCAAACGGATTGGCGTTGAATTATCCTTCTCCTCCGCTTACCACCCTGAGACCAATGGTCAAACTGAGCGCACTAACCAGGGCCTAGAGCAGTATCTCCGCTGTTATGTCTCGGAACATCAATCTGATTGGGTGGAACATCTCCCGTTAGCCGAATTCGCCCTAAATAACCAATACCAAGAATCCATCAAAACCACCCCGTTCTTCTGTAATCTTGGTTTACACCCACGTTTTGGTTCATTTTCGGCTAAGATGTCGGACCTCCCGGGGGTAGAGAAATCCATACATCACTTAAGGACCATCTGGTCAGAGGTGAACTCAAACTTGAAAGGCTCCCAAGTCAGACAGGCTGGATAGTTGAAATCCCCCATGACAACTATGTCATATTTTTTGGAGAACTTGGCCATTTGATGCATAAAGAGTTCATCCATATCTTCAGCTTGCACATTCGGCCTGTAGTAAATGCCTACAATGGTGTCCTTTCCATTGTTCTGTCCTTGTATTCTTACCCAAACAGTTTCCACAGAACTCCCAGTCTCTGAAGCTTCAATCTCTGTGCAGATATACGCGTTTCTAACATACAATGCGACACCTCCTCCTCGTTTATCAAGTCTGTTTCTTGCAAATAAGTTGTATCCTTCTACTCTTGTATTCCAATCATGTGTATTGTCCCACCAAGTTTCAGTGATTCCAATGACATCATATTTCTTTTCCTGCATTAGTAGTTCCAATTCTCCTTGTTTGTTGCCCATGCTTTGTGCATTAGTATAGAAACATTTTAGATTGTGATTGGTTTCTCTTTCTCCAATATTTGTATTAATTAGATTATTTTGTCTTTGTTCTTCCTTTCCACTTCTAATAGCAGAGTTCTCAATAGCATTTGTCAGGTGTATGGCTTTTTCTGGTCTTTTGCTTCCCTTCCCATGTTGTTCTAGTTTAAAGCTCTCCTTACAAGTGTAGCAAGGCGACTTCCAAATACATGTTTTCCAGTCTTCGTAAGGTGCACCCCATCTCTAGCAAGTAGTCCATCGTAAAGGTAATTCACTCTGTGATCCATAAATCCAAATCGTTGCTGACGGCACCATTGGCGTAGCCAGTTGTTCACCTGCAGAATCTTATTCCACCTCCTTGTTCCATGGCCCTCCACTGGGAGGATGGAAGAGAAGACCACCTGCGCTCCCAGTTCTTTCACTTTCTTGCCTAAGTCTTCAAAGTCTCTGCAGATGGTTTCCAGGTCGTTTCTTGCGGTGTCATTTGTCCCCACATGTAGTAGCAGGAATGGGTAGTCATCTGTAGGTCTGAAGAGTCCTGATATCCTGTCAGACACATCTTTAATTTTTGCACCTGGAAGACAGCACATTTCTCTTGAAGTTATATCCGGTCTGCAGATAGCAGCCTCTGTTCCTCTCAACAGGCGCCAGAACAGATGGGTTAAATTTCAGGCTGAGTGAAGTCTTTCGGGCATGCACAGTGTGAAGTGCGGATCCTGCCGCCCGAAAAAACGTTACATGCTCCGTCCAGGCATGTCGGCGGTATTGCAAGATCCGCCGGTATTGAAACCCAATGGGAAAAAAAATCGGATCCGCCAAACAAAATAGCTGATCCTTTTTTTTGCAAAACGGCGGATCTTGACTGATGGGCAAAAACTGAAGTGTGAAACAGGCCTAAAGATCCTGTGATTTTAATTGTTTCATTACTTTTCTTTCTTGGTGTTACAATTTCAGTGTTGTGGAGTGTATATACAGTGGGGAAAAAAAGTATTTAGTCAGTCAGCAATAGTGCAAGTTCCACCACTTAAAAAGATGAGAGGCGTCTGTAATTTACATCATAGGTAGACCTCAACTATGGGAGACAAACTGAGAAAAAAAAATCCAGAAAATCACATTGTCTGTTTTTTTTTTCATTTTATTTGCATATTATGGTGGAAAATAAGTATTTGGTCAGAAACAAAATTTCATCTCAATACTTTGTGATATATCCTTTGTTGGCAATGACAGAGGTCAAACGTTTTCTGTAAGTCTTCACAAGGTTGCCACACACTGTTGTTGGTATGTTGGCCCATTCCTCCATGCAGATCTCCTCTAGAGCAGTGATGTTTTTGGCTTTTCGCTTGGCAACACGGACTTTCAACTCCCTCCAAAGGTTTTCTATAGGGTTGAGATCTGGAGACTGGCTAGGCCGCTCCAGGACCTTGAAATGCTTCTTACGAAGCCACTCCTTCGTTGCCCTGGCGGTGTGCTTTGGATCATTGTCATGTTGAAAGACCCAGCCACGTTTCATCTTCAATGCCCTTGCTGATGGAAGGAGGTTTGCACTCAAAATCTCACGATACATGGCCCCATTCATTCTTTCATGTACCCGGATCAGTCGTCCTGGCCCCTTTGCAGAGAAACAGCCCCAAAGCATGATGTTTCCACCACCATGCTTTACAGTAGGTATGGTGTTTGATGGATGCAACTCAGTATTCTTTTTCCTCCAAACACGACAAGTTGTGTTTCTACCAAACAGTTCCAGTTTGGTTTCATCAGACCATAGGACATTCTCCCAAAACTCCTCTGGATCATCCAAATGCTCTCTAGCAAACTTCAGACGGGCCCGGACATGTACAGGCTTAAGCAGTGGGACACGTCTGGCACTGCAGGATCTGAGTCTATGGTGGCGTAGTGTGTTACTTATGGTAGGCCTTGTTACATTGGTCCCAGCTCTCTACAGTTCATTCACTAGGTCCCCCCGCGTGGTTCTGGGATTTTTGCTCAACGTTCTTGTGATCATTCTGACCCCACGGGGTGGGATTTTGCGTGGAGCACCAGATCGAGGGAGATTATCAGTGGTCTTGTATGTCTTCCATTTTCTAATTATTGCTCCCACAGTTGATTTCTTCACTCCAAGCTGGTTGGCTATTGCAGATTCAGTCTTCCCTGCCTGGTGCAGGGCTACAATTTTGTTTCTGGTGTCCTTTGACAGCTCTTTGGTCTTCACCATAGTGGAGTTTGGAGTCAGACTGTTTGAGGGTGTGCACAGGTGTCTTTTTATACTGATAACAAGTTTAAACAGGTGCCATTACTACAGGTAATGAGTGGAGGAAAGAGGAGACTCTTAAAGAAGAAGTTACAGGTCTGTGAGAGCCAGAAATCTTGATTGCTTGTTTCTGACCAAATACTTATTTTCCACCATAATATGCAAATAAAATGAAAAAAAAACAGACAATGTGATTTTCTGGATTTTTATTTCTCAGTTTGTCTCCCATAGTTGAGGTCTACCAATGATGTAAATTACAGACGCCTCTCATCTTTTTAAGTGGTGGAACTTGCACTATTGCTGACTGACTAAATACTTTTTTTCCCCACTGTAATTAGCACAGGAGGCAGAAGGCATGTTCAAAGGATTCTTAGGGTCTTTGAATAAGGACTAGGTTTGCAAGTCGGTGGCATGATTGCCATTGTTAGGGTGGTGAATCCATTTAAAGCTAACACTGACATAAAGATTTAAGGGATAGTTTGGTTCTTTGATTCTTTTTTACAAAGCAATTGAAATAAGGCATTTATTAACCATTATTCAGAATCTCTTCTATTTAGTTGTAAATGTCCTGAAAATACAGTTAGCAATCTATTTGAAGTGCTGAATTTCTTTGCACCATTTTCTCATTTTTGGGGGGGATATAAAATAATTTAAAATTAATTTAATAAATGTTATAGGTTTTAATCTTAGTACTTCAATCACTATATTAAAACTTCTGGGTTGTCTCTGTTATTTTGACAGCCCAATGCCTCTACCAGCGTGTGATGAGGCCTGAAATTCTAGCCAAAATAATTCCCTTTAAGTCAAATGGTGTTCCCTTCATTCTTGGCCCTGCTGTATGTCTAGTAAGCAGATTATGGTCAAATTGAGAATACTTCTGAAAATGGATGAAACCTCACAATATAACTTGGGTTGTGTTGCTCTTATTTCCTTTGTCATAAAAGTGATATTTGTGAAAAAACAATCCCAAGTTACTTTATTTTTGGGATCAAAAAGATGTGCCTCACCATATGATGCACCTGAGTTTTAGATCTCCACTGCTGCACTATTATGTCCTATGTCAGAAATGTTTCTTCTTCCTTTATAAAGTGAACTTGGCGTAGATCACAGAAAAACAACGTTCAATAGAATTTTTTTCTACTATACACTGTTTTCATTTTTTGTGACTGACTTGAAACATATATTTGTGTATATTTATTGCACATGATAACGTTTTTCCTTTTTAAGCCTTTTCAGTAAAATATGTCCTCACCCTTTTATTCTACCCTGTTTTTGTTAATGTGTATTTATAGGAAATGTGAATATTACAGTTCCAAATTACTCAGCTGCTGCTTATGACTTCATTCGATCTTTCCGCAAAGGAGATTTGGGAACAGTGACTTTGGATTAAAAAGTAAAAGAAGCTGTTTAAAGAATTGGATTTCATACAGCACATGAAAAAGAAGCCTCCACTGTACTGTGATTTTTCATAACGAAGCAAAGCTTCACTAGACTTTGGAAAATTGCTAACTGAGCTTGATTTTTCCCATGCTACTTTACTGATTCTTGCTTGTTTGATAGTATAATGTATTCTGACTACAGATTCTCCAAAACGTAAAATAAATATTTAATGCTGTACATTTAAAATACAAATGAACCTTGTTGCATAATCTGCATATTAATACTAGTCTGCTAAATGTATGTGGGTTTAAAAGCGTGATTGATTCATCTTTAAATCATTATCACTATTCATCAAAGAGATTACACCAGAAACCTGGTGTAAATCACTTTGAATCTGCAAAGTTTTTGCATAATATGGCATTAAGCAGAAATTGTGACTTTTGGCATTTTCATGATAGCTTGTCCGGCACCGCCAAAATGGGAGTAACTGAAATAGGGAATGGTAATACCTGAGTGATGAAATCTGTCTTGTGGTTGTTGTTTAATCTTTAACTGCAGCTTTCAGTTAATGAGATTCTAGTGCTTTGGGGTGGGCCAGTGGAGGAGGTCTTCATGTGGTGCTCTGATTCATCTGATCATATTCATGGCTTATGGCAGGTAATTGATCCCTTAGTAACCTGCCCCCTATTCTACGTAATCGGTATTGAGAAAAAAAAACCACATTCAGCAGGCACCTGCGCTGCAGCATGATCGCATCTGTAAGATTGGAGTCACACTAAATGTATGAAAAATCAGTCCGAGTCTCCCTGCCGAGAGTCGCACAAGTGTAATCCAAGTGTCATGCGAGTACAATCTGATCTTTCACCCCTAGCATCCGATTTACATCCGAATGCAGTGCGATTGCTATCCGTTTGCAATGCGATTTTAACATGAGCATTTACATAGAGCAATTCTGATATTTACACACCATTTTCAAAGGAAATATTCTTCAAAGCGCACACATTATATATATATATATATATATATATATATATATATATTATTTATATTAGAGTAAAAGCCTGCAATTCATGTGCCGCATACAGTAAAATCAGAGTGACAGGTTAGAATAGATATATACACATAGTATTGGTTGATATATAGATGTCAGTGACACACACACACACATTATATATATATATATATATATATATATATATATATATATATATATATATATATATATATATATATATATATATATATATATATATAGTGTGTATATACACTCACTGGCCACTTTATTAGGTACACCTGTCCAACTGTGTGTTAAGACTTAATTTCTAATCAGCCAATCACATGGCGGCAACTCAGTGCATTTAGGCATGTAGACATGGTCAAGACAATCTCCTGCAGTTCAAACCGAGCATCAGTATGGGGAAGAAAGGTGATTTGAGTGCCTTTGAACGTGGCATGATTGTTGGTGCCAGAAGGGCTGGTCTGAGAATTTCAGAAACTGCTGATCTACTGGGATTTTCACGCACAACCATCTCTAGGGTTTACAGAGAATGGTCGGAAAAAGAAAAAAAATCCAGTGAGCGGCAGTTCTGTGGCCGGAAATGCCATGTTGATGCCAGAGGTCAGAGGAGAATGGGCAGACTGGTTCGAGCTGATAGAAAGGCAACAGTGACTCAAATTGCCACCCGTTACAACCAAGGTAGGCAGAAGAGCATCTCTGAACGCACAGTGCGTCGAACTTTGAGGCAGATGGGCTACAGCAGCAGAAGACCACACTGGGTACCACTCCTCTCAGCTAAGAACAGGAAACTGAGGCTACAATTTGCACAAGCTCATCGAAATTGGACAGTAGAAGATTGGAAAAACGTTGCCTGGTCTGATGAGTCTCGATTTCTGCTGCGACATTCGGATGGTAGGGTCAGAATTTGGCGTAAACAACATGAAAGCATGGATCCATCCTGCCTTGTATCAACGGTTCAGGCTGGTGGTGGTGGTGTCATGGTGTGGGGAATTTTTTCTGGGCACTCTTTGGGCCCCTTGGTACCAATTGAGCATCGTTGCAACACCACAGCCTACCTGAGTATTGTTGCTGACCATGTCCATCCCTTTATGACCACAATGTACCCAACATCTGATGGCTACTTTCAGCAGGATAATGCGCCATGTCATAAAGCTCGAATCATCTCAGATTGGTTTCTTGAACATGACAATGAGTTTACTGTACTCAAATGGCCTCCTCAGTCACCAGATCTCAATCCAATAGAGCATCTTTGGGATGTGGTGGAACGGGAGATTCGCATCAGGGATGTGCAGCCGACAAATCTGCGCCAACTGTGTGATGCCATCATGTCAATATGGTCCAAAATCTCTGAGGAATGCTTCCAGCACCTTGTTGAATCTCTGCCACGAAGAATTGAGGCAGTTCTGAAGGCAAAAGGGGGTCCAACCCCTTACTAGCATGGTGTACCTAATAAAGTGGCCAGTGAGTGTATATAGTGTATATATATATAATAGTAAGACAGCGCTTACTGCTTGTGTTGGGGGACACTCGCTTGGTAATGGGATTAAGGCACACAGTACACGGTTTCTCGCTTAAACAGTCTTATTCGGTTTAAACATCATAAACCGCATACCGTAAAGTCCTGTACGTTACATCCACGGAACAATACAGGCACTAACAGTAAGTTCCAATAGAGGATACTTCATAGCCCACGGCTTTAATCACTTTACAGACAATACACCCACCAGTCCTCCGACTAGTTACCGAGGGTGTTCGCAGTCTCTAATCATGCTGGACTTCACTTCGTCCAGTTACCGTGGGAAACTGCACAGTTCATAGAAACCCCTTTTATCTGGAGTTACCTTCCTGGAGCTCCTGCTCCACACACTGACTCCTCGTCAGTCCTCACTCCTGGAAAGCTTTCTCACTGGGATCACTGTCGTTGTGACCAGGACACTCCCGATAGTCCAGATCCTCAGACTCTGCACATATGGCCTCTCTATGTGCTCTTCAGGAAGTCCACTCCTTGGACCTTCCAACACACATGCCTGTCCTGGCTCACAGGACCTTAGAACACAGACCTTTCAGGTCCATACACTCTCTCCCTGTGACCCAAACCCTGGTCATGTTATGTACCTATAACCAACCCCATAGGTGGGCGGTGTATGTGTGGTTAGTCGGTCCCACCCATTCATTCAGAGATCCACAATGAACTTCTGGAGTGAATTTGCTGCACTGAAGGTAAAGGGGCCGAATAATATTGCACGCCCCACTTTTCAGTTTTTGAATTTCAGCAAAAATTTAAAATCTAATATATAAAGCTCAAAGTGTGTATGTATGTATGTATGTGTGTATGTATGTGTGTGTGTATGTCCGGGATAGGCATCCACACCGTCGCAGCTACAGCCACAAAATTTGGCACAGTCGCACGTCTGGACCCCGAGAGCGTCCTAAGCTATGTTGTGAGGTGAAATTTTTACCCCGCGCGTTCCAATTCACCAAACAATTTTGCCCCCATCTACATACTGGGGAAAAAGTGTGTGCGCGTCAAGCCTCGCCCCTCATTATGATGTCATAATGCCCCTATTTGCATACTGGGGAAACTCTGTGCGTGTCAAGCCCCAACCCTCATTATGATGTCACAATGGTTGCCATGGCGACGCTGATGTCATCAAGCCCCGCCGCTCCTTATGATGTTATAATGGTTGACTATGGAATGGAGGATGTGTGATGGGTATATGGGCACTGGACTATGGGATGGTGGATATGTATGACGGGTATATGGGCACGGGACTATGGGATGGCGGATATGTATGACGGGTATATGGGCACTGGACTATGGGATGGAGGATATGTATGACGGGTATATGAGCACGGGACTATGGGATGGAGGATATGTATGATGGGTATATGGGCATGGGGCTATGGGATGGAGGATATGTATGATGGGTATATGGGCATGGGACTATGGGATGGAGGATATGTATGATGGGTATATGGGCATGGGACTATGGGATTGAGGATATGTATGATGGGTATATGGGCACTCGACTATGGGATGGAGGATATGTATGATGGGTATATGGGCACGGGCCTATGGGATCGTGGATATGTCTGATGGGTATATGGGCACGGGACTATGGGATGGAGGATAATTATTTGTTATAACTAACCACAGTTAGTTACTATGCCCGGGCAGCGCCGGGCTCTTCAGTATGTGTGTATGTATATGTGTGTGTATGTCAGGGATAGGCATCCGCACCATCGCAGCTACAGCCACAAAATTTGGCACAGTCACACGTCTGGACCCCGAGAGCGTCCTAAGCTATGTTCTGAGGCGAAATTTTAACCCCACACGTTCCAATTCACCAAACAATTTTTCCCCCATCTACACAATGGGGAAACTGTGTGTGCGTGTCAAGCCCCGCCCCTCATTATGATGTCATAATTCCCCTATCTACATAATGGGGAAACAGTGTGTGCGTATCAAGCCCCGCCCCTCATTATGATGTCATAATGGTTGCCATGGCGATGCTGATTCATCATAGGTTGCAAGCCCCGCCGCTCATTATGATGTCATGATGGTTGACTATGGGATGGAGGATGTGATGGGTATATGGGCACTGGACTACGGGATTGAAGATATGTATAACGGGTATATGGGCACGGGACTATGGGATGGCGGATATGTATATGGGCACAGGACTATGGGATGGAGGATGTGAGATGGGTATATGGGCACTGGACTATGGGATGGAGGATATGTATGACAGGTATATGGGCACAGGACTATGGGATGGCGGATATATATATGGGCATGGGACTATGGGATGGAGGATATGAGATGGGTATATGGGCACTGGACTATGGGAAGGAGGATATGTATGACAGGTATATGGGCACAGGACTATGGGAAGGCGGATATGTATATGGGCATGGGACTATGGGATGGAGGATGTGTGATGGGTATATGGGCACTGGACTATGGGATGGAGGATATGTATGACGGGTATATGGGCACTCGACTATGGGATGGAGGATATGTATGATGGGTATATGGGCATGGACCTATGGGATGGATGATATGTATGATGGGTGTATGGGCATGGGACTGTGGGATGAAGGATGTGTGATGGGTATATGGGCACTGGACTATGGGATGGAGGATATGTATGACAGGTATATGGGCACGGGACTATGGGATGGAGGATGTGTGATGGGTATATGGGCACTGGACTATGGGATGGAGGATATGTATGACGGGTATATGGGCACGGGACTATGGGATGGCGGATATGTATGATGGGTATATGGGCACAGGACTATGGGATGGAGGATATGTATGATGGGTATATGGGCACGGGACTATGAGATGGTGGATATGTATGATGGGTATATGGGGCATGGAACTATGGGATGGAGAATATGTATGAAGGGTATATGGGCATGGGACTATGGAATGGAGGATATGTATGATGGGTATGTGGGCACGGGCCTGTGGGATGGTGGATATGTATAATGGGTATATGGGCACGGGCCTGTGGGATGGTGGATAGGCCCGGTTAGTTACTATGCCCGGGCAGCGCCGGGCTCTTCAGCTAGTAACCAATACATTTCGTTCAGTTTCACAATTGTGTCCCACTTGTTGTTGATTCTTCACCAAAAATTTACATTTGGTATCTTTGTGTTTGAAGCATGATATGTGGGAAAAGATTGAAAAGTTGCAGGGGGACAAATACTTTCGCAAGGCACTGTGTATATATATATATATATATATATTTATATATACACACACACACACACACAATAATATATTGAGTCAAAGCTGCCATCCATGAACAATTCAAAACCAAATTACAAGAGCCACCAGAATGTCAAGGAATCACCTGCTACATACAAAGCTAAAGAAGAAAATAATCGGGTGCCTCTAGTAGTCACCTGCAATCCAAATCTGGAAGTGCTAAGGGGAGCTGCATGGAAATTACAACCTTTACTACAAAAAAATGCCGGATTAAAATACATCTTTCCAGACCCCCACTGCTGTGTTTTAGGCAGCCCCCAAATCTAAGAAGCATCATTAAAAAAAGGAGACAGAAGCGCACAATAGGGTCTTATCCAATGATATAAACGTTTCACAGATATGGATCCGCTCACCTGGTTCAGTTGTGTGGAACACAACAACCATAAGCACAAATGGGTAGGATCCGATGAACTGCAGCAATCAGCCGGTCACTAGAATTGCATATATAGGAAGGAGAGAAGTCCGGCTTTCAGGATCGCGCTGTTCCAGTCCAAAGTTCACAAGGAGTTAATCCAAGGACCAAGCAGTGATTATAACTTTCTTTTTATTCCATAAACTCTACGCGTTTTGTGTACATACTGTACACTTCTTCAGGAGCAAAGTCACGCTTGGTCCTTGGATTAACTCCTTGTGAACTTTGGACTGGAACAGCGCGATCCTGAAAGCCGGACTTCTCTCCTTCCTATATATGCAAGAAGCATCATTGTCAGAAGCTCCCTGTCCTCTCCAACAGCTGCAGGAACCTTTCCTTGCAACCAGAAAAATTAAAATGTTAAACCTGTCCATTTATAATGACCACGAACAAGATAAAGATCCCCAATTCTCATCAGGACTACAAGATCCCAGGTACTTTCAGCTGCATCACATCTAATGTGGTGTACTTAATTATTTGTACTAAATGTCCAACTGGGGGTCTGTATGTGGGGGAGACCGGGCAAAAACTGAGAACAAGGATGAATTCTCATTGCCACACCTTTGACACAGTCAAGAGCATGAATGGATGTGTTGCATGGATTTATGTCCACATCAATTAAGGAATTTGCCCTTAAGACTTTGTGGGGGCATCACAACACAGAAACAGACCCCAATTAGAGGATTATAAAACTTTCATACTCCTTATCTATGAATTGCTCCAATGTTTATGGCCAAATCTGTCCATCACTCTCCCATAATGATAGTTCTGCTTCACGCTACTTGTCTTATCTATTGCATTATTTCTGTGTTGTATTGTGCATAAATATGTGACTCTTCAGATTTTGTATTAGTGTAGCCTGATGGAGAGACCTGAGTAGTCTCGAAAGCTTGCAATGTGTTACCATCTTTTCAGTTAGCCATTAAAAGGTATCAACCGCTGAGACTCTCAATTTTGGGTCACCCTATAAATTATCTCTGTGACCCAATATACATCCAAACTGGATGCATGTACACTAATTTTATACAAATTATTTTAGTGTATCTGGAATAAAAGTTAAATTTTAGTTACACATAACTTTTTTTTTTCTGTATTGTACGCTATATCTTTTGGTGGTGTACACCTATGTGTAACTTTGTCCTTTGAGGATGGATTAATTATATAATTCTGGCACTTAACCTTGCTCTTGATGTCACCTTTTGCATTATCAGGTGACATCAAGCCCCGAGATTAGTAATGGAGGTCATAAGTATGGTTTAACTAAGATTTATTAATGGAGCCTGTCTCTTTCAATTAAAGGATTTTTTTCTGTGTGTGTTTTTATACGATATGGGATTAGTAATGGGGGCGTCTTTTTGACACCTCTCCATTATTAACCTAGGCGCTTGATGTCACCTATCAATTCATTTTATATACAGTTTTTAAAGTAAGGGCCAGGTCACTGATTTATCAGTGACCTGTCATAAGCCATCTGTGTGAATATCTAAGCAGAGCACTATCTAAAGCCCTACCCCCACCCCACAAGAAGCACGAGAATCTCATTAACTGAAAAATAAAGATTAAACAATAACCACAAGACGGATTTCATCAACTAAGGTATCATTTTAATCAATATAATGGTGCCATCCTGACACTCTGTATGTTACTGAGCACAATCCTGCTGACAGGTTCCCTTTAAGAGGCTCATGCCTTCTAATGAATCAGGTGCCTCTCAAGCCAATACACCCCCTCATTAAGACCATTGTGAACAACGTCCATCTTGATGAATCTGAGCCCTCATGTATTACTGTGCTGTCTGGCACTCATTATATACCAAGATTTGGATGTTTCAGAGGTAACTGGGAACACCCAACACTAGAAAACCCTATGCAGCATAACAATAGAAGTGTGTATTTCCTTTAAAACAAAAAAAGCAAAGTTTTATTCCATATTCAACTCCATAGCACCAAAGCCATTTCTGATTTTTTAATAAAGCCCCATTTTTCAAATGTGTCAATTTTGGTAGTAATATTGTTAAATTGCTTCTTCAAGTCTGCTGATACTGAGTTTATTTCTTTTGTGACACTTTTACTTCATGATCACGGTAAATTTACGTCTAAAAGATTTTCTAAATTTTAATTTCTATGCCCTTACAACATAGTCAAAACACACAAAATAGTTTAAGAAAAGTACTTTCAACAAACTTTGCATAAATCAATAATTTATCTTATCAGAAAAATCTGCTTAATTCCGCAACTGGTAACGTTTTATACACTTGAGAAAGATGCCTGTATCCTGAGTCTCCTGCCACATTGTTTCATTTCATTCAGATATCAATGGATAGTTCATCTCGAGCCTGCAGGTCAGCTTGAATTTCTTTGGAACTTGTTTGGTGCTGCTTTTCTACCATCTGGACTATCATGTGTTGCAACCATTATAAGTTTTTCTTTGCTGCACACGTCCAGGGAGATTAGCTATAGTGCCACGGGTTGTAAAGGTCTTGATTATGTTGCGCACTGTGGACAAAGAAACATCACAATCTCAAGAGATGGACTTGTAACCTTGAAATTGTTTTATCGTTCATCAATTTTATTTCTTAGGTTATCATGCAGTTCTCTGCTCCTCTTTCTGTTCTCCATGCTTAGTGTGGCACACATTGCAAAGATTTAGTCAAATTCTCCCCATTTTATCTGGTTTCAGAAGTGATTTTCCACACCTGTTACTTGCTACAGGTGAGTTTGAATGAGCATCACATACTTAAAACAAAGTTGTTTACCCATAATTTTGTAAATGTGCCAACAATTTTGCCTGCCCATATTTTGGGGTTTGTGTGAAATGATGCCCAATTTTTCTATGTCATTTTGTTCCAATACACACAAAACAAATAAACATGTATAACAAAATGTGTAATTACCATAATTTTTGGTGAGAAATAATTCATCTTCTGGAACAATTTCAGGGGTACCAACACTTTTGTCTATTACTGTATTTTTGTGGATGTATATGAGAAAGTCACAAAGTAAATAATGAATGAAATATAAAAATATATAAAGAATTTAAATGAAGTAATTATTTAAAGTGAATAACAAGTAAATGCAAGCATGCAACCAACCAAATGATGACAGTGACAAAAAACACATCAGTATCCAATATTACTAGTGTAATAGCATAATGAAAATATAACCTTATAAAATCCAAAAGGATATATTGCCTGGTGGAAGGCACCCCATGTGTATCGTTGCCACTGTAACTTCACCAATGGTGACTTATGCAGTGTCAATTATGTTCTGTTTATAATCTGGAATGGGCTGTGAATTAATTAACATGATATGCATCTGTGTAAGCCGACAGCAAGACATAGTGAAGCACCGAAGCAGAGATTGTGCATGACCAGGAACCATAGACTGGATGTGGTCATGTGTTATGCATTCCAGGGCTTGGAGAATGGGTGTAAGAAGATGGCGAATGCATTCCACGATAATGGATTTACTTATCCTCATATCAGAGCACAATAAATAATAAGGTTAATGAAAAGTTTAATAAGAAAAAATGGTTACAATGAAAACAATAATGACTAAATAAAATGTGAAAGAAATAAAAAAAGAGGGAAATAAAATGAAAAAGTGCTAAAGTACAACATGCAAGTGCCAAAGTGAATGAAGAGTGACTGAGTACATAAATGTACACACATTTGTATGTGTGTGTATATATACATATGAAACACAAACATGAAAAATAAATAAAATAGCAAAAATAAAAAATATAAATTACTCAAAATTTAAAAAAGCAATTATATAATAAAAGATGAGAAAATGGCCTTTCACTGGCAAAGTGTATGAAGGGAGATATGTGTCACTGCTAGAGTTGAGCGATACCGTCCAATACTTCAAAGTATCGGATCGGAATGGATCGGCCGATCTTAAAAAAAAGTATCGGTATCGCCGATTCCGATACCGGAAGTCCCATTCAAGTCTATGGGACTTCCGGTATCGGAATAAGAAAACCCCTATTTTTGCCTTGTACAGCCTCTCTGGGGTCTGTACGGGCCTTTCGGGGGGCTGTGCCGGCCTGCCAGGGGGTCTGTGCAGGCTCCGGTGGTCTGTGCCGGCCTGCTGGTGGTCTGTGCAGGCTTCGGGGGTCTGTGCAGGCATCGTCCGATGGGACTACAAGTCCCATCGGGCGATGCCTGCTACAATGACAGTGATTGACACATTAGCCAATGATGGGACAGTAGTAGTCCCATCATCCGGCTAATGTGTTGAATGTAAAAAAAAAAAAAATAAAAAATAAAAAATTACATGCTACATACATGCTACATACATGCAACATGCATACTACATATATACTACATGTAACATACATACTACATATATACTACATGCAACATGCATACTACATACATGCTACATACTACATACATGCTACATTCATGCTACATATATACTACATGCATGCAACATACATACTACATATATACTACATGCATGCAACATACATACTACATATATACTACATGCATGCAACATACATACAACATACTGTATATACTACATGCATGCAACATGCATACTACATATATACTACATGTAACATACATACTACATATATACTACATGCATACTACATACATGCTACATACTACATGCATGCTACATACATACTACATGCATGCTACATACATACTACATGCTACATACATACTACATACATACTACATACATACTACATGCATGCTACATACAATACATTCATACAATACATACATAGACATACAGTACATATAACATAGAGTAACATACTTACCAATACTTGTCACATTGTTCCCCGAAGCCATTGTCTTTTACGGAATAAATATTAACATAACAAATCACAAAAATACTCACCCATGATCCGAAGCAGTCCACGAGTGTGTCCCACGACGATCTTGGGTAGAGAACTGCAGCATCAGCTGATGCTGCCGCTCTCTACGGGCTGCAGGAATCCAATGACGGAAGGTAGGTATCCTTCCGCACTGTATTCCTCCGCCACTTAAAAAAAAAAGTCCCTAGTCTCACTTTATGCCATTGCTGCGTGGGAATTAGCAATGGCATAAAGTGAGACTAGGGACTTTTTTTTTTTAAGTGGCGGAGGAATACAGTGCGGAAGGATACCTACCTTCCGTCATTGGATTCCTGCAGCCCGTAGAGAGCGGCAGCATCAGCTGATGCTGCAGTTCTCTACCCAAGATTGTCGTGGGACACACTCGTGGACTGCTTCGGATCATGGGTGAGTATTTTTGTGGTCTGTTATGTTAATATTTATTCCTTAAAAGACAATGGCTTCGGGGAACAATGTGACAAGTATTGGTAAGTATGTTACTCTATGTTATATGTACTGTATGTCTATGTATGTATTGTATGTAGTATGTATGTAGTATGTAGTATGTATGTAGTATGTATGTAGTATGTATGTAGCATGCATGTAGTATATATGTAGTATGTATGTAGCATGTAGTATGTATGTAGCATGCATGTAGTATGTATGTAGCATGCATGTATGTAGCATGCATGTAGCATGTATGTAGTATATATGTAGTATGTATGTTACATGTAGTATATATGTAGTATGCATGTTGCATGCATGTAGTATATATGTTGTATGTATGTTGCATGCATGTAGTATATATGTAGTATGTATGTTGCATGCATGTAGTATATATGTAGTATGTATGTTGCATGCATGTAGTATATATGTAGTATATATGTAGTATGAATGTAGCATGTATGTAGCATGTACGTAGCATGCATGTAGTATGCATGTTGCATATAGTATATATGTAGTATATATGTTACATGTAGTATATATGTAGTATGCATGTTGTATGTATGTAGCATGTAATTTTTTTATTTTTTTTTTTACATTCAACACTTTAGCCGGATGATGGGACTACTACTGTCCCATCATTGGCTAATGTGTCAATCACTGTCATGGTAGCAGGCATCGTCAGATGGGACTTGTAGTCCCATCGGACGATGCTTGCACAGACCCCCGGACATCAGCACAGCCCCCCGGCAGGCCGGTACAGACCCCCACAGGGTGCACAGACCATCGGCAGGCCGGCACAGCCCCCCGGCAGGCCGGTACAGACCCCGGGCAGTCCACACAGCCCCCCGGCAGGCCGGCAGAGACCCCCGGAAGGCCCGAAATGACGGCGCATCATGATGCGCACACACCGCGCATCATGATGACGTCATTTCGGCTGTCAATCAACTTTGAACTTCCGATTCCGATGCCGACTTCCGATATTGAAAAAATATCGGAAGTCGGTATCGGAATTCCGATACAGCAAGTATCGGCCGATACCCGATACTTGCGGTATCGGAATGCTCAACACTAGTCACTGCACATAATGTCGGCAGTGATGTGAAACCAGGATATTTTTCCTCCAGCTCACTACGTGTTGGGAGAGTTAAATTAAAGTTGCATACATGGGCTAGTTTTGTGGATCGATCTGATATGAGGTCATTAGATGAGATATTTCAGGGCAGCGTACCACCCACAGGTGCCTGGTTCTTTTATGAACAACTAAGAAGTTTTATAACTGCTATATCCAAACAAAATGATATCAGGAGACCTTTAACTCCCGTCGAAGAGCTCTGTGTCACTGGGGACCCTCCAGCCCACACGGTTTCCTTGCTGTACAGTCTTTTTCAAAAAAATCAGGCTCCGACTCGTGACTTCCCATTATTTTTCTCAAAATGGGAGCATGACTTGGGGAGATCCCTATCTCAAGAGGAGAGGGGCAGGGTGCTTCTATTTACATTTAGAACGTCATTACACTCGGTATCACAGGAGAGGAGCTATAAGATTTTAACAAGGTGGTACTGGTGTCCCTCTATGGTGCATTCTATGTTTCCAGTGATTCCGGACACATGTTGGAGATGCTTACAGGATAAAGGAACATATGTTCACATATGGTGGGACTGCCCGCCTATAAAGAAGTTGTGGTTGTCGATTTTTAATCTCTACAACAGGCTATCAATATGTCAAATTCAACCTACAGTGGAACTTGCACTTTTATCTTTATGTGATATGTCGATTTCCAGGTTTAAAGGGAAAGTGCCATCCAAAAATTTTTTTTTCAGCAATTGAAAAAATGTGAAGAATTAATGTTTACATTTTCTTAAAAAATATTATCATGTTTTTAATTTTGTAAAATATGAAAAATAAATTTGAAAAGTTTGGCATTTCCACTTGTTAACACTAGGGGGAGCAGCTACTGAAATTTGGCACAAAAACCTAGTGTACAACTAGCTCCCATTACTGCCCTGCAGTAATTATGGGCGGAATCTGCTGACATGGGTGTGGTGTCACTCCTCTCCTCCCCTTCTGGGTGTTTGCTAAGAGAAAAGAGAGGATGACATCTAGGAACACAGTGAGCAGCCATTTTGATGGGGCCTGCAAAGTTACTGACTGTGTTTGCATGCAAAGTCTGGATCAGAACAGCCCATCAATCAGCAGAAATGTTTCCTGGATTTCTGTGGAGCAGACAAGCAGACGGTCCATCCATGTGTGTAAAACACAGCGCTCTATGTACAATCCCTGGCACCGAACAGGGTGCCCCCCATAGACCAGCACACTGCTCTCCTGAAATACTCTGTGTTGCGGTCGCCCTGCTCCTTCCACCATATATCAGGCCCCTGTCGCCTCGTCGCCCTGCTCCTTCCACCATATATCAGGCCCCTGTCGCCTCGCTTTCACACATCGCCAGGACGGGATCTGAGTAGAGGAATGGGGTCGTCGGTCACCGAGGATGGCAGGCAGCAAGGATTCTGGGAGTAGGGTGACAGCAGCACAGAGTATTTCAGGAGAGCAGTGTGCTTGTCTATGGGGGAGGTCACAGAGGGAGATATATGGTGGAGGAGCAGGGTGACAGCAGCACAGAGTATTTCAGGAGAGCAGTGTACTGGTCTATGGGGGGCACAGAGGGAGATATATGGTGGAGCAGGGTGACAGCAGCACAGAGTATTTCAGGAGAGCAGTGTGCTGGTCTATGGGGGGCACAGAGGGAGATATATGGTGGAGGAGCAGGGTGACAGCAGCACAGAGTATTTCAGGAGAGCAGTGTGCTGGTCTATGGGGGGCACAGAGGGAGATATATGGTGGAGGAGCAGGGTGACAGCAGCACAGAGTATTTCAGGAGAGCAGTATCACACGGGATAGGATTAGATACACGGCTCAGCAGTCAGTATCACACAGGATAGGATTAGATACATGGCTCAGCAGTCAGTAGAACACAGAAGATTAGACACATGGCTCAGCAGTCAGTATCACACAGGATAGGATTAGATACACAGCTCAGCAGACAGTATCACACAGGAGAGGATTAGATACTCGGCTCAGCAGTCAGTATCACACAGGATAGGATTAGATACACGGCTCAGCAGACAGTATAACACAGGAGAGGATTAGATACATGGCTCAGCAGACAGTATCACACAGGATAGGATTATATACACGGCTCAGCACACAGTATCACACAGGAGAGGATTAGATACACGGCTCAGCAGACAGTATCACACAGGCGAGGATTAGATACACGGCTCAGCAGACAGTATCACACAGGATAGGATTAGATACACGGCTCAGCACACAGGAGATGATTAGATACACGGCTCAGCAGTCAGTATCCCACAGGATAGGATTAGATACATGGCTCAGCAGTCATTATCACACAGGATAGGATTATATACATGGCTCGGCAGACAGTATCACACAGGAGAGGATTAGATACACGGCTAAGCAGGCAGTATCACACAGGATAGGATTAGAAACACGGCTCAGCACACAGTATCACACAGGAGAGGATTAGATACAGGGCTCAGCAGTCAGTATCACACAGGAGAGGATTAGATGTCCAGCAGATTGCCAAGTGTTTTGAAACAGCAGGGAGCAGCTCCTCCTATGTTTTGCAAGAGCAGGGGCAGCAGCTGGCCGTGTGTTTTGGAAAGAGCAGCTCGGTCTCGAGGAGCTCGTCCTGTATTCTCTCCTGCAGGTTGTATGTGCAGAGTGAACTTCCAAGCCCTGTTATGCTGGAACAGTACAGCATCCAGGGCTTGCAATAGAGTGTAAATGAAGCTAAAAGGAAAGCACTGGGCTCTAATAAAATGGCGCCTGGCGACACCTACAGCTGTGAATTGAGCTGCCCACAGAGGCGTGCCTAGTTCACAGCTGATGCTGCTCCAATGAAAGAGATAGGGTCGGCAGCCGACTATTGTCTCTTATGCCCAGGGACTTCCGTAAATGAGCATGGAAAGTGTCGTTCAGCAGCCAGAGAGGTAAGATGGCAGCCCCCAGTGGCTGCATTACTACAGAAAAAAAAAAATCCATACACACCACTGAGTCAAGCTTAGGGGACAATATCTTTTTATACTATTTTCTTTTTTACATTAAATTATGAAAAAACACAGCACCTTCCCTTTAAGAAGCATCTCCTCAGGCACTTTCTCACGGCTACTCGGAATCTGATCCCCAGGTTTTGGAAGCAAGAGAAATACCCTTCTCGCTCTGAATTTGTTGCAGAACTCAATGATATTTATAGAATGGAGTATTTGCTGAATCAAACCACAGTGTAAGCATCGTTCCTATTCTGCTGTGTTCCGGACTTTGCCCTTACTGTTGCCCTTAAGCCTGGCTTCGTTCGGCCATACTGGTTCCTGTGACATCACCGCCTGTTGGTCCCGCCCGCCGGGTTTAAATAGCTTTCCTGGATGTGACTACCTTGCTTGTATATCTCGTTCTGTACCTGATCTGCTAGCTGGGAGTTGCACGCTGTGCTACCTCCTTCCTTCCTGCTGAATCCACCTGGATTACCTGCTGCCTAACTGCCGCCGCCTGGACCTTCTGACGGTGTCGGCCTGAAGGCTCCTTCCAGCCCTGCCTCCACCGCTCACCGCTACTACAGCACTCACGGTATGCGCTGAAGATCTTGACTGCTGTGTGCGTTTCACCTGAGAGACTTATCCCTGCTACCTTTACACATCCAGTATCAATTACCTAGTGACTTTCTCTGCCACTGCACTGTGCCCGAAGATTCCCCTCCCGCAAGGGAGAGGGCTAAGTGACTGTCCTTGCCTGCATTCTTAAGACTGTGTCTGCTTACATCTACATAGTGCTGGTGTACAACTTGCTATCTACTGGACTGAGTTCTGCTGCTGTTACCACTGCTGTCATTGTCTGGCTCCGCCAGCACCTGTGCTGTTCTGTGCTGCTTGTTTAATACAAACTACTTTCACGTATACCTGTGTCTGTGACTCTATCATCTAGCCACTGTCTTCATAGAAACCTACTATACATCATTACAGGATATACAAGCCACCAATATGGAGACCGCAGGTGTAGAGTCCCTGGAGAAACGTGTAAGCAAGCAGCTTGCTTTGATACAGCAGGATGTGGCAGGCATTAGGACCCAGCTGGACACGCTGGAGCAACGTATCGAACACAACGCCGGGGCAGCAGAGGCACAGTTGCAACGACTGGCAAATCGGATTACGGCGCTGGAACAAGCAGCTCCTCTTCAGGGTGATCGTGTTCTGGCGTTGGAGCAAGCGATTCCTATGCAGCTCGATCGGATTGCTGCTCTGGAACAGGCCCCAGGTAGCAGGTGTTGCCCGGGATACTACACCGACCTTCCCGAAGCTTCCACCCTTCCGGTTCGCTGGTGAGAGGGATAAATTCCGAGGATTTTTGAACCAGTGCCGGATCTTCTTTGCTGCTCATGCCCCACAGTTCACTACTGAACGCTCCAAAGTTCTGACTATAGTCATGCTGCTGTCTGGTAAGGCGCTCGCGTGGGCCAACCCTTTGATTGAGACCGACGACCCTCTGCTTAACTCTATGGACAATTTCATTGCAGCAATGACGCAGATGTTTGATGACCCGAACCGAGCTAATACTGCTGAGACGACGCTGCTGACCCTTCGGCAGGGGAAGCGTTCGGTGCTGGAGTATGCATTGGACTTCCGTAGATGGGCTTTAGACACCACCTGGAATGGGGCAGCCAAGCAGGCCATCTTCCGCAGGGGATTGTCTACGGCAGTTAAGGATGAACTGGCACGCGGGGACTCGCCCGTGCTTCTTGGGGACTTCATCAACCACTGCATCCGCATTGACAATCGACTCTCTGAGCGCAGACAGGAGCGCTGGTCTGATCTACGGTTTAATAACACTGTTCCGTTCTCTTCTCCCTCCAGAGATGTCACCAGCAGGAGGAAGCCCGAGCCCGAACCGATGCAGGTGGATGCCGTACGTAGAAATCCTCCTGATGCCCGCAAGGAGCATCGCTTTAAGGAAAACCTGTGCTTCTACTGCGGGGGGACCGGTCACTTCATCTCCGAGTGTCCAGTCAGGAGACGTAAGACGGCTGCAGCTATCATTGATTGTAACTCCGAGGCGGGGGAGTCCTGCGTCCTAGATCTGAACAATTCGGGGGCAGAGACAATCAGAGAGACCTGGACTTTGCCGATATGAATTCGCTGGCATCTCTTCCATTGAACGCAGTGGTGATCTCGATGACATCCGTCGTTTCCTCCTACTTCGCTACTAAGAAGAATTCCCACTATTACCTATCCTTGAGGGTCTGCTTCCAGGGTCGGTGTGTCGAGAGCGCCGCCATGTTGGACTCCGGGGCCAGTGGAAACTTCATGGATATCGCGTTTGCAAGGAAGCATGGAATCAGGGCAGTGAAGAGGGAGTCGTCAGTCTTGATGGAGACAGTAGACGGGTCACCACTTACATCTGGACCGGTAACCATGGAGACTGAGTCGGTGAAGGTATGCATTGGAGAGGAACATGTGGAACATTTGTCCTTTTTACTAATATCTTCTCCTCACTTTCCTATTATCCTGGGGTTACCTTGGCTCCAGGTTCAGAATCCTCGCATCAACTGGGAGACCAGGGAAGTGCAGTTCCCTCCAAGTTCTAACAGCAACCCCGCTATTCCTAAGGTCGCTGCTATCCCCAAGGTAGTAGCTACGACTGAGGGACAATTACCAATGGAGTATCAGGATCTGGCAGAGGTATGTGATAAGAAGAGGGCAGATATGTTACCTCCCCACCGGCCTTATGATTGCCCGATAGAACTGGTATCTGGGGCGGAGATCCCATTCAGGCATATTTACCCTTTGTCTGGTCCTGAATTAAAGGCCTTGAAAGACTTCATCGACGAGAATCTCGCCAAGGGCTTCATCCGACCGTCTACTTCTCCTGTGGGTGCACCAATCTTCTTCGTGAAGAAAAAGGACGGGGGTCTGCGTCCTTGCATGGACTACCGTGATTTAAACAAGGTAACGGTCATGAATCGGCACCCGCTACCCTTAATCTCTGAACTACTGGAGAGGGTGAAGCAGGCTAAGATATTCACCAAACTGGATCTTCGGGGAGCCTACAATCTCGTGAGAATTCGGTCTGGAGATGAGTGGAAGACGGCCTTCCGCTGCCGTTATGGACACTTCGAGTCACGGGTCATGCCGTTCGGACTACGAAATGCTCCTGCAACCTTTCAGCATTTTGTTAATGACATTTTCCGAGATGTGCTCGATGTATTTATGGTTGTGTATCTCGATGACATTTTAATCTTTTCCAGTGATCTCGAGGAACATCGGCTCCACGTGAGGACAGTGCTGCAACGCCTGCTACATAACCATCTTTACATCAAATTGGAGAAATGCGAGTTCCACAGGGCAACAGTGCAGTTCCTCGGTTATGTCATCTCTCCACAGGGTCTCCAGATGGACGATCAAAAAACCAGAGCGATCCAGGAGTGGCCAGCGCCAGGATCGGTGAAAGAAGTTCAGAGGTTTGTGGGATTCGCCAACTTCTATAGGCGCTTCATCCGTAACTTCTCTGAGATTGTGGCTCCCATCACCCAACTGACTAAGAAGGGGGTACCATTCCGGTGGACTCCGCAAGCCCAGGAGGCGTTCACACGGCTGAAGGACAAATTTGTGTCGGCTCCCATCTTAAGACATCCAGACCCAGACCTGAGCTTTACTCTTGAGGTGGACGCATCTGATGTCGCCATCGGCGCAGTGTTGTCACAGAGAGGAGGTGAGAAGGCAGTTCTTCATCCTTGTGCCTTTCTTTCTCAGAAGCTATCCCCGGCGCAGAAGAACTATGACGTAGGGAACAAGGAGTTACTGGCGATTGTGACGGCATTCAAGGAGTGGAGACACTTGCTGCTGGGGTCCTCAACTCCGATTACAGTTCTTACCGACCACCGAAACTTGGAATTCATGCAGTCCGTAAGATGTTTGAACCCACGTCAGGCACGTTGGAGCTTGTTTCTAAACCAATTCAACTTCATCATCTCCTACAGGTCGGGGGCACAGAATGGTAAGGCAGATGCGCTATCTAGGATTGCTGCTCCTGAGGAAGTGATTAAGTCGTCTCCTAGTACTGTTGTGTCTCCCGCTCATTTCATCTCTGCAATCCATCATCTGGATCTTCTGTCTGAGATCAAAGCAGCATACGCAGCAGATCCGTTGCTAAGGCAACCTACACCCGAAGTAAGCCTAAATTTCAGTGGAGGAGTGTGGTTACAGGAGAATCGGCTGTATGTACCAGAGGTGACAAGACTTGAAGTCCTCCGACTGATCCATGATTCTAAGATTGGGGGACATCGTGGAATAACGAAGACCCAAGAGTTCCTGGCTCGGTACTTCTGGTGGCCTTCGTACCGGAAGGACATGGAGGGATACGTGTCATCCTGCGAGGTATGTGCTCGGTTCAAGACGCCTCGTGCGTCGCCTTCCGGGTTGTTACAACCCTTGCCTATACCATCTCGTCCCTGGAGATCCATCTCAATGGACTTTATTGTTGAACTACCGGTCTCCAAGGGTAAGAACACCATTCTAGTGGTCGTGGACCGCCTCACTAAGGCAGCACACTTTATCCCTTGCGCTGGATTACCCACAGCAAAACAGACTGCAGACTTGTTGATTCAAGAGGTGGTCCGTCTGCACGGAGTCCCGGATGAGGTGATCTCGGATCGTGGGGTGCAGTTCACGTCTAGGTTCTGGAGGTGTTTCTGCGCGGCTCTGGATATTAGAGTAAGTCTGTCTTCGGCTTACCATCCACAGACCAATGGACAGACGGAACGTACGAATCAGACCCTGGAGCAGTACCTCCGTTGCTACTTAAGTCATCTGCAGGACGATTGGGTAGATCTGCTTCCCCTGGCAGAGTTCACATATAACGACTCGCAGCACTCCTCGACTAAGCAGTCACCGTTTTTTGCTAATCAGGGTTACCACCCAAGCATCTTGCCGCAGTTCCCCAAGGAGGCTGCAGTGCCTGCCGTGTCTGACCATCTTTCTTTCTTACAGCAGAATTTGGAAGCTCTGAAGACCACCTTGACGACAGCGCAGGAAAGGTATAAGAGAGCAGCAGATCGTACCAGGAGGCCGGCTCCGGTGTATAGGGTGGGAGATACGGTCTGGTTGTCTACCAAGAATCTGAGGGTGAGGGCACCGACTGTCAAGCTTGGGCAGAAGTTTGTAGGGCCATACAAGATCGTGGCTCTAGTGAATTCGGTAGCGGTGCGTCTGAAATTACCCCCTGCCTGGAAGGTTCACCCGGTGTTCCATGTTTCCCTACTAAAGCCAGTTGTACCAAATTCCTTCCCAGGGCGTACTTCCTCTCCTCCAGCTCCAGTGCTCGTTGATGGACATGAACAATATGTCGTGGAGAAGATTCTGGATTCACGGATCTTCAGAAGGAAGTTGCAATACCTGGTCAAGTGGCAAGGATACTCTGTCGAGGAGAATTCCTGGGAACCGGTGGAGAATATCTGTGCTCCGCGGCTGCTGGAGCAGTTTCATCTAAGGTACCCGGACAAGCCTGGTCGAAGATTGTCCGGAGGACATTCTTTAAGGGGGGAATAATGTAAGCATCGTTCCTATTCTGCTGTGTTCCGGACTTTGCCCTTACTGTTGCCCTTAAGCCTGGCTTCGTTCGGCCATACTGGTTCCTGTGACATCACCGCCTGTTGGTCCCGCCCGCCGGGTTTAAATAGCTTTCCTGGATGTGACTACCTTGCTTGTATATCTCGTTCTGTACCTGATCTGCTAGCTGGGAGTTGCACGCTGTGCTACCTCCTTCCTTCCTGCTGAATCCACCTGGATTACCTGCTGCCTAACTGCCGCCGCCTGGACCTTCTGACGGTGTCGGCCTGAAGGCTCCTTCCAGCCCTGCCTCCACCGCTCACCGCTACTACAGCACTCACGGTATGCGCTGAAGATCTTGACTGCTGTGTGCGTTTCACCTGAGAGACTTATCCCTGCTACCTTTACACATCCAGTATCAATTACCTAGTGACTTTCTCTGCCACTGCACTGTGCCCGAAGATTCCCCTCCCGCAAGGGAGAGGGCTAAGTGACTGTCCTTTCCTGCATTCTTAAGACTGTGTCTGCTTACATCTACATAGTGCTGGTGTACAACTTGCTATCTACTGGACTGAGTTCTGCTGCTGTTACCACTGCTGTCATTGTCTGGCTCCGCCAGCACCTGTGCTGTTCTGTGCTGCTTGTTTAATACAAACTACTTTCACGTATACCTGTGTCTGTGACTCTATCATCTAGCCACTGTCTTCATAGAAACCTACTATACATCATTACACACAGGGAACCTTGACAGACTATATAACACTTGGGCCTCCTGGCTACCATTCAGGGAAACCCCGGAATTAGATATCTGACTATCGGGACCTTGATTCATATATAGGATAGCATCAGAAATATTCTGTACACTTTAGATCTTGTTCACTTGGTCTGAACTGATTGTCCTTGGCTTAAAATGGCTTTGACCAACTTATTATCTCCTCCGTATGGGACAGAGGACACAAAAGTGCTCAAGGGGGGTCTGGATTACTTGACCCTCTACTTATAACTTTCTCCTTACCTCTACTTCCCCCCTTTTTTTCTCTCCCCCTCTCTTTCCATTTTCTTTTCTTCCCTCTGACTTTTTAATTTTTTTTTTCCTGTTATCTTAATGTTGCTCATCAAACCTCTATTTTAATTTTCATGAGAATACACAACACAGAGGTTGTTTTGTGTATGACAATTTTCTGGACTGAATGGTATTAATAGTTGTTATTCCAATTAGAAGATAATATTGGTGTTAAGTACGCAACAATGGAATTAATATGCAATTTGTTTTTCATTCAACAACCAGACATGATATTTTTGAAAGCAATGTTTTATTTTAATATTGTTAATTCAATAAACATGATTTACACAAAACCTCAGACAAGTGGACTTTCTTATATGTTATCTTTTTGTTTTACCATTATGCTAGAAAGGCTCTGTTTATTTTGCTGAACCCTGCTATGGTTTATGCTGTTCCATAAACCAGCAGGTGATTTAACACAAGAAACGTTGGAAGAATGTCTCAAGTGGGGTACCACCGAGCTCTGTCCTGGGCCCTGTATTGTTCAACATCTTTATCAATGATTTAGATGAAGGAATTGAGGGTAAACTGATTAACTTTGCTGATGGCACAAAGCTAGGAGGGATAGCTAATACTAGAGAAGAGAGAGAGAGGATTCAAAAAGATATAAATAAACTGGAGCAGTGGGCAGCAACTAACAGAATAGTTTTTAATAGGGAAAAATGCAAAGTACTACATCTACATAGTAACATAGTTATTAAGGTTGAAGGAAGACTTTAAGTCCATCTAGTTCAACCCATATCCTATCCTAACTTACCCTAACATGTTGATCCAGAGGAAGGCAAACAACCCCATGTGGCAAACAGTAAGCGTCACATTGGGGAAAAATATTCCTTCCCGACTCCACATACGGCAATCAGACTAGCTCCCTGGATCAATGCAATAAAAATGAAAAAAGAATATACAGAATGGGAGGAATAATGCTAAGCAACAGCACATGTGAAAAAGACTTGAGTATACTAATAGATCACAGACTGAATATGAGTCAACGGTGTGATGCAGCGGCAAAAAAGGCAAATGCAATTCTAGGATGCATTAACAGAAGCATACAGTCTAGATCACATGTGAGAAAGACTTGGGTATACTAATAGATCAGACCCTGAACATGAGTCAACAGTGTGATGCAGAAGTAAAAAAGGCAAATGCAATTCTGGGATGTGTTAACAGAAGCATATAGTCTAGTTCACATGAAGTCATTATCCCCCTCTACTCCTCTTTGGTCAGACCTCATCTGCAATACTGTGTCCAGATAGGTGCAACACATTTTAAAAAAGACATCAGCAAACTGGAGCAAGTTCAGAGAAGAGCGACCAGAATGGTGACCGGTCTGTAAACCATGTCCTATGAGGAACGGTTACAGGATTTGGGAATGTTTAGCTTGCAAAAAAGAAGACTGAGAGGAGACTTAAAAGCTGTGTACAAATATCTTAGGCGCTGTCACATTGTAGAAGGATCATCTGTATTCTCATTTGCACAAGAAAAGACTATAGGCAATGGGATCAAACTGAATGGGAGGACACAGAATAGATATTATAAAAAAACTTTTTGACAGTGAGGATGATCAACAAGAGGAACACGCTGCCACGAGAGGTGGTGAGTTCTTCAATGGAAGTCTTCAAATTAAGGCTGGACAGACATCTGTCTGAGATGATTTAGCGAATCCTGCTATGAGCAGGGGTTTGGACCAGATAACCCAGATGGCCCCTTCCAACTCTACCATTCTATGTTTCTATAATAAAATATAAGTGTAAACATGACCAAGTAAATTAATGTGAATGAACACCATCAGTAAACAAATGTACTAGTTTCCTTTATAAAAAAAAGATCAGCAGGAGATGGCGGTAAATTTGCAACCATACAAATACGAAACGGTGACATTGAAGTAGATAACCGGTGCGTTACAAATTAAAGACATGGAGGGCACCATCAAAAAGTATGTCAAATACACTACAGGCGATCAACCTGATAACATTGTCAAAAAGTGAGGCTAGTACAAGGAGAGGAGACATGTCATAACCACAGGGACCACCAATACTAGGAAAATGTATATTAAAAAGTCATAATTTTATTTGTGTACAAAAACAGCCCAAAAAAAGCACACAGCAAAAGCATCTAAAAACTGTTTCCAAAAAAAGAGTCAAATTCTCAGTAGGCCCTGCTGACTAAGATCACAGTGTCATGTCAAATGCTGCACAATGCCCTAAGTATACAACATAAACAATGTTATAGATGAGCTTCAATAACAAAGAGAAGCAATGAAAATGGTCTGAGGAAAAGACAACACAAATCACATATAGAACTAGATGTGTATTTCCTGAAGGAATTACAGATAGTGCTTTGAAATGGTACCCGGGCTGCCCCTTTAAGAGAGACTTGCCTGCTGCCCCTGCAAGACTTTCAACTCAGGATCCGTTTTAACTGTGGGTGCCTCTCAGGGGCCACTTTGGCCTCAGGGTCTGATTGGGTGGGCCCCCTCAGGATCTGATTCGGTGGCCTGGGCTCCTCGGGGCTTGAATTGGTGACCGGGATCCCTCAGGGTCTTAATTTGAGGGTGTGGCCCCCCAGGGTCCGATTTTGTGGGTGTGGCCCCTCAGGGTCTGATTTAGTGGGCAGGGCCCCTCGGTCTGATTGGTGGGCGGGGACCCTCAGGGTCCAATTTGGTGGGTGGAGCCCCTCAGGGTCTGATTTGGTGGGCGGGGCCACTCAGGGTCTGATTTGGTGGGCGGGGCCCCTCGGTCTGATTTGGTGGGCAGGGCCCCTCGGTCTGATTTGGTGGCCGGGGCCCCTCAAGGTCTAATTTGGTGGGCGGGGCCCCTCAGGGTCCGATTTGGTGGCAGGGGCCCCTCAGGGTCTGATTTAGTAAGCGGTGCCCCTCAGGGTCCAAGTTGGTGGCAGGGGCCCCTCAGGGTCCGATTTTGTGGGTGGGGCCCATCAGGGTCCAATTTTGTGGCCAGGGCCCCTCAGGGTCCGATTTTGTGGCCGGGGCCCCTCAGGGTCCGATTTTGTGGCAGGGGCCTCTCAGGGTCCGATTTTGTGGCCGGGGCCCCTCAGGGTCCGATTTTGTGGTTGGGGCCACTCTGGGACTAATTTGGTGGGCAGGGCCACTCTAGGTCTGATTTGGTGGGCGGGGCCCCTCAGGGTCCGATTTGGTGGGTGGGGCCCCTCAGGGTTCAATTTGGTGGGCGGGGCCCCTCAGGGTTCAATTTGGTGGGCGGAGCCCATCTGGGTCCAATTTGGTGGGCGGAGCCCCTCGGTTCAATTTGGTGGGCTGGGCCCCTCTGGGTCCGATTTAGTGGGCGGAGCCCATCTGGGTCCAATTTGGTGGGCGGGGCCACTCAGGGTCCGATTTAGTGGGCGAGGCCACTCGGGGTCCAATTTAGTGGGCGAGGCCCCTCAGGGTCCAATTTTGTGGGCGTGGTCTTTCAGGGTCTTTAAGACTCATTTTGGTGCGTCGGCCCTTTAAGAATCACTTAGGCGCGTCAGTCGTTTAAGAGCAAGTTTGGCGCACTGGGCATCTAATTCCACTTTGGCGCATATTCTCTCTTGGGGGCATGCGTCATGTGATGAAGCTAGATTTGCATTTGTGCTGTGGGTTTCGCTTTAAGAGCTGATATTATGTGGCAGAAGCTCTGTCCTGGAGAGGTCATGTGAAGTTTGTAGGCGTTGGAATAGTAACTGGGTGTGCCTGCGCATATCAATGAGCTTAACTGCCATTTCAATCGCCTCAGGGCATGTTTTGACTGTGGCAACATTTTCCCTTTGAAAAGCATTGAGGAAAATGGTTTTTCAAATGCAAATTGCGCAAAAACTACAAATCCGATCGACACGAAAATTACTTAGCACACCTCTCGTGGACGCTGGCTTCGAACTCCGTTCCGTGCGTGTAGCGGTTCGGGCCGCATTAACTGCGGAAAATCGACTGAATAATAATAATAATAACAACTAGATGTGCATTTCCTGAAGGAAGTACAGATAGTGGTTTGAAATGGTGCCCGGGCTGCCCCTTTAAGAGAGACTTGCCTGCTGCCCCTGCAAGACTTTCAACTCAGGATCCGTTTTAACTGTGGGTGCCTCTCAGGGGCCACTTTGGCCTTAGGGTCTGATTTGGTGGGTGGGGCCCCTCAGGATCCGATTCGGTGGTCTGGGCTCCTCAGGGCTTGAATTGCTGGCCGGGGCCCCTCAGGGTCCGATTTTGTGGGTGTGGCCCCTCGGGGTCCGATTTTGTGGGTGAGGCCCCTCAGGGTCCGATTTGGTGGGCAGGGGCGAACCTTGGCGCACATTCTCTCTCAGGGGGCATGCGTCATGTGATGAAGCTAGATTTGCATTTGTGCTGTGGGTTTCGCTTTAAGAGCTGATATTATGTGGCAGAAGCTCTGTCCTGGGGGCATCATGTGACGTTCGTAGGCGTTGGCATAGTAACTGGGTGTGCCTGTGCATATTAATGAGCTTTACTGCCATTTCAATCACCTCAAGGCACGTTTTAAGTTTCCCATTCAAATGCATTGAGACAGTGCATTCCAATAACGGGCAAAAAAATTTTCAAACGCAAATTGCGCAAAAACTACAAATCCGATCGACACGAAAAATACTTAGCACACCTCTAGTGGACGATGGCTTCAAAACGACACCTCAACGGAGTCTGTGCGTGTAGCGGTTCGGGCCGCATTAATTGCGGAAATCAACTGAATAATAATAAGAAGAAAAAGAATAAGTTAGCAGCGTTCGGATTACAATATAGTGGTTTTTTCAAACCACTATAACTAGATGTGTATTTCCTGAAGGAAGTACAGATAGTGCTTTGAAATGGTGCCCAGGCTGCCCCTTTAAGAGAGACTTGCCTACTGCCCCTGCAAGACTTTCAACTCAGGGTCCGTTTTAACTGTGGGTGCCTCTCAGGGGCCACTTTGGCCTCAGGGTCTGATTGGGTGGGGCCAATCAGGATCTGATTCAGTGGCCTGGGCTCCTCAGGGCTTGAATTGGTGACCGGGATCCCTCAGGGTCTGATTTTGAGGGTGTGGCCCCTCAGGGTCCGATTTTGTGGGTGGGGCCCCTCAGGGTCTGATTTAGTGGGCAGGGCCCCTCAGGGTCCGATTTGGTGGGCGGGGCCCTCAGGGTCCAATTTGGTGGGCAGGGGCCCTCAGGGTCCAATTTGGTGGCCGGGGCCCCTCAGGGTCTGATTTGGTGGGCGGGGACCCTCAGGGTCTGATTTGGTGGGTGGGGCCCCTCGATTTGATTTGGTGGGCGGGGCCCCTCAGGGTCCAATTTGGTGGCAGGGGCCCCTCAGGGTCCGATTTAGTAAGCGGTGCCCCTCAGGGTCCGATTTGGTGGCAGGGGCCCCTCAGGGTCCGATTTTGTGGGTGGGGCCCCTCAGGGTCCGATTTTGTGGCCATGGCCCCTCAGGGTCCGATTTTGTAGCCGGGTCCCCTCAGGGTCCGATTTTGTGGCAGGGGCCCCTCAGGGTCCGATTTTGTGACCGGAGCCCCTCAGGGTCTGATTTTGTGGTTGGGGCCACTCTGGGTCTAATTTGGTGGGCGGGGCCCTTCAGGGTCCGATTTGGTTGGCGGGGCCACTCTAGGTCTGATTTGGTGGGAGGGGCCCCTCAGGGTCCGATTTGGTGGATGGGGCCCCTCAGGGTTCGATTTAGTGGGCGGGGCCCCTCAGGGTTAGATTTGGTGGACGGGGCCCCTCTGGGTCCGATTTAGTGGGCGGAGCCCATCTGGGTCCAATTTGGTGGGCGGAGCCACTCTGGGTCCGATTTGGTGGGCGGGGCCACTCAGGGTCCGATTTAGTGGGCGAGGCCCCTCAGGGTCCGATTTAGTGGGCGAGGCCCCTCAGGGTCTGATTTTGTGGGCGTGGTCTTTCAGGGTCCGATTTTGTGGGTGGGGTCATCAGGGTCCGATTTGTTGGGCGGGGCCTCTCTGGGTCCAATTTGGTGGGCAGGGCCACTCTGGGTCCGATTTGGTGGGCGGGGCCACTCAGGCTGATTTGGTAGGCGGGGCCACTCTGGGTCCGATTTGGTGGGCGGGGCCACTATGGGTCCGATTTGGAGGCCAGGGTGGCTCAGCCTCAGATTTGTAGGCCATGGTCGATCAGCCTTCGATTTGGAGCCTGGGGTCACTCAGCTTTCGATTTGGCGTGCCGGCCCTTTAAGACTCATTTTGGTGCGTCGGCCCTTTAAGAATCACTTAGGCACGTCAGCCGTTTAAGAGCAAGTTTGGCGCACTGGGCTTCTAAATCCACTTTGGCGCACATTCTATCTCGGGGGCATGCGTCATGTGATGAAGCTAGATTTGCATTTGTGCTGTGGGTTTCGCTTTAGGAGCTGATATTATGTGGCAGAAGCTCTGTCCTGGAGAGGTCATGTGAAGTTTGTAGGCGTTGGAATAGTAACTAGGTGTGCCTGCGCATATCAATGAGCTTAACTGCCATTTCAATCGCCTCAGGGCATGTTTTGACTGTGGCAACATTTTCCCATTGAAAAGCATTGAGGAAAATGGTTTTTCAAATGCAAATTGCGCAAAAACTACAAATCCGATTGACACGAAAATTACTTAGCACACCTCTCGTGGACGCTGGCTTCGAACTCCGTTCTGTGTGTGTAGCGGTTCGGGCCGAATTAACTGCGGAAAATCGACTGAATAATAATAACTAGATGTGCATTTCCTGAAGGAAGTACAGATAGTGGTTTGAAATGGTACCCGGGCTGCCCCTTTACAAGAGACTTGCCTGCTGCCCCTGCAAGACTTTCAACTCAGGATCCGTTTTAACTGTGGGTGCCTCTCAGGGGCCACTTTGGCCTTAGGGTCTAATTTGGTGGTTGGGGCCCCTCAGGATCCGATTCGGTGGTCTGGGCTCCTCGGGGCTTGAATTGCTGGCCGGGATCCATCAGGGTCCGATTTTGTGGGTGTGGCCCATCAGGGTCCGATTTGGTGAGCGGGGCCACTCTGGGTCCGATTTGGTGGGCGGGGTCACACTGGGTCCGATTTGGTGGGCGGGGACACACTGGGTCCGATTTGGTGGGCGGGGCCACTCTGGGTCCGATTTGGTGGGTGGGGCCACTCTGGGTCCGATTTAGAGGTCAGGGTGGCTCAGCCTCAGATTTGTAGGCCATGGTCGATCAGCCTCCGATTTGGAGCCTGGGGTCACTCAGCTTTCAATTTGGCGCGTCGGCTCTTTAAGACTCATTTTGGTGCATCGTCCCTTTAAGAATCACTTAGGCGCGTCAGCCGCTTAAGAGCAAGTTTGGCACACTGGGCTTCTAAATCCACTTTGGCGTACATTCTCTCTCGGGGGCATGCGCCATGTGATGAAGCTGGATTTGCATTTGTGCTGTGGGTTTTGCTTTAAGAGCTGATATTATGTGGCAGAAGCTCTGTCCTGGAGAGGTCATGTGAAGTTTGTAGGCGTTGGAATAGTAACTGGGTGTGCCTGCGCATATCAATGAGCTTAACTGCCATTTTCAATCGTCTCAGGGCATGTTTTGACTGTGGCAACATTTTCCCATTGAAAAGCATTGAGGAAAATGGTTTTTCAAATGCAAATTGCGCAAAAACTACAAATCCGATTGACACGAAAATTACTTAGCACACCTCTCGTGGACGCTGGCTTCGAACTCCGTTCTGTGTGTGTAGCGGTTCGGGCCGAATTAACTGCAGAAAATCGACTGAATAATAATAACTAGATGTGCATTTCCTGAAGGAAGTACAGATAGTGGTTTGAAATGGTACCCGGGCTGCCCCTTTACAAGAGACTTGCCTGCTGCCCCTGCAAGACTTTCAACTCAGGATCCGTTTTAACTGTGGGTGCCTCTCAGGGGCCACTTTGGCCTTAGGGTCTAATTTGGTGGTTGGGGCCCCTCAGGATCCGATTCGGTGGTCTGGGCTCCTCGGGGCTTGAATTGCTGGCCGGGATCCATCAGGATCCGATTTTGTGGGTGTGGCCCCTCAGGGTCCGATTTGGTGGGCGGGGCCACTCTGGGTCCGATTTGGTGGGCGGGGGCGCACTTTGGCGCACATTCTCTCTCAGGGGCATGAGTCATGTGATGAAGCTAGATTTGCATTTGTGCTGTGGGTTTCGCTTTAAGAGCTGATAATATGTGGCAGAAGCTCTGTCCTGGGGGCATCATGTGACGTTTGTAGGCGTTGGCATAGTAACTGGGTGTGCCTGCGCATATCAATAAGCTTTACTGCCATTTCAATCGCCTCAGGGCGCGTTTTAAGTTTCCCATTCAAATGCATTGAGACGGTGCATTCCAATAACGGGAAAAAAATTTTCAAACGCAAATTGCGCAAAAACTACAAATCCGATCGACACGAAAAATACTTAGCACACCTCTCGTGGACGCTGGCTTCAAAACGACACCTCAGCAGAGTCTGTGCGTGTAGCGGTTCGGGCCGCATTAATTGTGGAAATCAACTGAATAATAATAACTAGATGTGTATTTCCTGAAGGAAGTACAGATAGTGGTTTGAAATGGTGCCCGGGCAGCCCCTTTAAGAGAGACTTGCTTGCTTCCCCTGCAAGACTTTGAACTCAAGAATCCGTTTTAACTTTGGGTGCCTCTCAGGGGTCACTTTGGCCTGTGAGACCCCTCAGGGTCCGATTTGGTGGGAAAAGGCCCCTCAGGGTCCGATATGGTGGGCGGGGCCCCTCAGGGTCTGATTTGGTGGTAAGGGCCCCTCAGTGTCTGATTTTGTGGCCGGGTCCCCTCAGGGTCCGATTTTGTGGCCAGGACCCCTCAGGGTCCGATTTGGTGGTAAGGGCCCTCTGGGTCCGATAAGGTGGGTGGGGCACCTCGGGGTTCGATTTGGTGAGTGGGGCCACTCTGGGTCTGATTTGGTGGATGGGGCCCCTCGGGGTCCGATTTGGTGGGCGGGGCCACTCTAGGTCCAATTTGGTGGGCGGGGCCAGTGGGTCCGATTTGGTGGGTGGGGCCCTTCAGGGTCAGATTTGGTGGGCGGGGCCACTCATGGGCCAATTTGGTGGGCGGGGCCATTCGGGGGCCGATTTGGTGGGGGGGCACTTGGGGGCCGATTTGGGGGCAGGGCCACTCGGGGGCGATTTGGTGGGTGGGGCCACTCGGGGGCCGATTTGGTGGGTGGGGCCATTCGGGGGCCGATTTGGTGGGGGGGCACTCGGGGGCCAATTTGGTGGGCGGGGCCTCTCGGGGGCTGATTTGGTGGGCGGGGCCACTCGGAGGCCGATTTGGTGGGCGGGGCCACTCTGGGTCCGATTTGGTGGGCGGGTCCACTCTGGGTCCGATTTGGTGTGCGGAGCCCCTCAGGGTCCGATTTGGTGGGCGGGGACATTCTGGGTCCGATTTGGTGGGCGGGGCCCTCTGGGTCCGATTTGGCGGGCGGGGCCACGCTGGGTCCGATTTTTTTTGAGCGGGGCCACGCTGGGTCCGATTTGGAGGCCAGGGTCGATCAGCCTCCCATTTGGTGCCTTGGGTCACTCAGCTTTCGATTTGGCGCGACGGCCCTTTAAGACTCATTTTGGTGCGCCGACTCTTTAAGAATCACTTTGGCGTGTCGGCCCTTTAAGAGCCAGGGTGGCTCACTGGGCTTCTAAATCCACTTTGGCGCACATTCTCTCTCAGGGGCATGCGTCATGTGATGAAGCTAGATTTGCATTTGTGCTGTGGGTTTCGCTTTAAGAGCTGATATTATGTGGCAGAAACTCTGTCCTGGGGGCGTCATGTGAAGTTCGTAGACGTTGGCATAGTAACTGGGTGTGCCTGCGCATATCAGTGAGCTCAACTGCCATTTCAATCGCCTCAGGGCATGTTTTAAGTTTCCCATTGAAAAGCATTGAGACAGTGCATTCCAATGACAGGAAAAAAAAATTTCAAACGCAAATTGCGCAAAAACTACAAATCCTATCGACACGAAAAATACTTAGCACACCTCTCGTGGATGCTGGCTTCAAAACGACACCTCAGCGGAGTCTGTGCGTGTAGCGGTTCGGGCCGCATTAATTGTGGAAATCAACTGAATAATAATAACTAGATGTGTATTTCCTGAAGGAAGTACAGATAGTGGTTTGAAATGGTGCCCGGGCAGCCCCTTTAAGAGAGACTTGCTTGCTTCCCCTGCAAGACTTTGAACTCAAGAATCCGTTTTAACTTTGGGTGCCTCTCAGGGGTCACTTTGGCCTGTGAGACCCCTCAGGGTCCGATTTGGTGGGAAAAGGCCCCTCAGGGTCCGATATGGTGGGCGGGGCCCCTCAGGGTCTGATTTGGTGGGGGGCCCCTTAAGGTCCAATTTGGTGGCAGGGGCCCCTCAGTGTCTGATTTTGTGGCCGGGTCCCCTCAGGGTCCGATTTTGTGGCCAGGACCCCTCAGGGTCCGATTTGGTGGCCGGGGCCCCTCAGGGTACGATTTGGTGGTAGGGGCCCTCTGGGTCCGATAAGGTGGGTGGGGCACCTCGGGGTTCGATTTGGTGAGTGGGGCCACTCTGGGTCTGATTTGGTGGATGGGGCCCCTCGGGGTCCGATTTGGTGGGTGGGGCCAGTGGGTCCGATTTGGTGGGTGGGGCCCTTCAGGGTCCGATTTGGTGGGCGGGGCCACTCATGGGCCAATTTGGTGGGCGGGGCCATTCGGGGGCCGATTTGGTGGGGGGCACTTGGGGGCCGATTTGGGGGCAGGGCCACTCGGGGGCGATTTGGTGGGTGGGGCAACTCGGGGGCCGATTTGGTGGGTGGGGCCATTCGGGGGCCGATTTGGTGGGGGGGCACTCGGGGGCCAATTTGGTGGGCGGGGCCTCTCGGGGGCCGATTTGGTGGGTGGGGCCACTCGGAGGCCGATTTGGTGGGAGGGGCCACTCTGGGTCCGATTTGGTGGGCGGGTCCACTCTGGGTCCGATTTGGTGTGCGGAGCCCCTCAGGGTCCGATTTGGTGGGCGGGGACATTCTGGGTCCGATTTGGTGGGCGGGGCCCTCTGGGTCCGATTTGGCGGGCGGGGCCACGCTGGGTCCGATTTTTTTGAGCGGGGCCACGCTGGGTCCGATTTGGAGGCCAGGGTCGATCAGCCTCCCATTTGGTGCCTTGGGTCACTCAGCTTTCGATTTGGCGCGACGGCCCTTTAAGACTCATTTTGGTGCGCCGACTCTTTAAGAATCACTTTGGCGTGTCGGCCCTTTAAGAGCCAGGGTGGCTCACTGGGCTTCTAAATCCACTTTGGCGCACATTCTCTCTCAGGGGCATGCGTCATGTGATGAAGCTAGATTTGCATTTGTGCTGTGGGTTTCGCTTTAAGAGCTGATATTATGTGGCAGAAACTCTGTCCTGGGGGCGTCATGTGAAGTTCGTAGACGTTGGCATAGTAACTGGGTGTGCCTGCGCATATCAGTGAGCTCAACTGCCATTTCAATCGCCTCAGGGCATGTTTTAAGTTTCCCATTGAAAAGCACTGAGACAGTGCATTCCAATGACAGGAAAAAAAAATTTCAAACGCAAATTGCGCAAAAACTACAAATCCTATCGACACGAAAAATACTTAGCACACCTCTCGTGGATGCTGGCTTCAAAACGACACCTCAGCGGAGTCTGTGCGTGTAGCGGTTCGGGCCGCATTAATTGTGGAAATCAACTGAATAATAATAACTAGATGTGTATTTCCTGAAGGAAGTACAGATAGTGGTTTGAAATGGTGCCCGGGCAGCCCCTTTAAGAGAGACTTGCTTGCTTCCCCTGCAAGACTTTGAACTCAAGAATCCGTTTTAACTTTGGGTGCCTCTCAGGGGTCACTTTGGCCTGTGAGACCCCTCAGGGTCCGATTTGGTGGGAAAAGGCCCCTCAGGGTCCGATATGGTGGGCGGGGCCCCTCAGGGTCTGATTTGGTGGGGGGCCCCTTAAGGTCCAATTTGGTGGCAGGGGCCCCTCAGTGTCTGATTTTGTGGCCGGGTCCCCTCAGGGTCCGATTTTGTGGCCAGGACCCCTCAGGGTCCGATTTGGTGGCCGGGGCCCCTCAGGGTACGATTTGGTGGTAGGGGCCCTCTGGGTCCGATAAGGTGGGTGGGGCACCTCGGGGTTCGATTTGGTGAGTGGGGCCACTCTGGGTCTGATTTGGTGGATGGGGCCCCTCGGGGTCCGATTTGGTGGGTGGGGCCAGTGGGTCCGATTTGGTGGGTGGGGCCCTTCAGGGTCCGATTTGGTGGGCGGGGCCACTCATGGGCCAATTTGGTGGGCGGGGCCATTCGGGGGCCGATTTGGTGGGGGGGCACTTGGGGGCCGATTTGGGGGCAGGGCCACTCGGGGGCGATTTGGTGGGTGGGGCAACTCGGGGGCCGATTTGGTGGGTGGGGCCATTCGGGGGCCGATTTGGTGGGGGGGCACTCGGGGGCCAATTTGGTGGGCGGGGCCTCTCGGGGGCCGATTTGGTGGGCGGGGCCACTCGGAGGCCGATTTGGTGGGAGGGGCCACTCTGGGTCCGATTTGGTGGGCGGGTCCACTCTGGGTCCGATTTGGTGTGCGGAGCCCCTCAGGGTCCGATTTGGTGGGCGGGGACATTCTGGGTCCGATTTGGTGGGCGGGGCCCTCTGGGTCCGATTTGGCGGGCGGGGCCACGCTGGGTCCGATTTTTTTGAGCGGGGCCACGCTGGGTCCGATTTGGAGGCCAGGGTCGATCAGCCTCCCATTTGGTGCCTTGGGTCACTCAGCTTTCGATTTGGCGCGACGGCCCTTTAAGACTCATTTTGGTGCGCCGACTCTTTAAGAATCACTTTGGCGTGTCGGCCCTTTAAGAGCCAGGGTGGCTCACTGGGCTTCTAAATCCACTTTGGCGCACATTCTCTCTCAGGGGCATGCGTCATGTGATGAAGCTAGATTTGCATTTGTGCTGTGGGTTTCGCTTTAAGAGCTGATATTATGTGGCAGAAACTCTGTCCTGGGGGCGTCATGTGAAGTTCGTAGACGTTGGCATAGTAACTGGGTGTGCCTGCGCATATCAATGAGCTCAACTGCCATTTCAATCGCCTCAGGGCATGTTTTAAGTTTCCCATTGAAAAGCATTGAGACAGTGCATTCCAATGACGGGAAAAAAAAATTTCAAACGCAAATTGCGCAAAAACTACAAATCCTATCGACACAAAAAATACTTAGCACACCTCTTGTGGATGCTGGCTTCGAAACGACACCTCAACGGAGTCTGTGCATGTAGCGGTTCGGGCCGTATTCATTGCGGAAATCAACTGAATAATAATAACTAGATGTGTATTTCCTGAAGGAATTACAGATAGTGGTTTGAAATGGTGCCCGGGCTGCCCCTTTAAGAGAGACTTGCCTGCTGCCCCTGCAAGACTTTCAACTCAGGATCCGTTTTAACTGTGAGTGCCTCTCAGGGGCCACTTTGGCCTCAGGGTCTGATTTGGTGGGTGGGGCACCTCAGGATCTGATTCCTTGGCCTGGGCTCCTCAGGGCTTGAATTGTTAGCGGGGATCCCTCAGGCTCCGATTTTGTGGGTGTGGCCCCTCAGGGTCTGATTTTGTGGGTGGGGCCCCTCAGGGTCCGATTTTGTGAGTGGGGCCCCTCAGGGTCCGATTTTTTGGCCGGGGCCCCTCAGGGTCTGATTTTGTGGCCGGATCCCCTCAGGGTCCGATTTTGTGGGTGGGGCCCTCAGGGTCCAATTTTGTGGCCGGGGCCCCTCAGGGTCCAATTTTGTGGGTGGGGCCACTCTGGATCCGATTTTGTGGGTGAGGCCACTCTGGATCCGATATGGTGGGTGGGGCCACTCTGGGTCCGTTTTGTTGGGCGGGGATACTCAGGGTCCGATTTGGTGGGTGGGGCCCCTCAGGGACCGATTCTGTGGTTGGGGCCACTCTGGGTCTAATTTGGTGGGTGGGGCCTTTCAGGGTCCGATTTGGTGAGCGGGGCCACTCTAGGTCTGATTTGGTGGGCGGGGCCCCTCAGGGTCTGATTTGGTGGGCGGGGCCACTGTGGTCCGATTTGGTGGGCGAGGCCCCTCAGGGTCTGATTTTGGTGGGTTGGGCCCCTCAGGGTCCAAATTGGTGGGCTGGGCCTCTCAGGGTCTGATTTGTTGGGCGGGACCCCTCAGGGTCCAATTTTGTGGGTGGGGCCACTTTGGATCCGATTTTGTGGGTGGGGCCACTCTGGATCCGATTTTGTGGGTGGGGCCACTCTGGGTCCGTTTTGTTGGGCAAGGCTACTCAGGGTCCGATTTGGTGGGCGGGGCCCCTCAGGGTCTGATTTGGCGGGCGGGTCCCCACAGGGTCCGATTTGGTGGGCGGGCCCCGCCCACCAAATCGGACCCTGTGGGGACCCACCCTCAGGGTCTGATTTGGTGAGCGGGGCCCCTCAGGGTCCGATTTTCTGGCCGAGGCCTCTCAGGGTCCGATTTTTTGGGGCCCCTCAGGGTCTGATTTTGTGGCAGGGGCCCCTCAGGGTCCGATTTTGTGGGTGGGGCCCCTTAGGGTCTGTTTTGTTGGGCGGGGCTACTCAGGGTCCGATTTGGTGGGTGGGGCCCCTCAGGGTCCGATTTGGCGAGCGGGTCCCCACAGGATCCGATTTGGTGGGCGGGGCCCCTCTAGGTCCAATTTGGTGGGTGGGGCCCCTCAGGGTCTGATTTGGTGGGCGGGGCCCCTCAGGGTCCGATTTTCTCACCGAGGCCTCTCAGGGTCCGATTTTTTTGGGGGCCCCTCAGGGTCTGATTTTGTGGCAGGGGCCCCTCAGGGTCTGATTTTGTGGGTGAGGCCCCTTAGGGTCTGATTTGGTGGGCGGGACCACTCTGGGTCCGATTTGGTGGGCGGGACCACTCTGGGTCCAATTTGGTGGGCGGGGCCTCTCAGGGTCCGATTTTGTGGGCGGAGCCCTTCTGGGTCCGATTTTGTGGGTGGGGCCCCTCAGGGTCCGAATTGGTGGGCGGGCCTCTCTGGGTCTGCTTTGGTGGGCGGGGCCCCTCAGGGTCCGATTTTGTGGCCGTGGCCCCTCAGGGTCTGATTTGGTGGGTGGGGCCCCTCATTGTTTGATTTTGTAACCGGGGCCCCTCAGGGTCTGATTTGGTGGGCGGGCCCCTCAGGGTCTGATTTGGTAGGCGGGGCCCCTCAGGGTCCGAATTGGTGGGCTGGGCCTTTCAGAGTCTGATTTGGTGGGTGGAGCCTCTCTGGGTCCAATTTGGTGAGCTGAGCCACTCTGGGTCCGATTTGGTGGGCGGGGTCCCCCAAGGTCTGATTTGGTGGACGGGGTCCCTCAGGGTCTGATTTGGTGGGCGGGGCCCCTCAGTGTCCAAATTGGTGGGCTGGGCCTCTCAGGGTCTGATTTGGTGGGCAGGGCCCCTCAGAGTCTGATTTTGTGGGTGGGGCCCCTCGGTCCGATTTGGTGGCCGGGGCCCCTCAGGGTCCGATTTTGTGGCCGGGGCCCCTCAGGGTCCGATTTTGTGGCTGGGGCCCCTCAGGGTCCGATTCTGTGGTTGAGGCCACTCTGGGTCTAATTTGGTGGGCGGGGTCTTTCAGGGTCTGATTTGGTGGGCGGGGCCCCTCAGGGTCTGATTTGGTGGGCGGGGCCCCTCAGGGTCTGATTTGGTGGGCGGGGCCACAGTGGGTCCGATTTGGTGGGCGGGGCCCCTCAGGGTCTGATTTTGGTGGGCGGGGCCCCTCAGGGTCCAAATTGGTGGGCTGGGTCTGATTTGTTGGGCGGGACCCCTCAGGGTCCGATTTGGTGGGCGGGGCCACTCTGGGTCCGATTTGGTGGGCGGGGCCCCTAAGGGTCCGATTTGGTGGGCGGAGCCTCTCTGGGTTTGATTTGGTCGGCGGAGCCATTCTGGGTCTAATTTGGTGGGCGGGGCCCTTCAGGGTCCGATTTGGTGGGCAGGGCCACTCTGGGTCCGATTTGGTGGGAGGGGCCACTCTGGGTCTGATTTGGTGGGCGGGGCCACACTTGGTCTGATTTGGTGGGTGGGGCCGCTCTAGGTCCGATTTGGTACGCGGGACCACTCTGAGTCCGATTTGGTGGGCGGGGCCACTCTGTGTCCAATTTGGAGGCCAGGGTGTCTCAGCCTCCGACTTGTAGGCCATGGTCGATTAGCCTCCGATTTGGAGCCTGGGGTCACTCAGCTTTCGATTTGGCGTGCCAGCCCTTTAAGACTCATTTTGGTGCGTCGGCCCTTTAAGAATCACTTAGGCGTGTCGGCCGTTTAAGAGCAAGTTTGGCGCACTGGGCTTCTAAATCCACTTTGGCGCATATTCTCTCTCAGGGGCATGCGTCATGTGATGAAGCTAGATTTGCATTTGTGCTGTGGATTTCGCTTTAAGAGCTGATATTATCTGCCAGAAACTCTGTCCTGGAGGTGTCATGTGAAGTTCATAGGCGTTGGCATAGTAACTGGGTGTGCCTGCGCATATCAATGAGCTTAACTGCCATTTCACTCGCCTCAGGGCATGTTTTGACTGTGGCAACATTTTCCCATTGAAAAGCATTGAGGAAAATGTTTTTTCAAACGCAAATTGCGCAAAAACTACAAATCCGATCGAAACGAAAATTACTTAGCTCACCTCTCCTGGACGCTGGCTTCGAAACGACACCTCAACGGAATCTGTGCGTGTAGCGGTTCAGGCCGCATTAATTGCAGAAAATCGCCTGAATAATAATAAGAAGAAGAAAAAGAAGAATAAGTAGCAGTAGTGTTGAGCATTCCGATAATGCAAATATCGGGTATCCGATTCCGATACCGAGTACCGATATTTTTTCAATATCGGATATCGGAATCGGAAGTTCCCATAATGCAATGAGCCACTGTTGTGGCTCTGATTGGCTGCCGAAATGACGATATCATGATGCGCCGTCAGTTCGGGCATTCCGGGGGTCCGTACCGGCCTGCCCGGGTGTCTGTGCCGGCCTGCCGGGGGTCTGTGCCGACTACCCCGGGATCTGTGCGGACTGCCGGGGGTCTGTACCGGCCTGCCGGGGGGCTGTGCCGGCCTGCCGGTGGTCTGTGCAGGCTGCGGGGGTCTGTGCAGGCATCGTCCGATGGGACTACAAGTCCCATCGGGCGATGCCTGCTACCATGACGGTGATTGACACATTAGCCAATGATGGGACAGTAGTAGTCCCATCATCCGGCTAATGTGTTGAAAGTTAAAAAAAATATACACACTACATACATGCTACATACATGCTACGTACATACAACATATATACTACATATATACAACATATATAAATACTATATATACTACATGCATGCAAAATACATACTACATATATACCACATGCATGCAACATACATACACTCACTGGCCACTTTATTAGGTACACCATGCTAGTAAGGGGTTGGACCCCCTTTTGCCTTCAGAACTGCCTCAATTCTTCGTGGCAGAGATTCAACAAGGTGCTGGAAGCATTCCTCAGAGATTTTGGACCATATTGACATGATGGCATCACACAGTTGGCGCAGATTTGTCGGCTGCACATCCCTGATGCGAATCTCCCGTTCCACCACATCCCAAAGATGCTCTATTGGATTGAGATCTGGTGACTGAGGAGGCCATTTGAGTACAGTAAACTCATTGTCATGTTCAAGAAACCAATCTGAGATGATTCGAGCTTTATGACATGGCGCATTATCCTGCTGAAAGTAGCCATCAGATGTTGGGTACATTGTGGTCATAAAGGGATGGACATGGTCAGCAACAATACTCAGGTAGGCTGTGGCGTTGCAACGATGCTCAATTGGTACCAAGGGGCCCAAAGAGTGCCCAGAAAAAATTCCCCACACCATGACACCACCACCACCAGCCTGAACCGTTGATACATGGATGGATGGATCCATGCTTTCATGTTGTTTACGCCAAATTCTGACCCTACCATCCGAATGTCGCAGCAGAAATCGAGACTCATCAGACCAGGCAACGTTTTTCCAATCTTCTACTGTCCAATTTCGATGAGCTTGTGCAAATTGTAGCCTCAGTTTCCTGTTCTTAGCTGAGAGGAGTGGTACCCAGTGTGGTCTTCTGCTGCTGTAGCCCATCTGCCTCAAAGTTCGACGCACTGTGCGTTCAGAGATGCTCTTCTGCCTACCTTGGTTGTAACGGGTGGCAATTTGAGTCACTGTTGCCTTTCTATCAGCTCGAACCAGTCTGCCCATTCTCCTCTGACCTCTGGCATCAACATGGCATTTCCGGCCACAGAACTGCCGCTCACTGGATTTTTTTTCTTTTTCGGACCATTCTCTGTAAACCCTAGAGATGGTTGTGCGTGAAAATCCCAGTAGATCAGCAGTTTCTGAAATACTCAGACCAGCCCTTCTGGCACCAACAATCATGCCACGTTCAAAGGCACTCAAATCACCTTTCTTCCCCATACTGATGCTCGGTTTGAACTGCAGGAGATTGTCTTGACCATGTCTACATGCCTAAATGCACTGAGTTGCCGCCATGTGATTGGCTGATTAGAAATTAAGTCTTAACACACAGTTGGACAGGTGTACCTAATAAAGTGGCCAGTGAGTGTATATACTACATATATAATGCATTCAACATGCATACTACAAATATATTACATGCATGCAACATACATACATACTACATATATACCACATGCATGTAACATGCATACTACATATATACCACATATATACTACATGCATACTACATATATACCACATGCATGCAACATACATATATACAACATATATACTACATGCATGAAACATACATATATACAACATATATACTACATGCAACATACATACTACATATATACTACATGCATGCAACATACATACGTACTACATATATACTACATGCATACTACATACACTCACTGGCCACTTTATTAGGTACACCATGCTAGTAACGGGTAGGACCCCCTTTTGCCTTCAGAACTGCCTCAATTCTTCGTGGCAGAGATTCAACAAGGTGCTGGAAGCATTCCTCAGAGATTTTGGACCATATTGACATGATGGCATCACACAGTTGGCGCAGATTTGTCGGCTGCACATCCCTGATGCGAATCTCCCGTTCCACCACATCCCAAAGATGCTCTATTGGATTGAGATCTGGTGACTGAGGAGGCCATTTGAGTACAGTGAACTCATTGTCATGTTCAAGAAACCAATCTGAGATGATTCGAGCTTTATGACATGGCGCATTATCCTGCTGAAAGTAGCCATCAGATGTTGGGTACATTGTGGTCATAAAGGGATGGACATGGTCAGCAACAATACTCAGGTAGGCTGTGGCGTTGCAACAATGCTCAATTGGTACCAAGGGGCCCAAAGAGTGCCAAGAAAAAATTCCCCACACCATGACACCACCACCACCAGCCTGAACCGTTGATACAAGGCAGGATGGATCCATGCTTTCATGTTGTTTACGCCAAATTCTGACCCTACCATCCGAATGTCGCAGCAGAAATCGAGACTCATCAGACCAGGCAACGTTTTTCCAATCTTCTACTGTCCAATTTCGATGAGCTTGTGCAAATTGTAGCCTCAGTTTCCTGTTCTTAGCTGAGAGGAGTGGTACCCAGTGTGGTCTTCTGCTGCTGTAGCCCATCTGCCTCAAAGTTCGACGCACTGTGCGTTCAGAGATGCTCTTCTGCCTACCTTGGTTGTAACGGGTGGCAATTTGAGTCACTGTTGCCTTTCTATCAGCTCGAACCAGTCTGCCCATTCTCCTCTGACCTCTGGCATCAACAAGGCATTTCCGGCCACAGAACTGCCGCTCACTGGATTTTTTTTCTTTTTCGGACCATTCTCTGTAAACCCTAGAGATGGTTGTGCGTGAAAATCCCAGTAGATCAGCAGTTTCTGAAATACTCAGACCAGCCCTTCTGGCACCAACAATCATGCCACGTTCAAAGGCACTCAAATCACCTTTCTTCCCCATACTGATGCTCGGTTTGAACTGCAGGAGATTGTCTTGACCATGTCTACATGCCTAAATGCACTGAGTTGCCGCCATGTGATTGGCAGATTAGAAATTAAGTCTTAACACACAGTTGGACAGGTGTACCTAATAAAGTGGCCAGTGAGTGTATGTACCACATGCATGCAAAATACATATGTACAACATATATACTACATGCAACATACATACTACATATATACTACATATATACTACATGCATGCAACATAGGTATATACTACATATATACTACATGCAACATGCATACTACATATATACTACATGCATGCAACATACATACATACTACATATATACTACATGCATACTACATATGTACCACATGCATGCAACATACATATATACAACATATATACTACATGCATGCAACATGCATACTACATATATACCACATATATACTACATGCATGCAGCATACATATTTACTACATATATACTACATGCAACATACATACTACATATATACTACATGCATGCAACATGCATACTACATATATACTACATGCATGCAACATACATACATACTACATATATACTACATGCATGCAACATACATATATACAACATATATGCTACATGCATGCAACATGCATACTACATATATACTACATGCATGCAACATACTACATATATACCACATGCATGCAACATGCATACTACATATATACTACATGCATGCAACATACATACTACATACATACTACATACAATACATTCATACAATACATACATATAGACATACAGAACAAATAACATAGAGTACATACTCACCATCACTTGTCACTTTGTTCCCTGAAGCCATTGTCATCTGTGGAATAAATATTAAAATAACAAACCACCAATATACTTACCCCTGATCCGCAGAAGTCCACGAGTGTCCCACGACGATCTTGCGTGGAGAACAGCTGCATCAGCTGATGCTACCATTCTCTACGGGTTCCAGGAATCCAATGACGCATGTAGTATATATGTAGTATGCATGTTGCATGTAGTATATATGTAGTATATATGTATGTTGCATGCATGTAGTATATATGTGGTATATATGTAGTTTGCATGTTGCATGCATGTAGTATATATGTAGTATGTATGTATGTTGCATGCATGTGGTATATATGTAGTATGTATGTTGCATGTAGTATATATGTAGTATATATGTATGTTGCATGCATGTAGTATATATGTGGAATTTATATAGTATGCATGTTGCATGCATGTGGTATATATGCAGTATGTATGTTGCATGTGGTATATATGTAGTATGTATGTATGTTGCATGCATGTAGTATATATGTAGTATGTATGTTGCATATGGTATATATGTAGTATGTATGTATGTTGCATGCATGTAGTATATATGTAGTATGTATGTTGCATATGGTATATATGTAGTATGAATATATGTTGCATGCATATAGTATATATGTTGTATGTATGTGGCATGCATGTAGTATATATGTAGCATGTATGTAGCATGTAGCATGTATGTAGCATGTAGTATGTATGTAGTATGTATTTTTATGTATTTTTTTTTTTTTTACATTCAACACATTAGGCGGATGATGGGACTACTACTGTCCCATCATTGGCTAATGTGTCAATCACCGTCATGGTAGCAGGCATCGCCCGATGGGACTTGTAGTCCCATCGGACGATGCCTGCACAGACCCCCGCAGCCTGCACAGACTCCCGGACAGTCGGCACAGACCACCGGCAGGCCGGCACAGCCCCCCGGCAGGCCGGTACAGACCCCCGGCAGTCCGCACAGACCCCCGGGCAGTCGGCACAGACCCCCGGCAGGCCGGCACAGACCCCCGGGAAGTCCGTACACCCCCCCGAGAGGCTTACAAGGACAGAAAAGGGTTTTTCTTATTCCGATACCGGAAGTCCCATAGACTTGAATGGGACTTCTGGTATCGGAATTGGCAATACCCGATACTTTTTTCGTATTGGGCCGATACCATCCGATCCGATATTTTAGGGTATCGGATGGTATCGCTCAACACTAGTTAGCAGCGTTCGGAATACAATGTAGTGGTTTTTTCAAACCACTATAACTAGATGTGTATTTCCTGAAGGAAGTACAGATAGTGCTTTGAAATGGTGCACGGGCTGCCCCTTTAAGAGAGACTTGCCTGCTGCCCCTGCAAGACTTTCAACTCAGGATCCTTTTTAAGTGTGGGTGTCTCTCTTTGGCCACTTTGGCCTCAGGGTCTGATTTGGTGGGTGGGGCCCCTCAGGATCCGATTTGGTGGCCTGGGCTCCTCAGGTCTTGAATTGGTGGCCGGGATCCCTCAGGGTCCGATTTTGTGGCCGGGGCCCCTCAGGGTCCGACTTGGTGGGCAGGGCCCCACAGGATCTGATTTGGTGGGCGGGGCCCCTCAGTGTCCGATTTTGTGGCCGGGCTCCTCAGGGTCCGATTTTGTGGCCGGGGCCCCTCAGGGTCCGATTTGGTGGGCAGGGCCCCTCAGGGTCTGATTTGGTGGGCGGGGCCCCTCAGTGTCCGATTTTGTGGCCGGGCCCCTCAGGGTCCGATTTTGTGGCCGGGGCCCCTCAGGGTCTGATTTTGTGGCTGGGACCACTCTGGGTCCGATTTGGTGGGCGGGGCCACTCTGGGTCCGATTTGGAGGCCAGGGTGGCTCACCCTCCGATTTGTAAGCCAAGGTTGATCATCCTCCGATTTGGAGCCTTGGGTCACTCAGCTTTCGATTTGGCGCGCCGGCCCTTTAAGACTCATTTTGGAACACCGGCCCCTTAAGAATCACTTAGGCGCGTCAGCCCTTTAAGAGCTAGTTTGGCTCACTGGACTTCTATATCCTGTTTGGCGCACATTCTCTCTCAGTGGCATTCGTCATGTGATGAAGCTAGATTTGCATTTGTGCTGTGGGTTTCGCTTTAAGAGCTGATATCTGCCAGAAACTGTGTCCTGGGGGCGTCATGTGATGTTTGTAGGCGTTGGCATAGTAACTGTCTGCCTGCGCATATCAATGAACTTAACTGCCATTTCAATCGCCTCAGGGCATGTTTTACCTTCCCATTGAAAAGCATTGAGACAGTGCATTCCAATGCTGGGAAAAAAAATTTTCAAACGCAAATTGCGCAAAAACTACAAATCCGATTGACACAAAAAATACTTAGAACACCACTTGTGGATGCTGGCTTTGAAACTATGCCTCAATGGAGTCTGTGCGTGTAGCGGTTCGGGCCTCATTAATTGCGGAAATCAACTGAATGATGATATTAATACTAGATGGTTTGAAATGGTGCCCGGGCTGCCCCTTTAAGAGAGACTTGCCTGCTGCCCCTGCAAGACTTTCAACTCAGGATCCGTTTTAACTGTGGGTGCCTCTCAGGGGCCACTTTGGCATGTGGGGCCCCTCAGGGTCCAATTTGGTCGGCGGGGCCCCTCAGAGTCCGATTTGGTGAGCGGGGCCCCTCAGGGTCTGATTTGGTGAACGGGGCCCCTAAGGGTCCGATTTGGTGGGTGAGGCCACTCTGGGTCCAATTTGGTGGGCGGGGCCTCTCAGGGTCCGATTTAGTGGGCAGAGCCCCTCTGGGTCCGATTTTGTGGGTGGGGCCCCTCAGGGTCCGAATTGGTGGGCGGGCCTCTCTGGGTCCGATTTGGTGGGTGGGGCCCCTCAGGGTCCGATTTTGTGGCCGTGGCCCCTCAGGGTCTGATTTGGTGGGTGGGGCCCCTCTGTGTTTGATTTTGTAACCGGGGCCCCTCAGGGTCTGATTTGGTGGGCGGGCCCCTCAGGGTCTGATTTGGTGGGTGGGGCCCCTCAGGGTCCGAATTGGTGGGCTGGGCCTTTCAGAGTCTGATTTGGTGGGTGGAGCCTCTCTGGGTCCAATTTGGTGAGCTGAGCCACTCTGGGTCCGATTTGGTGGGCGGGGTCCCCCAGGGTCTGATTTGGTGGACGGGGTCCCTCAGGGTCTGATTTGGTGGGCGGGGCCCCTCAGTGTCCAAATTGGTGGGCTGGGCCTCTCAGGGTCTGATTTGGTGGGCGGGGCCCCTCAGGGTCTGATTTTCTGGGTGGGGCCCCTCGGTCCGATTTGGTGGCCGGGGCCCCTCAGGGTCCGATTTTGTGGGTGGGGCCCCTCAGGGTCCGATTCTGTGGTTGAGGCCACTCTGGGTCTAATTTGGTGGGCGGGGCCTTTCAGGGTCCGATTTGGTGAGCGGGGCCACTCTAGGTCTGATTTGGTGGGCGGGGCCCCTCAGGGTCTGATTTGGTGGGCGGGGCCACAGTGGGTCCGATTTGGTGGGCGGGGCCCCTCAGGGTCTGATTTTGGTGGGCGGGGCCCCTCAGGGTCCAAATTGGTGGGCTGGGTCTGATTTGTTGGGTGGGACCCCTCAGGGTCCGATTTGGTGGGCGGGGCCCCTAAGGGTCCGATTTGGTGTGTGGAGCCTCTCTGAGTTTGATTTGGTCGGCGGAGCCATTCTGGGTCTAATTTGGTGGGCGGGGCCCTTCAGGGTCCGATTTGGTGGGCAGGGCCACTCTGGGTCCGATTTGGTGGGAGGGACCACTCTGGCTCCGATTTGGTGGACGGGGCCACTCTGGGTCCGATTTGGTGGGTGAGGCGACACTTGGTCTGATTTGGTGGGTGGGGCCACTCTAGGTCCGATTTGGTAAGCGGGACCACTCTGAGTCCGATTTGGTGGGCGGGGTCACTCTGGGTCCAATTTGGAGGCCAGGGTGGCTCAGCCTCCGATTTGTAGGCCATGGTCGATTAGCCTCCGATTTGGAGCCTGGCGTCACTCAGCTTTCGATTTGGCGTGCCGGCCCTTTAAGACTCATTTTGGTGCGTCGGCCCTTTAAGAATCACTTAGGCGTGTCGGCCGTTTAAGAGCAAGTTTGGCGCACTGGGCTTCTAAATCCACTTTGGCGCATATTCTCTCTCAGGGGCATGCGTCATGTGATGAAGCTAGATTTGCATTTGTGCTGTGGATTTCGCTTTAAGAGCTGATATTATCTGCCAGAAACTCTGTCCTGGAGGTGTCATGTGAAGTTCATAGGCGTTGGCATAGTAACTGGGTGTGCCTGCACATATCAGTGAGCTTAACTGCCATTTCACTCGCCTCAGGGCATGTTTTGACTGTGGCAACATTTTCCCATTGAAAAGCATTGAGGAAAATGTTTTTTCAAACGCAAATTGTGCAAAAACTACAAATCCGATCGAAACGAAAATTACTTAGCTCACCTCTCCTGGACGCTGGCTTCGAAACGACACCTCAACGGAATCTGTACGTGTAGCGGTTCGGGCCGCATTAATTGCAGAAAATCGCCTGAATAATAATAATAAGAAGAAGAAAAAGAAGAATAAGTAGCAGTAGTGTTGAGCATTCCGATACTGCAAATATCGGGTATCGGCCGATATTCGCTGTATCGGAATTCCGATACCGAGTACCGATATTTTTTCAATATCGGATATCGGAATCGGAAGTTCCCATAATGCAATGAGCCACTGTCGTGGCTCTGATTGGCTGCCGAAATGACGATATCATGATGCGCCGTCAGTTCGGGCATTCCGGGGGTCCGTACCGGCCTGCCCGGGTGTCTGTGCCGACTGCCGGGGGATCTGTGCGGACTGCCGGGGGTCTGTACCGGCCTGCCGGGGGGCTGTGCCGGCCTGCCGGTGGTCTGTGCCGACTGTCCGGGGGTCTGTGCAGGCTGCGGGGGTCTGTGCAGGCATCGTCCGATGGGACTACAAGTCCCATCGGGCGATGCCTGCTACCATGACGGTGATTGACACATTAGCCAATGATGGGACAGTAGTAGTCCCATAATCCGGCTAATGTGTTGAAAGTTAAAAAAAATATACATGCTACATACATACTACATATATACTACATATATACAACATATATACATACTATATATACTACATGCATGCAAAATACATACTACATATATACCACATGCATGCAACATACATATATACTACATATATACTGCATTCAACATGCATACTACATATATACTACATGCATGCAACATACATACATACTACATATATACTACATGCATGTAACATGCATACTACATATATACCACATATATACTACATGCATACTACATATATACCACATGCATGCAACATACATATATACAACATATATACTACATGCATGAAACATACATATATACAACATATATACTACATGCAACATACATACTACATATATACTACATATATACTACATGCATGCAACATACGTATATACTACATATATACTACATGCAACATACATACTACATATATACTACATGCATGCAACATACATACATACTACATATATACTACATGCATACTACATATGTACAACATGCATGCAACATACATATATACAACATATATACTACATGCATGCAACATGCATACTACATATATACCACATATATACTACATGCATGCAGCATACATATATACTACATATATACTACATGCAACATACATACTACATATATACTACATGCATGCAACATGCATACTACATATATTACATGCATGCAACATACATACATACTACATGCATGCAACATACATATATACAACATATATGCTACATGCATGCAACATGCATACTACATATATACTACATGCATGCAACATACATACATACTACATATATACTACATGCATGCAACATACATACATACTACATATATGCTACATGCATGCAACATGCATACTACATATATACTACATGCATGCAACATACATACATACTACATATTTACTACATGCATGCAACATACATGCATACTACATATATACTACATGCATGCACCCACCATGCTTGACTGTAGGGATGGTATTCTTGGGGTCGTATGCAGTGCCATCCAGTCTCCAAACGTCACGTGTGTGGTTGGCACCAAAGATCTCGATCTTGGTCTCATCAGACCAGAGAACCTTGAACCAGTCTGTCTCAGAGTCCTCCAAGTGATCATGAGCAAACTGTAGACGAGCCTTGACATGACGCTTTGAAAGTAAAGGTACCTTACGGGCTCGTCTGGAACGGAGACCATTGCGGTGGAGTACGTTACTTATGGTATTGACTGAAACCAATGTCCCCACTGCCATGAGATCTTCCCAGAGCTCCTTCCTTGTTGTCCTTGGGTTAGCCTTGACTCTTCGGACAAGCCTGGCCTCGGCACGGGAGGAAACTTTCAAAGGCTGTCCAGGCCGTGGAAGGCTAACAGTAGTTCCATAAGCCTTCCACTTCCGGATGATGCTCCCAACAGTGGAGACAGGTAGGCCCTACTCCTTGGAAAGGGTTTTGTACCCCTTGCCAGCCTTGTGACCCTCCACGATCTTGTCTCTGATGGCCTTGGAATGCTCCTTTGTCTTTCCCATGTTGACCATGTATGAGTGCTGTTCACAAGTTTGGGGAGGGTCTTAAATAGTCAGAAAAGGCTGGAAAAAGAGATAATTAATCCAAACATGTGAAGCTCATTGTTCTTTGTGCCTGAAATACTTCTTAATACTTTAGGGGAACCAAACAGAATTCTGGTGGTTTGAGGGGTTGAATAATAAATGACTCTCTGAATAAACTTTTCACAATTTAAAAAAAAAAATAAACAAAGAAATAACATTCTTTTTTGCTGCAGTGCATTTCACACTTCCAGGCTGATCTACAGTCCAAATGTCACAATGCCAAGTTAATTCCGAATGTGTAAACCTGCTAAATCTGCAAGGGGTTGAATACTACTTGTAGGCACTGTATGTAGTATGTATGTATGTTGCATGCATGTAGTATATATGTAGTTTGTATGTTGCATGTGGTATATATGTAGTATGTATGTATGTTGCATGCATGTAGTATATATGTTGTATGTATGTATGTTGCATGCATGTAGTATATATGTAGCATGTATGTAGCATGTATGTAGCATGTATGTAGCATGTAGTATTTTTTTTTTTACATTTAACACATTAGCCGGATGATGGGACTACCACTGTCCCATCATTGGCTAATGTGTCAATCACCGCCATGGTAGCAGGCATCGCCCGATGGGACTTGTAGTCCCATCGGACGATGCCTGCACAGACCCCCGCAGCCTGCACAGACTCCCGGACAGTCGGCACAGACCACCGGCAGGCCGGCACAGCCCCCCGGCAGGCCGGTACAGACCTCCGGCAGTCCGCACAGACCCCCGGGCAGTCGGCACAGACCCCCGGCAGGCCGGCACAGACCCTCGGGAGGTCCGTACACCCCCCCGAGAGGCTGTACAAGGACAGAAAAGGGTTTTTCTTATTCCGATACCGGAAGTCCCATAGACTTGAATAGGACTTCCGGTATCGGAATCGGCAATACCCGATACTTTTTTCGTATTGGGCCGATACCATCCGATCCGATATTTTAGGGTATCGGATGGTATCGCTCAACACTAGTTAGCAGCGTTTGGAATACAATGTAGTGGTTTTTTCAAACCACTATAACTAGATGTGTATTTCCTGAAGGAAGTATGGATAGTGCTGTGAAATGGTGCCCGGGCTGCCCCTTTAAGAGAGACTTGCCTACTGCCCCTGCAAGACTTTCAACTCAGGATCCTTTTTAAGTGTGGGTGCCTCTCTTTGGCCACTTTGGCCTCAGGGTCTGATTTGGTGGGTGGGGCCCCTCAGGATCTGATTCGGTGGCCTGGGCTCCTCAGGTCTTGAATTGGTGGCCGGGATCCCTCAGGGTCCGATTTGGTGGGCAGGGCCCAACAGGGTCTAATTTGGTGGGCGGGGCCCCTCAGTGTCCGATTTTGTGGCCGGGCCCCTCAGGGTCTGATTTTGTTGCCGGGGCCCCTCATGGTCCGATTTGGTGGGCAGGGCCCCTCAGGGTCTGATTTGGTGGGTGGGGCCCCTCAGTGTCCGATTTTGTGGCCGGGCCCCTCAGGGTCTGATTTCCTGGCCGGGGCCCCACAGGGTCTGATTTTGTGGCGGGACCACTCTGGGTCTGATTTGGTGGGCGGGGCCCTTCAGGGTCCGATTTGGTGGGCGGGGCCACTCTGTGTCTGATTTGGTGGGCGGGGCCACTCTGGGTCCGATTTGGAGGCCAGGGTGGCTCACCCTCCGATTTGTAAGCCAGGGTCGATCAGCCTCCGATTTGGAGCCTTGGGTCACTCAGCTTTCGATTTGGCGAGTCGGCCCTTTAAGACTCATTTTGGAATGCCGGCCCTTTAAGAATCACTTAGGCGCGTCGGCCCTTTAAGAGCTAATTTGGCTCTCTGGGCTTCTATATCCTCTTTGGCGCACATTCTCTCTCAGGGGCATTCGTCATGTGATGAAGCTAGATTTGCATTTGTGCTGTGGGTTTCGCTTTAAGAGCTGATATTATCTGCCAGAAACTGTGTCCTGGGGGCGTCATGTGACATTCGTAGGCGTTGGCATAGTAACTGGGTGTGCCTGCGCATATCAATGAGCTTAGTTGCCATTTGAATTGCCTCATGGCATGTTTTACCTTCCCATTGAAAAGCATTGAGACAGTGCATTCCAATGCCGGGAAAAAAAATTTTCAAACGCAAATTGCGCAAAAACTACAAATCAGATTGACACGAAAAATACTTAGCACACCACTCATGGATGCTGGCTTTGAAACTATGCCTCAATGGAGTCTGTGCGTGTAGCAGTTCGGGCCTCATTAATTGCGGAAATCAACTGAATGATAATATTAATACTAGATGTGTATTTCCTGAAGGAAGTACAGATAGTGCTTTGAAATGGTGCCCGGACTGCCCCTTTAAGAGAGACTTGCCTGCTGCCCCTGCAAGATTTTCAACTCAGGATCCGTTTTAACTGTGGGTGCCTCTCAGGGGCCACTTTGGCCTGTGGGGCCCCTCAGTGTCCGATTTGGTGAGCGGGGCCCCTCAGGGTCTGATTTGGTGAATGGGGCCCCTAAGGGTCCGATTTGGAGGGTGAGGCCACTCTGGGTCTGATTTGGTGGGCGGGGCCCCTCAGGGTCCAATTTGGTGAGTGTGGCCCCTCAGGGTCCGATTTGGTGGGTGGGGTGGCCCCTCAGGGTCCGATTTAGTGGGTGGGGCCCCTCAGGGTCCGATTTTGTGGGTGGGGCCCCTCAGGGTCTGATTTTGTGGGCGGGGACCCTCAGAGTCCGATTTGGCAAGCGGGGCCCCTCAGGGTCCGATTTAGTGAGTGGGGCCCCTCAGGGGCCACTTTGGCCTGTGAGGAACCTCAGGATCCTATTCGGTGGCCTGGGCTCCTCAGGGCTTGAATTGGTGGCCGGGGCCCTTCAGGGTCCGATTTGGTGGGTGGGGCCCTTCTGGGTTTGATTTTGTGGTTGGGGCCTCTCAGGGTCCGATTTTGTGGGTGGGGCCCCTCAGGGTCCGATTTTGTGGCCGGGGCCCCTCAGGGTCCGATGTTGTGGCAGGGGCGCCTCAGGGTCCGATTTTGTGGCCAGGGCCCCTCAGGGTCCGATTTTGTGGTTGGGGCCACTCTGGGTCTAATTTGGTGGGCGGGGCCCTTCAGTGCCCAATTTGGTGGGCGGGGCCAGTCTAGGTCTGATTTGGTGGGTGGGGCCCCTCAGGGTCCGATTTGGTGGGCGGGGCCACTCTGGATTCGATTTGGTGGGCGGGGCCCCTCAGGGTCTGATTTGGTGGGCGGGGCCCCTCAGGGTCCGAATTGGTGGGTTGGGCCTCTCAGGGTCTGATTTGGTGGGTGGGGCCCATCAGGGTCCGATATGGTGGGCGGAGCCTCTCTGTGTCCAATTTGATGGGCGGGCCCCTCTTGGTCCGATTTGGTGGGCGGGGCCCCTCAGGGTCCGATTTGGTGAACGGGGCCCCTAAGGGTCCGATTTGGTGGGTGAGGCCACTCTGGGTTCGATTTGGTGGGTGGGGCCCCTCAGGGTCTGATTGGGTGAGCGGGGCCCCTCAGGGTCCAATTTGGTGGGTGGGGCCTCTCAGGGTCCGATTTGATGGGGGGCACGCTGGGTCCAATTTGGTGGGCAGAGCCCCTCAGAGTCCACTTGGTGAGCGGGGCCCCTCAGGGTCCGATTTGGTGGGCAGCGCCTCTGGGTACGATTTGGTGGGTGGGGCCTCTCAGGGTCCGATTTGGTGGGCGGGGTCCCTCAGGGTCCGATTTGATGGGGGGCCACTCTGGGTCTGATTTGGTGGGCGGGGCCCCTCAGAGTCCACTTTGGTGAGCGGGGCCCCTCAGGGTCCGATTTGGTGGTCGGCACCTCTGGGTACGATTTGGTGGGCGGGGCTTCTCAGGGTCCGATTTGGTGGGCGGAGCCCCTCAGGGTCCGATTTGGTGATCGGGGCCCCTCAGAGTCCGATTTGGTGGGCGGGGACCCTCAGAGTCCGATTTGTTGAGCGGGGCCCCTCAGGGTCTGATTTGGTGAGTGGGCCCCCTCAGGGGCCACTTTAGCCTGTGGGGCCCCTCAGGATCCGATTCATTGGCCTGGGCTCCTCAGGGCTTGAATTGGTGGCCGGGGCCCCTCAGGGTCCGATTTTGTGGGTGGGGCCCCTCAGGGTCCGATTTTGTGGGTAGGGCCCCTCAGGGTCCGATTTTGTGGCCAGGGCCCCTCAGGGTCCGATTTTGTCGCCGGGGCCCCTCAGGGTCTGATTTTGTGATTGGGGCCACTCTGGGTCTAATTTGGTGGGCAGAGCCCTTCAGGGTCCGATTTGGTGGACGGGGCCATTCTTGGTCTGATTTGGTGGGTGGGGCCCCTCAGGGTCCGATTTGGTCGGCGGGGACACTCTTGGTCTGATTTGGTTGGTGGGGCAACTCTGGGTCCGATTTGGTGGGTGGGGCCGCTCAGGGTCTGATTTGGTGGGCGGGGTCCCTCAGGGTCCGAATTGGTGGGTTGGGCCTCTCAGGGTCTAATTTGGTGGGTGGGGCCCATCAGGGTCCGATATGGTGGGTGGGGCAACTCTGGGTCCAATTTGGTGGCCGGGGCCCCTCAGATTCCGATTTTGTGGCCGGGGCCTCTCAGGTTCTGATTTTGTGGCCAGGGCCCCTCAGGTTCCGATTTGGTGGGCGCAGCCCCTCAGAGTCCGATTTGGTCGGCGGATCCCTCAGGGTCCGATTTTGTGGTTGGGGCCCCTCAGGGTCCGTTTTGGTGGGCGGGGCCCCTCAGGGTCCAATTTGGTGGGTGAGGCCCCTCAGGGTCCAATTTGGTTGGCGGGGCCCCTCAGGGTCAGATTTTGTGGCCGGGGCCCCTCAGGGTCAGATTTGGTGGGTGGGGCCCCTCAGGGTCAGATTTGGTGGGTGGGGCCCCTCAGGGTCAGATTTTGTGGCCGGGGCCCCTCAGGGTCCGATTTGGTGGCCGGGGCCCCTCAGGATCCAATTTTGTGGCCGGGGCCCTTCAGGGTCCGATTTGGTGGGCGGATCCCCTCAGGGTCCGATTTGGTTGCCGGGGCCCCTCAGGGTCCGATTTGGTGGCCGGGGCCCCTCAGGTTCCGATTTTGTGGCCGGGGCCCCTCAGGATCCGATTTTGTGGCCGGGGCCCCTCAGGGTCCGATTTGGTGGGCGGATCCCCTCAGGGTCCGATTTGGTTGCCGGGGCCCCTCAGGGTTTTGAGATTGGGGACCTCCGGAGTGAACTCTCAGGACCGCGACGACGAACCGTCCTCGGGCGAACTGAACCAGGTGGACCACCCCCTATACAGGAAGCGTTAGGGGCAGACCCAAGGGAGACTATCGCCGCGGAAGCTGATACATGGGAACAGCCAGGTAAGTAAGCAGGCAGGGAAATGTTGGCGACCAGATGAAAGATGACGACGGCCACAGGGATGGCTGCTGAGACTGCGGGAACGGTGGTGGACGGCAGACGAGACTGGCAATGGCGGGAGGCAGGAGCCGGTACAGGACAAGACACAAGAGCAAGAGAACAGAAGCAGGAACGGACTGGATCTAGGAGGGAACACAGGAACGTCACAAACAGGAAGAACAGCGGAGGCCACGAAGTGGTACACAGCGCAGGAACGAAGAGGAATGCAGGAGCGCGTGGACCCGATACCACAAATGATAGTCAGGCAGTGAGCATAGAGTGAGACTGCCTGATATATGACATGCTAGATAACTTCCGGGTCAGAGTGCAACTGAACCATGGGACCAGGAGATAGGACGCCAGGTCTAGGGGGCGTATCTAGCAGTACGCCTGTGTGAAGGAGCAGGAGCTGGCCGCAGGAAGCATGATTGACAGGTGCCAGATGAGGAGGCGGAGCGAGAGGAGCGGACGCGCCGGAGAGGCCCAGACGGCGTGGAGGCACGGGAGGCGGCGGGGACCGAAGACGCTGCAAGCGGTGGAGCGGACCAGAGCTGGGGAGGAGGTGAGCGTGACAAGGGTCCGATTTGGTGGCCGGGGCCCCTCAGGTTCCGATTTTTGTGGCCGGGACCTCTCAGGGTCCGTTTTGGTGGGTGGGCCCCTCAGGGTCCAATCGGTTGCCGGGGCTCCTCAAGGTTCGATTTGGTAGGCGGGGCAACTCTAGGTCCGATTTGGTGGGCGGGGCAACTCTAGGTCCGATTTGGTGGGCGGGCCCCCACAGGGTCCGATTTGGTGGGCGGGGCCCCACAGGGTCCAATTTTGTGGGCGGGGCCACTCTGGGTCCAATTTGGTGGGCAGGGCCACTCTGGGTCCGATTTGGAGGCCAGGGTGGCTCAGCCTCCGATTTGTAGGCCAGGGTCTATCAGCCTCTGATTTGGAGGCCTGGGTGGCTTAGCCTCCGATTTGGAGGCTGGGGTCAATCAGCCTCCGATTTGGAGCCTGGGGTCACTCAGCTTTTGATTTGGCGCGTCGGCCCTTTAAGACTCATTTCGGTGCGCCGGCCCTTTTAGAATCACTTTGGCGTGTCGGCCCTTTAAGAGCCAGTTTGGTTGACTGGGCTTCTAAATCCACTTTGGCGCACATTCTCTCTCAGGGGCATGCGTCATATGATGAAGCTAGATTTGCATTTGTGCTGTGGGTTTCGCTTTAAGAGCTGATATTATCTGCCAGAAACTCTGTCCTGGAGAGGTCATGTGACGCTCGTAGGCATTGGCATAGTAACTGGGTCTGCCTACACATATCAATGAGCTTAACTGCCATTTCATCATGCCTCAGGGCATGTTTTGACTGTGGCAACATTTTCCCATTGAAAAGCATTGAGACAGTGCATTCAAATGGCGGGAAAAAATTTTCAAACTCAAATTGCGCAAAAACTACAAATCCGATTGACACGAAAAATACTTAGCACACCACTCATGGACACTGGCTTCGAAACGACACCTGAACGGAGTCTGTGCGTGTAGTGGTTCGGGCCACATTAATTGCGGAAATCAACTGAATAATAAGAAGAACTAGATGTGTATTTCCTAAAGGAAGTACAGATAGTGGTTTGAAATGGTGCCAGGGTTGCCCCTTTAAGAGAGACTTGCCTGCTGCCCCTGCAATACTTTCAAGTCAGGATCCGTTTTAACTGTGGGTGCCTCTCGGGGCCACTTTGGCCTGAGGGTCTGATTTGGTGGGTGGGGCCCCTCAGGATCCGATTTGGTGGCCTGGGCTTCTCAGGGCTTGAATTGGTGGCCGGAATCCCTCAGGGTCCGATTTTGTGGGTGGGGCCCCTCAGGGTCTGATTTTGTGACAGGGGCCCCTCAGGGTCCGATTTGGTGGGCGAGGCCCCTCAGGGTCCGGTTTGGTGTGCGGTGCCCCTCAGGGTCTGATTTGGTTGGCGGGGCCCCTCAGGGTCCGATTTTGTGGGTGGAGCCCCTCAGGGTCCGATTTGGTGGGTGGGGCCACTCAGGGTCTGATTGGGTGGGCGAGGCCCCTCAGGGTCCGATTGGGCGGGGCCCCTCAAGGTCCGATTTGGTGGGCGGGACCCCTCAGGGTCCGATTTGGTGGGCGGGACCACTCAGGGTCCGATTTGGAGGCCAGGGTGGCTCAGTTTCTGATTTGTAGGCCAGGTTTGATCAGCCTCCGATTTGTAGGCCGGGGCCCCTAAGGGTCCGATTTGGTGGGTGAGGCCACTCTGGGTCCTATTTGGTGGGTGGGGCCCCTCAGGGTCTGATTGGGTGAGCGGGGCCCCTCAGGGTCCAATTTGGTGGGTGGGGCCTCTCAGGGTCCGATTTGATGGGGGGGCACAATGGGTCCAATTTGATGGGCAGAGCCCCTCAGAGTCCACGTTGGTGAGCGGGGCCCCTCAGGATCCGATTTGGTGGGCGGCGCCTCTGGGTCCGATTTGGTGGGTGGGGCCTCTCAGGGTCCGATTTGGTGGGCGGGGTCCCTCAGGGTCCGATTTGATGGGGGGCCACTCTGGGTCCGATTTGGTGGGCAGGGCCCCTCAGAGTCCACTTTGGTGAGCGGGGCCCCTCAGGGTCTGATTTGGTGGTTGGCGCCTCTGGGTACGATTTGGTGGGCGGGGCTCCTCAGGGTCCGATTTGGTGAGCGGGTCACCTTAGGTTCCGATTTGGTGGACGGGGCCACTCTTGGTCTGATTTGGTGGGCGGGGCCCCTCAGGGTCCGATTTGGTGATCGGGGCCCCTCAGGGTCTGATTTTGTGGCCAGGGCCCCTCAGGGTCCGATTTTGTTGCCGGGGCCCCTCAGGGTCCGATTTTGTCGCCGGGGCCACTCTGGGTCTAATTTGGTGGGCAGAGGGCCCACCTCAGGGGCCACTTTAGCCTGTGGGGCCCCTCAGGATCCGTTTCGTTGGCCTGGGCTCCTCAGGGTTTGAATTGGTGGCCGGGGCCCCTCAGGGTCCGATTTGGTGGACGGGGCCACTCTTGGTCTGATTTGGTGGGCGGGGCCCCTCAGGGTCCGATTTGGTGGGCGGGGACACTCTTGGTCTGATTTGGTTGGTGGGGCAACTCTGGGTCCGATTTGGTGGGCGGGGCCGCTCAGGGTCTGATTTGGTGGGCGGGGTCCCTCAGGGTCCGAATTGGTGGGTTGGGCCTCTCAGGGTCTAATTTGGTGGGCGGGGCCCATCAGGGTCCGATTTGGTGGGTGGGGCAACTCTGGGTCCAATTTGGTGGCCGGGGCGCCTCAGATTCCGATTTTGTGGCCGGGGCCTCTCAGGTTCTGATTTTGTGGCCAGGGCCCCTCAGGTTCCGATTTGGTGGGCGCAGCCCCTCAGAGTCCGATTTGGTCGGCGGATCCCTCAGGGTCCGATTTTGTGGTCGGGGCCCCTCAGGGTCCGTTTTGGTGGGCGGGACCCCTCAGGGTCCGATTTGGTGGGTGAGGCCCCTCAGGGTCCAATTTGGTTGGCGGGGCCCCTCAGGGTCAGATTTTGTGGCCGGGGCCCCTCAGGGTCCGATTTGGTGGGTGGGGCCCCTCAGGGTCACATTTTGTGGCCGGGGCCCCTCAGGGTCCGATTTGGTGGCCGGGGCCCCTCAGGTTCCGATTTTGTGGCCGGGGCCCCTCAGGATCCGATTTTGTGGCCGGGGCCCCTCAGGGTCCGATTTGGTGGGCGGATCCCCTCAGGGTCCGATTTGGTTGCCGGGGCCCCTCAGGGTTGTGAGATTGGGGACCTCCGGAGTGAACCCTCAGGACCGTGACAACGAACCATCCTCGGGCGAGCTGAACCAGGTGGACCACCCCCTATACAGGGAGCGTTAGGGGCAGACCCAAGGGAGACTATCGCCGCGGAAGCTGATACATGGGAACAGCCAGGTAAGTAAGCAGGCAGGGAAATGTTGGCGACCAGATGAAAGATGACGACGGCCACAGGGATGGCTGCTGAGACTGCGGGAACGGTGGTGGATGGCAGACGAGACTGGCAATGGCGGGAGGCAGGAGCCGGTACAGGACAAGACACAAGAGCAAGAGAACAGAAGCAGGAACCGACTGGATCTAGGAGGGAACACAGGAACGTCACAAACAGGAAGAACAGCGGAGGCCACAAAGTGGTACACAGCGCAGGAACGAAGAGGAATGCAGGAGCGCGTGGACCCGATACCACAAATGATAGTCAGGCAGTGAGCATAGAGTGAGACTGCCTGATATATGACATGCTAGATAACTTCCGGGTCAGAGTGCAACTGAACCATGGGACCAGGAGATAGGGCGCCAGGTCTAGGGGGCGTATCTAGCAGTACGCCTGTGTGAAGGAGCAGGAAGCATGATTGACAGGTGCCAGATGAGGAGGCGGAGCGAGAGGAGCGGACGCGCCGGAGAGGCCCAGACGGCGTGGAGGCACGGGAGGCGGCGGGGACCGAAGACGCTGCAAGCGGTGGAGCGGACCAGAGCTAGGGAGGAGGTGAGCGTGACAAGGGTCCGATTTGGTGGCCGGGGCCCCTCAGGTTCCGATTTTTGTGGCCGGGACCTCTCAGGGTCCGTTTTGGTGGGTGGGCCCCTCAGGGTCCAATCGGTTGCTGGGGCTCCTCAAGGTTCGATTTCGTAGGCGGGGCAACTCTAGGTCCGATTTGGTGGGCGGGGCAACTCTAGGTCCGATTTGGTGGGCGGGCCCCCACAGGGTCCGATTTGGTGGGCGGGGCCCCACAGGGTCCAATTTTGTGGGCGGGGCCACTCTGGGTCCAATTTGGTGGGCAGGGCCACTCTGGGTCCGATTTGGAGGCCAGGGTGGCTCAGCCTCCGATTTGTAGGCCAGGGTCTATCAGCCTCTGATTTGGAGGCCTGGGTGGCTTAGCCTCCGATTTGGAGGCTGGGGTCAATCAGCCTCCGATTTGGAGCCTGGGGTCACTCAGCTTTTGATTTGGCGCGTCGGCCCTTTAAGACTCATTTCGGTGCGCCGGCCCTTTTAGAATCACTTTGGCGTGTCGGCCCTTTAAGAGCCAGTTTGGTTGACTGGGCTTCTAAATCCACTTTGGCGCACATTCTCTCTCAGGGGCATGCGTCATATGATGAAGCTAGATTTGCATTTGTGCTGTGGGTTTCGCTTTAAGAGCTGATATTATCTGCCAGAAACTCTGTCCTGGAGAGGTCATGTGACGTTCGTAGGCGTTGGCATAGTAACTGGGTCTGCCTACACATATCAATGAGCTTAACTGCCATTTCATCATGCCTCAGGGCATGTTTTGACTGTGGCAACATTTTCCCATTGAAAAGCATTGAGACAGTGTATTCAAATGGCGGGAAAAAATTTTCAAACTCAAATTGCGCAAAAACTACAAATCCGATTGACACGAAAAATACTTAGCACACCACTCATGGACACTGGCTTTGAAACGACACCTGAACGGAGTCTGTGCGTGTAGTGGTTCGGGCCTAGAGTTGAGCGATACCATCCGATACTTCAAAGTATCGTATCGGATGGTATCGGCCGATCTTTAAAAAAAGTATCGGTATCGCCGATTCCGATACCGGAAGTCCCATTCAAGTCTATGGGACTTCCGGTATCGGAATAAGAAAAACCCTTTCCTGCCCTTGTACAGCCTCTCTGGGGTCTGTACGGGCCTTTCGGGGGGCTGTGCCGGCCTGCCAGGGGGTCTGTGCAGGCTCCGGTGGTCTGTGCCGGCCTGCCGGTGGTCTGTGCAGGCTCCGGGGGGCTGTGCCGGCCTGCCGGGGGGCTGTGCCGGCCTGCCGGGGGGCTGTGCCGGCCTGCCAGGGGGTCTGTGCAGGCTCCGGTGGTCTGTGCCGGCCTGCCGGTGGTCTGTGCAGGCTCCGGGGGGCTGTGCCGGCCTGCCGGGGGGCTGTGCCGGCCTGCCGGTGGTCTGTGCAGGCTCCGGGGGTCTGTGCAGGCATCGTCCGATGGGACTACAAGTCCCATCTGGCGATGCCTGCTACCATGACAGTGATTGACACATTAGCCAATGATGGGACAGTAGTAGTCCCATCATCCGGCTAATGTGTTAAATGTAAAAAAAAAAAAAAAAAAAAAAATTACATGCTACATTCATACTACATACTACATACATGCTACATTCATACTACATACTACATACATGCTACATTCATACTACATGCAACATACATACTACATATATACTACATGCATGCTACATATATACTACATGCATGCTACATACATACTACATGATACATACTACATATATACTACATGCATGCTACATACATACTACATATATACTACATGCATGCTACATACATACTACATGCTACATGCATGCTACATACATACTACATACATGCTACATATATACTACATACATACTACATATATACTACATGCATGCTACATATATACTACATGCATGCTACATACATACTACATATATACTACATGCATGCTACATACATACTACATGCTACATGCATGCTACATATATACTACATACATGCTACATATATACTACATACATACTACATATATACTACATGCATGCTACATACATACTACATATATACTACATGCATGCTACATACATACTACATGCTACATGCATGCTACATACATACTACATACATGCTACATATATACTACATACATACTACATATATACTACATACATACCACATACATACTACATGCATGCTACATATATACTACATGCATGCTACATACATACTACATATATACTACATGCATGCTACATACATACTACATGCTACATGCATGCTACATACATACTACATGCTACATACATACCACATATATACTACATACATACAATACATTCATACAATACATACATAGACATACAGTACATATAACATAGAGTAACATACTTACCAATACTTGTCACATTGTTCCCCGAAGCCATTGTCGTCTACGGAATAAATATTAACATAACAAACCACAAAAATACTCACCCACGATCCGAAGCAGTCCACGAGTGTGTCCCACGACGATCTTGGGTAGAGAACTGCAGCATCAGCTGATGCTGCCGTTCTCTACGGGCTGCAGGAATCCAATGACGGAAGGTAGGTATCCTTCCGCACTGTATTCCTCCGCCACTTAAAAAAAAAAAAAGTCCCTAGTCTCACTTTATGCCATTGCTGTGTGGGAATTTCCCACACAGCAATTTTCCCGTATGCAGTTCTCTACCCAAGATCGTCGTGGGACACACTCGTGGACTGCTTCGGATCGTGGGTGAGTATTTTTGTGGTTTGTTATGTTAATATTTATTCCGGAAAGACAATGGCTTCGGGGAACAATGTGACAAGTATTGGTAAGTATGTTACTCTATGTTATATGTACTGTATGTCTATGTATGTATTGTATGAATGTATTGTATGTATGTAGTATATATGTGGTATGTATGTAGCATGTAGTATGTATGTAGTATGTATGTAGCATGCATGTAGCATGTAGTATGTATGTAGCATGCATGTAGTATATATGTAGTATGTATGTAGCATGCATGTAGTATATATGTAGCATGTATGTAGTATGTATGTGGTATGTATGTAGCATGTAGTATATATGTAGCATGCATGTAGTATATATGTAGTATGTATGTAGTATGTATGTAGCATGTATGTAGTATATATGTAGTATGTATGTAGTATATATGTAGCATGTATGTAGTATATATGTAGTATGTATGTAGTATATATGTAGCATGCATGTAGTATATATGTAGTATGTATGTAGTATATATGTAGCATGCATGTAGTATATATGTAGTATGTATGTAGTATATATGTAGCATGTATGTAGTATGTATGTAGCATGCATGTAGCATGTAGTATGTATGTAGCATGCATGTAGTATATATGTAGTATGTATGTAGCATGCATGTAGTATATATGTAGCATGCATGTAGTATGTATGTGGTATGTATGTAGCATGTAGTATATATGTAGCATGCATGTAGTATGTATGTAGTATGTATGTAGCATGCAGTATGTATGTAGTATGTATGTAGTATATATGTAGTATGTATGTAGCATGCATGTAGTATGTATGTAGTATGTATGTAGTATGTATGTAGTATATATGTAGTATGTATGTAGCATGTAGTATGTATGTAGTATTTTTTTTTTTTTTTTTTAACATTTAACACATTAGCCGGATGATGGGACTACTACTGTCCCATCATTGGCTAATGTGTCAATCACTGTCATGGTAGCAGGCATCGCCCGATGGGACTTGTAGTCCCATCGGACGATGCTTGCACAGACCCCCGGACATCAGCACAGCCCCCCGGCAGGCCGGCACAGCCCCCCGGCAGGCCGGTACAGACCCCCACAGGGTGCACAGCCCCCCGGCAGGCCGGCACAGCCCCCCGGCAGGCCGGCAGAGACCCCGGGCAGTCCACACAGCCCCCCGGCAGGCCGGCACAGCCCCCCGGCAGGCCGGCAGAGACCCCCGGAAGGCCCGAAATGACGGCGCATCATGATGCGCACACACCGCGCATCATGATGACGTCAGGCCGTCAATCAACTGAACTTCCGATTCCGATGCCGAATTCCGATATTGAAAAAATATCGGAAGTCGGTATCGGAATTCCGATACAGCAAGTATCGGGTATCGGAATGCTCAACACTATTCGGGCCACATTAATTGCGGAAATCAACTGAATAATAAGAAGAACTAGATGTGTATTTCCTGAAGGAAGCACAGATAGTGGTTTGAAATGGTGCACGGACTGCCCCTTTAAGAGAGACTTGCCTGCTGCCCCTGCAAGACTTTCAATTCAGGATCCGTTTTAACTGTGGGTGCATCTCAGAGGCCACTTTGGCCTCAGGGTCTGATTTGGTGGGTGGGGCCCCTCAGGATCTGATTTGGTGGCCTGGGCTCCTCAGGGCTTGAATTGCTGGCCGGGGCCCCTCAGGGTCCGATTTTGTGGCCGGGGCCCCTCAGTGTCCGATTTTGTGGCCGGGGCCCCTCAGGGTCTGATTTTGTGGCCGTGGCCCCTCAGTCCGATTTTGTGGCCGGGCCCCTCAGGGTATGATTTTGTGGGTGGGACCCCTTGGGTCTCATTTTGTGGGCAGAGCACCCTGAGTCCATTTTAGTGGGCGGGGCCACTCTGGGTCCAATTTGGTGGGGGGGCCACTCTGGGTCCAATTTGGTGGGCGGGGCCCCCCGGGGGTCTGATTTGGTGGGCGGAGCTCCTCAGGGTCCGATTTGGTGGGCGAGGCCACTCTCGGTCCGATTTAGTGTGCGGTGCCCCTTAGGGTCCGATTTGGTGGGTGGGGCCCCTCTGGGTCCGATTTGGTGGGCGGGGCCCCTCTGGGTCCGATTTGGTGGGCGGGGACCTTCAGGGTCTGATTTGGTGGGCGGGGACTTTCAGGGTCCGATTTGGTGGGTGGGGTCACTCTGGGTCTGATTTGGTGGGCGGTGCTCCTCAGGGTCCGATTTGGTGGGTGGGGCCTCTCTGGGTCCGATTTGGTGGGCGTGGCCCTTCAGGGTCCAATTTGGTGGGCGCGGCCCTTCAGGGTCCGATTTGGTGGGCAGGGTCCCACAGGGTCTGATTTGGTGGGCTGTGCTACTCTGGGTCTGATTTTTTGAGCGGGGCCACGCTGGGTCCAATTTGGAGGCCGGGGTCGATCAGCCTCCGATTTGGAGGCCGGGGTGGCTCAGCCTCCGATTTGGAGCCTGGGGTCACTCAGCTTTCGATTTGGCGCGCCAGCCCTTTAAGACTCATTTCAGTGCGCCGGCCCTTTAGAAATCACTTTGGCGCGTCGGCCCTTTAAGAGCCAGTTTGACTCACTTGGCTTCTAAATCCACTTTGGCGCACATTCTCTCTCAGGGGCATGTGTCATGTGATGAAGCTAGATTTGCATTTGTGCTGTGGGTTTCGCTTTAAGAGCTGAAATTATCTGCCAGAAACTCTGTCCTGGAGAGGTCATGTGAAGTTCGTAGGCGTTGGCATAGTAACTGGGTGAGCCTGCGCATATCAATGAGCTTAACTGCCACCTCACGACTATCCCATGTTTTCCCTATGGCAACATTTTCCCATTGAAATGTATTGAGGAAAATGTTTTTTCAAACGCAAATTGCTCAAAAACTACAAATCTGATCGACACGAAAAATACTTAGCACACCTCTCGTGGATGCTGGCTTCGAAATGAGGTCTCAACGGAGTCTGTGTGTGTAGCGGTTCGGGCCGCATTAATTGCAGAAATCAACTGAATAGTAATAATAATACTAGATGTGTATTTCCTGAAGGAAGTACAGATAGTGGTTTGAAATGGTGCCCGGGCTGCCCCTTTAAGAGAGACTTGCCTGCTGCCCCTGCAAGACTTTCAACTCAGGATACGATTTAACTGTGGGTGCCTCTCAGGGGCCACTTTGGCCTCAGGGTCTGATTTTGTGGGTGGGGCTCCTCAGGGCCTGATTTTGTGGGTGGGGCCCCTCAGGGTCCGATTTTGTGGGTGGGGCCCGTCAGGGTCCGATTTTGTGGGTGGGGCCTCTCAGGGACCGATTTGGTGGGCGGGGCCCCTCAGGGTCCAATTTGGTGGGCAGGGCCCCTCAGGGTCCGATTTTGTGGGTTGGGCCCCTCAGGGTCCGATTTTGTGGCCGGGGCCCCTCAGGGTCCGATTTTGAGTCAGGGGCCCCTCAGGGTCCGATTTTGTGGTTGGGTCCCCTCAGGGTCCGATTTTGTGGTTGGGGCCCCTCAGGGTCCGATTTTGTGGCCGCGGCCCCTCAGGGTCTGATTTTGTGGCCACGGCCCCTCAGGGTCTGATTTTGTGGCAGGGGCCCCTCTGGGTCCGATTTTGTGGGTGGGGCCCCTCTGGGTCCAATTTGGTGGGCGGGACCTCTCAGGGTCCGATTTTGTGGTTGGGTCCCCTCAGGGTCCGATTTTGTGGTTGGGGCCCCTCAGGGTCCGATTTTGTGGCAGGGGCCCCTCTGGGTCTGATTTTGTGGGCGGAGCCCCACTGGGTCCAATTTGGTGGGCGGGACCACTCTGGGTCCAATTTGGTGGGCGGGACCACTCTTGGTCCAATTTGGTGGGCGGGGCCTCTCAGGGTCCGATTTGGTGGGCGGGGCCCCACAGGGTCCGATTTGGTGGCCGGGGCCCCACAGGGTCCGATTTGGTGGGCGGGGCCCCACAGGGTCCGATTTGGTGGGCAGGGCCTCTCTGGGTCTGATTTGGTGGGTGGGGCCACTCTGGGTAAGATTTGGAGGCTGGGGTCGCTCAGCCTCCAATTTGGAGGCCGGGGTCGTTGAGCTTCCGATTTGGAGGCCGAGGTCAAAGAGCCTCCGATTTGGAGGCAGGGGTCGATGAGCTTCCGATTTGGAGGCCGGGGTCGATGAGCCTCCGATTTGGAGGCCGGGGTGGCTCAGCCTCCGATTTGGAGGCCGGGGTGGCTCAGCCTCCGATTTGGAGGCCGGGGTGGCTCAGCCTCCGTTTTGGAGGCCGGGGTGGCTCAGTCTCCGATTTGTTGTGTCGGCCCTTTAAGACTCATTTGGGTGCGCTGGCCCTTTAACAATCACTTTGGTGCGTTGGCCCTTTAAGAGCTAGTTTGGCTCACTGGGCTTCTTTTAAATCCACTTTGGCGCACACATTCTCTCTCAGGGGCATGTGTCATGTGATGAAGCTAGATTTGCATTTGTGCTGTGAGTTTCGCTTTAAGAGCTGATATTATGTGGCAGAGGCTCTGTGCTGGGGTTCAAGTGAAGTTCGTAGGCGTTGGCATAGTAACTGGTTCTGCCTGCGCATATCAATGAGCTCAACTGCCATTTCAGTCGCCTCAGGGCACGTTTTGCCATTTCCTATTGAAAAGCATTGGAGACAGTGCATTCCAATGACGGGAAAAAAATTTTTCAAACGCAAATTGCGCAAAAAGTACAAATCCGATCGACAAGAAAAATACTTAGCACACCTCTCATGGACGCTGGCTTCGAAACGACACCTCAACGGAGTCTGTGCGTGTAGCGGTTCGGGCCGCATTAATTGCGGAAATCAACTTAATAATAATAATAATAATAACTAGATGTGTATTTCCTGAAGGAAGTACAGTTAGTGGTTTGAAATGGTGCCCAGGCTGCCCCTTTAAGAGAGACTTGCCTGCTGCCCCTGCAAGACTTTCAACTCAGGATCCGTTTTAAGTGTGGGTGCCTCTCAGGGGCCACTTTGGCCTCAGGGTCTGATTTGGTGGGTGGGGCCCCTCAGTATCCGATTTGGTGGCCTGGGCTCCTCAGGGCTTGTATTGGTAGCCGGGATGCCTCAGGGTCCAGTTTTGTGGGTGGGGCCCCTCATGGTCTGATTTTGTGGGTGGGGCCCCTCAGGGTCCGATTTTGTGGGTGGGGTCCCTTATGGTCCGATTTTGTGGCCGGGGCCCCTCAGGGTCCGATTTTGTGACCGGGGCCCCTCAGGGTCCGATTTTGTGGCCGGGGCCCCTCAGGGTCCGATTTTGCGGCCGGGGCCCCTCAGGGTCCGATTTTGCGGGTGGGGCCCCTCAGGGTCCGATTTTGCGGGTGGGGCCCCTCAGGGTCCGATTTTGCGGGTGGGGCCCCTCAGGTCCGATTTTGCGGGTGGGGCCCCTCAGGGTCCGATTTTGTGGCCGGAGCCCCTCAGGGTCCGATTTTGTGGCCGGGGCCCCTCAGGGTCTGATTTTGTGGCCGGGGCCCCTCAGGGACCGATTTTGAGGCCGGGGCCCCTCAGGGACCGATTTTGAGGGTGGGGACCCTCAGGGTCTAATTTGGTGGGTGGGGCCCCTCAGGGTCCGATTTTGTGGGTGGGGCCCCTCAGGGTCCGATTTTGTGGGTGGGGCCCCTCAGGGTCCGATTTTGTGGCCGGGGCCCCTCAGGGTCCGATTTTGTGGCCGGGGCCCCTCAGGGCCCGATTTTGTGGCTGGGGCCGCTCAGGGTCCGATTTTGTTGGTTGGGCCCCTCAGGGTCCGATTTTGAGGGTGGGGCCCCTCAGAGTCCGATTTGGTTGGCGGGGCCCCTCAGGGTCCGATTTGGTAGGCGGGGCCCCTCAGGGTCCGATTTTGAGGGCGGGGCACCTCAGGGTCCGATTTTGAGGGTGGGGCCCCTCAGGGTCCGATTTTGTGGGTGGGGCCCCTCAGAGTCCGATTCGGTTGGCGGGCCCCTCAGGGTCCGATTTGGTAGGCGGGGCCCCTCAGGGTCCGATTTTGAGGGCGGGGCCCCTCAGGGTCCGATTTTGAGGGCGGGGCCCCTGAGGGTCCGATTTTGTGGGCGGGGCCCCTCTGGGTTCGATTTTGTGGCCGGGGTCTCTCAGGGTCCGATTTTGTGGCCGGGGCCTCTTAGGGTCCGATTTTGTGGTTGGGGGCCCTCAGGGTCCGATTTTGTGGGTGGGGCCCCTCCAAGTCCGATTTGGTTGGCGGGGCCCCTCAGGGTCCGATTTGGTGGGCGGGGCCTCTCAGGGTCCGATTTTGAGGGCGGGGCCCCTCAGGGTCCGATTTTGTGGGCGGGGCCCCTCAGGGTCCGATTTTGTGGGTGGGGCCCCTCAGGGTCCAATTTTGTGGGTGGGGCCCTTCTGGGTTCGATTTTGTGGCCGGGATCTCTCAGGGTCCGATTTTGTGGTTGGGGCCCCTCAGGGTCCGATTTTGTGGTTGGGGCCCCTCAGGGTCCGATTTTTTGGCCGGGGCCCCTCAGGGTCCGATTTTGTGGCCGGGGCCCCTCAGGGACCGATTTTGAGGGTGGGGCCCCTCAGGGTCTAATTTGGTGGGCGGGGCCCCTCAGGGTCCGATTTTGTGGGTGGGGCCCCTCAGGGTCCGATTTTGTGGCTGGGGCCCCTCAGGGTCTGATTTTGTGGCTGGGGTCCCTCAGGGTCTGATTTTGTGGGTGGGGCCCCTCAGGGTTCGATTTTGTGGTTGGGGCCCCTCAGGGTCCGATTTTGTGGCCGGGGTCTCTCAGTGTCCGATTTTGTGGCTGGGGCCCCTCAGGGTCTAGATTTGTGGGTGGGGCCCCTCAGGGTCCGATTTTGTGGCTGGGGACCCTCAGGGTCTGATTTTGTGGCTGTGGCCCCTCAGGGTCTGATTTTGAGGGTGGGGCCCCTCAGGGTCTAATTTGGTGGGCGGGGCCCCTCAGGGTCCGATTTTGTGGGTGGGGCCCCTCAGGGTCCGATTTTGTGAGTGGGGCCCCTCAGGGTCCGATGTTGTGGCCGGGGCCCCTCAGGGTCTGATTTTGTGGCCGGATCCCCTCAGGGTCCGATTTTGTGGGTGGGGCCCCTCAGGGTCCGATTTTGTGGCCGGGGCCCCTCAGGGTCCGATTTTGTGGGTGCGGCCCCTCAGGGTCCAATTTGGTGGGTGGGGCCACTCTGGGTCTGATTTGGTGGGCTGGGCCACTCTGGGTCCGATTTGGTGGGCGGGGCCACCCTGGGTCCAATTTGGATGCCAGGGTGGCTCAGCCTCCTTTTTGTAGGCCAGGGTCTATCAGCCTCCGATTTGGAGCCTTGGGTCACTCAGCTTTCGATTTGGCGCGCCGGCCCTTTAAGACTCATTTTAGTGCGCCGGCTCTTTAATAATCACTTTGGCGTGTCGGCCTTTTAAGAGCCAGGGTGACTCACTGGGCTTCTAAATACACTTTGGCGCACATTCTCTCTCAGGGGCATACGTCATGTGATGAAGCTAGATTTGCATTTGTTCTGTGGGTTTTGCTTTAAGAGCTGATATTATATGGCAGAAGCTCTGTCTTGGAGAGGTCATGTGACGTTCGTAGGCGTTGGCATAGTAACTGGGTCTGCCTGCGCATATCAATGAGCTCAACTGCCATTTCAATCGCCTCAGGGCATGTTTTGTCTATAGCAACATTTCCCCATTCAAATGCATTGAGACAGTGCATTCCAATGACGGGAAAAAAAATTTTCAAACGCAAATTGCGCAAAAACTACAAATCCGATCGACACGAAAAATACTTAGCACACCTCTCATGGACGCTGGCTTCGAAACGACACCTCAACGGAGTCTGTGCGTGTAGCGGTTCGGGCTGTATTAATTGCGGAAATCAACTTAATAATAATAAGAAGAAGAAGAAGAAGAAGAATAAGTTAGCAGCGTTCGGATTACAATATAGTGGTTTTTTCAAACCACTATAATAAGAAGAAGAACTAGATGTGTATTTCCTGAAGGAACTACAGATAGTGGTTTGAAATGCTGCCCAGGCTGCCCCTTTAAGAGAGACCGATTTTGAGGGTGGGGCCCCTCAGGGTCTAATTTTGTGGGTGGGGCCCCTCAGGGTCCGATTTTGTGGGTGGGGCTCCTCAGGTTCTGATTTTGTGGGTGGGGCCCCTCAGGGTCCGATTTTGTGGGTGGGGCCCCTCAAGGTCCGATTTTGTGGGTGGGGCCCCTCAGGATCCGATTTTGTGGTTGGGGCCCCTCAGGGTTCAATTTTGTAGGTGGGGCCCCTCAGGGTCCGATTTTGTGGCCGGGGCCCCTCAGGGTCCGATTTTGTGGCCGGGGCACGTCAGGGTCCGATTTTGTGGTTGGGGCCCCTCAGGGTCCGATTTTGTGGGTAGGGCCCCTCAGGGTCCGATTTTGTGAGTGGGGCCACTCAGGGTCCGATGTTGTGGCTGGATCCCCTCAGGGTCCGATTTTGTGGGTGGGGCCCCTCAGGGTCCAATTTTGTGGCCGGGGCCCCTCAGGGTCCAATTTTGTGGGTGGGGCCCCTTAGGGTCCGATTTTGTGCGTGGGGCCCCTCAGGGTACAATTTGGTGGGCGGGGTCTCTCAGGGTCCGATTTTATGGCTGGGGCCCCTCAGGGTCTGGATTTGTGGGTGGGGCCCATCAGAGTCCGATTTTGTGGGTGGGGCCCCTCAGGGTCCGATTTTGTGGCTGGGGCCCCTCATGGTCTGATTTTGTGGCTGTGGCCCCTCAGGGTCTGATTTTGAGGGTGGGGCCCCTCAGGGTCTAATTTGGTGGGCGGGGCCCGTCAGGGTCCGATTTTGTGGGTGGGGCCCCTCAGGGTCCGATTTTGTGGCTGGGGCCCCTCAGGGTCTGATTTTTTGGGTGGGGCCCATCAGGGTCCGATTCTGTTGGTGGGGCCCCTCAGGGTCCGATTTTGTGACCGGGGACCCTCAGGGTCTGATTTTGTGGGTAGGGCCACTCAGGATCTGATTTTGTGGGTGGGGCCCCTCAGGGTCTGATTTTGCGGCCGGGGCCCCTTAGGGTCTGATTTTGTGACTGAGGCCCCTCTGGGTTCGATTTTGTGGACGGGGTCTCTCAGGGCCCGATTTTGTGGGTGGGGCCCCTCAGCGACCGATTTTGAGGGTGGGGCCCCTCAGGGTCTAATTTGGTGGGCGGGGCCCCTCAGGGTCCGATTTTGTGGGTGGGGCCCCTCAGGTTCTGATTTTGTGGTTGGGGCCCCTCAGGTTCTGATTTTGTGGCTGGGGTCCCTCAGGGTCTGATTTTGTGGGTGGGGCCCCTCAGGGTCTGATTTTGTGACTGGGGCCCCTCAGGGTCTGATTTTGTGGTTGGGGCCCCTCAGGGTCCGATTTTGTGGCCGGGGTCTCTCAGGGTCTGATTTTGTGGCCGGGTCCCCTCAGGGTCTGGATTTGTGGGTGGGGCCCCTCAGGGTCCGATTTTGTGGGTGGGGACCCTCAGGGTCTAATTTGGTGGGCGGGGCCCCTCAGGGTCTGATTTTGTGGGTGGGGCCCCTCAGGGTCCGATTTCGTGACCTGGGCCCCTTAGGGTCTGATTTTGTGACTGGGGCCCCTCTGGATTCGATTTTGTGGCCGGGGTCTCTCAGGGTCCGATTTTGTGGGTGGGGCCCCTCAGGGTCCGATTTTGTGGCTGGGGCCCCTCAGGGTCTGATTTTGTGGCTGGGGTCCCTAAGGGTCTGATTTTGTGGGTGGGGCCCCTCAGGGTCCGATTTTGTGACCGGGGCCCCTCAGGGTCTGATTTTGTGGTTGGGGCCCCTCAGGGTCCAATTTTGTGGCCGGGGTCTCTCAGGGTCCGATTTTGTGGCTGGGGCCCCTCAGGGTCTGGATTTGTGGGTGGGGCCCATCAGGGTCCGATTTTGTGGGTGGGGCCCCTCAGAGTTCAATTTGGTCAGCGGGACCCCTCAGGGTCCGATTTTGTGGTTGGGGCATTTCAGAATCCGATTTAGTGGGCGGGGCCCCTTAGGGTCCTATTTGGTGGGCAGGGCCCCTCAGGGTCCGATTTTGTGGCCGGGTCCCCTCAGGGTCTGGATTTGTGGGTGGGGCCCCTCAGGGTCCGATTTTGTGGGTGGGGCCCCTCAGAGTCCGATTTTGTGGCTGGGGCCCCTCAGGGTCTGATTTTGTGGCTGGGGCCCCTCAGGGTCCGATTTTGAGGGTGGGGCCCCACAGGGTCTAATTTGGTGGGCGGGGCCCCTCAGGGTCTGATTTTGTGGGTTGGGCCCCTCAGGGTCCGATTTTGTGGCCGGGGCCCCTCAGGGTCCGATTTTGTGTCCGGGGCCCCTCAGGGTCCGATTTTGTGGCCGGTGCCTCTCAGGGTCCGATTTTGTGGTTGGGGCCCCTCAGGGTCCGATTTTGCGGCCGGAGCCTCTCAGGGTCCGATTTTGTGGCCGGGGTCCCTCAGGGTCCGATTTTGTGGCCGGGGCCCCTGAGCGTCCAATTTTGTGGGTGGGGCCCATCAGGGTCCGATTTTGTGGGTGGGTCCCCTCAGGATCCGATTTTGTGGTTGGGGCCCCTCAGGGTTCAATTTTGTAGGTGGGGTCCCTCAGGGTCCGATTTTGTGGCTGGGGCCCCTCATGGTCTGATTTTGTGGCTGTGGCCCCTCAGGGTCTGATTTTGAGGGTGGGGCCCCTCAGGGTCCGATTTTGTGGTTGGGGCCTTTCAGAATCCGATTTAGTGGGCGGGGCCCCTCAGGGTCTGATTTGGTGGGTGGGGCCCCTCAGGGTCCGATTTGGTGGGCGGGGCCCCTCAGGGTCCAATTTGGTGGCCGGGGACCCTCGGGGTCCAATTTGGTGGGCGGGATCCCTCGGGGTCCGATTTGGTGGGCGGGGCCCCTTGGGGTCTGATTTGGTGGGCGGGGCCCCTCGGGGTCCGATTTGGTTGGTTGGGCCCCTCAGGGTCCGATTTTGTGGCCGGGGCCCCTCAGGGTCCGATTTTATGTCCGGGGCCCCTCAGGGTCCGATTTTGTGGCCGGTGCCTCTCAGGGTCCGATTTTGTGGTTGGGGCCCCTCAGGGTCCGATTTTGCGGCCGGAGCCTCTCAGGGTCCGATTTTGTGGCCGGGGTCCCTCAGGGTCCGATTTTGTGGCCGGGGCCAATGAGGGTCCAATTTTGTTGGTGGGGCCCCTCAGGGTTCGATTTTGTGGGTGGGTCCCCTCAGGATCCGATTTTGTGGGTGGGGCCCCTCAGGGTCCGATTTTGTGGGTGGGTCCCCTCAGGATCCGATTTTGTGGTTGGGGCCCCTCAGGGTTCAATTTTGTAGGTGGGGTCCCTCAGGGTCCGATTTTGTGGTTGGGGCCCCTCAGGATCCGATTTTGTGGCTGGGGCCCCTCATGGTCTGATTTTGTGGCTGTGGCCCCTCAGGGTCTGATTTTGAGGGTGGGGCCCCTCAGGGTCCGATTTTGTGGTTGGGGCCTTTCAGAATCCGATTTAGTGGGCGGGGCCCCTCAGGGTCCGATTTGGTGGGCGAGGCCCCTCAGGGTCCGATTTGGTGGGCGGGGCCCCTCAAGGTCCAATTTGGTGGGCGGGGACCCTCGGGGTCCAATTTGGTGGGTGGGATTCCTCGGGGTCCGATTTGGTGGGCGGGGCCCCTCGGGGTCCGATTTGGTGGGTGGGGCCCCTTGGGGTCCGATTTGGTGAGCGGGGCCACTCTAGGTCTCATTTGGTAGGCGGGCCACTCTGGGTCCGATTTGGTGGGCGGGGCCCCTCAGAGTTCAATTTGGTCAGCGGGGCCCCTCAGGGTCCGATTTTGTGGTTGGGGCCTTTCAGAATCCGATTTAGTGGGCGGGGCCCCTCAGGGTCCGATTTTGTGGCCGGGTCCCCTCAGGGTCCGATTTTGTGGCCGGGTCCCCTCAGGGTCCGATTTGGTGGGTGGGGCCCCTCAGGGTCCGATTTTGTGGGTGGGGCCCCTCAGAGTCCGATTTTGAGAGTGGGGCCCCACAGGGTCTAATTTGGTGGGCGGGGCCCCTCAGGGTCTGATTTTGTGGGTTGGGCCCCTCAGGGTCCGATTTTGTGTCCGGGGCCCCTCAGGGTCCGATTTTGTGGCCGGTGCCTCTCAGGGTCCGATTTTGTGGTTGGGGCCCCTCAGGGTCCGATTTTGCGGCCGGAGCCTCTCAGGGTCCGATTTTGTGGCCGGGGCCCCTGAGGGTCCAATTTTGTGGGTGGGGCCCCTCAGGGTCCGATTTTGTGGGTGGGGCCCCTCAGAGTCCGATTTTGTGGCTGGGGCCCCTCAGGGTCTGATTTTGTGGCTGGGGCCCCTCAGGGTCCGATTTTGAGGGTGGGGCCCCACAGGGTCTAATTTGGTGGGCGGGGCCCCTCAGGGTCTGATTTTGTGGGTTGGGCCCCTCAGGGTCCGATTTTGTGTCCGGGGCCCCTCAGGGTCCGATTTTGTGGCCGGTGCCTCTCAGGGTCCGATTTTGTGGTTGGGGCCCCTCAGGGTCCGATTTTGCGGCCGGAGCCTCTCAGGGTCCGATTTTGTGGCCGGGGTCCCTCAGGGTCCGATTTTATGGCCGGGGCCCCTGAGGATCCAATTTTGTGGGTGGGGCCCCTCAGGGTCCAATTTTGTGGGTGGGTCCCCTCAGGATCCGATTTTGTGGTTGGGGCCCCTCAGGGTTCAATTTTGTAGGTGGGGTCCCTCAGGGTCCGATTTTGTGGGTGGGGCCCCTCAGGGTCCGATTTTGTGGCTGGGGCCCCTCATGGTCTGATTTTGTGGCTGTGGCCCCTCAGGGTCTGATTTTGAGGGTGGGGCCCCTCAGGGTCCGATTTTGTGGTTGGGGCCTTTCAGAATCCGATTTAGTGGGCGGGGCCCCTCAGGGTCCGATTTGGTGGGCGGGGCCCCTCAGGGTCCGATTTGGTGGGCGGGGCCTTTCAAGGTCCAATTTGGTGGGCGGGGACCCTTGGGGTCCAATTTGGTGGGCGGGATTCCTCGGGGTCCGATTTGGTGGGCGGGGCCCCTCGGGGTCTGATTTGGTGGGTGGGGCCCCTCGGGGTCCGATTTGGTGGGTGGGGCCCCTTGGGGTCCGATTTGGTGAGCGGGGCCACTCTAGGTCTGATTTGGTAGGCGGGCCCCTCAGGGTCCGATTTTGTGGTTGGGGCCTTTCAGAATCCGATTTAGTGGGCGGGGCCCCTCAGGGTCTGGATTTGTGGGTGGGGCCCCTCAGGGTCTGGATTTGTGGGTGGGGCCCCTCAGGGTCCGATTTTGAGGGTGGGGCCCCTCAGGGTCTAATTTGGTGGGCGGGGCCCCTCAGAGTCCGATTTAGTGGGTGGGGCCCCACAGAGTCCGATTTGGTCGGCGGGGTCCCGCAGGGTCCGGTTTGGTGGGCGGGGCCACTCTGGGTCCGATTTGGTGGGCGGGGCCACTCTGGGTAAGATTTGGAGGCCTGGGTGGTCAGCCTCCGATTTGGAGGCCGGGGTGGCTCAGCCTCCGATTTGGAGGCCGGGGTGGCTCAGCCTCCGATTTGGAGGCCGGGGTGGCTCAGCCTCCGATTTGGAGGCCGGGGTGGCTCAGCCTCCGATTTGGAGGCCGGGGTCGACCAGCCTGCGATTTGGAGGCTGGGGTCGACCAGCCTACCGATTTGGAGGACGGTTTGGCTGAGCCTCCGATTTGGAGGCCGGGGTGGCTCAGCCTCCGATTTGGAGGCCGGGGTGGCTCAGCCTCCAATTTGGAGGCCGGGGTGGCTCAGCCTCCGATTTGGAGGCCGGGGTGACTCAGCCTCTGATTTGGAGGCCGGGGTGGCTCAGCCTCCGATTTGGAGGCCGGGGTTGATCAGCCTCCGATTTGGAGGCCGGGGTGGCTCAGCCTCCGATTTGGAGGCCGGGGTGGCTCAGCCTCCGATTTGGAGGCCGGGGTGGCTCAGCCTCCGATTTGGTGTGTCGGCCCTTTAAGACTCATTTGAGTGCGCTGGCCCTTTAACAATCACTTTGGCGCGTTGGCCCTTTAAGAGCTAGTTTGGCTCACTGGGCTTCTTTTAAATCCACTTTGGCGCACACATTCTCTCTCAGGGGCATGTGTCATGTGATGAAGCTAGATTTGCATTTGTGCTGTGGGTTTCGCTTTAAGAGCTGATATTATGTGGCAGAGGCTCTGTGCTGGGGTTCAAGTGAAGTTCGTAGGCGTTGGCATAGTAACTGGGTCTGCCTGCGCATATCAATGAGCTCAACTGTCATTTCAATCGCCTCAGGGCACGTTTTGCCATTTCCTATTGAAAAGCATTGGAGACAGTGCATTCCAATGACGGGAAAAAAAATTTTCAAACGCAAATTGCGCAAAAACTACAAATCCGATCGACACGAAAAATACTTAGCACACCTCTCATGGACGCTGGCTTCGAAACGACACCTCAACGGAGTCTGTGCGTGTAGCGGTTCGGGCCGCATTAATTGCGGAAATCAACTTAATAATAATAATAAGAAGAAGAATAAGTTAGCAGCGTTTGGATTACAATATAGTGGTTTTTTCAAACCACTATAACTAGATGTGTATTTCCTAAAGGAAGTACAGATAGTGGTTTGAAATGGTGCCAGGGTTGCCCCTTTAAGAGAGACTTGCCTGCTGCCCCTGCAAGACTTTCAAGTCAGGATCCATTTTAACTGTGGGTGCCTCTCAGGGGCCACTTTGGCCTCAGGGTCTGATTTGGTGGGTGGGGCCCCTCAGGATCCGATTTGGTGGCCTGGGCTCCTCAGGGCTTGAATTGGTGGCCGGGATCCCTCAGGGTCCGATTTTGTGGGTGGGGCCCCTCAGGGTCTGATTTTGTGACCGGGGCCCCTCAGGGTCCGATTTGGTGGGCGAGGCCCCTCAGTGTCCGATTTGATGTGCGGTGCCCCTCAGGGTCTGATTTGGTTGGCGGGGCCCCTCAGGGTCTGATTTTGTGGGTGGAGCCCCTCAGGGTCCGATTTGGTGGGTGGGGCCACTCAGGGTCTGATTGGGTGGGCGGGGCACCTCAGGGTCCGATTGGGCGGGGCCCCTCAAGGTCCGATTTGGTGGGCGGGACCCCTCAGGGTCCGATTTGGTGGGCGGGACCCCTCAGGGTCCGATTTGGAGGCCAGGGTGGCTCAGTCTCTGATTTGTAGGCCAGGGTCGATCAGCCTCCGATTTGTAGGCCAGGGTCAATCAGCCTCCGATTTGGAGCCTGGGGTCACTCAGCTTTCCATTTGGCGCGCCGGCCCTTTAAGACTCATTTTGGTGCGCCGGCCCTTTAAGAATCACTTAGGCGCGTCGGTCGCTTAAGAGCCAGTTTGGCGCACTGGGCTTCTAAATCCACTTTGGCACACATTCTCTCTCAGGGGCATGCATCATGTGATGAAGCTAGATTTGCATTTGTGCTCTGGGTTTCGCTTTAAGAGCTGATATTATCTGCCAGAAACTCTGTCCTGGAGGGGTCATGAAAAGTTTGTTGGCGTTGGCATAGTAACTGGGTGTGCCTGCGCATATCAATGAGCTTAACTGTTATTTGAATCGCCTCACGATTGCCTCATGTTTTCCCTATGGCAAAATTTTCCAATTGAAATGCATTGAGACAGTGCATTCCAATGACAGGAAAATGTTTTTTCAAACGCAAATTGCGCAAAAACTATAAATCCGATCGACATGAAAAATACTTATCACACCACTCGTGGACGCTGGCTTCGAAACGACGCCTCAACGGAGTCTGTGCGTGTAGCGGTTCGGGCCGCATTAATTGCGGAAATCAACTGAATAATAAGAAGAAGTTAGCAGCGTTTGGATTACAATATAGTGGTTTTTCACTATAATTATGCATTCCATGGTCTCCATCCACTTCATAGCACCAGCAAACATTTAAATTAGTTACCAGTCTTATGCACTAATATTATTTTTCAAGCACTCCTCACTAGAGTTGAGCGAAACGGGTCGAACAATTTCAAAAGTCGCCGACTTTTGGCAAAGTCGGGTTTCATGAAACGAAACCCGACCCTAGGATGGGGTCGGCCACGAGGTCGGCGACTTACGTGCCAAAGTCGCGTTTCAAAAGTTTGTTTAGCGCTCTTTTTCAGCCAATCAGGATCCACGGACACTGTGGGCAACGTGATGACATAGGCAGGGGTCGCCACCATCTTTCAGAAGGGCATGCAAGTGATTGGCTTGCTTTGGTGGGCATCACAGGGGTTATAAAAGGGCGTGCACGCCGACCGCCATCTTACTTCTGCCGATCTTAGCATAGGGAGAGGTTGCTGATTCTGTAGGGTGAGCGTTAGGCAGGGAAGAAGACAAAAAAACTGCTTCTGCTGCTAGCGATTTTGCCTGTGCAACACACCAGTCACTGTGTGTGCAGTGCAAGGGGAGGCTATATTGTGGTGGATCAGCGGTGTTGGTTGTTAGGCTGCCTTCTAAGGCTTCCTGACAGCTGCATTGCTGTTTCCCCACTGCTCTGCAAACTGCTTTTTTAAAAGCAATCCCAATTTTTTTTTTGTCCTGCTAAGGTACTGAGCGTGCATTTATTCACACCATACAGCGGTGTACGCTCCTCACACAGTACCGTGTAACGGCTGTTATCACAGCCACAGTGAAGCTATCTGTGTGTCACTGTGGAAGGATAAGTGGAGGACTTGTTCCGTTCTTACAGACCTACACTCTAGGGAGATTCCTATTCTGCCCAATTCTACAATTCGCTTTTTTCACACCTGTGCCATCGAGCCTGTGACATAGCGCTGATATTCATTGGGCCTCACACAATCCAAAAGTGTCCAGTGTCTGCAGAAATTCAAAATCTCCCTTATCCTGTAGTCACTTTTTTCACACCTGCTGTATCGAGCCTGTGACATAGCGCTCTGATATTCATTGGGCCTCACACAATCCAAAAGTGTCCAGTGTCCACAAGTGTCTGCAGAAATTCAAAATCTCCCTTATCCTGTAGTCACTTTTTTCACACCTGTGCCATCGAGCCTGTGACATAGCGCTGTGATATTCAGTGGGCCTCACACAATCCAAGTGTCCAGTGTCCACAAGTGTCTGCAGAAATTCAAAATCTCCCAGAAATTCAAAATCTCCCTTATCCTGTAGTCACTTTTTTCACACCTGTGCCATCGAGCCTGTGACATAGCACTGTGATATTCAGTGGGCCTCACACAATCCAAGTGTCCAGTGTCCACAAGTGTCTGCAGAAATTCAAAATCTCCCTTATCCTGTAGTCACTTTTTTCACACCTGTGCCATCGAGCCTGTGACATAGCGCTGTGATATTCAGTGGGCCTCACACAATCCAAGTGTCCAGTGTCCACAAGTGTCTGCAGAAATTCAAAATCTCCCAGAAATTCAAAATCTCCCTTATCCTGTAGTCACTTTTTTCACACCGGTGCCATCGAGCCTGTGACATAGCACTGTGATATTCAGTGGGCCTCACACAATCCAAGTGTCCAGTGTCCACAAGTGTCTGCAGAAATTCAAAATCTCCCTTATCCTGTAGTCACTTTTTTCACACCTGTGTCATCGAGCCTGTGACATAGCACTGTGATATTCAGTGGGCCTCACACAATCCAAGTGTCCAGTGTCCACAAGTGTCTGCAGAAATTCAAAATCTCCCTTATCCTGTAGTCACTTTTTTCACACCTGTGCCTTCGAGCCTGTGACATAGCACTGTGATATTCAGTGGGCCTCACACAATCCAAGTGTCCAGTGTCCACAAGTGTCTGCAGAAATTCAAAATCTCCCTTATCCTGTAGTCACTTTTTTCACACCTGTGCCATCGAGCCTGTGACATAGCACTGTGATATTCAGTGGGCCTCACACAATCCAAGTGTCCAGTGTCCACAAGTGTCTGCAGAAATTCAAAATCTCCCAGAAATTCAAAATCTCCCTTATCCTGTAGTCACTTTTTTCACACCTGTGCCATCGAGCCTGTGACATAGCGCTGTGATATTCAGTGGGCCTCACACAATCCAAGTGTCCAGTGTCCACAAGTGTCTGCAGAAATTCAAAATCTCCCAGAAATTCAAAATCTCCCTTATCCTGTAGTCACTTTTTTCACACCTGTGCCATCGAGCCTGTGACATAGCGCTGTGATATTCAGTGGGCCTCACACAATCCAAGTGTCCAGTGTCCACAAGTGTCTGCAGAAATTCAAAATCTCCCAGAAATTCAAAATCTCCCTTATCCTGTAGTCACTTTTTTCACACCTGTGCCATCGAGCCTGTGACATAGCGCTCTGATATTCATTGGGCCTCACACAATCCAAAAGTGTCCAGTGTCTGCAGAAATTCAAAATCTCCCTTATCCTGTAGTCACTTTTTTCACACCTGCTGCATCGAGCCTGTGACATAGCGCTCTGATATTCATTGGGCCTCACACAATCCAAAAGTGTCCAGTGTCCACAAGTGTCTGCAGAAATTAAAAATCTCCCTTATCCTGTAGTCACTTTTTTCACACCTGTGCCATCGAGCCTGTGACATAGCGCTGTGATATTCAGCGGGCCTCACACAATCCAAGTGTCCAGTGTCCACAAGTGTCTGCAGAAAATCTAAATCTCCCCTGTCCTATAGACACCTTGTACCTTGTTTTACATTACTATATAGTTTGTAGGATTTTGTCTACATTTCTACCAAAAATGAGGAAGGCTGGTGGAAGAGGCCGTGGAATTGGGCGGGGGTTGGCAGCTGGTAATGATGGTGTTGGTGGTGGATCTGATGGTAGTGGCAAAAGCAAAATAGGACCGAATGCAGGAGGTGTTGAGCTTGCGTCATCGTCTGGCTCCATAAGGCTTCGAAGGCTTAGTTTTCTAGGAGTTGGCAAACCGCTTTTAACGCCAGAGCATCAGGAAAAAGTTTTGTCTTACATTGCTGACTCAGCCTCCAGCTCTATCGCCTCCTCTTCTGAAGTTGTAAAAAGTAAAAGCACTGAGTCGTCATTGGAGGCTCATTTTCATGAACCACACCTTTGCTTGTGTCCTTCACCACAACCAAGATTGAAGGATGACGCAGGCAATACTACTGATTACTCCATGGAGCTGTTTTCACATACCATGCCTGGATTATCAAGTGAAATGGTGAATTACCCAGGCCAAGATGAATCTGACATGGAGTGCACTGATGCACAGCCGCTGATAGATGATTCTGCTGGTACATTCACTCAGAGCACTACATTGTCCTTGCAGTGTACAGAGCCAGATTCTGACCCTGATGAGACTCAGGTGCCCCTTCCCGCACACTATACCACCATACACGGTGACACAGAGGAAGGTGCACATGACATTGAAGAGGAGGTGATGGATGACCCAGTTGTTGACCCAGATTGGCATCCATTGGGGGAAGAGGGTGCTGCTTCCAATAGCTCAGATGAGGAGCATCCACAGCAGACATCAACATCGCAACAGCTGTTATCTGGCAGGCCCGGAGCACTCCAAAGACAGGTTCCAAAAATCAAAAGAGTTGCTGGACAGCTTGCCCAGAGGGTCAAAACATCACAGCGTGCTAGGCCGTAAAATGTCTGCCAAAGTAGGAAGAGTGCAGTGTGGCACTTTTTTGAACAAAATCCTCATGATCAGGCCAAGGTTATCTGTAAGAAGTGCGCAAAGACCTTTAGCCGAGGGAAAAATCTGAAAAATTTGAATACCAGTTGCATGCTTAGACATTTAACCAGCATGCACTTGCAAGCGTGGACACAACACCAAACCTCAAGTGCCACATGTGCAACTGATCACAAAGAAGGTAGTCAGCAACGCTACATTGTTTCCCCCACTGTAAGCCCACCGGTTAGCACAGCAGCAAATGTTGAGGTGTCGTTGCAAGGCCACAGCAGTCAGGAAATCCCACTGTTATATCAACGAAATACTGAATCTAGGCCATCAGAAAGAACACCAACTCCATCACCATCATCAACCCTCTCTCAGTCCGCCCTGTCCACCGCTACTTCCACCATATGCAGCTCTCAAGTCCAGCTCACCCTCCCAGACACTATGAGTAGGTCAAGAAAGTACTCAGTCTCTCATCCGCGTACACTGGGTTTGAACGCCCACATTGCCAAACTAATCTCGTTTGAGATGATGCCCTATCGGTTGGTGGAAAGCGCAGCTTTCCGCGAACTCATGGCCTATGCAGTACCACGCTGTAAGGTACTCCTGGGGTGGACCCACTAGACCGTGGCAACGAACCTCCCGAGGGCGAGCTGACCAGGTGGACCACCCCCTATACAGGGAGTGTATGGGGCAAGCCCGCGGGTAACTATCACCATGGCAGCTGGTACCCAGGGAACGTATAAGCGGACAGACAGGTAGATCCGGATGGGATGCACTGGACAGACGGCACGGCTTGGAGACACAGGAGTGACGGCACGGCTTGGAGACACAGGAGTGACGGCACGGCTTGGAGACACAGGAGTGATGGCACGAATTGGAGACACAGGGGTAACGGGCAAGGCCTGGAGACACAGAACCTAGGAGAGAGAACAAGGAGGAATGAGTAAACGCACAGACAGGGAGCTGGGAAGCACAAGGAGAGCGAGCCAGAGTCACTAGCAGGATCTAGTGATAGTCAGGCATCGCCCGCAGGAGGAGGCGGCCTGATATAGGAAGTGGGAGGGCTTCTGGGTCATGACCTCCAGTTGGAGGAGGAGGAGGCGCGCGTCCTCAGGTGGAGGAGAGCGCGTGCCCGGCCATAGAGTGGAGACGCGCCCGCCGAGGAGGAGGAGCGGGGGCGCGCACCAGGCGCGATCCAGAGGGCCGGACGGAGGCGGTCGCCGGCCGAGGAAGGATGACCGGGGGAGACCGCGCCGAGGCCCGCAGCGGCCGGCGCCGAAGCGAGGAGACCACCGGGGAGCGGGTGAGTCGGGGCCGGAGGGAGGTAAGGGAAGGAGTGCGCAGCAGCTGCCGCGTGACACACGCTATGACCTACCCAGTCGCCACTTCTTCTCTCGCAAAGCCATCCCAGCCCTCCACCATCATGTGAAAGACCGCATTGTCCATGCACTCAAGCAGTCAGTGAGTGGAAAGGTGCACCTCACAACTGATGCATGGTCCAGTCGGCATGGCCAGGGCCGTTACGTGTCCATCACTGCGCACTGGGTTAATGTGGTGGATGCAGGGTCCACAGGGGACAGCGGTGGTGGGACAGTGCTGCCTAGCCCACGGTATAGGAAACAGTTGGCTGTAGGCGTTCCACCCTCCTCCTCCAGAAGCGAAAGCTCGTCCACAGAGCGCAGTCGTACGAGCACTCCATCTGCAGCTGCCACTGTTGCACACGAGGTGTCCCCCTATCGAGCAGCTAGTGGAAAACGTCAGCAGGCTGTGTTGCAGATGATGTGTTTGGGCGACAGACACACCGCCGAGGTGCTGGCCGAGTACTTGAAGCGACAAACTGAGTCATGGCTGGGCAGTGTACATCTTGAGGCAGGCAAGGTAGTTAGTGATAACGGCCGTAATTTTGTGGCAGCCATAGCCCTTTCAAAACTCAGCCACATACCTTGCTTGGCTCACACCTTGAACCTGGTGGTGCAGTGCTTCCTCAAAAATTATCCGGAGTTAACAGCCCTGCTCCATAAGGTGCGAAGACTGTGCGCGCACATCCGCCGGTCGCCTGTACACTCCGTTCGCATGTAGAAGCTGCAGCGATTGCTCCACCTTCCAAACCACCGCCTCATTATCGACATTGCAACAAGGTGGAACTCCACCCTGCACATGGTGGAGCGGCTGTGCGAGCAGAGGCAGGCCATAATGCATTTGTGGGAGGATACACGGCCAGGCACTTTGAGAGCAGACATGGAGTTGACAGGTGTGCAGTGGTCGAAGCTGAAAGACCTCTGTAAAGTCCTTCAGTGTTTTGAGGAATGCACATGGCTGGTAAGCGCAGACGACGCCATCCTAAGCATGAGCATCCCACTTATGCGTCTGCTCATGCAAACTTTGACGCACCTTAAGGAGCAGGCGTCTTCAGCCAATGTTGACGAGGAGGAAGAGGTGGAGGGAATCCTTGATGACATTCAGCCATTGTCTGCTCATGGACCTCTCCTGGACGAGTTGGAGGAAGAAGAGGAGGAGGAGGATGATGATGGGGAAGATTACTTAGGGGAGGAGGATGCATCTCGTGGGGCAAGTGAAAATGTTGGCGTGGCAAGGTCTGGTACAGGGTTTGTGCGTGACTGGAGGGATGTGGATTTGCCAGAAAGTGCTCCTCCAACCAGCACTCGCAGTGCATCATTGACACCGGGAACATTGGCCCACATGTCAGATTATGCCTTGCGGATCCTAAAAAGGGACCCCCGCATTGCCAAAATGATGAACGATGACGACTACTGGTTGGCCAGCATCCTGGATCCACGCTATAAAGGCAAATTACAAAATATCATGCCACAGGAGAACCTTGACCTAATATTGGCTAATAAACAAGCAACTCTGGTAAATCGGTTGCTTGAGGCATTCCCAGCACACAGCAGCGGTGATGTTTCTCACACGAGCCGTACGGGCCGGGGGCAGCTTGGCAGAGGTGTTCATGGTGCACACAGCAGAAGTGGCGTTGGAGACAGGGGTTTCATGACAATGTTGTGGACTGATTTTTCAAGTACCGCTCACACAACTGGTAATACAGCATCGATGGAAAGTGACAGGAGACAGCAGTTGTCAACTATGGTTACAAACTACTTTTCCTCCCATATCGATGTTCTCCCACACAGGTCATTCCCCTTTGACTATTGGGCTGCTAAACTGGACACCTGGCCTGAATTGGCACAATATGCCTTACAGGAGCTTGCTTGCCCAGCTGCAAGTGTGCTATCGGAAAGAGTCTTCAGTGCAGCTGGATCAATCCTGACAGAAAAAAGGACCCGTCTGTCAACCCAAAATGTGGATGATCTAACCTTCATTAAAATGAACCATGCATGGGTTTCCAAGGATTTTGTCCCACCTTCCCCTGATGACACATAGGGCCTTACACCGTCTGAGCCTGCCTCCTGATGTATAGACATATCTTTTGAATGTGTACGCTATCCATACATGTTATCCGGGGATACGGTACCCTTTCTCACCTTTGTGCAATCACGTGCAAGCCATACTGGGCCTAACACCATCTGAGCCTGCCTCCTGATGTATAGACATATCTTTTGAATGTGTACGCTATCCATACATGTTATCCGGGGATACGGTACCCTTTCTCACCTTTGTGCAATCACGTGTAACCCATACTGGGCGTGAGAACGGCTGGCGAGCTGTTAAGCAAGCTACAGCACCTGTGGTTTGCACACGTAAGTTTTTCATTTTTTTCAGGAATGACGGTTAGGCCTAATTCCGGAACTGCGGTTGACCTGCACTTACTGGGAAATCATCGTTCGCGAGTTATAATTGTAATCAGTGATCCCCATCACTAACGTTGTTCAGTGGGTTATCTGCACCTGTAAGCGACAAACGCTGGCCTTTTCAGTGTAGCGCACATGCAGCCATGGACATGTAAGGGCATGACACACCAGTTATTGGCCAATCTCATGTGCCAGAGCCTCACGTGTCCCTCTAGTAAGCCGGACTCGGACCGCGGGGCATGACGGAGTCTCGTTCGTTAACGGAATTAAGCTTGCAATGTGTGCATCTGTTCTGTAGCTGGCATGGTTGAGGTTGCCCGTGTTGAGTCAAATTACGCCGTAGGCTCCACTCCTGGTGGTGCCCTTCTGGACATTCCTTTAAGGTTCAGCTTTGCAACTATACTGCCCACGTAAAACAAACACTTTGCCTTCATGAACGCTGTTTGGAGGGTCATGACTCGTGGGAATAACGCCGCCCAATCAGTTAACCTGCTAGAGAGATCCTTCGTTGCTCCCAAGCATGACATCACACTCCCTAGGAGGAAGGTAATGCCACTGTGGCGACCGTACTCCTGGGGGCGACACAAGTGCACTGATGCCCAGCCACTGCTCGATGAATCTGCTGGTACATTGACCCAGACCACTACATTCCCCTCGCACGCTACCCGGCCTGACCCTGATGAAACTCAGGTTACCCTTCCCTTATACAGTTCCATCTTACACGGTGACAAAGAGGAAGCTGCAGATGAAAGTGCAGGTTCGGCCCACCCGCCATCAGACACACCACCGTACTATCAGGGGCCCTGTGCCAGTGCCGTCGCCAACGAGTGCGCCCCCCCTGCTTGCTCAGGATCACAGCACTTGCAAGGTTGAAATACTGTGCTGTGAGATGGAAGATGGGGACGACGAGGAGTCCAGACTAGTACAGGGATTCCCTAGCGAGGAGACTTATTTCATTGTTTTCAATGTTGGGACAGCAATTTTTGGGGAGCACTATACTCTGGAGAATGATAGATGGGGCCCACCATACACTGGAACATTCCAAAGGTGGACATCAGACACTGGAGCAGCATTTACAGGGCCCATTATACACTAGAGCATTAGAAATGGGGCCCATTATGTTTGGAGCATTATTTGGGCCCATAAGACAGTGGAGCTTCATCCATGGGGACCAACATATATTGTAGCATTATGTGGAGCTCATCATATACTGTTTCAAACATTATATGGGACCAATGATTCTGTATGGAGAAATAGATGCAAAAGACATACTGATAGGGAATTTAGATTGTGAGCCCCATGAGAGACAGTGATGAAAATATGTGCAAAACTGTAAAGCGCTGCGGAATATGTTAGCGCTATATAAAAATAAAGATTATTTATTTATTATTTATAGATGGGCCTCGTCATGAGATGTAAAAAGTGAAGTATTTTTCATTGTACTATACCGCTATTTCTCTGCCGTATCGGAGCATGATGAGTTGTGGTATTATGTGTTAAAGGGGCGCTCTTTCGCCCAGGGCACATGAAAACCTGGAGCCAGCCCTACCCCCCCACAACTTTAGCCAAATAACCCCCATTTTTCAGTGCGTAACTTGTATTATGAAGTTAATTAAGGTTGACCAGCTTAAGTAAGAAGAATTGATGCTTTTGGCATTCAAATGAGCACTGTAGGTGTGTTTCCTGTCCTCCTCTCACTGCCGACTTTTATTCCCCATTGACTTACATTGGGTTTCGTGTTTCGGGACGAACCCGACTTTTCCCTATAATCGGCCGATCTTGCTCGATCCAACTTTTGGAAAAGTCGGGTTTCACGAAACGAAACTCGACCATAAAAAAACAAAAGTCGCTCAACTCTACTCCTCACATATACTTATTTTGGACATTTTTTGTGCATGTTACCTCTTGTTGTGGTGATTTTTTTGTAGTACCCTCACTTTTAATAATCATGCTGATATTTTTATATGCATAGCTCTTTTAATCTGATTTCAATAAAGGTTATAATATTTTAGACATGGCTTCTTCTTGCTTTTTGAACACTTCATAGCTAAGTATGTGGCTCCCGGCTTATCACAAACTATACCTAAGACAGTTGTATAGAATTTTTAAGGGGATTTTATCCTACAGATTTCTTAAAATAGTCACTTTGCAAAAGTAAATTGAGATGTCAAATCTACAGTATAAGCACAATATGGAAAACTTGAGTGCACAAACAGATTTTTATTTTCCATTTGGGCCACGGATTGCTTCTAGATTGTCTGTAAGTGATTAAGGACTAGTGCCACAGCCCTCCCTGCTTCCAGCATTCTGTTTTTGTTATGACAAAAACAGGCTCCACCACTCCTTGTGACAAGTGATCTGTGGGAATGCAGACTTACCAACACAAAGTACCGTTTGTCTAGAAATGCTTGCAACAATCCTATTTCAGGCATACTCCATTCTGTAGAAAAAGAAAAATCATTACTTTGTTTATTAATGGCATAAGCATTGTTTAATTCTTACATACAATTTGCTGCAAAAAGACTTCTAATTTACATTAAGGTAGACTTACTTGTTTTATGTAAAAAGCCCAAGACAAAATCAATAGCCTGCAGCTACTAGATTAAATGCATAGCCTCAGGGCTCTGTAGCCACCTAACTCTACAAAACATTCTTTGTATGAGGGCCTATAGTGTTACTTTTCACATAAGCATTTCTTCTTCTTTTCTTTTCTCTTCATGGACAACCCCTGCAAACTTCCTGCCTTTAGCTAATCATAAGGACCTTGTGTGATAGTGGTGAGGTCGATAAAAACACAACATTGCAATTTATAAATAAACTTTGCTTTTGTTTGGCCAAAGATTAAAGCCCAAAATCCTAGTGACTGTGACAATGTGAACATGAGCTCACGGTTTAAAATGTTCATGTGTTTTGCAAGGAACCTTGGAAAAGCAGCTCTTTACAATTTGATTAAAATATAAATTAGTGATGAGCTAATAAATTCAAGTGGAATTGAATTCTTCCTCAAATTTTCCAAAAATCCACATTGGCTAAAATGTGGATTTTTTGTAATTCACTTCCGCGTGGATTCAGCACAATGATGACCGCTACATGCCTTTTTTCTGAACTGCAAAAGGACATCAAAATGTATTTAAAAAAATCCTTACACTCATCTCAGCATTCACCTCTCAATCTCCTCTGCTACTCAGCGCTACCCGAATCAGTCCTTGCTGTATATTCTGATTCCCCATTATTTGTGTTAGAATATTCTCAAACTATGTTGGATTTCGAGTTGTCACAACTAGAGTTGAGCGAAACGGGTCGGTCAAATTCATAAGTCGCCGACTTTCGCTAAAGTTGGGTTTCATGAAACGAAACCCGACCATAGCGTGAGGTCGGCCATGAGGTCGGCGACCAGAGCACCAAAGTCGCGTTTCAAATGATGCTTCCAGCGCCCTTTTTCAGTCAATCATGGAGGACGCACACTGTGGGCAACGCGATGACATGGGCAGCGGTCACCACCATCTTTGAGAAGGGCATGCAAGTGATTGGCTTGCTTTGTGTGGCATCACAGGGGGCATAAAAGGGCATGCACGCCGACTGCCATCTTACTTCTGCCGATCTTAGCATAGGGAGAGGTTGCTGCTGATGATTATGAAAAAGGGAGAGCGTTAGGCAGGGAACAAGAACAAAAAAACTGCTTCTGCTGGTAGCGATTTTCACTGTGCAACACAACAGTTTGTGTGCAGTGACAGGGGAGGCTATATTTTTGTGCATCAGCTCTGTGGTTATTAGGCTGCTTTATAAGGCTCCCTGATAGCTGCATTGCTCTTTTCACACTGCTGTGCAAACTGCTTTTTTAAAAGCAAAAGTACTTTTCTTCCTCTTTTCTGCACAGTTACCAAGCGTTCATTTTTCCACACTTTTGTGTGCAGCAGTCCTGCTTTTTAGGCTGCCTGCTGCCATACTTGGACAGAGAGCATCATTGTCAGCCTCCTAAAATCTCTAGGGAGATTCAAATTCTCCCCAATACTCTATATACCTTGTACTTTGTCATACACCAGCCAATTTCAGTCTGTTACATTGAGGTCTAATCTATAGTGGGCCTGAGATAATAGTTCAGCCTCCTATAATCTCTAGGGAGATTCAAATTCTCCCCAATACTCTATGCACCTTGTACTTTGTTATACACCAGCCAATTTCAGTCTGTTACATTGAGGTCTAATCTATAGTGGGCCTGAGATAATAGTTCAGCCTCCTATAATCTCTAGGGAGATTCAAATTCTCCCCAATACTCTATACACCTTGTACTTTGTCATACATCAGGATAGAAATCCAGCTCACCAGACATAACATTCCAACATCGGAGCACGAGACCGCTGTGTCCAGGCGCTTAACCCAAAGTAATGAAGATGAATGTCCAGCTCCACAATATAGTGAAATATAATTTATTATTCACTCAGTCCATACAAGTGAGGTTAAAAGCCAGCATAAATTACAAGGCTTGCGATCTACGCGTTTCAAGTGACTAGGCACTCTTAATCATGAATTCATGATTAAGAGTGCCTAGTCACTTGAAACGCGTAGATCGCAAGCCTTGTAATTTATGCTGGCTTTTAACCTCACTTGTATGGACTGAGTGAATAAAGAATTATATTTCACTATATCGGGGAGCTGGACATTCATCTTCATTACTTTGTCATACACCAGAAAATTTCAGCCTGTTACATTGAGGTGTAATCTATAGTGGGCCTGAGATAATAGTTCAGCCTCCTAAAATCTATAGGGAGATTCAAATTCTCCCCAATACTCTATGCACCTTGTACTTTGTTATACACCAGCCAATTTCAGCCTGTTACATTGAGGTGTAATCTATAGTGGGCCAGAGATAATAGTTCAGCCTCCTAAAATCTCTAGGGAAATTCAAATTCTCCCCAATACTCTATACACCCTGTACTTTGTCATACACCAGCCAATTTCAACCTGTTACATTGAGGTGTAATCTATAGTGGGCCTGAGATAATAGCTCAGCCTCCTAAAATCTCTAGGGAGCTTCAAATTCTCCCCAATACGCTATACACCTTGTACTTTGTCATACACCAGCCAATTTCAGCCTGTTACATTGAGGTGTAATCTATAGTGGGCCTGAGATAATAGTTCAGCCACCTAAAATCTCTAGGGAGATTCAAATTCTCCCCAATACTCTATGCACCTTGTACTTTGTTATACACCAGCCAATTTCAGCCTGTTACATTGAGGTGTAATCTATAGTGGGCCAGAGATAATAGTTCAGCCTCCTAAAATCTCTAGGGAAATTCAAATTCTCCCCAATACTCTATACACCCTGTGCTTTGTCATACACCAGCCAATTTCAACCTGTTACATTGAGGTGTAATCTATAGTGGGCCTGAGATAATAGTTCAGCCTCCTAAAATCTCTAGGGAGTTTCAAATTCTCCCCAATACTCTATACACCTTGTACTTTGTCATACACCAGCCAATTATAACCTGTTACATTGAGGTGTAATCTATAGTGGGCCTGAGATAATAGTTCAGACTCCTAAAATCTCTAGGGAGATTTAAATTCTCTCCAATACTCTATACACCTTGTACTTTGTCATACACCAGCCAATTTCAGCCTGTTACATTGAGGTGTAATCTATAGTGGGCCTGAGATAATAGTTCAGCCTCCTAAAATCTCAAGGGAGATTCAAATTCTCCACAATACTGTATACACATTGTACCTTGTTTTACAGTACCATATAGCTGATGGCATTTTTGGTACATTTTCCCAAAATGAGGACGTATGGTGGAAGAGGCCGTGAATGAGGGCGTGGGTTGTCAGCTGGTACTGATGGTGGTGGTGCATCTGCTGGTAGTGGCAAAAGCACAATAGCACCTAGGGCAGGAGGTGTTTAGCCTGCGTCATCACCTGGCTCCACAAGGCCTTGAAGGCTCCCTTTCCTGGGAGTAGGTAAACCGCTTTTAAAGCCGGAGCTTCAGGATCAAGTTTTGGCTTACATTGCTGACACAGCCTCCAGCTCTATCGCCTGCTCTTCTGAAGTTTCAAAAAATAAAATCACTGAGTCATCAGTCGAGGCTCCTGGTCAGGAACAACACCTTTCCTTGTGTCCTTCACCCCTAGCAAAAGTGAAGGATGCAGCAGGCCACACTACAGATCACTCCATGGAGCTCTTTTCACATACCATGCCTGGGTTATCAAGTGAAATCGTGAATTCCCAAGTCCAGGATGAATCTGACATGGAGTGCACTGATGCACAGCCATTGCTAGATTTTTCTGCTGGTACATTCACTCAGAGCACTACATTGTCCTCGCAGTGTACTGAGCCAGAATCTGACCCTGAAGAAACTCAGGTGCCCCTTCCCGCATACTATATCACCTTACACAGTGACACAGAGGAAGGTGCACATGAAACTGAAGAGGAGGTGATGGATGACCCAGTTGTTAACCCAGATTGGCATCCATTGGGGGAAGAGGGTGCCACTGCCAATAGCTCAGAAGAGGAGGAGGAGGAGGATCCGCAGCATCACAACAGCTGTTAGCTGGCAGGCCCGTAGCAGTCCAAAAACGGGTTACAAAAGCCATAAGAGTTGCAGGACAGCTTGGCCAGACGGTAAAATTAGCACAGCGTGCAAGGCCTCAAAATGTCTTCCATAGTAGGAAGAGTGCAGTGGGGCACTTTTTTGAACAAAAACGTAATGATCAGGCAAAGGTTATCTGTAAGTAGTGCGCAAAGACCTTTATCCGAGGGAAAAATCTGAGAAATTTGAATACCAGTTGCATGCTTAGACATTTAACCACCATGCACTTGCAAGCGTGGACGGACTACCTCACGTACCACATTTGCACCTGCTCCGAATGAAGGTAGTCAGCAACGCTACATCGCTTCCCCCACTGTAAGCCCACCGGTTAGCACGCCACCAGCAGCAAATGTTGAGGTGTCGTCGCAAGGCCAAAGCAGTCAGGGAATCACAATGTTATTGCTACGAAAGACTGAATCTAGGCCATCAGCAAGACCACCATCACCATCACCAACCCTCTCTCAGTCCGCCATGTCCACCGCTAGTTCCACCATATGCAGCTCTCAAGTCCAGCTCACCCTACCAGAGACTCTGAGTAGGACAAGAAAGTACTCATCCTCTCATCCGCGCACACTGTGTTTGAACGCCCACATTGCCAAACTAATCTCGTTAGAGATGATGCCCTACCGGTTGGTTGAAAGCGATGCTTTCCGCGAGCTCATGACCTACGCAGTACCACGCTATGACCTACCCAGTCGGCATTTCTTTTCTCGGTAAGCCATCCCAGCCCTCCCCCTGCATGTGAAAGACCGCATTGTCCATGCACTCAAGCAATCAGTGAGTGGAAAGGTGCACCTCACAACAGATGCATGGTCCAGTAGGCATGGCCAGGGCCATTACGTGTCCATCACTGCACACTGGGTTAATGTGGTGGATGCAGGGTCCACAGGGGACAGCGGCAGTGGGACAGTGCTGTCTAGCCCATGGTATATGAAACAGTTGGCTGTAGGCGTTCGACCCTCCTCCAGAAGCGAAAGCTCGTCCACAGAGCTCGGGCGCACGAGCACTCCATCCGCAGCTGCCAGTGTTGCACACGAGGTGTCTCACTATCTAACAGCTAGTGGTAAGCGTCAGCAGGCTGTGTTGAAGATGATGTGTTTGGGCGACAACAGACACATCGCGGAGGTACTTGCCGACTACTTGCAGCGACAAACTGAGTCATGGCTGGGCAGTCTACATCTTGAGGCAGGCAAGGTAGTTAGTGATAACGGCCGAAATTTTGTGGCAGTCATAGCCCTTTCAGAACTCAGACACATACCTTGCCTGGCTAACACCTTGAACCTGGTGGTGCATTGCTTCCTCAATAATTAGCCCTGCTCCATAAGGTGCGAAGACTGTGCTCACACATCCGCCGGTCGCCCGTACACTCCGGTCGTATGCAGAAGCTGCAGCGATTGCTCCACCTTCCCAAGCACCACCTAATTATTGACGTTGCAACAAGGTGGAACCCACCCTGCACATGGTTGAGAGGCTGTGCGAACAGAGGCAGGCTGTAATGCATTTGTGGGAGGATACACGGGCAGGCAGTTTGAGGGCAGACATGGAGTTGTCGAGTGTGCAGTGGTCGAAGCTGAAAGACCTCTGTAAAGTCCTTCAGTGTTTTGAGGAATGCACACAGCTGGTAAGCGCAGACGATGCCATCATAAGCATGAGCATCCCCACTTATGCGTCTGCTCAGGCAAACTTTGACGCACATTAAGGAGCAGGCGTCTGCAGCCGAGGTGGAAGAGGAAGAGGAGGGAAGCCTTGTTGTCAGTCAGCCATTGTCTGCTCAGGGAACTCTCCTGGACGAGGTGGAGGAAGAAGAGGAAGAGGAGGATGGTGGGGATGATTATTTATGGGAGGAGGATGCTTCTCAGGGGGCAAGAGAAAATGTTAGCATGGCAAGGTCAGGTACAGGGTTTGTGCGTGACTGGAGGGATGTAGATTTGCCAGAACGTGCTCCTCCACCCAGCACTCACAGTGCATCATTGACACCTGGGACATTGGCCCACATGTGTGATTATGCCTTGCAGATCCTAAAAAGGGACCCCCGCCTTGCCAAAATGATGAACGATGACGACTACTGGTTGGCCAGCATCCTGGATCCACGCTATAAAGGCAAATTCCAAAACATCATGCCACAGGAGAACCTTGACCTAATATTAGCTAACAAGCAAGCAACTTTGGTAAACCGTTTGTTTGAGGCATTCCCACCACACAGCAGCGGTGATGGTTCTCACACGAGCCGTAGGGGGCAACATGGAAGAGGTGTTTGTGGTGCAAACATAAAAAGTGGCGTTGGAGGCAGGGGTTTCATGACCATGTTGTGAACTGATTTTTCAAGTACCGCTCACACGACTGGTAATACTGCATCGATTGAAAGTGACAGGAGACAGCAGTTGTCAACTATGGTTAAAAACTACTTCTCCTCCCATATCGATGTTCTCCCTCACATGTCATTCCCCTTTGACTATTGGGCCTGTAAACTGGACACCTGGCTTGAATTGGCACAATATGCCTTACAGGAGCTCACTTGCCCTGCTGCTAGTGTGCTATCCAAAAGACTCTTCAGTGCTGCTGGATCAATCCTGACAGAAAAAAGGACCCGTCTGTTGACCCAAAATGTTGATGATCTAACCTTCATTAAAATGAACCATGCATGGGTTTCAAAGGATTTTGTCCCACCTTCCCCTGCTGACACATAGGTTGCCAGAAAAATGGCTCGCTTTTGTCCTCCTCTTCCTCGGACTTCTCCAATTCCTCCATTTGCTGCTGCTGAATGTCCAAAATCAACATATGCTATTTTTTAAACCTCCCTTACTGGGCTGCCTCCCCCCAGAGCCAGGGTCACCACCTGGCGCACGCACCCATGCGAGTGCCGTTGCCCTGGACAGGTGGGTGGGCCAACTCTTGGGCGACAACACTGGCACAGGGTCCCTCATAGTACAATCAAGTGTCTCTGACGGTGGGGGTGCACACCTGCCGTCAGACACACCGGCATACTATGAGGGGCCCTGTGCCAGTACCGCCGCCCACGAGTGAGCCCCCCTGCTTGCTCAGGGCCCCAGCACTTGCAATACTTACCTCTCCCTGCTCCACCGCTGTGTAGTCTGGGCTGTTAAATCCTTCACTGGGACTGCCACTACAAATTTGGTGAACTGATAGATGATGGTTATGACGTAGCTATGCCCTGTCCTGCTGGGCTCTATCTTCAGATGATCAATGGCTTCCATTTGTTATGGACGTCGACTCACAATCAGATGCAGTGCTGGTTTATCGTCAGCTTTCACAGTTTTCCTACTCACAGACGTGTGACATTCCTGCCCACATTTTTAAATGTGTCCTCTCATGCCAATCCAATAGAATCGCCTACGGCCTGTGGCTTCTGTCTTTTGCACTCCAAAGTTACCTGACAGATCATGATAGTCAGTGAGGACCATGTCTACATCTCTCCCTGTGATCACAATTTCATGGAGATGAGTAACGGTGATGGGATCCACGGTACTGCGATACAGCAACCCTTTCTTCACAAAGAACTGTTTTCGCTGTCTCCACAGACAAAGTAATTGAGGGTCAGCATCGCCTCTGAGAATTCTCCCGGGAGTTTTTCCCTTGATTAATAATTCCAAAATTTCGGCAATCACTCGACTTTCCGTCTGTACTTGTATCCATCTCGTTTCCTCTTGCGGAGAGTCTGGACTGTCTTACTGAGGCTGAAATATATATGAAGATTTAAAAATACCCCAACAGTGTATACTGGTGTGCGCTTCAAATACATTACCCTTTTTCTACTTTTTAGATTCTTGTCTAATCCATACTGAGGCTTTGAGTGTCTTTGTCAGACTCCGGAAATATACACAGAGATTTTTAATGTTTAAACTATGCTATATATACCTGCTATCCAGTGATACTGTACCCTTTCTCAACTTTGTACAATCACGTCAAATCCATACTGGGCCTGAGACCATCTGAGTCTGCCTCCTGATATATAGATATAGATTTTTAATGTGTAAACTATGCTATATATATACCAGCTATCCGGTGATACTGTACCCTTTCTACAATCTTGTCGAATCCATACTGGGCCTGAAAACGTCTGAGTCTGCCTCCTGATATATAGACATAGGTTTTTAATGTTTAAACTATGCTATATATACTGTACCTGTTATCCGGTGATACTGTACCCTTTTTCAACTGTCTACAATCTTGTCGAATCCATACTGGGCCTGAGACCGTCTGAGTATGCCTCCTGATTAGAGATGAGCGGTGTTCGAGTCGAACTGTTTGCCAAGTTCAAATTCGAGTTGTTTTGGGCGGTGTTTGAGCCGTTTGTCGAACTCGAACACTTTGCTTTAAATTCGGCTGTTCGAGGTTCTGTTCGAGAACGGTTCGTTCACCAAAAGCGTAACTTTATTTTTCAATGTTAATAGACAGGTAGCCAGCGGTGTAGTACACCTGTCAAGGAGCTACACCGTGTGTGCTTCAACTAATTTTTTACCGCATCTTGTCCAGAAAATCCTTTTGGGTTTGTAGCACTGTCTGCTACTCAGCAGAGGAGCCCACACGTGAACCTAGCTATGCCGCCTGTTTATGTAAGAACCATTTTTTAACTTCATTTAGCCCAGTCAATACTTTGGGCCTAGTACCTGTGTCTAATGCTCGGCAGAGGAGCCCACCCGTGAACCTAGCTATGCCGCCTGTTTATGAAAGAACCAGTTTTTGACTGCATTTAGCCCAGTTAATACTTTGGGCCTAGTAACTGTGTCTGCTACTCAGCAGAGGAGCCCACCTGTGAACCAAGCTGTGCCGCCTGTTTATGTAAGAACCATTTTTTAACTCCATTTAGCCCAATCAATACTTTGGGCCTAGTACCTGTGTCTACTGCTCAGCAGAGGAGCCCACCCGTGAACCTAGCTAAGCCGCCTGTTTATGTAAGCACTGTCTGCTACTCAGCAGAGTTGCCCACCCGTGAACCAAGCTATGCCGCCTGTTTATGTAAGAACTGTGTTCTACTCAGCAGAGGAGCCCAGCTGTTAAGCAAGCTACAGCACCTGTGGCTTGGACACTTAATTTTTGCACATTCTTTCTGGAATGCCGGTTAGGCCTAATTCCGGAATTCCGCTTGACCTGCACTTACTGGGAAATCCTCGTTCGCGTGGAAGAATTGGAATCACAGATCCCCATCAATAACGGGGTTCAGCGGGTTACCCGCACCTGTAAGCGACACTCGCTGGTCCTTTCAGTGTAGCGCACGTGCAGCCCCAGACATGTAAGGGCATGACAGACCTGTTATTGCTCGATCTCGCGTGCCAAAGCCTTGCGTGTCCCTTTAGTAAGCTGGACGTGGACCACGGGGGCATGCCGGAGTCTCGTTCGTTAACGAAATTAAGCTGACAAATCTCTAGCACAACTAAAAACGGCCATGCACCACCACCTACAGAATCGAGAAAGCTTGCAATCTGTCCATCTTTTCCGTGGCTGACATGGTTGACGTTGCTCGTGTGGAGTCCAATTAAGCCGCAGGCTCCGCTCCTTGTGGTGGTGCCCTTCTGGACATTCCTTTAAGGTTCAGCTTTGCAACCATACTGCCCCCATAAACCAAACAGTTTGCCTTCATGGATGCTGTTCTGAGGGTCATGGAAAAACGCCGCCAGATCGGCAGTTGGCATAATTTATGGTGGGAAGTCCGACGGTATATGATCGTCTTCGATTTTAGAATTTTAGAATTTTTTTGTGTTTTTGATTTTTATGACATCCTTTCTTGACTTTAAAAGGCCATGACATGCCTATATCTGTGTCTCCTCCTCCACCTCTTTTCCATATGTAGTTGCCCTTTTCCATATGTTATTTGTGTCTTCTGAGCATTTTGTCTGCTTTGGGACACCTTTTAAGGTGTTTTGTATGTGTTTTCTATGTGTTTGTATGTGTTTGTGTTTGCCTGCCATTGTTTTCAATGGGGTTTGACGGTGTTCGTCGAACGTTCGACGAACATTCGACGAACTTGCCTCCTGTTCGACGAACCGAACTCAAACACTAGCGGGGTGGCTCAACACTACTCCTGATATATACATTTTTAATGTTTAAGCTATGCTATATATACCTGGTATCTGGTGATACTGTACCCTTTCTGCCAGAAAGTCATCCTCCACCCACCACTCTAACTGTATCATTGACACCTGGAACATTGGCCCACATGTATGATTATTTCTTGCGGATCTTGTTTTTATATTGTGGCATGATCCATCCTGAGCGTGTGAGAGTCTGTGGGTTACTCCTGCAATTTATATGTAGATTTAAAAATTACCCCAACACTGTATACAGTGTGATACATTACCCATTTACTGGTTTTTATATTCTGGTCTAATCCAAACTGACCAAGTGAGAGTCTGTTTCTGACTCTGGAAACAAATACTGAGATTGACAATGAACCCTACACTGTATACAGCTGTACGCTTCAGATCCATTACCGTTTTACGGCTTTTTATATTGTGTTGTAATCCATACTGAGCCTGAGAGCGTCTGTGTCTGCCTTCTGAAATACATACGGAGATTTAGAATGTTTAACCTATACTACATATACCTGCTATCTGATGATACTGTACCCTTTTTCTACTTTTCATATTCTTGTCTAATCCATACTGAGCCTGTGAGCGTCTCTGTGTGACTCATGAAATATATACGGAGATTTTCAATTATCCTTTGACTGTATACAGCTGTACGTTTCTGATACAGTACCATATATCTGATGTTATTTTGGGTACATTTTCTCCAAAATTTGGAAGTATGGTGGAAGAGGCCACGGACGTGGGCGTGGGGGGGCCAGCCGGTACTGATGGTGGTGGTGCATCTGCTGGTAGTAGCAAAAGCACAGTAGCAGCTAAGGCAGGAGGTGTTGAGCCTGCATCATGGTCTGGCTCCGGAAGGCCTGGAAGGCTACCTTTTCTGAGAGTAGGTTAACCACTTTTAAAGCCGGAGCATCAGGAACTGGTTTTGGCTTACATTGCCGAAACAGACTCCAGCTAATATGTCCTCCTCTTCTGAAGTTTCAAAAAATGCAAGCACTGAGTCGTCAAGTGCTGGCTCCTGGTCAGAAAGAACCCCTTTCCTTGAGTACTTCACCCCCCCACCAAAAATGAATGATGCAGCAGACCACACTTCACATTAGTCCATGTAGCTCTTTCTCACATACCATGCCTGGGTTATCAATTCAAATCGTGAATTCCCCAGTTCAAGATGAATCTGACATGGAGTGTGGGTCGTCAACCAGGGCAGTGGGGTTAATCGGTACCGGGCCAGTGTCTCAGGGGGATGTGTCACGGTGGTGGTGACCCGGTCTGTGGCCCTGGGCGTCCATGCAAAGGGGTGAATAATGTTTATAGGTGAATGATACGTGATGCCACCTGTGGTTTCTGGTCAGATTGACCAGCGCTGCAGTGTCGCTTCTCTGGGACAGATGTTGTGGTGCAGCAAAGATGTAGAAGCCCTGCACAGGTAGGGCCATAGTCGCAGGGCAGATGAAAGAGTTGGTAGATGGTGTGCAGTGCAGGATGTAGCAGAGCCGTGCACCAGGCGCAGGAGAAAGATGACAGACACAGTCGTGCAGTTCCTTTACCTGTACTTGGTAAGTGCCATCCAGGACCCAGAGTACAGATGGAGAAGGAGTTGGTCAGCCTGGAAGCAAATTAGGAATTCTCTCTCTGCAGATAGGTAGTGTGGCCTCTGTTCTAGCGCTTATCTGAGGTACTCGCAGTACTGAGTTCACTGAAGTTCCCCCTGTTGACTCTCTTTTGGAACTTTCTTGTATGTCAGGCAGCCGTAGCCTTTTCCATCTGGCTCACACACGTCGCTGCTGGGGCCTCAGAGCCTTAGTTAGGAACAGAGCATTTATAGCTGCTTCTTCCTCCGGTTTCTGCTGCAGGACCGTCAGTATCCCTACAAACTCGGAGACCGGAATCCGGACCATGCGCTCCAGCTAGCAGTGAGCCTTAACTATGCTCATCCTCCAGCTCCCCTTCTCACATCCACACACTTCCCCTTCCCTTCACAGACTGCCCTAACTTCCCTCCTCCCAACCACAGAGAGCAGCTCCTCAACAGTCTGTTTCAGAGCTCTCCCTGCTGGCCTGGAGTGGGAACTGTGTTGTATGTTGGTTTAACTGCTAGAGAGATCCTTCATTGCTCCCAAGCATGACATCATACTCCCTAGGAGAAAGGTAATGCCACTGTGGTGACCGTACTCCTAGGGGCGCCACAAGTGCACTGTTGCCCAGCCACTGCTAGATGATTCTACTGGTACATTGACCCAGACCACTACATTCCCCTCGCACTGTACTGTACACAGCCAGAATCTGACCCTGATGAAACTCAGGTTCCCCTTCCCGCATACTATACCACCTTACCCGGTGACAAAGAGGAAGGTGCAGATGAAAGTGCAGGTTCCTTGAGCAGGTGGGGGGGCATACTCATGGGCGACGGCACTGGCACAGGGCCCCTCATAGTACGAAAAAGTGTCTCTGCCGGGTGGGAGGGCCCACCCCACCCACCGCCAGGGAGGGCCCACCCAGGGAGGGCCCACCCAGGGCCCACCCACCGTCAGACACACTGCCGTACTATGAGGGGTCCTGTTCCAGTGCCATCGCCAATGAGTGGGCCCCCCCTGCTTGCTCATGATCACAGCACTTGCAAAGTTGAAATACTTACCTCTCCGTGCTCCACCGCCGTGACGTCTTCCGCGTTTCCTGACAGTGACATTCTGGTCAGAGAGCGCGATGACATCACGTCTGTACGCCCTCTGCCTAAACAGTCCAAGTGCAGAGAGATGGAAGATGGGGACGATGAGGAGTCCAGAGTACAGGGATTCCCAAGCGAGGAGACTTATTTCATTGTTTTAAAGGTTGGGAGCAATTTTTGGGGAGCACTATACTCTGGAGAATGATATATGGGGCCCACCATACACTGGAGCATTCCAAAGGTGGACATCAGACACTGGAGCAGAATTTGGGCCCATAAGACAGTGGAGCTTCATCCATGGGGAACAACATATACTGTAGCATTATGTGGCGCTCATCATATACTGTATCGAACATTATATGGGACCAATGATTCTGTATGGAGAAATATATGGGCCTCATTACTCTGTATGGCGCACTATTCGGTGGCCATAATACTGTATGGAGTAATATACTGTCCGTTTTTGGAGCTATTGGAGAATTTAAAATGGATATCAGTCATGTGATGTAAGAAGTGAAGTATTTTTCATTGTACTATACTGCTATTTCTCTGCCGTATCAGAGAATCATGAATTGTGGCATGTGTTAAAGGAGCCCAGTGACACTCTTTGGCCCTGGGCCCACGAAAATCTGGAGCCAGCCCTACCCCCCCCACAACTTTAGCCAAATAACCCCCAGTTTCAATGCGTAACTATTATTATAAAGTAAATTAAGGTTGACAAGCTTAAGTAATAAGAATTGATGTTTTGGGCATTAAAATAGGCACTGTAGGTATGTTTCCTGTCCTCCACTCACTGCTGACTTTTCTCCCCCATTGACTTGCATTGGGTTTCGTGTTTCAGTCGGCCTCCGACTTTTCACGATAATCGGCCAATTGCGTTCGACCCGACTTTTGCGAAAGTCGAGTTTCATGAAACCCGACTCGACCCGAAAAAAGGCAAAGTCGCTCATCTCTAGTCACAACTAATTAGTCAGTTCTGAGCATGCAATCTGGTCATGACGTATGTTGTGACATCATGCGTACAATCAGTTCTGCTAGGTCTCAGAAATGGAACTTTTATGGTGTGCCTTCATATACTTTTATTTATCATAGTTTCTGGTGCACATATATACATAAATGTGTATATTTATAGCTTAGTTGATTACAGAATGGGTTTGTTCACATTATAGCATAGCATCCCCTCTCATAAATTGTAAATTGTGCTTACCAGGCAACATATAATAGACATCAATGCATATTACAATGTTCATGCACCATGTGACTCATAGAGTATGTGAGTGTGACCCTAATTCCAGAAATGTATGTGGTCCATTATTGAAAATTTGCACAAAATTCATGACACATTCTTTAAAGTTATGATTGAATTTCATGTATTGTTTGTCCTACAAGTTCCTGGCAACTGGTACTTCTTTTGCACCTTTGCATCTGAAGTTTTTTGTTGGCAAGTCCACCATTTCACTCACTGTGCTGTCCACGTGTCAAGTCATCTGCGCCAACTTCACCAGTCGTTGATTCTGGAGCCTACCCTCCAACATTGTGAACATGTTGCCAGGAGCTTTGCAAGACATTGCCAATTTCCCCACTATATTGGGGCACTGGATGGGAAACACATTCATTTGAAGACACCGCCACACTCAAGGGGCAAAACATTTCTGTAGTGCCATTGGTGTTGTCTGACATCACTTACAAGTTTATAATTGTAGCTATCGGAGCCAATGGAAGAACTGGAGATTCTTGAATCTTCAATTCTTCCATATGGGTTGGCAGCTTCAGAGAAATCCAATGAGTGCACCACCACCACAGATCCTACCTTGCTCAGGCAGGGAACCAGCTACATTTGTAGTGGTTGCTAATGAGACCCTTTTTTTATTTACCACCAATGTGCTCACCCCTATCCATGCAGAGGGGTTACAATACTGAAATAGGGAATAAAAGACTGTCTCTGAGCACACCTTTGCATCAGGATAAATACAGGCTTCATCAGAAAAAGTTGAGGAAAATGCTGACTTTTAACATCATCGGTAATCACAGAAGCAAAGGATGTGTGAGACTCCTGTAATGCCTGCTGCAGCGAAGTAGCACACAACCTCCACCAGGGGGATCGGGTAAAGGAAAACAGGTACACTAACAGTGAAACCACAGAGCAGCAGACAGGATCCACTAGATGGAGGAAGAATAATCAGAAAAGCCGGGTCAGCAACAGGGAGGGAACGAAGTACCAGAGGTCACAGCAATGGACGTGTTCAGAAAGAAGCCAGAGAAGTCAGAGCCGGTCATGAGCAGGAAAGCCAGAGACGGAAGATAGTCAAACAGGTCAGAGGACAAGCCGAATCAAATATCAAGGGGTCACAACACAGAGAACGAGTACCAGGGCTGCCACTATGAATTTTGGGGCCCCAGACTGGCAAAATTTTGGGGGCCTCCCTTGAGACTCCGCCCAGGCTCCACCCCAGCCCCGCCTCCACCTTTCGAACTGTCCACAGTCCCACTGCTCTCTCTTGGAAAAACTCCACTTCTCACCAATCACACATTAGCAGTTCCCATCACCAGATCACACACATAGCCTGCAGCTCTTGTTCTGGCCAAAAGATTTTTTAAATCCACCACTACAAGGTAGACTCTTTTGGCCAGGATCTACTCTACTCTACTCTAACCTATTGAACATTTGTTGCAATATCCAATACAATTTATGTATATTTTTATTTATTTTTGAATTTTTAAAATGACCAATAACATCACATCCAAAAGGGACAAACACCTCCGCACCATGTCCAGACCACATATTACCACCTGTAAGGTAGCGCTGTTATTCAAGTACAAGATACTCGCTTAGCCACCACAACACCAGGTCCGGCACGGGTTTTTCATAAAACAGTTATAGTCCATGCGGTTTATTCAGCATCATAAACCCACAGCAGTAACATACAGTTCATCAAATCAGCATAGCATCCATGACAGAGTTCAGCTCTGAAATCCCTGTGGTCACACAGGTTATGCATATGCAGGCTCTTCAGCCTCAGATATCTCACCCACGTCAGGGTCTCCTCATAGTTCCTTCATCATGCTGCAGACATCCATTCCCACCAGGGAATCATCAGGCATGTGCAGCCATTCAACCCAGCATTCACGTGCTGTCAGGAAAGGAGACACATCTCCCAGCGGGACCTTCCACCAACGGACCAACCGGGTCCCATCATTCACCCATGTGACCTACCCTGGCCACCGTAAATGGTCCGTAGCCACGCCCACCAGGTCACATGGCTATGACCCCATCACAGGTCCTTGAACCATTCTCACACTCTTTACAATATCATTCTTAACCACACCCTTGGGTGGATTTGTAGGTAACTAGTCTCGAACGTCTCCCCAGCTACCTGAAGATTTCCCCCGGACACATTGAAACAGCACCTCAGCAGTATCACTGCTGAGCAACACACATATAAGTCTCCATCTCAAGGCCACCCACCTTGAGATACACAACGGTCATTCAGTACTCTGCCATTCATCCTCTCTCCTAGGACATCCACACAGCACCCCCTAGCGGACACAGTGGTCACTACACCACACACCACATACTGACCTATAATACCACATGCAAGGAACAAATACAGCCACACCATGACCAGACCACATATTACCATCACATGGTGACTGAATACTATAATATTGATCATTAATAAAAAAAACACAATACTATCACCATAAGTGCCATTATACACATGAGATCTGTACTTAGTATGCAGTGACAGTGTACAGGAAATACAGTGATCATTGATGGCATTATACACAGGAGCTTTGTATAAAGTGTCAGTGCACAGGTAATACAGTGATTACCTGTGACATACACAGGTGCTCTGTATATAGGTGCCAGTGTACAGGGAATACAGTGATTATTGGTGACATTGTACACAGGAGCTCTGTATACAGTGTATAGTGTCAGTGTACAGGTAACACACTGACTCACCAGTGACGTCTCTAGGTGAAGTCCTTTATCTTCGCATTTCATCTGTCATCCAGCACAGAACGCCATCACATCTTCCAGCCAGAGCTCGTCTCTGCAGGAAATAACACAGTTATCTAGAGCTCCGCTTGCAGAACACATTACTTAATTTTTTCCCAACTTCTACACTACACCAAGATGAAGAAAAAAAGGCGACAGTGCTGCTCTGCACATTAACAGGACCGCCCCCCATTTAAAACAACATCCTCAAAAAATAAAATAAATACATCATTGGAGTAAAATTATTAATTAATTAATTAGCCCCTATGGTACTAATATCCCCCATCCTGGCCCCGTGTATCTCATTTCTGGCTCCAGCCATATGTTCTCCCGTCCTGCCCTTATGAGTATCCATTATGCCGCATATTATCTCCCGGTCCTGCCTCATCTGTCCCATGATTCTGCCTCCCCATCTGTCTCCATTCTGCCCCATGATCCTGCACCTTGTGTCTCCCATCCCGTCCCCTCCTGTGTCGCACATTCTGCCCCCGTGTCTCCAATCCTGCCCCATGCCTCCATTTTGCCCCCTGTATCCATTCTGCCCCATGCATCGATTTTGCCCTGCTGTGTCCATTCTGCCCCACCGTGTCTATCCTGCCCCACTTTGTCCATTCTGCCCCACTGTGTCCATTCTGCCCCCGTGCCTCCATTCTGCCCTCCTGTGTCCATTCTGCCCTCCTGTGTCCATTCTGCCCCGTGCCTCCATTTTGCCCCCTGTGTCCATTCTGCCCTCCTGCGTCCATTTTGCTCCATGTCCATTCTGCCCTCCTGTGTCCATTTTGCCCCACTGTGTCCATTCTGTCCCACTGTGTCTATTCTGCCCCCTGTGCCTCCATTCTGCCCTCCTATGTCCATTCTGCCCCCCGTGCCTCCATTCTGCCCTCCTGTGTCCATTCTGCCCCCGTGCCTCCATTTTGCCCCCTGTGTCCATTCTGCCTTCCTGCGTCCATTTTGCTCCTTGTCCATTCTGCCCTCCTGTGTCCATTCTGCCCCCCTGGGTACATTCTGCCCTAGTGCCTCCATTTTGCCCCCTGTGTCATTCTGCTCTTCTGTGTCGATTCTGCCCCCTTTGTCCATTCTGCCCCGTGCCTCCATTTTGCCCTCCTGTGTCCATTCTGCCCTCCTGTGTCCATTTTGCCCCCCTGTGTCCTTTCTGCCCTGTGCCTCCATTCTGCCCCTTGCCTTTATTAGTGGAGGCCCGCGGCATTCTGCTATATGTGCATTTGTCATCAGACAGGGTTTTGGTAACGCCATAACTTGTGGTGTGAGTTTTTTAAATTTTTTATGTTAGCCATTATGCCCCAGTGCCTCCATTTTGCCCCTGTGTCAATCTGCCCTACGGTGTCCATTCTGCCCTCCTGTGTCCATTCTGCCCCCCTGTGTCCATTCTGTCCCCGTGCCTCCATTTTGCCCTCCTGTGTCCATTCTGCCCTCCTGTGTCCTTTTTGCCCCACTGTGTCCCTTCTACCCCACTGTGTCTATTCTGCCCCCTGTGCCTCCATTCTGCCCTCCTGTGTCCATTCTGCCCTCCTGTGTCCATTCTGCCCTGTGCCTCCATTTTGCCCTCCTGTGTCTATCTTGCCCCACTGTGTCCATTCTGCCTCACTGTGTCTATTCTGCCCCGTGCCTCCATTCTGCCCTCCTGTGTTCATTCTGCACCCATGCCTCCATTTTGCCCCCTGTGTCCATTCTGCCTTCCTGTGTCAATTTTGCTCCATCCATTCTGCTCTCCTGTGTCCATTCTGCCCCCCTGTGTCCATTCTGCCCCCATGCCTCCATTTTTCCCTCCTGTGTCCATTCTGCCCTCCTGTGTCCATTTTGCCCCCCCTGTGTCCTTTCTGCCCTGTGCCTCCATTCTGCCCTCCTGTGTCCATTCTGCCCCTTGCCTTTATTAGTGGAGGCCCGCTGCATCCTGCTATATGTGCATTTGTCATCAGACAGGGTTTTGGTAAAGCCATATCTTGTGGTGTGAGTTTTTTTTTAATTCTTTCTGTTAGCCATTCTGCCCCAGTGCCTCCATTTTGCCTCCTGTGTCCACACTGCCCCGTGTCCATTCTGCCCTCCTGTGTCCATTTTGCCCTCCTGTGTCCATTTTGCCCTCCTTTGTCCATTCTGCCCCCTTGTGTCCATTCTGCCCCATGCCTCTATTTTTCCCTGTGTCCATTCTGCCCTCCTGTGTCCATTTTGCCCTCCTGTGTCCATTCTGCCCTCCTGTGTCCATTGTGCTCCTGTGCCTCCATTTTGCCCCCTGTGTCATCCATTCTGCCCCCTGTGTCATCCATTCTGCCCCCAGCTTGCCGCTTTCAATTAAAATAAAAAAAACTACACTTTCTCCTTACCTGGCCGCGGTCCTGCGGCAAAGATCCATCAACTCCGTTGTAGTGCACACTGCCGGCAACTGACAGTGACGTCAGACACAGGCGCGTGCACACTTACGTCAGCTGCCAGCCTCCAATTTGGCTGGCAGCTTTAATTATTGCCGTGCGCAGGACCATGCATGGCAATAGAGTAACTGAGCCTGCGTCTTGGACGCAGGTTCAGTTATTTGATGGGCAGTGGGGCCCGATCGGCGAAAGTGACGGGTCCCGATGCGGGCCCCCTCTGTCTACAGGGCCCCATATGCCAGTCAGGGCAGTAATGCCCTGATGGCGGCCCTGGCGAGTACTATGAAGTGCGAAGTCACAGGGGAACACTGGAACGGGACCTTGGTAAACGGACAGAGGGCAAATCAGGATATAACCGGGTCAGCTGCTCAGTCCAGAGACAGGAACTATAACTGCCGCTGCTTGCAGGTAACAGTGGACTTAAATAGCCAGACAGATCCCAAAACAAGACAGGGAAGATTGACCCCCACGTGACCATACCGGGGAAAGAATAGTCAGAAACAAACACCGGACTGGATTAAGACATTACCACCTTCTCAAAGGGGGGCTACCGGACACCCAGGTTTCCCCAGATACCAAGCATGAAAGGCCTGGACCAACTGATCCACATGAACCGAGCACGCCAGTACCCAAGACTGGTCCTCCGGACCATAAACTTTTCAATGGACCAGATACTTAAGTGAATGGCTGAACATCTGAGAATCCACAATCCATTCCACCTCCTACTCGGTCTGATCATCCACCAAAACAGGAGGCGGATGCGACAGAGAGTCCCCCGAGGAAGATACCCACGGTTTCAAAAGAGCCTTATGGAACACATTGGGGATCTGCAGCGACAGAGGCAAGTGCAGGGGAAAGGCAACAGGATTAACCACCTCCAAAATTTTGTAAGGTCCAATAAGCTTGGGGCCCAGCTTAGCAGATGGAATCCTCAACCTTATATTCTTAGTGGATTACCATACCTTATTCCCACCTGGAATTCCAGCCCCACCGACCGTCGTTTATCATGAAAAAATGTATACTTGCCCTGTGCCTCCCCAATGTTCCTTTGGACATCCCCCAGACCTCCCCCAACCGATGACTGGCAACACCAGCTCCTGGAAACCCTGAATCCAGCCAATAAAATTCACCAAAATGGGGGTGAAAACAATAATTGCTAAAGAATGGGGAAGTACCAGCGGACTGATTAATAAGATTATTAAATGCAAATTCTGCCAATGGTAATCAAGAGCACCAATCATCCTGATGAGACGTGGCAATGTCCCGTAAAATTTTCTCCAAAGATTGATTGGTCCTCTCAGTCTGACCGTTAGGATGAAGAAAATGTCAAACTGATATCCAGCCTTTTACAAAAAGCCCTGCAGAACTTAGACACAAATTGCACCCCTCTATCACTCTATCAGAGACAATACTCATAGGCACACCATGTAATTGCACAACATGCTCTATGAAAAGTTTCAACAAAGTTTCTGCATTAGGCAACTCTGCTAAAGGTACAAAATATGCTTGTTAGCCGAACCTATACACCACCACCCAGACCACAGTTATGCCATTAGAAGAAGAAAGATCCATGATAAAATCCATGGACAGATGGGTACAAGGTTTATCTGGAATTGGCAATGGTACCAACTCCCCAGCCGGCAGGTTATGGGAGGGTTTTGCGTGGGCACAGGTCTCACAGGAAGATACAAATGCAGTGACATCAGAGACCTGTGAAAGACCACCAAAACAGCCGAGATTTCCAGATGCCCACTAAGAGCTGAGTTGTGAAATTCCCGGAGCACCCTTAACCGATACTGGACAGGCGCAAAAAACGTATTATCCGGTATGGATGGAGGAGCAAGAGACTGGGCCTCTTGAATCTCCCACTCTAACGCCACAACCACCTCATGCTGAAGAATGGAGGAAGGAGGTTCAGGAGGAGATATTGGATCCAAGCTGCGAGATAAGGGATCCGCCTTCACATTCTTGGATCCAGACCTAAAAGTGATGGAAAACTGAAATCGAGAAAGAACAAGGGACCACCTCGCCTACCTCAGGGTTAAACGTTTGGTCAACAATGTAAGATAGGTTCTTGTGGTCCGTGATGACAGAGATTCGATAGGCAGCCCCCTCCAAAAAATGCCTCCATTCTTTAAAAGCCAATTTAATGGCTAGTAACTCTCGGTTACCCACATCGTAACTTCTTTCACAAGAGGAAAACTTTTTAGAAAAGAATGCACAGTGTCTTAAATTGGTTAACATGGTGGGCCCTTGAGACAACACCACCCCCACTCCCACCTCCAAGGCGTCAATCTCCACGATAAATGGTTCCAACAGATCAGGTTGAATCGGTACAGGGGCAAACATAAACCATTCTTTTAAAGAAGAAAATGCGGCTAATGCTGGAGCTGACCAGTTTTTGATATCAGCCCCCTTGCGATTTAAATCAGTGAGAGGTTTAACCACCTGTGAAAACCCCTTGATGAATTTTCTATAGTAACTGGCAGAACCCAAAAATCTCTGAAGACCCTTGAGGTCATTGGGTTGCACTCAGTCAACAATACCCTGTACCTTTCTAAGGTCCATGCAAAACCCCTCAGCAGACAAAATAAACCCCAGAAAGGACAATTCTTGCACAAAAAATGAACGCTTCTCCAGTTTAGCAAAGAGATAGAGTTCGCCCTGAGCCTTTGGAGGACAGCACAGAGATGATCCATATGTTTCATTTTATCAGCAGAATATATAAGAATATCATCAAGATACACTACCATGAAGTGCCCAATGAAATTCGAAAAAACATGATTAATGAAATTCTGAAATACCGCTGGCGCGTTAGTCAAACCAAAGGTTCTCAAACAAACCCACGGAGGTGAGGTAAGCCGTTTTCCACTTATCCCCCTCCCTCATGCGGATGAGATTATATGCTCCTCTGGAGGTCCAACTTAGAGAACCACCTGGCCCCAGACAATTGATCGTACAAATCAGGAATATGTGGGAGGGGGTAAGTATTCCTCAGGGTTGTCTTGTTTAATTCTCAAAAATCGAGGCATAGGCGTAAACCACTATCTTTTTTCTTCACAGAAAAGAATCCCAACGCCACAGGAGAAACAGAGGGGCGAATGTGCCCTTTAGGAAGACTATCGTAGATATACTCCTTCATAGCTGCCTGTTCAGGGCTGGAGAGATTGCATAAACAGACCTTGGGCAGTTTGGCACCAGGGATGAGATTAACAGCACAATTGAATGGGCGGTGTGATGGTAGAACCTCAGCCTCCTTTTCGGAGAACACATCCTCTAAATCCTTCAGATACTCCAGAATACCCTCCAGACTGATGGATGACACATACACATTAACAAGGCAACCTTTAGAACAATTAGGACCCCAATTAACAAAGCCCCGAAATTCCCAATCAATGGGTGGGTTATGTAACAGTAACCAGGGAAACCCCAACACCAGTCCAGCAGGTTGGTTGCCCATAATAAAACATATAATACAATCTTGATGACAGGACCCCATCTTAAGGATAAACTCGGAGATAAACTTAACAACATTTTTAGTGAGGGGTGTTTTATCACTGGCCACGATATTAATGGGAGTTTCCAACCTGACTGTCCCTATCTTACATTTAGCCACCAAATCAGAGTCAGTCAAGTTCAAAGATGACCCACAACCCACAAAAACTGAAGGGGAGGTACAACCATTCTTGACACAAAGTTCTACTTCCAACAGTAGTTTATGAGATGAGGAAAAAGGTACCTGAGAGTATGGGCAACCTCCTCGACAGTTACCCAGACTTAGGCGTTTCCCGGCACCTTGGGAGTAGGAGGACAGGAGGGACAGTCCTTTTTCCAGTGTCCCAGACTACCACAGTAGAAGAGTCTCCCATCATCTCCTCTCTCCTTCCGTGATGGTGGTGACCCCCACCTCCATGGGCTCGGACTGAGGCATAGCCTCAGGGTTATTAAGAAGCAAAGGACCTTCTCGCTGTATGACACCCCTCTCCCTTAGTCTTCGATCCATCCAGATGGCCTGAGATTTAGCTTCCTCCAAAGAACTAGGTGTTGGATGGAGAGCCAGAGCATCCTTCAAATGGTCAGACAGTCCCCTCCGGAACTGGCACCTGAGTGCAGAGTCATTCCATTAGACCTCTGGGGACCATGGTCAAAACTCCGAGCAATACCACTTGGCTGAGAGCTTTCCCTGAGCAAGACGATGATAGCATACTCTGCCACCCTGACATGTTCTGGTTCATCATAGATAAATCGTTGGGCCTCAATAAACTTATCCACCCACAACCATTTAGGGGCAGTAGAGGACAACAAGAAAGCCCAAGATTGGGGACCTTCCCTGAGTAAGGAAATAATTATTCCCACCCGCTGACTCTCATCCCCAGAGGATCAAGGTCTAAGTGAAAACAACAATTTTCAACTCTCCCTGAATGTATGAAACTTATCCTTCTCACCAGCAAAGGTCTCAGGGAGCTTGATTGAGGGTTCGGGAGAGTGCAAGGCAACAGCTATAGAATCGCCAGACCTGCTGACAACAGTTTCAATTGTCTCCATCAACTCTTTTTGCAGTTGAGTATGAGATGTGGCCAGGGCCCTATGTTCCACCGACAATTCCCGCATCATCTGCGTCAAACTGGACACCTGGTCAGCCAGATTGCGCAGCGGATCAGAGCCAGGTAAAAAAAATGAATAAACCCCTCTAAATATATAGTCAGTTATAATGTAATGCTTGCTGCAGCGCAGTAGCGCAAAACCTCCACCAGGGAGTGCGGGTGAAGGAAAACAGGTACACTAACAGTGAAACCACAGAGCAGCAGGCAGGAGCCACTAGGTGGCAGAAGAGCAGTTGGAAAAGCCAGGTGAGCAACAGAGAGGGAACTAAGTGCCACAGATCACAGCAATACACATGGTCAGAAACAAGCCAGAGAAGTCGGAGCCGGTCAGGAGCAGAAAAGCTAGAGATGGAAAACAGGTCAGAGGTCAAGTCGAGTCAAATACCAAGGGGTCACAACACCGAGAACGTGTACTACGACAAGTGAAGTCACAGGTGAACACAGTAACGGCACCTTGGTAAAAATGGGCAGAGGACAAATCAGGGTATAACGGGTCACCTGCTCAAGCCAGAGAGAAGAACTATGACTGACACTGCTTGCAGATAACAGTAGACAGAAATAGCCAGACAGATCCCAAAACGAGGCAGGGAAGATTAACCCCCGCATGACCATCCCGGGAACAAACCTAGGAATGGATCATGACACCTCTAATCTTATCTTGGCTAGCATATACTCAGTCAAAAACCCACTGCAATTAGAATTAATGTAGTTTAAGTGTCAGGAACTGTCTCATCCATTATCTGGTGATCTGGGACCAGGGCCTCCTTCTCTGCCCCTAATGCTAGGGGGTGCCGTTGCTCGCCCTGTTCCCTGGGTTACTTCAGAAGGTGAAGATGCTGGGGCCATGTCCCTTTCCTTATTTCCTGAATCTGCCCTCTGTTTGTACCCTTCCTCCTCTCAAGGAAGAGGGGAGTGACAGTGCACAGTATTACACCAACCAGATGAACATGGTAACACAAACAGGGAAAACGCAAAATGCCAGGCATACACATATAACAGAGTAATGCATTAGGGAGTGGAGGACGGGATAAAACCAAAGTAGGAGAAAAAAAGAATTATCACACTCACTAAACCAAGCAACAATCACCTATAAGACCATCAAAAACCTACCCTTACCAACTACTATCCTCCCAGCCATGCAGCATAAGCTAGCTCTCTGATGTGTGTCAGTGAAGACCTAGATTATGTAGGATATAAGAGTGGCTAACCGTGCTCGGTTGAGAGCCCAGGCTCCTAGAGCCCTCAACAGAGTGAATTAACCCCTGCACTGCCAAAAGAAATTTTCACAGTTTAAAAAGAAGATGAAGTGCTTCTATTCAGCGCAGTAGGAGCAATCTGACACTGTGGTGTTCTGGATTCTCTCTGTTGTGCTAACCCCGTGACAGGAACATTGTCATTCTGGATCGTCTCTGTAAATAGTTTGTGTAAATCCAATTTAGGCTTTTCCTGTTTAAATGCATTGAAATGAACTTCCCCACAGGATGTGCAAGCAATCAATGATTCCTACTAGAAAGATGGTCAGAAATTTTGACATTAGACAAACCATTACAGGGACAGACAGAGGTTTAAGCCCCCTATCAGGGCTGCCACTAGGAATTTCGGGGCCCCATACTGGCAAAATTTTCGGGGCCCACTTGAGACTCTCCCAAGGCTCCACCCCAGCCCTGCCTCCACCCCTCAAACTGTCCACAGTCAAAAGATTTTTTAAGCCACCACCATGACAAGGTAGACTCTTTTGGCTGGGCCCTACTCCACTCTAATCTATTAAAATTTGTTAAAATATCCAATGCAATTTAGGTATATTTTTATTTATTTTTCAATTTTTAAAATGACCAATAATATCACATACAGGGTACAAATACCACCGCACCATGTCCAGACCACATATTACCACCACATGATGACCAATAATACCACATACAAAGAACAAATACCACCACACCATAACCAGACCACACATTACCATCACATAGTGACCAAATAATAGCACATGCAAGGAACAAATACTGACACACCATGGCCCACAAGGCAATAGAGTAACTGAACTTGCGCCTCGGATGCAGGTTCAGTTACTGCACCGCCGCTGGGGCCCGATCAGCAGAAGAGACCGGGCCCGATACGGGCCCCCTCTGCTGATCGGACCCCATGCTCCAGTCAGGGCAGTAATGCCCTGATGGCAGCCCTGCTGTTGACCACCGTCTCCTGCTCTCTAGGCTCTAGTCACTAGGCATTAAGGACACTGCTCTTTCCTGGTTCGCTTTCTATCTTTCTGACCACTCCTTCAGTGTTTTGTTCGCTTAATCTCCTCTTCCTCTCACTGTTGGGGTACCTCAGGACTCAGTCCATGGCCCCCTTCTCTTCTCTCTCTTCACGGCCTCAATTGGATAGACCATCAGCAGATTTAGGTTTCAGTACTATCTTTATGCTGATGACACACAACTATACACGTCATACCCTGACCTTACCCCCTGTGACGAGTGTCAGCTTATGCTGAGTCGTTCTTCTTAGAAAGAGTGGACCCTCTGGGCCGTGGCACCCACCCACCTAGGGCGAGCTGACCTAATGAGAACCACCCCCTATACAGGGAGTGTCAGGGGCAAGACCAAGGGGGTGAGCCACCACGGCAGCTGGACCAGACGGCCGGCTCAGGGAAACAAGACAAGGCAAGACGAGTCGTTAATTCAAAGAAACTTCATTATGGAAGACTTCAGGTACAACAGGTGCAAAACACACAGAACATAAGGCAAGGTGCGTGCAAGAGCACGCCGAGGTCCAAGACTTGAGGAACTCTTCAGGGTGCAACAGGAGCAAACGTGAACACACAGTTCGTAGAACAGGGTGCGTGCAATGGCACGCTGAGGTCCAAGCATGGAACGTGCAGATGGTATGCGGACATCGGACTCCGGACAACAGTCCACGATCAACCAGGGCATCAGGGCCTGTAGCTCAGAGGGTGATCGGCAGGATCCAGACATCCAGAAGTCATCCAGGGTTCCATGCAAGGAAACAAGACAGGGTTAATGACATGGTGCGTGTCAACGGACACGCCAGGATCAGGTTCACAGGACAGAGACCTGCGCATGCCGAGGGGCATGCCAGGGACGGATTAGGTTCACAGGATGGTGGCCTGCGCATGCCAAGGGGCATGCCAGGGAGAGACACAAGGTACGGTGGCATCGGAATCCAGATGCTGGCATCGACCAACAGGGTCCAGGTGTCTGGCTACGGACATCAGCTCCGGACATCAGGCCGCAGTCATCTAAGTCCGGACCTCTGGCAGCGGTCGGCAGGTTATGGAATCCGGCAGGAAAACTAGGGGTCAGAGAAGAGCAAAAGAGACAAAAGCTTTGTGCAAGAGTAGCACGAAAAGGCACAGTGCGAGAACCAGCGTGAGTGCAAGGAAGCACAGAGACCACGGCTGGGAGCACCGGCAGGTGGTACCGACGATGGCAGTTGCAAGCGGGCACGCCTAGATGCGGCACCGCTGCGGGGCCACACAGCCAGACCACTATAGCACTGGACGAGGCACGGCTGGGGCACACAGGCGAGTACGGCTAGAGGCGGCAAGGCTGAGGCACACCAGGCAGGCACAGGCGACCAGGCATGTGCACGGAGGCACAGACCCACAAGGCAGGGCTAGGCAAAGGGTACAGGACAGAGCCACATGCGAGACAGCATGGCAAAGCCTAGTACGAAGTGTGCAAGAGCGCACGAAACAACAGGGACAAGACAAAGAACGAGGCAGAGACCTGAGCATGCGGAGAGCATGCCAGGGACAGGGACAGTCTAGCAGCGGAGTGTAGGCCGAAGCCCAGAGCTGGGCCAAGGAAGGACCTTGGGACTAGACAGGGTACAGAGCGAGGCCTGCACGTGTAGAGACATGCCAGGGAAAGGTTCAGAGCGGAGGCCTGCACGTGTAGAGACACACCAGGGACAGGTTCAGAGACGAAGGCCTGCATGTGTAGGGAGACACGTCAGGGTAGGGTACAGAGACGGAGGCCTGCACGTGTAGGGAGACACGTCAGGGTAGGGTACAGTGACGGAGGCTTGCACGTGTAAGGACACGCCAGGGACAGAGACAGAGGCCTGCACGTGTAGGGAAACACGTCAGGGCAGGGTACAGAGATGGAGGCCTGCACGTGTAAGGAGACACGTCAGGGAGAGGTTCAGAGCGGAGGCCTGCACGTGTGAGGAGACACGTCAGGGACATGGTACAGAGGCAGGGTACCTGAAACCACAAAGCAGAGCGAGACATGACACGAGGACAGAAACACGGAACAGAATTTGAGCAAACAAGGACTACAAGACAAAGCAGAGCAGGGACAAAACATGGCACGAGAGACAACACAAGACATGGCACAAGACAAGAGATGGAATACGAGCATGGAGTGTGTGCAGAGACGCACGACAGAGCTAGGTGCAAGGGCACAGAATAGAGGGAGCGCCCCACAGACCAAGCAGCCATGCAGGAACACAACACAATACTCAGGCCCTGAGCATAGGAAGGGGCGGCCTGATATAGGGCATAGCACCTCCTCTTCCAGGTCAGGACCAGGGGAGCACTTCCGGGTTCAGATTCACAGGATAACAGAGCGTAGTCACATGATCAGAGTTCCAGACATGACGAGACGACTGCAGAATCAGTGCTGAAACCTAGACAGGTCACATGATCAGAGTTCTAGACATGACGAGATGATTACCAAACCAGACAGTGCAGGATCCTAGGAAAGGTCACATGATCAGCGTTCCAGACATGACGAGATGATTGCAGAACCAGACAGTGCAGGATCCAAACAGGGACACCTGATCAGAGATTCTAGACATGATGAGAAGATCACAGAAGACAGAGCAGAAACGCAGGCATCCTGCAGCTCAGACATGAGGTGAGTGTGCACACTGCTCTAGGGAATGAGCAGGACAGCAGACAAGATATGCGCATGCACATCGCTCCAGGAGTTCTTGAGAGAAAACAGACAGGGCAGACATGACACCCCCGCTGTGCTACAGAACGCCAGTAACTGTCTGTCCGGAGTCTCCAACATCATGCCCACTCTCTATCTGAATCCTGAATCTCAACTTTTCCAAAACTGAACTTTTCTGCTCCCACTGTCTACTAGCCCCCCTAAATCTGACATTTCCCTCTCCGTCAGTGGCACCATAATTACACCCCCGCAGCAGGTGCACTGTCTGGGTGTTATGTTTGAAACCAATCTCTCCTTCACCTCCCATATACAATCTCTTGCCGACTCTTGCCGCTTACACCTAAAGAACATCTCTAGAATATGCCCTTTTCTCACCATGGAGACAACAAACACCCTCACTGTTGCCCTGATCCTCTCCCACCTGGACTATTGTAACGATCTATTAATTGGCCTTCTCCTCACTCTACTTTTCCCTCTCCAGTCCATCCTTAATGCTGCAGCCTGGGCCGCCCATCTGGCTAATCGGTACTAGGATGCGACCGCTCTTCGCCAGTTGTTTCACTGGCTACCCATTCATTATAGGTACCAGTTCAAAGTACTTTTTCACACCCACAAAGCTCTCCACAGTGCGGCACCCCCTTACAACTCTTCCCTCATTTCTGTCTATCGGCCTAGCTGAACACTGCACTCTGCAACTGACTTTCAAATAAGATCTGCACTAATCCGTACCTCCCACTTCCGACTCCAAGACTTCTCCCATGTTGCGACAATCCTCTGGAATGCTCTGCTCCAAGAAATTAGGACCAGCCACAACTTGCACAGTTTTAGGTGCTCCCTCAAAACACATTTGTTCAGAGCAGACTATCACGTTCCCTAATCAAAGTCATTTTATGTGTAAGTGTGTGTGTGTAGCCCATTCACTATCTCTATCTATCCCCCTCTCACTAAAGATGGATGGACCATCATTGTAAATACACACCTGTACTTTGTACCTCCCACACCTCATTGTAGATTGTAAGCTCTCATGAGCAGGGTCGTTTTATTTTGCTTCAATTATTGTATTATTGTTAACATTATTACTTATGACTGTTGTGTTTCAAACTGTTAAACTGTAAAGCACTGCAAAATATATTGGCGCTATATAAATAAATATTATTATTATTATTATTATTATTATTATTTATGACTAAAATTATACAGCATGCCATATTTCACCTTCTCATTAATGTTGCTGAAATTCAGCTGTGTGCAGAGTAAAAAAATCAAATTTTTAGCTGCTGATACTGTGCTCCTAGCACACTATCTCAGATACATGACTGGGAAAAAGCGAGGTGGTGGTGGAAGGAGGATTAGGCTTGGTGTTCAAAGTGTATGTGGGGTAGGTGGTAATGTTTGTGAAGGCACTAGTGAACCAACAACATCATGTCCTATCCAAAGACTGACAACTTCTGTTATTGGATGTTGTATTTTTTAGTGTACTGGATTGTTCTCGCGTAATTACAGTCTGTTATATCTTGAGTGGGGATTCTATGCCTGCTGTAATACCTGCTGCTGCAGATGTTAATACTAATTTGTGGAAATGTGAACACTCCTGATTGGGTGTACACCTGCTGGGTTGGGTGTAATGGAACGCCTGTCAGTCCCTATCACACTATTTCTACTGTGGTGTAATTGATGCCACTCTGTTGGTGTCTACCATTAATTTTTGGAAATGTGAACACTCCTAGTGGAGTGTACATCTGCTGAGTTGGGTATAGTTGAAAAGGTGAAGGTCACTATTACACTATTTCTACTGTGGTGTAATTGATGCCACTTTGTTGGTTTCTACCACTAATTTTTGGAAAAGTGGACACTGCTGGTTGGGTGTCCATCTGCTGGGTTGGTTGCAGTGGACGACTTGTCAGTCCCTAATATACTATTTCTACTGTGGTGAAATTGATGTCACTTTTTTGGTGTCTGCAAATACATTTTTGGAAATTTTGTATTCTCCTGGTTGAGTCTCCTTCATGTGTGTTGCCTGTAGCAGGAGGCTTCCAATACCGGCAGTTCTCCACTCTTTGAGTCAACTAAGTCAACTACCCGTGTTACTCTCCTTACATTTTTCTGACTATTAATCTATGAAACTGATATTTCTGCCACCTGAGCATGGATGAGCATCAATTTCAATTTTTTTTTTGTTATCACTTATATAGCGTCAATGATTCATACAGACATTACTGGCACTGTCACTATTGGGTCTCACAATCTAAATTTACTATCTTTATGTCTTTGGAGTGTGGGTAGAAAAATAAGTACTGGGAGGAAACCCTTGCAAACACGGGGATAACATTCAAACTATTTGCAGATGCTGTCCTTGATGGGGTTGGAACACAATACTCCAGCGCTGAAAGACCGCTAATGTTTTTGCATTGATGACTCAATGTTCATGAGGTTGGAAGCCTATCACTGTGATGCAAACTTTGTGTCTCTCTGCTGTCTTGGGGAAAACGATTGTCAAGTTTGTCTTCAAGCATGTGTTGATACTGCATCATGGGCACATCTATTTCCAAGGGGGAAGCAACTGGCAAAATTTACGTATGTATCATGGATAGAACAGACTGGCAATCCAGTAGTCAGCACTATTTTGAATCATAACTATACGGGTAACAATCATGGTGCAGATACTTCTGCAAGAAGACGCTCATGGGTCAGTGTCTTTCATGAGGTGGGATAACATTCAAACTTTATTCCTCCATCCCCTCCTGGCAACCACAAACATCAGAAAGGGAATCATTATCGTCTTTTTTATTATCTAATATATAAAGCTCAATGTGTGTATGTATGTACAGTATGTATGTATGTGTGTCCGGGATTGGCATCTGCACTGTCGCAGCTACAGCCACAAAATTTGCCACAGTCACATGTATGGACGCCGAGAGCGTCATAGGCTATGTTGTGAGGTGAAATTTTAACCCCGCATGTTCCAGTTCACCAAACAATTTTGCCCCTATCTACAAAATTCTACATAATGGGGAAAAAGTGTATGTATGTATTGGCATCTGCACCGTCGCAGCTACAGCCACAAAATTTTGCAAAGTCACACATCTGGACCCCGAGACCATCATAGGCTATGTTGTGAGGCGAAATTTTAACCCTGTGTGTTCCAATTCACCAAACAATTTTGCCCCTATCTACATAATGGGGAAAAAGTGTATGTATTGGCATCTGCACCGTCATAGCTACAGCCACAAAATTTTGCACAGTCACATGTCTGGACCCCGAGAGCATCATAGGCTATGTTGTGAGGTGAAATTTTAACTCCGCGCATTCCAATTCACCAAACAATTTTGTACCTATCTACATAATGGGGAAAAAGTGAAAGGAAAAGTGTTGGAGGCAAATTGACAGCTGCCAGATGTGAACAAGGGGGACTTAAAGAATGAGAGCGATGGCGCCAAAGAGTATATACTGTACAGTTGCTAAGGTGGGGCCCTGACATGGGATACTCACCACACACCGGGATATGAACACACACGCAAAATGCGCCACACACTACCACGTGCTTCAACACATATACCACCCTCAGCACACATTTCACCACACATACACCAACCTCACCACATAAAAATCGAAACACAAAAATCGCCACTCAAAACTCGCCACGCTGTCCCAGAGCTGTTTAAAAGATGAAAAATAAGCTGTGATTGGTTGCTATCAGCAACAGTTTTCTTTGTAGACAGTTGTGGTAACTGAGGCCTATTATTCTTATCATTTCTATGGTGTTATCGCCCTTCTATAAAGCTGGAAATAACACAATTTATTACCGTGCCAACACAGACCACCCTCTGACACAGACAGCAGGGGGAGCCCAGTATCACACAGGATAGGATTAGATACACAGCTCAGCAGCCAGTATCACACAGGAGAGGATTAGATACACAGCTCAGCAGTCAGTATCACACAGGATAGGATTAGATACGCTGCTCAGCACACAGTATCACACAGAATAGTATTAGATACATGGCTCAGCAGACAGTATCACACAGAATAGGATTAGATACACAGCTCAGCAGTCAGTATCACACAGGATAGGAATAGATACACGGCTCAGCAGTCAGTATCACACAGGATAGGATTAGATACACAGCTCAGCAGTCAGTATCACACAGAATAGGATTAGATACACAGCTCAGCAGTCAGTATCACACAGGATAGGAATAGATACATGGCTCAGCAGACAGTATCACACAGGATAGGATTAGATGCATGGTTTTTATGTGCAATATAATCATTATAATTTGTTATAACTAACCACAGTTGGTTACTATGCCCAGGCAACGCCGGGCTCTTCAGCTAATTAATCTCTAAAGCTCAATGTGGATGTGTATGTATGTATGCATGTATGTATGTTTGTTCGGGATTGGCATCCGCAGCAAAATTTGGCACAGTCACACGTCTGGATCCCGAGAGCATCATAGGCTATGTTGTGAGGTGAAATTTTAACCCCGCGCGTCCAATTCACCAAAGAATTTTACCCCTATCTACATAATGGGGCAAAAGTGTATGTATGTATTGGCATCTGCACCGTAATAGCTACAGCCTCAAAATTTTGCACAATCACGCGTCTGGACCCTGAGAGCGTCATAGACTAGGTTGTGAGGCAAAATTTTAACTCCGCATGTTCCAATTCACCAAACAATTTTGCCCCTATCTACATAATGGGGAAAAGTGAAAGGAAAAGTGTTGGAGGCAAATTGACAGCTGCCAGATGTGAACAAGGGGGACTTAAAGAATGAGAGTGATGGCGCCAAAGAGTATATACCGTACAGTTGCTAAGTTGGGGCCCTGACATGGGATACTCACCACACACGGCGATATGAACACACACACAAAATGCGCCACACACTACCACATGCTTCAACACATATACCACCCTCAGCACACATTTCACGACACATACACCAACCTCTTTGAATTTTTGAACACGGGTTAATATAGTGACCTTTATTATTGTTCACTATACTGGACCATTATTTGATGCCACATTACTCCATTCTGATTGATTTAGAACTTCCATGGAGTGTATTTTCATATACTTATACCCCTGTTTCCTCCTTCCCTTTACCTAAATATTTGCATGTAGGTTAAATTTGCTGCATAAAGCCAACCATACACATTGTGTGTCTTTTTGCCCCAGAATGCATACTCATAAATATCTGCATTTAGGATTTGGCTCTTGGCGTTTTTAAATTGATGTACCTTGCCATATTATATATCTAGATCCTTTGTAGAGGGCTTAGGGTATTATACATATTATATCTGTTATGTGGACTTGCCACACACATTATATGTATATAACCGGGTGGTGTTTTGTAGGGCTTGTCATTGCTCCCAGGGTTATAGGTTATGCTAATAACCTTTGTCTTTTTTAAATGTTTTTAATCTTTTTTTGGTGTCTTGTATATCTCATGTAATAAAATTGATAATTTTTCTATGGTGATCCCTGCTTTTGATGTATGTCTTCTTTGTTTCTCCTGGTGATTTATATTGACCTGGCATAGCCAGCACAGAGGAAGAAGGTGGATATGTAGCACCAACAAAGGCACCAAGGGCTACTGGTTTTAGCAGAGTGCGAAGTGCATCAACTGTTGCCAAGAGCAATCCCTCTGGAATGCTCTACCCCAATAAATTAGGACTATCCACATTTTGCACAGTTTTAGGCGCTCCCTCAAAACGCATCTGTTCAGAGCGGCCTATCACGTTTACTAATCAAAGTCATTCTATGTGTAAGTGTGCGTGTGTAGCCCATTCACTATCTCCATCTATCCATCTCTCCCTCAAGATGGCTGGACCATCATTGTAAATACATCATTGTAAATACACACCTGTACTCTGTATCTCCCCACCTCATTGCAGATTGTAAGCTCTCACGAGCAGGGTCATCCTATTTTGCTTTAATTATTGTATTGTTAACGTTGTTACTTATGACTTGTGTTTTGAAACTGTTAAATTGTAAAGCACTGCGGAATATGTTGGTGCCATATAAATAAAGATTATTATTATTATCCCTCTGTGCCCCAAGTCAAGGCAAGGGTGCATTCAGCCGCTGTCTTGAAATTTTTTTCTGATAGTCCTTCTGAACCAAATGTTGTCATTTGTAGCATCTGACATACGAAGCTGAGCAGAGGCCAGGGTAAAGCCAACCAAAGCACCACCAGTATGCGGAAACACATGGCAGCCAAGCACCCTAGTTGGTGGGCTGAACAACAAGGTATCAAATCAGTATCTGCGGGTCAAATCACTGCCATGTATACACAATAAATGGAGGGCACCACCAGAGAGATTTATATTTATATGTAAGAGCAAGAGGTCTCACCAGAGTATGCATGTAGTAGAGCAAGAAAAAGTCAAACCCATAAAAAGGGAGCACCTCAATTGCTTAAAAAATATATATATACCAAATATATGTGTAACACAAAATTTGAATTTTTATTATTAACCAAAAAAATACATACAAAGACAGAACAAAAAACATATAGTATAAAAACAATTAAAATTGCATCTGTGTGCAAAGGAGACTCAAGACCAAATGCCACAACTCAGTATAAAGGCAATGGCTAACCACAGCAGGCTCCCATAAAAGGCGCTGAATGAATAAATATAACTGGCTTTAGAAATGTATGCCTACAAATGTACAAGCATGTATCACAGAAAACTTATATAAATATATGTGCAAAAAAAAAATTGCATATATAGAGAGTGACAAATGACAAAATTTAACAATGAGTATACAATACCAAAAGAGGGTCCAACAGCATTTGTGATCAAAGATTGGTTTGAAAAAATATCTAGTTGCTAATATGAAACAATGTATTGGTAACCCCTCAAAAGGGGGGAATTTTATCACTGAGTCAAATGTGAAGGACATATAACGAAGAGAAATGTCCAAGAGATGGTAAGACTGAATAAGTGTGTAAAACACACTAAGGTGCAGAGAAGATGAGAATCAGGGCAATGGTATGTCCCAGAAACATGAAAAAAACCCAGCAGCGCCACCAGGGATAAGGGGAGCCAGTGTGTGGGATGAGATCCCACGCGTATCGCCACACACGAGGTAACATAGTAACATAGTAATTAAGGTTGAAGGGAGACTTTAAGTCCATCTAGTTCAACCCATATCCTATCCTAACTTGCCCTAACATGTTGATCCAGAGGAAGGCAAAAAAAACCCATGTGGCAAACAGTAAGCTTCACATTGGGGAAAAAAATTCCTTCCCGACTCCACATACGGCAATCAGACTAGCTCCCTGGATCAACGCAACACTAAGGAAACTAGTGTATATACCCTGTAATATTATACTTTTGAAGAAAGGCATCCAGTCCCCTCTTAAATTTTAGTAGGGAATCACTCATTACAACATCATATGGCAGAGAGTTCCATAATCTCGCTGCTCGTACAGTAAAGAATCCGCATCTGTTATTATGCTTAAACCTTCTTTTCTCCAGATGTAGAGGATGCCCCCTTGTCCCCGTCACAGGTCTAAAGCCCCCGTTACACACTGCGATATCGCTAGCCATATCGCTGTAAAGTCACCGATTTTGTGACGTTACAGCGATATTGCTAGCGATATTGCTGCATATGATACTTACCTCCGACCGCTCCCCCGCTGGTTATCGCTGAACACAGTATTCTAAGTGTGGTCGCACTAGTGACTTATATAGAGGTAAAATTATGTTCTCCTCCTGAGCATCTATGCCTCTTTTAATGCATCCCATTATTTTATTTGCCTTTGCAGCAGCTGCCTGACACTGGCCACTAAATGTGAGTTTGTCATCCACCCATACACCCAGGTCTTTTTCAGTGACAGTTTTGCCCAGTGTTTTACAATTAAGCACATAATTATACATCTTGTTCGTTCTACCCAAGTGCATGACCTTACATTTATCCCCATTAAAGCTCATTTGCCATTTATCAGCCCAAGCTTCTAGTTTACATAAATCCTCCTGTAATATAAAATTGTCCTCCTCTGTATTGATTACCCTGCAGAGTTTAGTGTCATCTGCAAATATTGAAATTCTACTCTCTATGCCCCTTACAAGGTCGTTAATAAATATGTTAAAAAGAAGCAGGCCTAAAACTGACCCCTGTGGTACCCCACTGCTAACCGTGACCCAGTCCGAGTGTGCTCCATTAATAACCACCCTTTGTTTCCTATCCCTGAGCCAGCTCTTAACCCACCTGCACATATTTTCCCCTATCCCCATTGTTCTCATTTTATGTATCAACCTTTTGTGTGGCACCGTATCAAAAGCTTTTGAAAAGTCCATGTACACCTCGTCCATTGCATTCCCTTGGTCCAGTCCGGAACTTACCTCTTCATAAAAGCTTATCAGATTAGTCTGACAGGAATGGTCCCTTGTAAACCCATGTTGATATTGGATCATAAGTTTATTCTTCTCCAGATACTCCAGTATAGTATCTCTTAGAAAACCCTCCAGGATTTTACCCACAGTTGAAGTTAAACTCACTGGCCTATAATTTCCAAGTTCAGTTTTTGTCCCCTTTTTGAATATTGGCACCACATTTGCTATACGCCAGTCCTGTGGTACAGACCCTGTTATTATGGAATCTTTAAAGATTAAAAATAATGGTCTATCTATGACTGTGCTTAATTCCTGCAGTACTCGGGGGTGTATCCCATCCGGGCCTGAGGATTTGTCAATTTTAGTGATTTTTAGACGCCGCCGTACTTCCTGCTGGGTTAAGCAGGTGACATTTAATGGACAATTTTTATCCCTGATCATGTTATCCGTCATGGGATTTTCTTGTGTAAACACTGTCGAAAAAAGTCATTTAGCATATTGGCTTTTTCCTCATCCTCCTCCACCATTTCACCCAGACTATTTTTAAGGGGGCCAACATTATCATTTTTTAGCTTCTTACTATCTATGTAGTTAAAGAATATTTTGGGATTATTTTTACTTTCTCTGGCAATGAGTCTCTCTGTCTCAATCTTTGCTGTTTTGATTTGCTTTTTACAGAATTTATTTAATTTTCTGTATTTATTTAATGCCTCATCACTACCTACTTGCTTTAATTCTTTAAATGCTTTTTTTTTATCTCTTATTGCACCCCTTACAGCTCTATTTAGCCATAGTAGTTTCCTCCTATTTCTAACATGTTTATTCCCATACGGCATATATTGTGCACAGGTCCTATTCAGAATGCTAATAAACGTCTCCCATTTTCTTTGTGTATTTTTATGTCTCAGGATATCGTCCCAGTTAATTGCACCAAGATCATCTCTCATCCGTTGGAAATTTGCTTTCCTGAAGTATAGTGTCCTTGTAACCCCTCTACTACACATCTTATTAAAGGATACATGAAAACTTATTAATTTGTGATCACTATTACCCAAGTGACCCTCAACCCTTACATTTGATATGCGGTCTGGCCTGTTGGTTAATACTAGGTCTTTCAGTGCCCCCCATCTTGTTGGGTCCTGAACCAGTTGTGAAAGGTAATTGTCTCTCATAGTTGTCAAAAACCTATTACCTTTGCTGGAACTGCAGGTTTCGGTTCCCCAATGTATTTCAGGGTAGTTGAAGTCCCCCATAATAATGACTTCTCCTTGAGTCGCAGCTTCATCTATTTGCTTTATGAGGATATTCTCTGTTGCTTCCATTATTTTTGGAGACTTATAACAAACCCCTATCAGTAATTTATTATTTTTCCCCCCTCCCCTTATCTCTACCCACAGGGACTCTACATTTTCATTAGATTCATATATATTATCACGAAGGATGGGTTTTAAGGATGATTTTACATATAAACACACGCCTCCCCCTCGTTTATTAGTACGGTCATTTCTGAACAGACTATAGCCCTGTAAATTAACAGCCCAGTCATGGCTCTCGTCCAGCCATGTCTCAGATATCCCCACCATGTCATAATTATGCTCCAACAACATTAACTCCAATTCCTCCATCTTGTTTGCGAGGATTCTGGCATTAGTATACATGCACTTTATGTATCTCTCTGTACCTCTATTCTTTCTTAAATTATTAACTGTTCTAACCCCACCCCCCATGCCACCCCCACCCCCAATTTCATTATTTGTACCCAGGTCTCTAGCTGCACTGTCTTCCCCTCCTATAAAAGGAATACCCTCCCCCCATCCCTAGTTTAAACACTCCTCCAACCTTCTAGCCATTTTCTCCCCAGCACAGCTGCACCCTCCCCATTGAGGTGCAGCCCGTCCCTAGCGTAGAGCCTGTAGCCAACTGAGAAGTTGGCCCAGTTCTGTAGGAACCCAAACCCCTCATTCCTACACCAATTCCTGAGCCACTTATTAACCTCCCTAATCTCCCGTTGCCTCTCTGGCGTGGCACGTGGTACAGGAAGTATTTCCGAAAATACCACCTTGGAGGTCCTTGCTTTTTAAGCTTACAGCCTAATTCCCTGAAATCATCTTTAAGGACCTTCCACCTACCTCTAACTACCTTTAACTTTGTCATTTGTGCCAATGTCCCAGCAATCTGTCAACCTGATCAGCGATGTGTCGGACTCGAGCACCAGGTAGGCAGCACACCGTTCGACGATCCCTGTCTTTGTGACAGATTGCCCTATCTGTTCTCCTAATAATTGAGTCTCCCACTACCAGAACCTGTCTGGCCTGCCCTGCTCTCCTATTTCCCCCCTTGCTGGAGCAGACACTCTTCCGGCTTTCAGATGACATGCCTTGCTGCAGCAGTGCTACTCCTGCACTAACACTCCCCTCATCTGCCAACTTAGCAAACTTATTGGGGTGTGCCAGATCAGGACTAGCCTCCCTGGTGCTCTTCCCTCTACCCCACCTTCTAACTGTCACCCAGCTAGCTGCTTCATTGTCCTGCAGCTCCAACCTAGCATCCCCCCCTCACCATTGAGCGTGTGCTCAGTGAGCAGAAGACTCCTTTCCATATCGTCTATGAATCTCAGTGTTGCCAGCTGCACATTTAGATCCAGAATCTGGGCTTCCAAATGCACAACGTGCTCACATCTCGCACATCAGTATGCACCCTCGACCGGCTGTTCAAGGATTTCATACATGCGGCAAGACATGCACTGGATGGCATTGGCAATAGTGGAGCACATCCTAATGGGGATTGCAAAAGACAATACGATAAGCAAAAATAAATAAAAAGTATTAATAAAATATAACAGCAATTCCTCCCTTGGAAACTTCCTGAATCCAAAGTCACTGAATCTCAAGTCACACACTTACCACAGTTCGCACTTACGCTCAGGTCACACTCAGCTCGTTCACACTCGCTCAGGCAGAAGATTTAAAAGAGTTTTTTTTTTCCCCTTTTACCAGCACACCACCTTGCTGCTCAATGCACTTCCAAAAGGAGTTAAGCCCCAACCAGCTGCCCCTTATAAACCCTTAATTACTGTATGAACTCCCACCCTTAATTACCCCCTTGTGAATATAGTTACACCTCAAGATTTAAATGCAATATAGCTAACCCTTAAAAACACAGATAGTAAAATAAGAGATTAAAGATTAGAGAGAAAAAAAAAATAGGTTAAACAAGCCCCCAAGCCCCCCAAAAATTGGACAGGTAGAAAGCACTCAGCAACCTACAATTCAGCAACTCACGCAGGTATTTGTTATAGGTTTTCCAAACACCTCTTCACTGAATCTCAAGTCACACACTTTCCACAGTTCGCACTTACGCTCAGGTCACACTCAGCTCGTTCACACTCGCTCAGGCAGAAGATTTAAAATATTTTTTTTTTTTTCCCCTTTTACCAGCACACCACCTTGCTGCTCAATGCACTTCCAAAAAAAGGCTTCCTCAGGGAAAAATAGCATAGTGTGTTTAACGGTCTGAAGCCATATATACTCTTATTTATATAATTAGCACATGGCTCACCTGTGAGGAGGAGGAGGAGAGAGTCGGTGTTCAAGGTGCACAATAGCACATATGCAGGAGAATGACCGCAGCCATCTTGTGCATAGGGAGACGATTGAAATAAATTGAATAAAAAACACTTACTGCGCATGCGTCAGATTCTCTGATGCTAGTCTAAAGATGGCACCGTTATGTCGTATTGGCACTCAAAGAATGCGATAGTACATACGGAAGGGAACATAGAATCCTTTTCTTGTACATAGAAATGGATTGACAATAAAGTTACATTGAAAGTACATATTGCGCATGCGTCGGTTTCTCTGCTGTTATGCTTTAAAGTAACGCCATCATTCCATACACCTCAAAAGCACGGAAAAAAGGAAAAGAAAAGAAAGAAGAAAATGAAAATGCTTACTGCGCATGCGTCAATTAATCAGACAAATACTCCCATATACCGCTATGATCTAATGTGTACAAGGGCACAGCAACCAATATGCAAGGAAACTATATACAGTTGTGGCAAAAAGTACTTACACCCCTGCAATTCTGTCAGATAATACTCAGTTTCTTCCTGAAAAAGATTGCAAACACAAATTCTTTGGTATTATTATCTTCATTTAATTTTCTTAAATGAAAAAACACAAAAGAGAATGAAGCAAAAAGCAAAACATTGATCATTTCACACAAAACTCCAAAAATGGGCCAGACAAATGTATTGGCACCCTCAGCTTAATACTTGGTTGCACAACCTTTAGCCAAAATAACTGCGACCAACCTCTTCCGGTAACCATCAATGAGTTTCTTACAATGCTCTGCTGGAATTTTAGACCATTCTTCTTTGGCAAACTGCTCCAGGTCCCTGATATTAGAAGGGTGCCTTCTCCAAACTGCCATTTTTAGATCTCTCCACAGGTGTTCTATGGGATTCAGACCTGGACTCATTGCTGGCCACCTTAGAAGTCTCCAGTGCTTTCTCTCAAACCATTTTCTAGTGCTTTTTGAAGTGTGTTTTGGGTCATTGTCCTGCTGGAAGACCCGTGACCTCTGAGGGAGACCCAGCTTTCTCACACTGGGCCCTACATTATGCTGCAAAATTTGTTGGTAGTGTTCAGACTTCATAATGCCATGCACACGGTCAAGCAGTCCAGTGCCAGAGGCAGCAAAACAACCCCAAAATATCAGGGAACCTCTGCCATGTTTGACTGTAGGGACCGTGTTTTTTTCTTTGAATGCCTCTTTTTTTCTCCTGTAAACTCTATGTTGATGCCTTTGCCCAAAAAGCTCTACTTTTGTCTCATCTGACCAGAGAACATTCTTCCATAACGTTTTAGGCTTTTTCAGGTAAGTTTTGGCAAACCCCAGCCTGGCTTTTTTATGTCTCGGGGTAAGAAGTGGGGTCTTCCTGGGTCTCCTACCATACTGTCCCTTTTCATTCAGACGCCGATGGATAGTACGGGTTGACACTGTTGTACCCTTGGCCTGCAGGGCAGCTTGAACTTGTTTGGATGTTAGTCGAGGTTCTTTATCCAACATCCGCACAATCTTGCATTGAAATCTCTTGTCAATTTTTCTTTTCCGACCACATCTAGGGAGGTTAGCCACAGTGCCATGGGCTTTAAACTTCTTGATGACACTGCGCACGGTAGACACAGGAACATCCAGGTCTTTGGAGATGGACTTGTAGCCTTGAGATTGCTCATGCTTCCTCACAATGTTACACTGCTCCGCCATACTCACCCAACCTCCGCTCCCACGTCGCAGCCTCTCTCCACCCAACAGCCACGGCGGTCACCTGAGACGGGCTCGCGATCAATGCCTTCCCTGCGTGCTATGCGCATGCGCCATAAGCCGCGACCGCGCCTCCTTCCTGCTTCTTATGCTCCGGCTGTGCCCTGACACGGAAGCACCTTTGGACCAATGGCTGACCAAACGGGGCCATATCAGGCCGCTTCCCCCTGAGGGAGGCGCCTGATCGTTGTGTTTCCTAGCACTCTGGCCTCGCTTCATCATGTGCTCTTTGCTCCTGCAGTTCCATTCTCGGCTGCTCCCTGCAGCAGCCTCTCAGTCCTGCTACCTGTGTTCCTTGCTCTCGTCCGCAGTTCTGTCTCCAGTGTTCCTGTCATCCTACTCCAGTCCTGCCTCCAGTACTCCTGCCGTCCTGCTCCAGTCCAGCTTCCAGTGTTCCTACTGTCCTACTCCAGTCCTGTCTCCAGTGTTCCTGCCATCCTACTCCAGTCCTGTCTCCAGTGTTCCCGCCGTTCTACTCTAGTCCTGTCTCCAGTGTTCCTACCGTCCTACTCCAGTCCTGCCTTCAGTGTCCTTGCCGTCCCACTCCTGTCCAGTCTCCAGTGTTCCTACTCCTGTCATTCCTCCTCGTTCCAGTCTTTTGTCTCTCTTCATTCCAGCCTCCTGGTTCCAGTCTTGTTCTGTTATTCTTTACTCCAGTCTCAGTCTTACTCCGGTCCATCCTGAGCCGTCCCTCTCGGTACCGGCTACCGTGGTACTCGAACCCCTGGGCCTGCTCCTAACGGTCCCTGTATAGGGGTCGGTTCCATCTGGCAGCTCGCCCGGGGCCCCTCGGTGCCACGGTCTAGAGGGTCCACTCCCGGGGGTTCCTTCTCCAGACCACCCATGCTAACGGTATGATCAGGCCATGGACTCCGCTGCTACTATGGCTGCTACCCAGAAAGAGTTGCTATTCCTACGGGAGAATCAGGGTCGCATTATGTCATGAAGTCGATGGACACCCGTTTGTCGGCCTTACAGGTGGCCGATCCTGGAAATGGCCAGTCTCCAACAGGAGCTGGGTCAGCAGCAAGATACTCAAGCCCACATTTTGTCCTACATGGCCTCCTTGGATAGTCGCTTGTTGGCCCTCCAGGCTGCCACTACAGTACCGACTCCTCCCCCTTGGCCTGCTCCTAACGGTCCCTGTATAGGGGTCGATTCCACCTGGCAGCTCGCCAGGGGCACCTCGGTGCCACGGTCCAGAGGGTCCACTCCAGGAGTTTCTGGCTCCAGACTACCCACGCTTACAGTACAATCAGGCCATGGATCCTGCCGGTACCACAGTTGCCACCCAGAAAGAGTTACTCTTCCTGCAGGAGAATCAGGGACGCATTATGTCCATCATGAAGTCCATGGACACCCGTTTGTCTGCCCTGCAGGTGGCCGATCCTGGAACTGCCACGTTACTGACCAGTCTTCAACAGGAGCTGGTCCAGCAACAAGATACTCAAGCCCATATTTTGTCTCATATGGCCTCCTTTGATAGCCGCCTGTCGGCCCTACATTCTGCCGCCGCAGCTCTGACTCCTCCCTCCACTCCTACAGCTCTCCCGACGCCCCGCCTCGCCAAGCCGCCTCGTTTCACCGGGGATCCCAAGCTCTGTAGGGGGTTCTTAAATCAGTGTAGCCTCCACTTTGAATGGCTGCCGCAGCAATATCCCTCGGATCAGGCCAAAGTGGCCTTCATCATGTCCCATCTAGAGGGAGAGGTCCTGTCTTGGGTAAACCTGCTCTGGGAACGTGATGACCCGGTCGTCTCGAGTCTCCCAGTTTTCCTGGATACGTTTCGTAAGGTTTTCGATGAGCCGGGTCGGTTAGCCTATCTCACGGAGTCACTCTTTAACTTACACCAGGGCTTTCTCATGGTCGGACAGTACGCTATTCGCTTTCGCACTATCTCCTCTGAGCTCAGCTCGAATAACACGGCTTTGGTGGGGGCATTCTGGCGCGGTCTTTCTAGTAGAATAAAGGATGAACTCGCAGGTCGAGATACCCCGTCCACCTTAGAGGACCTTATCTCGCTGGCTACCCGCATTGACCTGCACTTCCTGGAGCGCGCTCGGAAGTCAGCGAGAGACAGGTGGTCCTCCAGGTCAGTTTCTCCTTTCACCAGGTCTGTCAGCTCCCGTTCGGTCGGGTCCTCTTCCCTCTCTTCGGGTGAGCCCATGCAGATAGACCGTCTCCGGTTGGCCAAGTTGCATCAGAGAGAGAGACGGGCACAAGGTCTGTGCCTCTATTGCGGTGATTCGTCACACTATGTCCGCACCTGTCCTAAGAGACTGGGAAACGACTCCACCTAGGTCAGGTAAGAGAGGCCTTCCTAGGTGATGATGATCCCTCTCAACCCCTTACAATTTCTGTGCTTTTGGTTTCAGGAGGGAGGCGTGGTTCCGAGGTGGCCTACGTGGATTCGGGCTCAGCGGGTAACTTCATTCGGCCGGAAGAGGTGGACAAATACCAAATTCCTGTAGTCACTCTACCTAACCCAATTCAGATTGCCACCGTGGATGGCAAACCGCTACAGGTGACCGTCACCTTGGTCACTGAAGAGGTGGAGTTGCAAGTCGGAGCCTTACATCGAAAGAAGATAGCCCTTTACGTTTTGCCTAAGCTCTCTCACACCATTCTACTCGGTCTTCCATGGTTAAGTACTCATCAGCCTGTTCTCAACTGGTTTTCTGGGGAGATACTCCGCTGGGGGGCACCCATGCCAAGCTCACTGTCTGACTCCTGTCCGCCTGGTGGCCGCTCCTCGGTCATCTCCAAACCTCCCGGGTCTTCCTCCAGCCTACAGCTGCTACGCCGATGTTTTTGATAAGAAGGAAGCGGAGTCCCTCCCTCCACACCGGCCGTTTGACTGCCCAATTGAACTTGTTCCCGGTTCAACCCCTCCAAGGGGCAGAATCTACCCTCTGTCTCCCACAGAGACCACCGCCATGTCCGAGTACATCCGAAAGAACCTCGCCAAAGGCTTTATACGGAAATCCTCTTCGACCGCGGGAGCCGGGTTTTTCTTCGTCAAAAAGAAGGACGGAACTCTACGGCCGTGCATTGACTATAGGGGCTTGAATGAGATTACCATCAAGAACAGGTACCCTGTTGTGAATTCATTTTCCCCTTCATTACTGAGGCCCGAGGAACTCCCTCTTCTGGTAAAGAAAGGTAGTGAGCCTCATTATCAAACACCTGAGGCTGATGATGATGATTGGCTGAGTGGAGTTACTGACTGGACATAAGGCTGCCGACGCCCTTCTGCCCTGCGGGTGATTTCTCTGTGGGATCCTTGGAGACCAGTCTGAATTCCTGCTCTTCTAAAGCTAAGTTTGCTGCTCGGCCTTTTGCTTTGGTGCTTTGACTTTGTTTTGCTTTGTTTTTCTGGATTTCTGCCATTCCCTGCTGGGGTGTGCTGAATTCATTTAGCTCTGTCTTCTGAAAATACCTGAGTGCTGATTTAGTTTTTGAAGCCTAGCTGCTTCAGGGCCTTTTTCATATCAGCTTGTTGGCTTATGTCTTTGATAGGGTTTTGGCAGATTGCAGACAGCAGCCTTCCTGTCCTTTCCTATCTAGGTAGTTTTGGGCCCTGGCTTTGCTCAGTCTATCTTTCTGTCTGTGTTAGTATTTTCATCTTGCTTCACCGTCATTATATGTTGGGGGCTGCCTATTGCTTTGGGGTCTGCTCTGGGGCAGTTTAGATTTCCCCTTTCTTTCTTTAGGCCTATGTAATTCTCCGGCTGTGATCGAGGGGTCTAAGGCATCGTAGGAACCCCCCACGGCTACTGCTAGTTGTGTTGATAGGTTCAGGGGTCTGCAATCTGATAGTTGCCAACTTCTCTGGTGTTCTGGACTTAGCTTGTATTTCTGCTTTTGCCTCCTACGGTGACTCATTCATAACAGAATCACCCGCCATACCGCAGATCCTAGGGTACTCAATAGCAGGAAAGAATTGTAAAAAAAAAAAAAAAAAAAAAAAGTGTGTATATTGTTTCCTCTATATCTCTGAGGCCGTAGGGGGAATTTTTTTTTTTTCTCTCAATGGAGATAAAGCAATTGTCTGATCGTGTGGAGCAGCTCGCTGTGGAAGTGCGGGGAATTTCCGCCTACCTTGCTCATTCACATGCTGCTGAACCAAAGATTCCTACACCTGATGTATTTTTTGGGGATCGGTCTAAATTTTTGAATTTAAAAAAAAAATTGTAAATTATTTTTTGCCTTGAAGCCTAACTCGTCAGGGAGCTCCGCGCAGCAGGTTAAAATTGTCATCTCTTTGCTGCGTGGCGATCCCCAGGATTGGGCGTTTTCTTTGAAACCAGATGATCCTATTCTGACTAATGTGAACGCATTCTTTCAAGCTTTTGGTTTGTTGTATGACGAACCTAATGCCATTGATCAGGCTGAAAAGACCCTGCTGGCATTGAGCCAGGGTCGTGATTCTGCAGAATTGTACTGTCAAAAATTCCGAAAGTGGGCAGTACTTACTACCTGGAATGATAATGCCTTGGCTGCTCTCTTTCGGAAGGGGTTGTCAGAAGCCGTAAAAGATACTATGGTGGGATTTCCTGTTCCCTCTGGTCTTGACGATTCTATGTCATTAGCCATTCAGGTTGATCGGCGTTTGCGCGAACGCAAAGCTGCACGAGAGGTGTTGCCACCTGTTGAACAAATGTCTGAACCTATGCAATGCGATAGAGTTTTTTCCAGAGAGCAGCGTCAGGAGTTCAGAAGGCGTAATAAGTTGTGTTTTTTCTGTGGAGATGCCTCGCATATTATTTCTGTCTATCCTAAATGAGAGAAACGCTTTGCACACACGTTTTCTGTTGGGGGTGTTCAACCTAAGTTTCTCCTGGCTATTACTCTGATCTGCTCCCTGTCCACATTTTCCGCCAAGGCTTTTGTGGATTCGGGAGCAGCCCTAAACCTAATGGACTTGGATTTTGCTAAACGTTGTGGATTTCTGATGACACCTCTGCAGACGCCTATCCCTTTAAGGGGGATTGATGCTACTCCTTTGGCTAAAAATAAACCCCAGTTTTGGACCCAGGTGGTAATGCGGGTCGCCCCAGACCATCAAAAAAATTGCAGATTTTTGGTGTTCCATAATCTGCATGATACTATTGTTCTGGGGTTTCCCTGGTTACAGATTCATAATCCAGTTTTGGATTGGAAATCTGTGTCTGTGGTGAGTTGGGGTTGTCGGTGTGCCTTTAGTGAGGCTCCGGTGTTTTCCACCTCTCCTCAGTCGCATGATGTTCCTGATTATTTGGCGGACTTTTATGATGTATTTAGTGAGAATGAGTCTGCATCTCTGCCTCCTCATAGGAGTTATGACTGTGCAATTGAACTGAGCCCGGGGTGTAAATTTCCCAAGGGTCGGCTCTTCAATTTATCTGTACCCGAGCATGAGGCTATGCGATCCTATATTAAGGAGGCATTGGAGAAGGGTCATATTAGACCATCCTCGTCACCCTTAGGTGCCGGTTTTTTTTTGTAGCCAAAAAGGATGGATCATTAAGACCTTGTATTGATTATCGTGCCCTCAACAAAATTACTGTTAAATATCAGTATCCGTTACCCCTGATTTCTGATCTATTCTCCAGAGTTAAAGGTGCTTGCTGGTTTACCAAGCTTGACCTCAGGGGGGCGTATAATCTTATTCGCATTAAGCATGGGGATGAATGGAAGACGGCGTTTAATACTCCGGAGGGACATTTTGAGTACCTGGTGATGCCTTTTGGGCTCACTAATGCCCCTTCTGTCTTCCAGTGCTTCATGAACGATATTTTCCGTGATTTTGTCGATAAATTTTTGATTATCTATCTGGATGATATTTTGATCTTCTCCAAGGATTGGGATTCTCATGTGGAACATATTCGGACTGTGTTCCGGATCTTGAGGGAGAATTCCCTGTATGTCAAAGGATCTAAATGCCTTTTTGGAGTACAGAGGATTTCTTTTTTGGGATTTATTTTGTCCCCGTCAACTATTGAAATGGACCCGGCCAAGGTACAGGCCATTCACGATTGGGTTCAGCCCACTTCTTTGAAGGCCCTCCAGAAGTTTTTGGGTTTTGCTAATTTTTATCAGAAATTTATAGCAAAATTTTCTAGTATTGCCAAGCCATTGACTGATTTGACTAAAAAGGGTGCTGATGTGTTAAATTGGTCTCCTGAGGCTGTTTCTTCCTTTCAGGAGCTGAAGCGAAGATTCACCTCCGCCCCGGTTTTGCGGCAACCTGATGTCTCACTTGCATTCCAGGTAGAGGTGGATGCTTCTGAGATTGGTGCACGAGCTGTTTTGTCCCAAAAGGATCCTGTAACATCTAAAATGAATCCCTGTGCTTTCTTTTCCCGAAAGTTCTCTCCATCTGAACGTAACTATGATGTGGGGAATAGGGAACTGTTGGCCATGAAATGGGCATTTGAGGAGTGGAAACATTGGTTGGAGGGAGCTAAGCATCAAGTCCTGGTCCTCACTGACCACAAGAATTTGATTTACCTAGAGTCGGCTAAGCGCTTGAACCCTAGACAGGCTAGGTGGGCCTTGTTTTTTTACACGTTTTGATTTTGTGGTTTCTTTTCTTCCTGGAACAAAGAATGTCAAGGCACACGCCCTCTCTAGGAGCTTCTTTGCTGATTCTCCTGTGGTGACCAAGCCTGCTACCATCTTAGGCGAAGGGGTAGTTCTTTCTGCCATCTCGCCCGATTTGAGACGTGCTCTGGAAGAGTTCCAGGAGGACAAACCTGAGCGTTGTCCCAGTGGAAAGTTGTATGTTCCTGACCAGTGGAAGAAGAGAGTGATGTCTGAAGTTCATTGCTCTGCTTTGGCTGGTCATCCAGGTATTTTTGGTACTAGAGATCTGGTGAGTCGTTTTTTTTGGTGGCCCTCCTTGTCTTGTGATGTCAGGAATTTTGTGCAGTCCTGTGGGACGTGCTCCCGGTCTAAATCGTGTTCTCGCTCTAGTAGGTTGTTGATGCCTTTGCCTGTCCCCAAGAGGCCATGGACCCATATTTCAATGGATTTCATCTCTGATATGCCTGTCTCTCAGAGGATGACTGTTATTTGGGTGATTTGTGATCGGTTCTCTAAGATGGTTCATCTTGTACCACTCCCTAAGTTGCTGTCTTCCTCTGAGTTGGTGCCCCTGTTTTTACAACAGGTGGTTCGTTTGCACGGGATTCCTGAGAACATTGTATCTGACAGAGGAGTCCAGTTTGTGTCTAGATTTTGGAGAACTTTCTGTTCCAGGCTGGGAATTCAGTTGTCCTTCTCCTCTGCTTTTCACCCTCAGACCAATAGGCAGACAGAGAGAACAAACCAGACCTTGGAGTCATATTTGAGATGTTTTATTTCTGCTGATCAGGATGATTGGGTTTCATTTTTGCCCTTGGCCGAATTTGCTTTAAATAATAGAGCTAGTTCTGCCACTTTGATGTCACCTTTTTTTTGTAACTTTGGGTTTCATCCTCGATTTTCTTCAGGGCAGGTGGAGCCCTCTGCCTGCCCAGGTGTTGACACTGTGGTGGAGAGAATGCACCAGATCTGGGACCAAGTGGTGGATAAGTTATCTCTCTCCCAGGAAAAGGCCCAGCGGTTTTCCAACCGACATAGGACCATTGGTCCCCAGTTTAAGGTTGGTGATATGGTGTGGTTATCATCAATAAATATTGCTATGAAGGTGGCTTCTCCTAAGTTTAAGCCTAGATTTATTGGACCTTACAAGATTGTGGAGATTATTAATCCGGTCTCTTTTCGTTTGGCTCTTCCTGTCACATTTAAAATCCATAATGTGTTCCAGAAATCTTTGTTGAAGAGGTTTGTTGAACCTGTTGTTCCGGGGGTGGCACCTCCAGACCCTGTATTGGTTGAAGGTAACATGGAATATGAGGTAGAGAAAGTACTGGATTCCCGTCTGGCTAGACGGAGACTTCAGTATTTGGTTAAGTGGAAGGGTTATGGTCAGGAGGATAATTCCTGGGTCTCTGCCTCTGATATTCATGCCAAAAGATTGGTGCGTGCCTTTCATCGGGCTCACCCTGATCGCCCTGGTGGCGTAGTTGAGGGTTCGGTGACCCCTCCTCAAGGGGGAGGTACTGTTGTGAGTTCATTTTCCCCTTCATTACTGAGGCCCGAGGAACTCCCTCTTCTGGTAAAGAAAGGTAGTGAGCTTGATTATCAAACACCTGAGGCTGATGATGATGACTGGCTGAGTGGAGTTACTGACTGGATATAAGGCTGCCGACGCCCTTCTGCCCTGCGGGTGATTTCTCTGTGGGATCCTTGGAGACCAGTCTGAATTCCTGCTCCTCTAAAGCTAAGTTTGCTGCTCGGCCTTTTGCTTTGGTGCTTTGACTTTGTTTTGCTTTGTTTGTCTGGATTTCTGCCATTCCCTGCTGGGGTGTGCTGAATTCATTTAGCTCTGTCTTCTGAAAATACCTGAGTGCTGATTTAGTTTTTGAAGCCTAGCTGCTTCAGGGCCTTTTTCATATCAGCTTGTTGGCTTATGTCTTTGATAGGGTTTTGGCAGATTGCAGACAGCAGCCTTCCTGTCCTTTCCTATCTAGGTAGTTTTGGGCCCCGGCTTTGCTCAGTCTATCTTTCTGTCTGTGTTAGTATTTTCATCTTGCTTCACCGTCATTATATGTTGGGGGCTGCCTATTGCTTTGGGGTTTGCTCTGGGGCAGTTTAGATTTCCCCTTTCTTTCTTTAGGCCTATGTAATTCTCCGGCTGTGATCGAGGGGTCTAAGGCATCGTAGGAACCCCCCACGGCTACTGCTAGTTGTGTTGATAGGTTCAGGGGTCTGTAATCTGATAGTTGCCAACTTCTCTGGTTTTCTGTTTTTATTTTGTATTTCTGCCTTTGCCTCCTACGGTGACTCATTCATAACAGTACCCTCTTCCACTCATTCCGGAGCTGTTTGACCGTCTCAGAGGGGCTCGGGTCTTTTCCAAGCTGCACCTCAGAGTAGCCTACAATCTGGTCTGTATCCGTGCAGGTGAGGAGTGGAAAACCGCTTTCAATAGTCGAGATGGCCATTACGAGTACCTGGTCATGCCCTTCGGCCTTTGCAATGCTCCTGCAGTCTTTCAAGAGTTCGTCAATGAGATATTCCGGGATTAGTGTTGAGCATTCCGATACCGCAAGTATCGGGTATCGGACGATATTCACTGTATTGGAATTCCGATACTGAGTTCTGATACTTTTAGCATATCGAATACCGGAATCGGAAGTTCCCATAATGCTATGAGCCAGTTTGATTTGATTCAGCCAATGACAATCCTCAGAAGTGTGGGCACATCCTGTTAGGCATGTAGGCATGTTAACTAATGGCATGGCTGTGATTAGCTGCTGAAATGATGTCATGATATAAACTATAAAAGCCGCCGCAGCTGCCATTTCTGGTTCACTCTGCTGTGAATTCAGTTAGGGACAGGCTGCTGTTCAAGACTGTGAGGGACAGTTAGAGATAGCGATTTTCACAATCATAGTGTGCTTTACCCAGGCTACATAATCCACCACTGTAGCTTTCTTTTGCCTTGCAGCAGTGTTCACAGCTGTCTGCAAGGTCTGTGTGAGTGCAGCTCACGCTGAGTAGTGTGTCCTGCAGCCACGTCTGGTAGTAGGCCGCTCAGTGTGTCACTGCCTCATACATATTTTTATTTTTTTGCTGCTCATTTCTCATTCTCCTATTAGTGTGCTCTGTGCATCCATCCGTATCCATATACGTTGGTTGCAAACACTATAGGAGTAGACAGCGGAGCCTCTCTGCAGCCTTTCACTGCTAGTGCCCAGTTTGCTGCACTGTTCACAGCTGTCTGAGAGGTCTCTGTATGTGAGTGCAGCTCACGCTGAGTAGTGTGTCCTTCAGCTACGATCAGCGTGCGTCACTGCCTCACACATATTTTTCTTTTATTGCAGCTCATTTTTTATTCTCCTTTTAGTATGCATCCATCGTATCCATCTGCATTGGTTGGTTGCAAACACTATATAAGAGTAGATAGAGGAGCCTTTTTTCTGGCTTGTGCCCTTCAGATGCAGCCAGATTAGTATTAACCTATTTTTGGAGCCTCATCTTTTGCATTGTAGGTTACCAGGGGAAGAGTCTTGAGGAGATCATTTGCATATTCCCAGTGCCTTCTGGGATAAGTGAAGAGTCTCCGCGAGCTCAATGATCACTGGGTTTTGGCCGTTGCAGCTGAAAAGAGGAAATCGGAAAAACCGCGCGCCTGTCGGCATGCGAATTTTGGCTCATCTTTCATCGTTTTTAAGAAATCTCAAGATGGAAGAGGCCAGGAGCCATTTGGTGAGCTGCATTTCTTGCTGCATGTTCACAGATTTACCAGTGGAAAAGCCAAACTTCACATGCCACAAATGCAAGCTTGTGTCCCTGTTGGAGGAAAAGTTGCAAAATCTCGAAGAGAGGTTAGCTACGTTGAAGATCATTAAGGAAGGTGAAGAGTTCTTGGACAGAGCAGAATTATCTCTTCATGTTACAGAAAGAGAAGAAATTCGAAGTGCACCTGAAGAAACAGAGGAATGGAGACATGTGATCCAGAGAAGCAGGAGGATCAGGAGGCAGTCAGCACCCATACTGCTCAGAAACCAGTACCAGGCTCTCACGCAGGAAAACGATGAAGAAATACATCAGGATAAGACTTTGCCAACAAACAGCAACCTTGTACGCCTTCAGAGTCCTCCTGGATGGAGAAAGAAAAATGTTGTGAAGAAGAAACGGAGAGTGGTGGTCATGGGGGATTCCCTGTTGAGAGGAACAGAGGCCGCTATCTGCAGACCGGATATAACTTCAAGAGAAATGTGCTGTCTTCCAGGTGCAAAAATTAAAGATGTGTCTGACAGGATATCAGGACTCTTCAGACCTACAGATGACTACCCATTCCTGCTACTACATGTGGGGACAAATGACACCGCAAGAAACGACCTGGAAACCATCTGCAGAGACTTTGAAGACTTAGGCAAGAAAGTGAAAGAACTGGGAGCGCAGGTGGTCTTCTCTTCCATCCTCCCAGTGGATGGCCATGGAACAAGGAGGTGGAATAAGATTCTGCAGGTGAACAACTGGCTACGTCGATGGTGCCGTCAGCAACGATTTGGATTTCTGGATCACGGAGTGAACTACTTATACGATGGACTACTTGCTAGAGATGGGGTGCACCTTACGAAGACTGGAAAGCATGTATTTGGAAGTCGCCTTGCTACACTTGTAAGGAGAGCTTTAAACTAGAACAACATGGGAAGGGAAGCAAAAGACCAGAAAAAGCCATACACCTGACAAATGCTATTGAGAACTCTGCTATTAGAAGTGGAAAGGAAGAACAAAGACGAAAGAATCTAATTAATAAAAATATTGGAGAAAGAGAAACCAATCACAAACTAAAATGTTTCTATACTAATGCACAAAGCATGGGCAACAAACAAGGAGAATTGGAACTACTAACACAGGAAAAGAAATATGATGTCATTGGAATCACTGAAACTTGGTGGGACAATACACATGATTGGAATACAAGACTAGAAGGATACAACTTATTTGCAAGAAACAGACTTGATAAACGAGGAGGGGGTGTTGCATTGTATGTTAGAAACGCGTATATCTGCACAGAGATTGAAGCTTCAGAGACTGGGAGTTCTGTGGAAACTGTTTGGGTAAGAATACAAGGACAGAACAATGGAAAGGACACCATTGTAGGCATTTACTACAGGCCGCCTGTGCAAGCTGAAGATATGGATGAACTCTTTATGCATCAAATGGCCAAGTTCTCCAAAAAATATGACATAGTTGTCATGGGAGATTTCAACTATCCAGACATTTGTTGGGAATCTCTCTCAGGCAAAACTAACAGGTCAAGGAAATTCTTATCCTCTCTTGCTGACAACTTTATCTTCCAAAAGGTAGGGGAGAAAACAAGGGGAACTGCTACCTTGGATCTAATCCTTATAAACAGGGAGGAAATGGTTGAGGAGGTAAAAGTGGCTGGAACCCTAGGAGGTAGCGACCATGCTATTTTAGAATTTTGGATAACTAGAGGCGGAAGACCTGTGAAGACTCAGACGTCAAGGTTAGATTTCAGAAAGGCAGATTTTAAGGGATTCAGAAAGATAATTGGAGGGATCCAATGGCTGGATATCCTTAAAGACAAAAATATCCAGGAAGGATGGGAAATCTTGAAAAATGAAATTCTCAAAGCACAGTTGTTATCAATTCCGAAAAGAGGGAAGAATAGGAAGCATTTAAGGAAACCAGGATGGGTGAACACAGAACTTAAGCACATGCTAAAAAGGAAGAAAAAAATGTTTATAAAATGGAAAGAGGGAGGCATATCTAAAGAAGAAAATAATGCTGTCTGCAGAACCTGCAGGGCACAAATCAGATTAGCTAAAGCTGAAAATGAATTGAGGCTTGCAAGAGATGTCAAAAGCAATAATAAAGGATTTTGGGGATATGTCAAAAGTAAAAGAAAAGTCAAAGATGCTATAGGATTTTTACAGGATGAAAATGATGAAATGGTAAGACAGGATGTTGAGAAGGCTGAACTTTTAAATTCCTATTTTGCATCTGTTTTCTCTCAGAAAGGAAATGTAACACCAACTGTTATTCACTGTCCTATTAAGGGAATAGAAGAATCCAGGATATCTATAAACAGAAAGATAGTGAGGAAACACTTAGCTAACTTAAATGAATTCAAGTCTCCAGGTCCAGATGAATTACACCCCAGAGTACTGAAGGAGATAGCAGAAGAAATTTTTGAACCCCTCTCCATAATCTTTGAAAATTCTTGGAGAACAGGAGAAGTGCCAGAAGACTGGAGAAGAGCAAATGTTGTTCCTATCTTCAAAAAGGGGAAGAAGGTGGACCCAGGCAACTATAGGCCGGTGAGTCTGACTTCTATACCAGGAAAGATCTTTGAACAAATTATTAAACAACATGTATGTCAATACCTGGATAAGAATGAAGTGATCAAACAGAGTCAGCATGGGTTTGTAACTAATAAGTCATGTCAGACTAACTTAATTTCCTTCTATGACGGTATCACTGATTGGGTGGATCAAGGAAATGCTGTAGATATTGTATATCTTGACTTCAGCAAAGCATTTGACAAAGTCTCTCATACAATCCTTATTGAAAAAATGACTAAGTATGGAATGGACAAGGCAACTGTTAGGTGGATTCATAACTGGCTTAGTGATCGGACCCAAAGAGTGGTCGTAAATGGCTGCACATCCAGTTGGAAGAATGTCTCAAGTGGGGTACCACAGGGCTCTGTCCTGGGCCCTGTATTGTTCAACATCTTTATCAACGATTTAGATGAAGGAATTGAGGGTAAACTGATTAAATTTGCTGATGACACAAAGCTAGGAGGGATAGCTAATACTAGAGAAGAGAGAGGATTCAAAAAGATTTAAATAAACTGGAGAAGTGGGCAGCAACTAACAGAATGGTTTTTAACAGGGAGAAATGCAAAGTACTACATCTGGGCAATAAAAATGAAAAAAGCATATATAGAATGGGAGGAATAGGGCTAAGTGACAGCACATGTGAAAAAGACTTGGGTATACTAATAGATCACTGACTGAATATGAGTCAACAGTGTGATGCAGCAGCAAAAAAGGCAAATGCAATTCTAGGATGTATTAACAGAAGCATACAGTCTAGATCACGTGAAGTCATTATTTCCCTCTACTCCTCTTTGGTCAGACCTCATCTGGAATACTGTGTCCAGTTTTGGGCACCACATTTTAAAAAAGACATCAACAAACTGGAGCAAGTTCAGAAAAGAGCGACCAGAATGGTGACCGGTCTGCAAACCCTGTCTTATGAGGAAAGGTTGCAGGATTTGGGAATGTTTAGTTTGCAAAAGAGAAGACTGAGAGGAGACTTAATAGCTGTCTACAAATATCTAAAGGGCTGTCACATTGTAGAAGGATCAACTTTATTCTCATTTGCACAAGGAAAGACTAGAAGCAATGGGATGAAACTGACACAGATTAGATATTAGAAAAAACTTTTTGACAGTTATAGTGATCAATGAGTGGAACAGGCTGCCTCGAGAAGTTGTGAGTTCTCCTTCAATGGAAGTCTTTAAACAGAGGCTGGACAGACATCTGACTGGGATGATTTAGCGAATCCTGCTTTGAGCAGGGGGTTGGACCAGATGGCCCAGGAGTTCCCTTCCAACTCTATGATTCTATGAGTCTATGATTCTATGATTCTATGAGGAGCCATCACAGTCTCTACTTCTGTTCTCTGAATCTGTTGGCTTGGAAAGAGGGGGACAGCCAAGCAGCTTTCAAGAATGTGAAGAAAAGGGAGTATGCAGTGATGCGCAACTTCTTTGTCTCTCTGAATCTGAAAAGGCAGGTGGGTCAGTGCCTATGGTCAGCACACCTCAGTACGCAACAGGTGCCACTTTCCGGTGTGTACGGTGCTGGCGAGACAACCCAGGAGAAGCAGGTGATTGAAGAGGGGAGTGTAGATGATGAGGTCCTTGACCCATCATGGCGTGAGGAACAGGAAGGTGGTGGGAGCAGCTCTGAGGAAGAGACTCCCCGAACGGCCAAAACAGGAGGGAGAGGGAGGGGGCAGACTTGGTTGCCTGTAGCCTCCACTTCGGAACCCGTTAGGAGCATTCCTCTTTCAAAAGCCAAAACGTGCACTCCCAAGACTTGCAGTGCGTGGTCCTTTTTTTGACACAGTTGCAGATGACATTTTGCTTTGTCAAATGCAAGCTGTATCATCAGAAAGTCAAAAGAGGTAAAAATGTCAGCAACCTCAATACCACAAATATGTGGAAACATGTGTGGACCGAGCACGAGGTGGAGTTACACAGACACACTGAAGACGTAGGCCAATGTACAGCACCACCTACCACCTCTTCAGCTCGTGTTGGGGCCTCTTCCTCCAGCTCACACACAGCTGGTTTGGCTTTCTCACAGGATCGCCAAGGAAGAACCTCTGGCACTGTTGTCTGGAGACCCAGTGACATTCCACCCACGGCACCATGTTCCCAGTCATCCTCACACTCCCAGGCCACTCTACAGCCATCGGTAGCACAGGCATGGGATAAAAGGTGGCCATACTCGGCAATCCATCCCCGAGCACAGGCTCTGAATGCTGGCATTGCCAAACTACCGGCCCTTGAAATGCTCTCATTCAGGCTGGTGGAGACTGACACCTTCCGGAACTTCATGGCATTGGCAGTCCCACAATACACCGTGCCCAGCCGCTTTTATTTCAGCACGCAAGCCGTCCCTACCCTGCAAAAACATGTGGAGGGAAAAATAAAACATGCGCTACTAAATGCCGCCAGTAGCAAGGTCCACCTGACCACCGATGCGTGGACCAGTAACCATAGACAGGGACGATACCTTTCCCTCACTGCCCATTGGGTCAATGTTGTGGAGCCGGGTACAGATCTGGAGAGTGGCGCTGTACGTGTTCTGCCAACTCCATGGATTGCAGGAATCCAGTCTCTACACATTGACTCCTCCTCCTACTCAAGTTCCTCAGAAACAGCGCTGCAGGAGCCTGTTACGACCGATATGAGCACAGCCATGGCCAAACGTCAACAGGCCGTACTCAAATTAATTTCTTTGGGGAATCGAAGCCACACAGTGCAGGAGCTCTGGAATGCCATCAAGCAGGAGAGTGACGTGTGGTTTGTGCCAGCGAATCTCCAGCCGGGCTTGGTAATGTGTGACAATGACTGAAATCTGGTGGCAGCTCTGGGCCTAGGCAACCTCACTCACATCCCATGTCTGGCACATGTGCTGAACTTGGTCGTGCAGAGCTTTCTGAGGGACTATCCGGATCTTGATGCACTGCTGCACAAGGTCCGCATAGAGTGCGCTCACTTGCGGCGTTCCAGCACGGCAAGATCGCGCCTTGCTGCTCTGCAGCGCCGATTACGCCTTCCGGAACATCGCATCATATGTGACCTACCCACCAGGTGGAATTCAACATTACATATGTTGGAGTGGTTGTGTGAGCAGCAAGCAGCAGTCATGGAGTACCAGCTGCATCAGGCGCAAACAAGTCGCACTGTGCGCTTGTCACACTTCAGCACCACTGAGTGGGCCTCTATGAAGGACATCTGCCTCGTTTTGCGTGCCTTCGATGATTCCATGCGGCTGGCGAGTGCAGATGATGCACTAGTCAGCATGACTGTCCTCCTTATCTGCCTGCTTCAAAAAACACTGCAAGCACTAAGGGAGGAGGTTTTGGAAGAGGTGGAGGGTGAGGAGTCACAAATGCCATCTGCTTCTGGACAGTCTGCGCAACGTGGTTCCTCACAAACGCCTAGGCAGGGGACACTTTGTGAGCAGGATGATGAGGACTCAATGGAGGAGGAAGACATCTCTCCAGAGGAGGGAGGTACACAATGCTCTAGTCAGTATGTACAGCGAGGGTGGGGTGATGCAGAGCAGGTAGAGACGACGACTCAAGCAGGGGACAGCATTTCTTTGGCAGTTGGGAGTCTGCAGCACATGGTTGATTTCATGCTGCAGTGCCTGAGAAACGACCGCCGCATCGCCCACATTCTCAACACGACTGATTATTGGGTGTACACCCTCCTAGGTCCTCGCTTCCGGGACAACTTACAAATCCTCATATCACCGCTGAACTGGGAGCATAAACTGCGGGAGTACCAAGACACACTGGTGCAGTCCATCATGTTCTCCATTCCACCGGACAGCAGTGCTGCTAGTGCTTTACAAAGCAGCTCTGTGCGTCGAGGCAGTGGAGGAAGCTCGGCACAAAGAGGGATCAGAGGCAGCGCCTCAGCACAAGGCAAGACCAGTATGGCCCAAATGTGGCAAAGTTTTGTGTGCCCGCCACAAATGACTACACCATCACAGACAGCTCCAGTCAGCAGGAGGCAATGTTTCCGTCAGATGGTGACAGACTACATGTCTTGCCCTGTCAGTGTACTCCCAGATGGCGCTTCCCCCTTCAAGTTTTGGGTCTCAAAGCTGGATACATAGCCAGAGCTTAGCCAGTATGCATTGGAGGTGCTGGCCTGCCCTGCTGCCAGTGTATTATCTTAACGCGTTTTTAGTGCCGCAGGTGGTGTACTAACAGACCGTCGCACGCGACTATCCTCCCATAATGTTGACCGGCTTACTTTTCTGAAAATGATCAAGGCCTGGATCTCGCCAGAATTTGCCAGTCCTCTACCAGAATAAATAATTGGTTGGCAACAGTATCCAGGTCTCCTGTTGTGTTCATGTTTCTACCACCTGAACTGTAATCCCTGGGCTTCAACACAGCCAATTGTCGCTCAGAAGTGCCGTCTGCACAGAGAAAATCACTAGCTCCTGTGTTAGTGGGGTTCAGTAACGCCATCTGCTCCCCTGCTGTGTGGCGGCAAAGTCTCCTGCTCCCTCCACAATCGAACTACTACTGATTTTTAACCGTGCTTCATTATGGCCTCTGGCTCCACTGTCTCTAGTATTTCCCCTGGCCTCCAACCCTGCCAGTTGCTGCTCTGAAGTGGCGTCTGCACAATCCACACTTGTTCCTGTGTTACTGGGGCTCAGTCACGTCAGTTGATCCCCTGATGTGTGTCCGGCAAGGTCTCCTGCTCTGTCCACATTCCCACAGGTCGGGCAGCGGACGCCTATCGCACGGTACCTGATGAGGACTGTATGGACTATGACCGGATCAAAGAAGTGATCTTGGCCCGGTATGTGCTGACACCAGAGGCCTACCGCCAAAAGTTCTGCGGACTTATAAAACGCGTAACCGATACCCACGCTGAATGGGCCTGTAAATTACGGCGGTCACTGCTACAGTGGGTACAACGGAGCCAAGCAACCACTAAGGAGGACGTCCTCCAGCTCATCCTGTTAGAACGATTCTTTAATGGACTAAACCCCGAGACACAGGAATGGCTTCGGGACAGGCGGCTAACGACTCATGAGGAAGCCGCTTGTCTGGCCGATGAACATCATGATGCCAGGAGGCCGCAGTTGTCCGGATCAAAGGTGGTCACTAGGGGCCCGCCTATGGACCTGGAGGGCCCCAAACCACCGAAGATTCTAGGGGGACTAGCTAGAAACCCGGCCTACCACAGTCCCCCTGGGGCGCGTTGCCACACCTGTCGTCAGCTGGGCCACCTGCAAAGACAATGTCCCAACCGGACTCAGCATACCCAGTGGCCAAAGGCGGGAACAGCTACCTTCAGTCGGGCTGCTGTACACTGCTACCAAGGCGAAGCTGATCTGGCATTGGGGGCTACGACTAACCAAGGGGTGGAAGAGATGGAGGAAGAGCTGCATGAAGTAGACCCCGTGCAGGCAGCCCGGGCAGATAATTGACAACAGCATCGACAGGTCGTGTGGGTTAATGGGAAACGTATGCAGGGACTAAGAGATTCTGGGGCAACTTTGACCCTTGTGAAGCCTCATCTCGTCCGGGACCAAGAGAAGACGGACCGGACTGTGGCCGTCCGTGTAGCAGGGGGAGCTATACATCGACTGCCCACTGCCAGGATTCACCTGGACTGGGGAGTTGGGGATAGCCTTGTTGAGGTCGACTTGATGGAGGATTTGCCTGCAGACGTCTTGCTGGGAAATGACTTGGGCCCATGTTGTCTGCATTCTTGGTGGCCTCTCTGGCTGAGACCTATCCTGTGACCACCCGGAGACAAGCTCGAGCTGCGGAGGCGGAATCACACTCAGAGGAGGCTCAGGTAAGACATCCCAGCCCTACACATATTCCCATAGCCAGACACATTTCTTGGGCCACCCCAGATGAATTTAAGAGGGAGTTACTTGAGGATCCTTCATTAGAGGGATATCGTGGGAAGGCAGAGGAGGGGAGAGGAGTACTGGAAGGGGAACAGTTTGTATGGAAGCAGGGACTCCTCTACCGGATCACAGAGCAGCACCACACAGGGACGAGCTCCACTATAAAACAACAGCTGGTAGTTCCCAAGAAGTATAGGCAGGAGTTACTGCGAATCTCTCATGGTATACCCTTGGCCGGGCACTTCGGCGTCAGTCGCACCAGGCATCGTCTGGCATAAAACTTCTTTTGGCCGGGGGTGACCTATGATGTTCGTCAGTACTGCCAGACCTGTGACAGTTGTCAGCACATTGGCAAGAGGGGGGATCAATGCAAGACCAAATTACGCCCCCTCCCCATTGTGGAGGAACCATTTAGTCGAGAAGCGGTCGATCTGATAGGGCCGTTAGTCAAAGCCAGTCCATCAGGGAAAAAGTATATATTGACAGTGGTAGATTATGCCACACGGTATCCAGAGGCGGTTGTGTTACCTAACATACTGACAGACGGTGGCGGCCGCCCTGCTCCAGGTTTTCTCACGGGTTGGATTTCCCCGGGAGATTATCTCAGACCAGGGTACCTGGTTTACAGCTGAGGTGACCAACCAACTGTGGAAGCTGTGCGGCATGAAGTCCATTAGAAGCGCCCCGTACCACCCGCAAACCAATGGGTTGTGTGAACGCTTTAACGGGACATTAAAACAGCTCATTGGGACTTTTATCAGGACCTACAGGGATTGGGAGAAATTCTTGCCACACCTCCTGTTTACCTATCGGGAGGTGCCCCAAGAATCCACGGGGTTCTCCCCGTTCGAGGTGGTATACGGGAGACGGGTAAGGGTACCCCTAGACTTAGTGCTGGAACACTGGGAGGGGGAGGGCCTCATAGAAGGGGTACCTATTGTACCCTATGTGCTGGAATTCCGGGACCGCCTACAGTAGCTGACCCAGGTTGTACGTGAGAACCTGCAGGCGACCCAGCGGCGCCAGCACGTGTGGTACGATCGGAGGGCCAGAGAGCGCACTTTGGAAATAGGACAGAAGGTCCTGGTGTCAGAGCCCACTAAGCAGAATAAGTTTCAAGCTGCATGGCAGGGGCCCTACCAGGTAGTGGGGAAAATAGCCGACACAACCTATAATGTCGCCGATTGTGACGACCCCAGGGTTATCCGCCTGTTCCACGTGAATATGCTGAAGCACTACCGGGAGCACCCTGAAGAGGTAGTGGCCATCTGTGCACCTGAAGCAGGGGATTTAGCCGGACTTCCCTTGCCGGATGTCTTAGGGGAAAGGACTCAGCTTAAAACATGGGACCAGGTACACTTGGGTGAAGACCTAGGCCCCTGGGAGAGACAGCAGGCGGAGGCGTTGTTGAGGCTGCAACAGAGGATGTTTTCAGAGAGACCAGGGTACACTCGCCTGGCACAACACAAGCTTGAGACCCAGGATCAGACCCCCCATGACAAAACCCCTTCCGCGTCCCTGAGTCTGTACGAGAGTGGATGCGACAAGAGATACAAGAGATGCTGCGTTTAGGGGTCATTGAAAAGTCAGATAGTCCCTGGGCATCCCCCTTAGTGTTAGTGCCCAAGAAGGATGGGACTACACGGTTTTGTGTAGACTATCGTAAGCTCAATGAGAAAACAGTGATGGATGTATACCCCATGCCGCGTGTGGATGAGTTGTTAGATCAGCTGGCGGGGGCAAAGTATTTGACCACCATCGATCTATGCAAAGGCTACTGGCAGATTCCCCTCAGTCCTGACGCTATTTCCAAGTCGGCATTTGTCACCCCATTTGGCTTATTCCAGTTTCGAGTTATGCCATTCGGGATGAAGAATGCCCCGGCGACCTTCCAAAGGCTGGCTGACCGGCTTCTGGATGGTCTCCAGGACTATGCTTGTGCCTACCTGGACGACATCGCCATCTACAGTGCGACATGGGAAGAGCATCTAAATCACCTAGAGACAGTATTGGACAGGATCCACCAGGCCGGAATTACCCTGAACCCAAACAAGTGTCACGTGGGCAAAGCAGAGGTTCAGTATTTAGGGCATTGGGTGGGAAGTGGGAAACAGCGACCAGAACCAGCCAAGATTGAGGCCATAGCCAAATGGCCCATCCCACGCACTAAAACTCAGGTCATGGCATTTCTAGGGACGGCGGGGTATTACAGAAAATTCATTCCCAATTACAGCAGCGTAGCCAAGCCCCTCACTGATCTGAACCAACCCCGCCAGGTAACCTGGACCTCAGAGTGTGAGGAAGCCTTCCGCCACCTAAAGGACGCCCTCACCAATACCCCTGTATTGGCCGCACCCGATCCAACTAAACGTTTCCTGGTTCACACAGACGCTTCTATGTTTGGATTGGGGGCAGTACTAAGCCAAGACGGACGGCCAAGAACACCCGGTAGCTTACCTGAGTCGGAAACTACTGCCCCGTGAAGTAAGCTATGCGGCCATCGAGAAGGAGTGCCTGGCAGTAGTATGGGCACTCAAGAAGTTGCAACCATATTTGTATGGACAATAGTTTTCCCTCCTAACGGACCGTAATCCCCTAGTCTGGCTTAATCGGGTCTTCGGAGACAACGCCAGATTTCTGCGGTGGAGTTTAGCCCTACAACCTCTGGACTTCACCATCCACCACAGACCCGGCAAACAAAACGGTAACGCCGATGGACTAAGTCGACAAATGGAACTTGTACCAACCCCATAAACTTTGGTCATCCCCAAACCGATCCGTTGAGGATCAGACTGTGTATGCCGATTGCGTCGCTGAAAAGGGGAGCCGTGTTACGTGTTAGAGAACCACTCAGCACCCAGAATATGTTGTGCAGTTATATGTATGTATAATAGGTTCTATGTGAGATGCATGTCCCTAATGCATCAGCCCACAGGCTGCGCCCCTGGGCAGAGGGGACACGATATTCTCCTTTTGTCCGCCCTCCCCCCACCTTTGTAATTCCCACAGTAAACATCGGCAGGCTCCGGCCACCTGCGGCTTTTGTAATGCATGTCTGGCCTGCCGCTTTTCTATTGGCCTGCCCTCTGTATCTGTGTGATATATTCTGTGTCCTGTGAGTAAAGTGTTGTCTGACTGGAAATACGTGGAGAAGCAGTGATCTTTTATATGCGCCCATGTAACCAAGGAATTCCAGCCAGCATCATTCATTCAAACTCCAGCCAACGCAGAGTGGACCTCCGAAAACACGGGGTGGTACTGAAAGAGGTACTCCAGCTTGGTAGACCCCGTTACACCGGAGCTGGCCAAAATCTTTACTCATCAAATCTTCAGACTTCACGGACTACCTTGACGCATTGTGTCTGACCGAGGGGTTCAGTTTACCTCCAACTTCTGGCGTTCGCTTTGTAAGCTCATGAACGTTTCCCTCGACTTCTCCTCATCCTACCATCCACAGTCCAACAGACAGGTAGAGCGTACCAACCAGACGCTTACGGGGTACTTACGTCACTTCTCCAACGCCCACCAGAACGATTGGGTCAACTTACTCCCCTGGGCAGAGTTCGTTTATAACAACCATGCTGGTGAGTCTTTGGCCAAGTCTCCGTTTCTCATTGTTTTTGGCAGACATCCTTGTGTTCCTCTTCAGATAAACCCTGCCTCCGAGGTACCCGCGGCCAATGCCTTGCCCTCTGAATTTTCTAAGATTTGGGCTGAGACCAACACATCACTCAAGAGATCCGCTGATCAGATGAAGAACTATGCGGACAAAAAGAGGTTGGATCCTCCTCTGTATCGTGTTGGGGACAAGGTCTGGATCTCCTCCAAATTGGTCCGATTAAAACTGCCCTCCTACAAATTAGGTCCACGCTACATCGGTCCGTTTGAAATTCTGGGACGTATTAACGAAGTCACCTACAAATTGAAGTTGCCTGCTTCTCTCCGAATCCCGAACACCTTTCACGTCTCTCCTGAAGCCTGTGGTGCTGAATCGCTTCCATTCCTCGCTTGATCCTGGTCCGCAGCCGGTAGGTGCCAATGATGTTTTTGAAGTGCAGGACATTCTCGCTGTGAAGTGGGTTAGAGGTAGGACTTTCTTTCTTGTTGATTGGAAGGGCTTTGGTCCTGAGGAGAGATCCTGGGAGCCTTGGGAGAATATCAATGCTCCCCGTATCCTCAAGAGGTTCTTTGCTAACCTCCGAGGGGGGCGGCTTAGGGGGGGGGTTACTGTTATGGGGTTACGGGGCCGTATCAGGCTGCTTCCCCCTGAGGGAGGCGCCTGATCGTTGTGTTTCCTAGCACTCTGGCCTCGCTTCAGCATGTGCTCTTTGCTCCTGCAGTTCCGTTCTCGGCTGCTCTCTGCAGCAGCCTCTCAGTCCTGCTACCTGTGTTCCTTGCTCTCATCCGCAGTTCTGTCTCCAGTGTTCCTGTCATCCTACTCCAGTCCTGCCTCCAGTGCTCCTGCCGCCCTGCTCAAGTCCAGCTTCCAGTGTTCCTGCCGTCCTACTCCAGTCCTGTCTCCAGTGTTCCTGCCGTCCTACTCAGTCCTGTCTCCAGTGTTCCTGCCGTTCTACTCCAGTCCTGTCTCCAGTGTTCCTGCCGTTCTACTCCAGTCCTGTCTCCAGGGTTCCTGTCATCCTACTCCAGTCCTGCCTCCAGTACTCCTGCCGTCCTGCTCCAGTCCAGCTTCCAGTGTTCCTGCCGTCCTTACTCCAGTCCGGCCTTCAGTGTCCTTGCCGTCCTACTCCTGTCCAGTCTCCAGTGTTCCTACTCCTCTCATTCCTCCTCGTTCCAGTCTTCTGTCTCTCTTCATTCCAGCCTCCTGGTTCCAGTTTTGTTCTGTTATTCTTTACTCCAGTCTCAGTCTTACTCTGGTCCATCCTGAGCCGCCCCTCTCGGTACCAGCTACCGTGGTTCTCAAACCCCTGGGCCTGCTCCTAACGGTTCCTGTATAGGGTCGGTTCCATCTGGCAGCTCGCCCGGGGCCCCTCGGTGCCACGGTCCAGAGGGTCCACTCCCGGAGGTTCCTTCTCCAGACCACCCACACTAACACACAATTTGGTTTCTCAAGTCCTCAGACAGTTCTTTGGTCTTCTTTCTTTTCTCCATGGTCAATGTGGTACATACAAGGACACAGGACAGAGGTTGAGTCAACTTTAATCCATGTCAACTGGCTGCAAGTGTGATTTAGTTATTGCTAACACCTGTTAGGTGCCACAGGTAAGTTACAGGTGCTGTTAATTACACAAATTAAAGAAGCATCACATGATTTTTCAAACAGTGCCAATACTTTTGTCCTCTTTTTTATGTTTGGTGTGGAATTATATCCAATTTGGCTTTAGGACAATTCTTTTTGTGTTTTTTCATTTAAGACAAATTAAATGAAGATAATAATACCAAAGAATTTGTGTTTGCAATCATTTTCAGGAAGAAACTGAGTACTTTCTGACAGAATTGCAGGGTGTCAATACTTTTGGCAACAACTGTAATCCCTATTACAACCGCGTCATCATCAGAGTAAGTCCTGCAACCAATTTGTTCAAACAGAAATATTTCGGGAACCCTATGCACAAAATAAATCTTATAAGAATAATAATGACCGCAAAACAGCAAAAATATATAATCGCCGCGAATGAGTCAATTGCTCAATCGCATAGTGCCGTTATGCAATGTGTACATAGAGGTACAGACATCAAAAAATGATAATGGACGCAAAACAACAGAGACATTTATCGCTGCGCATGTGTCAATTGTTCAGTCATATATTATTGCATAGTGCCGTTTTGCAATGTGTGCATAAAGGCACTAACGTCCATAAACGTGGTCTTATATATACCCGGCGGAATTGCCATAAAGAAACATAGCGCCACCATTTTGTTCATTCAAAGGCAGGCAAAGGTGTTAAAGGGATTACTCCACACATAGATTTTGATTAGGAAGTACATGTGTTGAATGTTAAATGCCACATATTATAAGCGCAAGTGCAAGGGAGAAACTGTTAAGAATTTCCTGAAAAAATCTCTTGACAAAAACCCTCTGAAAAAAATTTTCTTTTAAAAAACTTTCTTCCAAAAAAATCCCCAGAAAGCTATTTCCTTGAATCTTTTTGGCACATGCCGTAAATTTGTTGCTTATCTTATTGGCCCTTATTGATCTCTCTTTGGTCCTTCTTTATATTTTGCACCTGTTTGATCTCTTGATTCAATATGTGGTTTTACAATTGTCCACATAATAAAGAATTCTGCATTTTTTATGCATTCTTAGGATGACTCCTATTTAAAATTAATATATCTATGTTTGTGTATTCTTATACTATGTGAATCTTTTTCACCATACCATTTGGTGATGATCACCCATAGGGATCTGTTCTCACCATACCACCTGGTGACAATCACTCATAGACTTATGTTGGCACATATGATTTTTGGTTTCCCATACACTCAATTATGGGTGATATTGTGAATGCTTAAATTTTACCCTAATGTACGTATCTGGGTTATCTCTTCGCCTACATTGTAATCTTTCATATATGGCAAAATTTGCACATATACTGCACTGTTTGTTTGTGTCCTTAGTAGTGTTGAGCGATACCATCCGATACCCTAAAATATCGGATCGGATGGTATCGGCCCGATACGAAAAAAGTATCGGGTATCGCCGATTCCGATACCGGAAGTCCCATTCAAGTCTATGGGACTTCCGGTATGGGAATATGAAAAACCCTTTTGTGTCCTTGTACAGCCTTTTGGGGGGGTGTACGAACCTTCGGGGAGTCAGTGCCGGCCTGCCGGGGGTCTGTGCCGACTGCCCGGGGGTCTGTGCGGACTGCCCGGGGTCTGTACCAGCCTGCAGGGGGGCTGTGCTGGGCTGCCGGGGGTCTGTGCCGACTGTCCGGGGGTCTGTGCAGGCTGCGGGGGTCTGTGCCGGCCTGTTGGGGGGCTGTGCCGGCCTGCCGGTGGTCTGAACCAACTGTCCGGGGGTCTGTGCAGGCTGCGGGCGTCTGTGCAGGCATCGTCCGATGGGACTACAAGTCCCATCAGGCGATACCTGCTACTATGACGGTGATTGACACATTAGCCAATGATGGGACAGTAGTAGTCCCATCATCCGGCTAATGTATTGAATGTAAAAAAAATATATATATACATACTACATACATACTACATACATGCTACATACATACTACATATATACTACATGCATGCAACATACATACATACTACATATATACCACATGCATGCAACATGTATACTACATATATACTACATGCATGCAACATACATACATACTACATATATACCACATGCATGCAACATGTATACTACATATATACCACATATATACTACATGCATGCAACATACATATATACTACATGCATGCAACATACATACATACTACATATATACCACATGCATGCAACATGCATACTACATATATACTACATGCATGCAACATACATACATACTACATATATACCACATGCATGCAACATGTATACTACATATATACCACATATATACTACATGCATGCAACATACATATATACTACATATATACCACATGCATGCAACATGCATACTACATATATACCACATATATACTACATGCATGCAACATACATATATACTACATGCAACATGCATACTACATATATACTACATGCATGCAACATACATATATACTACATGCAACATGCATACTACATATATACTACATGCATGCAACATACATACATACTACATATATACCACATGCATGCAACATGCATACTACATATATACCATATATATACTGCATGCATGCAACATACATACAACATATATACTACATGCATGCAACATGCATACTGCATATATACCACATATATACTACATGCATGCAACATACATACATACAACATATATACTACATGCATGCAACATGCATACTACATATAACACATATATACTACATGCATGCAACATACATATATACTACATATATACTACATGCAACATGCATACTACATATATACTACATGCATGCAACATACATACATACTACATATATACCACATGCAACATACATACTGCATATATACCACATATATACTACATGCATGCAACATACATATATACTACATGCAACATACATACTACATATATACTACATATATACTACATGCATGCAACATACATACATACTACATATATACCACATGCATGCAACATGCATGCTACATATATACCACATATATACTACATGCATGCAACATACATACATACTACATATATACCACATGCATGCAACATGCATACTACATATATACCACATATATACTACATGCATGCAACATACATATATACTACATATATACTACATGCAACATGCATACTACATATATACTATATACATGCAACATATACTACATATATACCACATGCATGCAACATGCATATTACATATATACCACATGCATGCAACATGCATACTACATATATACCACATATATACTACATGCATACTACATATATACCACATGCATGCAACATACATATATACAACATATATACTACATGCATGCAACATACATATATACAACATATATACTACATGCAACATACATACTACATATACACTGTGTTCCAAATTATTATGCAAATGATATTTTTCTCTGATTTTCCTAAATAGTCGGTACAAATGACAGTCAGTCTAATAAAAGTCATCACCCGTTAGAGTATATATCAAATTTTATTGAAGAAACCTCCCAATAATAACAGTATAATCTCCAAAATGAATAAAAACTCAAATTGCACTGTTCCAAATTATTATGCACAGTAGAATTTCTAAACATTTGATCTGTTTTAAAGAACTGAAAATGCTCATTTGTGGAATTTGCAGCATTAGGAGGTCACATTCACTGAACAAAAAGGTTATTTTGGAGTTAAATAGCTTAGCAGGCCAAGTTACATGTTAACATAGGAACCCTTCTTTGATATCACCTTCACAATTCTTGCATCCATTGAAATTGTGAGTTTTTGGAGAGTTTCTGCTTGTATTTCTTTGCATGAAGTCAGAATAGCCTCCCAGAGCTGCTGTTTGGATGTGAACTGCCTCCCACCCTCATAGATCTTGTGCTTGATGATGCTCCAGAGGTTCTCTATAGGGTTGAGGTCAGGGGAAGATGGTGGCCACACCATGAGTTTATCTACTTTTTGCCTATAGCAGTCAATGACTCAGAGGTATTCTTTGCAGCATGAGATGGTGCATTGTCATGCATGAAGATGATTTTGCTCCTGAAGGCACATTTCTGCTTTTTATACCATGGAAGACAGCTGTCAGTCAGAAACTCTATATACTTTGCAGAGGTCATTTTCACACCTTCAGGAACCTTAAAGGGCCCTACCAGCTGTTTCCCCATGATTCCGGCCCAAAACATGACTCCTCCACCTCCTTGCTGACGTCGCAGCCTTGTTGGGACATAGTGGCCATCCACCAACCATCCACTACTCCATCCATCTGGACCATCCAGGGTTGCTCGACACTCATTAGTAAACAAGACTGTTTGAAAATTAGTCTTCATGTATGTCTGGGCCCACTGCAACCATTTCTGCTTGTGAACACTGTTTAGGGGTGGCTGAATAGTAGATTTATGCACCACAGCAAGCCTTTGAAGGATCCTACACCTTGAGGTTCGAGGGACTCCAGAGGCACCAGCAGCTTTAAATATCTGTTTGCTGGTTTGTAATGGCTTTTTAGCAGCCACTCTCTTAATCCAATGAACTTGCCTGGCAGAAACCTTCCTCATTCTGCCTTTATCAGCACAAACATGTCTGTGCTCAGAATCAACCACAAATCTCGTAACAGTACAATGATCACGTTTAAGTTTTTGGGAAATATCTAATGTTTTCATCTCTTGACCAAGGCATTGCACTATTTGATGCTTTTCAGCAGCAGAGAGATCCTTTTTATTTCCTAAATTCCTTGAAACCTGTGCCCTGCTTAATAATGTGGAACATCATTCTTAAGTAGTTTTCCTTTAATTGAGCTCACCTGGTAAACTAATTATCACAGGCATTTGAGATTGATTTCACTGATCCAAAGAGCCCTGATACACAATACCATCTATGAGTTTATTTGATAAACAAAAAATTACATCTTTATGACACTTAAATCCAATTTGCATAATAATTTGGAACACAGTGTATACTACATGCATGCAACATACATACATACTACATACATACTACATGCATACTACATATATACCACATGCATGCAACATACATACTACATATATACCACATATATACTACATGCATACTACATATATACCACATGCATGCAACATACATATATACAACATATATACTACATGCATGCAACATGCATACTACATATATACCACATATATACTACATGCATGCAACATACATATATACTACATATACTGTATACTACATGCAACATACATACTACATATATACCACATGCATGCAACATGCATACTGCATATATACTACATATATATTACATGCATGCAACATACATACATACTACATATATACCACATGCATGCAACAAGCATGCTACATATATACTACATACATGCAACATGCATACTACATATATACTACATGCATGCAACATACTACATATATACCACATGCATGCAACAAGCATGCTACATATATACTACATATATACTACATGCATGCAACATACATATATACTACATACAATACATTCATACAATACATACATATAGACATACAGTACATATAACATAGAGTACATACTCACCATCACTTGTCACTTTGTTCCCCGAAGCCATTGTCATCTGTGGAATAAATAATAAAATAACAAACCACCAATATACTTACCCCTGATCCGCAGAAGTCCACGAGTGTCCCACAACGATCTTGCGTGGAGAACAGCAGCATCAGCTGATGCTACCGTACTCTACGGGCTCCAGGAATCCTATGACGGGAGGTAGGTATCTTTCCGCACTGTATTCCTCCGGCACAGACCCCCGGCAGGCCGGTACAGACCCCCGGGCAGGCCGGTACCGACCCCCGGGCAGTGGGCACAGACCCCCCGGAAGGCCCGAACTGACGGCGCATCATGATGCGCACAGACCGCGCATCATGATGACATCATTTCGGCAGCCAATCAGAGCCACAATAGTGGCTCATTGCATTATGGGAACTTCCGATTCCGATATCCGATATTGAAAAAATATCGGTACTCGGTATCGGAATTCCGATATAGCGAATATCGGCCGATACCGGATATTTGCAGTATCGGAATGCTCAACACTAGTCCTTAGAGATCCACATTTTAGGCAGTAGTATATTTACATCAAGATGTGGCTTGTGTGATCTCATAAATCTCTCTGGGGATTTTTTGGAAAAAGTTTTTTGAAAAAAAAAATTTCAGGGGGTTTTTTTTCCGAAATTTTTTTTTCAGGAAATTCTTAACGGTTTCTAATTTGCGCTTGCGCTTATAATATGTGGCATTTAACATTCAACACATGTACTTCTTAATCAAAATCTATGTGTGGAGTAATCCCTTTAACACCTTTGCCTGCCTTTGATTGAACAAAATGGTGGCGCTATGTTTCTTTACTTCTTTATGGCAATTCCGCCGGTTATATATAAGACCACGGTTATGGACGTTAGTGCCTTTGTGCACACATTGCAAAACGGCACTATGCGATAATATTTGACTGAACAATTGACACATGTGCAGCGATAAATGTCTCTGTTGTTTTGCGTCCATTATCATTTTTTGATGTCTGTACCTCTATGTACACATTGCATAATGGCACTATGCGATTGAGCAATTGACTCATTCGCGGCGATAATATATTTTTGGTGTTTTGCGGTCATTATAATTCTTATAAGATTTATTGTGTGCGTAGGGTTCCCCAAAATATTTCTGTTTGAACAAATTGGTTGCGGTACTTAGGCTATGTGCACATGCTGCAGATTGGTAAACGGATTTTTCCATGTGGATTTTGCAAAATCCGCAGGTAAATCAGCAGGTCAAAAGACCTGCGGTTTATCTGCAGATTAGCCTGCGGGCTTGCCCTGCGGTTTATAACCTCTTCAATGGAGGAGATGGCAAACCGCAGCGGAATCCGCAGAAAAGAATGACAAGTCAATTCTTTCTGCGGATTAGAAACCGCAGCAATAACCGCGCAGAAAATTCCGCACCGTCTGCACTGCGGTTTCCATTTTCCATAGGATATAATGGTACTGTACAACGCAGCAAATTCTGCTGTGGACCCGCAGGCCCAAATACGCTGTGGATCCGCAGCAGAATCCGCAGCATGTGCACATACCCTTACTTTGATGATGACGCGGTTGTAATAGGGATTATATATAGTTTTCTTGCATATTGGTTGCTACGCCCTTGTACACATTAGATCATAGCGGTATATGGGAGTATTTGTCTGATTAATTGACGCATGCGCAGTAAGCATTTTCATTTTCTTCTTTCCTTACTTTTCTTTTTTTCCGTGCTTTTGAGGTGTATGGAATGACGGCTTTACTTTAAAGCATAATAGCAGAGAAACCGACGCATGCGCAATAAGTACTTTCAATGTAACTTTATTGTCAATCCATTTCTATGTACAAGAAAAGGATTCTATGTTCCCTTCCGTATGTACTATCGCGTTCTTTGAGTGCCAATACGAGATAACGGCGCCATCTTTAGGCCGGGGTCACACTAACTGGCGCAAAATACGGTCCGTAGTTTACAGGCGTAATACGGATGAATGACCTCTAAATAGTGCTCCGTAGGTCATCCGTAAGCAAGGTGTGGTCGCGTATTTTGCGCATGTGAGCATCCGTATGTAATCCGTATGGCATCCGTATGCAGTCCGTATGGCGAGATTTTCTCGCAGCCTTGCAAAATGGACATTTAACGGTTTTGAGGCATGCAAACTATTTAAATCATTAGCCTGCACCCTATTTATTGGCTCAGGAACAGGTGGCTGCCTCCATTCTGTCCATTTGTGACCTTGCCTTCACTAGGTGTGTTGGTGTTGTATGTGTAACATGGCAGAGGGTCTGAGTTTCAATACAACTGAGCAGGTTCTCTTCAACTGGCTTTTGTCACGGCGCTTTGGGCAACCATACCCAGTGATAGTGGATCCGCGGAGGAGGAGATGCATGTGGGTACATCCACTTTTGAGGCAACGACTAACAAGAGGTCATTTTCACCGCCTCTATTCTTCTATGCGGGAGCATCCTGTTAAATTTTACCAATACTGTCGCATGAGCATTGCCACATTTGATCGACTCTTGGAGACAGTGCACCCTGGGATAACCTTTCAGGACACAAGGATGCGCAAAGCTATATCTGCAGAGGAGCGACTTCTACTCACATTACGGTATGTACTACAAAACCACATTCTCTACGTTCATAATGTGTGGGCCAAAGTATGTATTTTTGGCTTATTGGACTAAGTTTATTGACCTCATCTTATTCCACATATGTTTAAACTTACAGACCAGAATGTTAGGTCTAATATGTACTGAATATCACTGACTCATTGTGCAACCAAATATGTGTGTGCTAGTCTATCTCAATTCCTACCAAGTTTGGTCGGCATGTAAATGATTTTTTTTTCTTTCTGCATTCTAAAATTATCCATTTCTGTCTTTCTTCAGCTTCCTGTCCACTGGCCTGTCTTATGCCGCCCTCCACCATGAGTTTCTCATTGGAAGGTCTACCATTTCTGGCATAGTCAGGTCAACATGTATAGAAATCAGGACAAGACTCCATCAAGTCGTCATGCCCGAGCCCAGGATGGAAGACTGGTTGAGGATATCAAGGGACTTTGAGGAGGAATGCCAGTTTCCTAATTGTATTGGGGCCCTTGATGGAAAACATATACGGGTGCGTAAACAGCCAAACTCTGGCTCCCAATTCTTCAATTATAAACAATACTTTTCTGTTGTATTGTTGGCTCTGGCATACCCTCAATACAAGTTTATAATTGTTGACATTGGGGCCTATGGAAGGACTGGAGACTCTAGAGTCTTCAATACTTCCATAATGGCTTGGCGGCTACGCACCAACCAATTGGTTCTACCACCACACCAGCTACAAGGTTCCACTGAAGAATCAGTCCCTTATGTCCTTGTGGCAGATGAGGCGTTTCAGTTAACGCACAATGTCATGAGGCCATATCCCCGCCGCAACCTTGACCACAGGCGCAGAATTTTTAACTTGCGCCTATCACGTGATCGGCGGCTGGTGGAGTGTTCCTTTGGCATTCTTTGTGCCAAATGGCGGGTACTCCAGTCTGCCATTCAGCTGAGTGAACAAAATGTTAATGAAGTTGTTAAAGCCTGTGTGGTTCTTCATAACTTCACCAGGATACATGATTGTTCCTCCTCTCCTGGTGATGTGCGTAGGGTGAGACCACCTATCTACCCTCAATGTAGACCGCTCTCTGGTCTCAAAGTGCGTGATATTTTCACAAATTACTTTATCTCACCTGAGGGGGAAACTTCTTGGCAAGAGCATGCTGTGTCAATGTTATAATTTTGGGCTTTCTGTGTGTCCAATTATATATATTTATACCCCTTCGGATTCTATGACTGTTTCATTGCATTGGTAAGTGTATGTTAGTATGCTGACACTGTTTTAGAGAAATCACACAGATACGTAAACTGTAGTAGACAAAGTTTTACTTTTGCCTTGTTTTTTCTTTGCTTTTAAAGGCAAACATAATATTGCCATATGCAAACTATGGCAATGGGCCCAATTGCCCTTTTTGCATAATAAAACTTTTTTGAAAAGTAACATTTTCAAACAAACAAAAAAAAACAATATGCAATAACAACATTGCTACATGAGAAATTTTCCATACAAAGGAAAAAAGAGGTAGTCTCCAGCCCCAAAATTATTGCTAAAAGATAACACTCACATTTCTTCTGAATGTTTTCCAATCATATTAATATTCCACCATGACAGGCAAGGCTACGTTAAACCTTTCAGACAGATATTACATGTCTGTACAAAAGAGAATATTTCACCGCGCTATACTGTAAAGTGAAAGGATGACAATACACTACTCACTTGCTAATGGCTAGGAAAGGCTTGCTGGCCTTAGTGAAGTAGTCACCTTTTTAGCCAGCTATGTATAGTAACAAATCCAGGTGACCAGCCTTAATAACATCACGCTCTCTCTATGTCTTAACAAGTGAGTAGTGTATTTTCATCCTTTCACTTGACCAGTATAGCATGGTTAAATATTCTCTGTTCTACACACATGTAATATCTGTCTGAAAGGCGTAAGGTAGTCTTGCCTGTCATGGTGGATTATTAATCTGATTAGAAAACATTCTGCAAATATGTGACTTTTCACATTTTTAACAAACTTTGGTGATGGAGACCACCTGTTTTTACCTTTTGATTGGTATTTGTAGCATCAGTGAAACCGCACTGAACATCTCCTGGCATTAGACTGATTGTGGACAGAGAATTATAAATTCTCATATGTTGGGGAAGGAGAACGTGGTTGCTGCTGGCTACTGTGCACAACATCGCCCTGTGTGGGGCCATACTGATGCCCATGATGTTGGAAGTGTCCTGCCTCCTGTGAATGTTGGGGGTACTGGCCAGAGTAATAATGGGGAGGAGCATCTTGTTGGCTGTGGTAGGCATGTGTCTCATACCCACCAACATAGCCATATCATACCCACCAACATAGCCATATCATCCCCAACCAGGTTGGGACCAGCCTCCAACACTGGGTGGGAACAAGTGGCCATATTGGTGGGGTTGGCTAGAGGTAGACATTTGTGGCTGCTGTATTGAAGGTTGGGTAGTGGGAGGAAGGGGTTGAGGTGTAGGCCCACGTATTTGAGGATCCTCAGATCCTGCTTGAGCATGCATTTGTGGGGGGTGCCTAAGGCGCAGGAGATTTCTTGGGGAAAGCTGCCACCTCTCAATATATTCAAATAATTCGTAGGGCGTATTGGGGTATGTGCACGCATCAAGCAGGATCTGAAAACATCCTCTAATACGGAGCCTGACCTCACGGAAAAGGGCACGGAGATAATTGGCCAGGCTGCATGAGTATGCCTCCTCCCCATCATCACAATTTACTCTGGCTAAATAATTTAGGACCCCAGTGTTCACATTAGTGCGGGTATCAGTGGCAGGTATTTGCCGCCTTCGGCTTCTTCCTCGCCGGGATGTGGCAGCAGGCTGTGGGGAGCCCCGGCTGTGGCCAGTTGGGCTGCTGCTGATGTTGCCCTGCTCCTCTGCTCTTGCTGATGCTGCAGCAGCACCAGATGGTCCTGGTGGTGGGCTTTTGGGCGCAGGTAATGGCACATCCTGACTCGATTCTTCACCCCTGCTCATAGTAGGGGGAGAAGATGGGCCAGCCTCCTCTTCCCCTGCAGACCAAGGATCGATGATGGGGTCGGTTTCCGAGCCAGTTCCTCTGTCCGTAAGGTTGGACTGAGTTCTGTTATGAAATAGAACAGAGCCAAAAACAAATACATATTTTTGGCCCTGTAAAGTATCTGTGTAATGTGGTGTGAGGTATCTACTTACGGTCTGAGATCCAGAATTGGGGCGAGGAAGGAGAGGCGGTCATAGTAGATGTACTTTCTCTTCACATACCCCGCATCCCCACTCCTGGACCGCGGCTGACGTTCCCGGCGGTATTGGTCCCGGATGTTTCACCAGCGTCTCATGACATCTTCCACTGCAATGTGACAGGAAATATTGTCAAATTCACATATTTGATAGGTCACATTTGCTACCAGTAGTCTAGGCATGGGGCCTTCTGGGGTGTGCTTTCTACCCATGGTGGCATATGTAATTGGGGCATACAGGCCAGATACACAGGGTCACATTAGTTTATGCATCAAGTAACTACACTTAATAACTTTTTTGGCTAGGAGGGTGAGGAGCTTGTGGCCTGGCCCAAATTATGGCAGTGTCAAACCACGTGTCACATCAAAATCTAACGGCCTCATGAGGAAAAAAGTACAAGCACAGGAAGGGGGGTGCTGAATCTATATTCATTTTTTGTTCGGCGCTAATTTTACTCATTTTTTGGCTTGTACTTACTAATTTTCTGCTGCTCCTCACGTGGCCGATCACCAAAGTCATGGAACATCTGCCTACATATGCACCTCCATGACGCCTCCTTTCTTGCCCGGTTGGCATAATGGTCATCACGTTGGTCCCATAGTTCGGGTCGCTCCTGCACCAGGACAATTAGCATTTCCACATTAAGATAAGTGGACGCCATGATGCTGCTGTACTCCGTGGAGGCGTACTTCCTGGATGTCTGGAGCGCTTTTTGAGCTCATTTGCATGTCTCAGCTTCCTGATGATGGATTGGGCCATTTCCTGGCAGCAGCCAAAAGACCTGCGTATTTCTCGCAGGTCACACGTTAGGTCCGTGTGTAATCCGTATTTTTTGGTAATATAAACAATAGGGCGCACCAGCTGTGTGAATAAACCAATATACAATTGAAAGGTATAGGTGCCGCAACAGTGGGAAACGCAATTAGTCAAGGAAGAGAAAAAAGGCACCACTGCAGTAAGCGCACACTAAACCACATAGAAATAAATTTTATTGATGCAAAAGGTAATACATTAAAAATACAATAAAACATGGTAAACCACCCACAATATATATAAGGTCAAACATGGCATGTATAACATATCAGACCTAACACAATAATCCATGTATAATCCATATATAATACAACCCCACTATAATACCCATGTGACCAATGCCCTATATTTAGGCTCATAGAGACCGAGGGCAATTATTGCACAATAATACAATGTTTAACGCAACAAGCCCTGCATACTACCTGATAATGAATGTATGCCACATGCGGCCACAAAACAAGGTGGCCCAATAAATAACCAAAACTCAATTGTGCCCCATCAACAATAAAGGTACCACTAGGGGAAAATGAGGCTGCAACAAAACATATAGAGAAGTGGGTGCTACCCCAGGACCATACCCCACGCGTATCGCCACAACCCGTGTGGCTTCGTCAGTGGAAGTAACTGACCATGGTCCAAGCTCCTTAAATACCCTGCTAAGATCCAGGTGGAGAAGAGCAAGCGTCACAAACAAGGGGGGACCGCCCCCATCTGGAAGTCCAGATTGGGAGACAGAGGGAGAGCAAAGATCGGCATCCTGGTCATATGAAAGAAGATGGCCGCCACGCATGCGCAGTGTGCTGTGCACGCGACCCTGAGCACAAAGTGAAACAGATCTACCGCGCATGCGCCCAGTGGGACGCAAAAAGCTTTCCCATGGAACGCAGGCCGCATACTGATAATGGCCGCCACGCATGCGCAGTCTACTATATACAAAAACCGAGCATATAATACGCAAGCTATGCCGCGCCTACGTCCAGTGGGACGCAACAGGCTTACCCGTGGCACGCATGGCCTCACACCAATACCGTGTCCATCCACACGGCGCATAGCGCAGTGGCACCAGGGCCACAACGCCGCGAGACACATAGTACACCCGAGAGCGCGACACAAAGAGACAGACAGAGGCAACACGACATACACAGGTACATAAGGGGGGGGAAACGAAGAACACACAGCCTAAGGGAAAAGGAATAAAAAAGGCCATTTAATGGCACTAACCTCCAAATATGCAAAAAAGGAGGACGTGATAATATAATAGCAAAAAGAGCATGGTTCAAAATTGTTCGATAGTATAAGGGGCGGGCACAAGAGAGGAAAAGCCCTAATCAAGGTATAACCTAGACCCCAATCTGCAATATAAAGGTGGATTAGAATAAACCAGCCAGCAATTACCAACCATTTTGATACATATACGTCCCCATTGACAAAATCCACATGGATCAATGGTAAAGACCCATGCACGAAACGAGCTTATGGTCCACAAAGCATACATGTACCCACCTTAGTCCCTAATACTGGGCACACATACACTACCCCCACAAATTGGGAAAGTAATAAATACGTATGAAACATGTATACATCAAATGTGCAAGACCAAAATATCCTAACGCCCCCCACAGGGTACAACCCTGTACCAATCGCCACAAGGCCCCATAATGAACAATCAGAAACCAATATCAACCAAACGGTCCCCATGAGCCCAAATCTAATGTTTATAAAGTGCGATTCAGTACAATGTAATTACGGAAACAATGGTAATAGATCTCTACAGCAAAACCCCACAGTACAAAAATCCCAATAATGTTGGAGTCAGCTACGGAGATCCAGCTGGCCCGGCATAAGCAGAGCCAGCAGGACACCCCCAGGACCCCCCAGTCCGAAATTCAAAACATCCCATATCATATCCAACAGGACAAAAGTAACACGGCCGGTATCCAAAGCTTTATTAATATTAATGGTACATATAAGGAAAACAGGATCCAGTCCCAGCAAATCCTAAGGGTGATCCAGGGGAGTAAAAGAACCAACCATCCCCGGCATTGGTGGTGACATCCAGACCAAATAGCTGCATAAGGGAAGGAAAGAAGAAAGGGGGAAACAAGATAATTAGTCAACCTAGAAACCCCGTGAATAAGAGATCCTCATTTAACCCCCTCGGACTCAATGAGTCCAAGTTAAAGATCCATCTGGACTCTCTTTGCAGTAGCAATTTCTTAGGTGAACCCCCCCTACTTGATAATACTACCCTCTCCAATCCAACCACCATAGTGCCAGCAACCTTACCGGCATGGTGGGTCAGGAAATGGGCCGCCACAGATGTCAAGGTCTTGCCCTTAGTATGATAAATGCGTGCCAAATTGATTGTCGAGAAGTGTTTCTGTATCCTCCTACGTAACTCCTGGGAGGTTTGGCCAATATATACCTGATGACATGAACAGATCAACGCATAAGCCACACAAGTAGTTTTACAATTAATATATGACATTAATCTGTGTCTGGTACCATCTCTTGGATTCACAAAATAGTTCCGGGTAGAGTGCATATGGGGACATATGGTACAATTGCCACATGCAAATGACCCCCTTAATGTCATTCCCCTATCCAACCCAACAGTTGGCCTCATGTAATGACTCTTCGTCAGAATATCCCTAAAATTCGGAGCCCTTCTTGCTGTGATGCAAGGCCGCTCCGATACAAGAGCGGATGTCTGCAAATCCGTCGTGAGTATGCCCCAATGTCTCCCAAGAATTTCTCTCACCTGTGACCATTGGTTATTGTATTGCGTGATGAACTGGGGCATCGAATCTCGAGTCCTCTCCCGTGGAACCAAAAGGGAATCCTGTGTACATCCAATTGCTCGTTGGTACGCTCGTGAAATACTACCCCGAGGGTAATTCCTCTTCTTAAAGCGTTTGGTAAGATTGAGGGCTTCCTCCCGGAACACATCATCCGATGTGCAATTTCTGCGCACCCTCAGAAATTGCCCAACCGGAATCCCATTCCTCGTGTGGGATGGATGGAAGCTAGTATAATCCAGCAAACTATTCGTGGCCGTGGGCTTCCTAAACAACCTTGTAGAAATACCACCATTCATCTTAGAAACCGTGAGGTCCAAGAAAGTAGCTGAAATAGAGGATATATTATAAGTGAGCACGATATTATATGGATTAGAATTTAGTAATCCCATAAAAGCCTCACATTCCTCTACCGTTCCAAGCCAAACAAAGAAAATGTCGTCGATAAAGCGTGACCAATGTCGCACTTTATCCCTGAACATTCCTGTCACATATACCCGAGTGGCCTCCCACCATCCAAGAAATAGATTTGCCAAAACCGGGGCACACCTAGCCCCCATGGCCACACCTGAGGTCTGGAGGTAATAAGATCTGTCGAACAGAAAAAAGTTGTGCTTCATAATGAACCCAAGCAGATCCACAATAAATGAATCATGCATCCTATCCGATTGGACTGCCAAATCAAGAAAATACAACAACGATGTAATACCGTCCGAATGATCAATGTTCGAATAAAGCGATTCCACATCGCAAGTAACCAGCAGAGCCCCAGCGGGCAGGATAACATCCCGGAATTTCCTAATAAAATTAGACGTATCCTGTATGTAGGAAGGTAAGGTCTTGACTATAGGCTGGAGAAAATAGTCAACATAGATAGACGCTTTCTCACATAAACTACCTATACTAGCCACTATCGGTCGGCCTGGCGGCTTCACAAGATCCTTGTGGACCTTGGGCAACATATAAAATGTAGGCGTAACGGGATGCTCGACCCACAAAAATTCCAGCTCTTTCTTATTTATAATATCCAACTCAAGAGCCCTATCCAATAGTCTTCTAAATTTAATAGAGAAGGGCCCCGTTGGATCTGATGGTAATCTTTTGTAAAATCAAGCATTATCCAATTGGCGGTGTGCCTCCTCCTGATATAGCTCATGCGGCCACAACACCACATTACCGCCCTTATCAGCCTCCTTAATAACAAACAATTTGTTAGACCTGAGGTTGTCCACGGCTGATCTTTCACCCACGTGTAAGTTATCCATATGGCGTGACCCCACTGGAATGGCCAGAATGTCCTTTTTAACCAACTCTAAGAACACCCTAATAGCTGGAACCAACGAAAAAGGCGGGGCCACTATCGATTTATTTTTGTATGGAAAACGATTTTTACCATAAGTTGTGTCCTCCTGTAAAAGATCCAAAAGGTCCTGTAGCACCTGGCGATCCGTTTGATCCAAGCCATCAGCCACATGTGGTTTATTGTGTAGAACCTGGAGAACCAAGTGTCTGCAAAAGATATAAAGGTCCTTAACCAAGGTAAATTTATCCACACCCTTCACAGGGGCAAAAGTAAGTCCCCTCGGTAATACAGAGGTTTCCAACGAAGAAAGCTTATATTGAGACAGATTAATAATTTGAAGCACATTCTCCTGTACCTGTGTATCCACGATCCCGTCCTCCATGACATCCATCTCCTCTACTTGCGAAAATTCCTGTATTGATTGTATTGCGGGGGCCTTCGTCCCCTGAAGCGTGTGTTTCTCGTAAATAATCGGCCGCCTACGACGGCCCCTTCTGGTCCGTTGTCGGCCTCGCTCTCGGCTGAGGATAAAAAATCACTACCAGATGTGTAATCCGGCCTACGGGCCACCTCAGCTGTACTAACCGGGGCCCTATCCACAGGGGCCCTCCGTCTCATATTCCCTTTGTGCTTCCATTGAAAAACCTGGTTCTCCTCAAAATCTCTTCGATCCCTATGAAATTTAGATTTTTTCTTATTAGTGATCTCCTTATCATACCTATCCAGAGTCTCCTTAAGCTTAGTTTTAAAAGGCAACACCTGGGTCACTTCATCAAAACCGCCCAATTTAGTGTCTAATTCCTTAATCTGTTTTTTGACTGAAACCAACAGCTCCCTGTCATGTTCTAACAGCATATTCATAATAATACCAGAGCATCGCAAGAGTCCCTGCTCCCAAGTAGCACGAAAATCTAAGGAAGGCTCCCATGCCGGGTATATAGAGACCCTCAGGCCTCTAGGCACAATATTAGATTTAATATATTCTTCCAGGGACCGAATATTCCACCACAGTCTAATCCCCAGTTTATGTGCTGTTGTCAACTCTGATGTAACGCTGGCAAATTCTGTACTCGGTGTATTAATCTTGGAAGAGGAGAAAATATCCGAGGACTGCGCCCTCCAGGCTGCCTCCCTTATATCCCAATCCATTTCAGGACCAATAGCAAGGAAAAAAGAGCTGAAAAAAATAAATAACAAAAATTACATAAAAACCATTAAAAGGCGTATAATACACAACATATATTATCACCATCCATCAATTATATTACTAGTGCCCGGGTCATATAATAATGCACCAGGTCAATACATAACCACATACACTCCTGATTGAGTGTGTGCAGCCCCCAAGAAGGGCCGGTAAAGAACCGACCAAAACACGCAACAATAGTAATATAAACAATAGGGCGCACCAGCTGTATGAATAAACCAATATACAATTGAAAGGTATAGGTGCCGCAACAGTGGGAAACGCAATTAGTCAAGGAAGAGAAAAAAGGCACCACTGCAGTAAGCGCACACTAAACCACATAGAAATAAATTTTATTGATGCAAAAGGTAATACATTAAAAACACAATAAAACATGGTAAACCACCCACAATATATATAAGGTCAAACATGGCATGTATAACATATCAGACCTAACACAATAATCCATGTATAATCCATATATAATACAACCCCACTATAATACCCATGTGACCAATGCCCTATATTTAGGCTCATAGAGACCGAGGGCAATTATTGCACAATAATACAATGTTTAATGCAACAAGCCCTGCATACTACCTGATAATGAATGTATGCCACATGCGGCCACAAAACAAGGTGGCCCAATAAATAACCAAAACTCAATTGTGCCCCATCAACAGTAAAGGTACCACTAGGGGAAAATGAGGCTGCAACAAAACATATAGAGAAGTGGGTGCTACCCCAGGACCATACCCCACGCGTATCGCCACAACCCGTGTGGATTCGTCAGGGGAAGTAACTGACCATGGTCCAAGCTCCTTAAATACCCTGCTAAGATCCAGGTGGAGAAGAGCAAGCGTCACAAACAAGGGGGGAAGTCCAGATTGGGAGACAAAGGGAGAGCAAAGACCGGCGTCCCGGTCATATGAAAGACAACATATGTGGTGTTGCCTGTGTCTGTCTCTTTGTGTCGCGCTCTCGGGAGTACTATGTGTCTCGCGGCGTTGTGGCCCTGGTGCCACTGCGCTATGCGCCGTGTGGATGGACACGGTATTGGTGTGAGGCCATGTGTGCCACGGGTAAGCCTGTTGCGTCCCACTGGACGTAGGCGCGGCATAGCTTGTGTATTATATGCTCGGTTTTTGTATATAGTAGACTGCGCATGCGTGGCGGCCATTATCAGTATGCGGCCTGCGTTCCATGGGAAAGCTTTTTGCGTCCCACTGAGCGCATGCGTGGTAGATCTGTTTCACTTTGTGCTCAGGGTCGCGTGCACAGCACACTGCGCATGCGTGGCGGCCATCTTCTTTCCTATGACCGGGACGCCGGTCTTTGCTCTCCCTCTGTCTCCCAATCTGGACTTCCAGATGGGGGCGGTCCCCCCTTGTTTGTGAACGCTTGCTCTTCTCCACCTGGATCTTAGCAGGGTATTTAAGGAGCTTGGACCATGGTCAGTTACTTCCCCTGACGAAGCCACACGGGTTGTGGCGATACGCGTGGGGTATGGTCCTGGGGTAGCACCCACTTCTCTATATGTTTTGTTGCAGCCTCATTTTCCCCTAGTGGTACCTTTATTGTTGATGGGGCACAATTGAGTTTTGGTTATTTATTGGGCCACCTTGTTTTGTGGCCGCATATGGCATACATTCATTATCAGGTAGTATGCAGGGCTTGTTGCATTAAACATTGTATTATTGTGCAATAATTGCCCTCGGTCTCTATGAGCCTAAATATAGGGCATTGGTCATGGGTATTATAGTGGGGTTGTATTATATATGGTTTATACATGGATTATTGCTTTAGGTCTGATATGTTATACATGCCATGTTTGACCTTATATATATTGTGGGTGGTTTACCATGTTTTATTGTGTTTTTAATGTATTACCTTTTGCATCAATAAAATTTATTTCTATGTGGTTTAGTGTGCGCTTACTGCAGTGGTGCCTTTTTTCTCTTCCTTGACTAATTGCGTTTCCCACTGTTGCGGCACCTATACCTTTCAATTGTATATTGGTTTATTCATACAGCTGGTGCGCCCTATTGTTTATATTACTATTGTTGCGTGTTTTGGTCGGTTCTTTACCGGCCCTTCTTGGGGGCTGCACACACTCAATCAGGAGTGTATGTGGTTATGTATTGACCTGGTGCATTATTATATGACCCGGGCACTAGTAATATAATTAATGCATGGTGATAATATATGTTGTTGTGTATTATACGCCTTTTAATGGTTTTTATGTAATTTTTGTTATTTATTTTTTTCAGCTCTTTTTTCCTTGCTATTGGTCCTGAAATGGATTGGGATATAAGGGAGGCAGCCTGGAGGGCGCAGTCCTCGGATATTTTCTCCTCTTCCAAGATTAATACACCGAGTACAGAATTTGCCAGCGTTACATCAGAGTTGACAACAGCACATAAACTGGGGATTAGACTGTGGTGGAATATTCGGTCCCTGGAAGAATATATTAAATCTAATATTGTGCCTAGAGGCCTGAGGGTCTCTATATACCCGGCATGGGAGCCTTCCTTAGATTTTCGTGCTACTTGGGAGCAGGGACTCTTGCGATGCTCTGGTATTATTATGAATATGCTGTTAGAACATGACAGGGAGCTGTTGGTTTCAGTCAAAAAACAGATTAAGGAATTAGACACTAAATTGGGCGGTTTTGATGAAGTGACCCAGGTGTTGCCTTTTAAAACTAAGCTTAAGGAGACTCTGGATAGGTATGATAAGGAGATCACTAATAAGAAAAAATCTAAATTTCATAGGGATCGAAGAGATTTTGAGGAGAACCAGGTTTTTCAATGGAAGCACAAAGGGAATATGAGACGGAGGGCCCCTGTGGATAGGGCCCCGGTTAGTACAGCTGAGGTGGCCCGTAGGCCGGATTACACATCTGGTAGTGATTTTTTATCCTCAGCCGAGAGCGAGGCCGACAACGGACCAGAAGGGGCCGTCGTAGGCGGCCGATTATTTACGAGAAACACACGCTTCAGGGGACGAAGGCCCCCGCAATACAATCAATACAGGAATTTTCGCAAGTAGAGGAGATGGATGTCATGGAGGACGGGATCATGGATACACAGGTACAGGAGAATGTGCTTCAAATTATTAATCTGTCTCAATATAAGCTTTCTTCGTTGGAAACCTCTGTATTACCGAGGGGACTTACTTTTGCCCCTGTGAAGGGTGTGGATAAATTTACCTTGGTTAAGGACCTTTATATCTTTTGCAGACACTTGGTTCTCCAGGTTCTACACAATAAACCACATGTGGCTGATGGCTTGGATCAAACGGATCGCCAGGTGCTACAGGACCTTTTGGATCTTTTACAGGAGGACACAACTTATGGTAAAAATCGTTTTCCATACAAAAATAAATCGATAGTGGCCCCGCCTTTTTCGTTGGTTCCAGCTATTAGGGTGTTCTTAGAGTTGGTTAAAAAGAACTTTCTGGCCATTCCAGTGGGGTCACGCCATATGGATAACTTACACGTGGGTGAAAGATCAGCCGTGGACAACCTCAGGTCTAACAAATTGTTTGTTATTAAGGAGGCTGATAAGGGCGGTAATGTGGTGTTGTGGCCGCATGAGCTATATCAGGAGGAGGCACACCGCCAATTGGATAATGCTCGATTTTACAAAAGATTACCATCAGATCCAACGGGGCCCTTCTCTATTAAATTTAGAAGACTATTGGATAGGGCTCTTGAGTTGGATATTATAAATAAGAAAGAGCTGGAATTTTTGTGGGTCGAGCATCCCGTTACACCTACATTTTATATGTTGCCCAAGGTCCACAAGGATCTTGTGAAGCCGCCAGGCCGACCGATAGTGGCTAGTATAGGTAGTTTATGTGAGAAAGCGTCTATCTATGTTGACTATTTTCTCCAGCCTATAGTCAAGACCTTACCTTCCTACATACAGGATACGTCTAATTTTATTAGGAAATTCTGGGATGTTACCCTGCCCCCTGGGGCTCTGCTGGTTACTTGCGATGTGGAATCGCTTTATTCGAACATTGATCATTCGGACGGTATTACATCGTTGTTGTATTTTCTTGATTTGGCAGTCCAATCGGATAGGATGCATGATTCATTTATTGTGGATCTGCTTGGGTTCATTATGAAGCACAACTTTTTTCTGTTCGACAGATCTTATTACCTCCAGACCTCAGGTGTGGCCATGGGGGCTAGGTGTGCCCCGGTTTTGGCGAATCTATTTCTTGGATGGTGGGAGGCCACTCGGGTATATGTGACAGGAATGTTCAGGGATAAAGTGCGACATTGGTCACGCTTTATCGACGACATTTTCTTTGTTTGGCTTGGAACGGTAGAGGAATGTGAGGCTTTTATGGGATTACTAAATTCTAATCCATATAATATCATGCTCACTTATAATATATCCTCTATTTCAGTTACTTTCTTGGACCTCACGGTTTCTAAGATGAATGGTGGTATTTCTACAAGGTTGTTTAGGAAGCCCACGGCCACGAATAGTTTGCTGGATTATACTAGCTTCCATCCATCCCACACGAGGAATGGGATTCCGGTTGGGCAATTTCTGAGGGTGCGCAGAAATTGCACATCGGATGATGTGTTCCGGGAGGAAGCCCTCAATCTTACTAAACGCTTTAAGAAGAGGAATTACCCTCGGGGTAGTATTTCACGAGCGTACCAACGAGCAATTGGATGTACACAGGATTCCCTTTTGGTTCCACGGGAGAGGACTCGAGATTCGATGCCCCGGTTCATCACGCAATACAATAACCAATGGTCACAGGTGAGAGAAATTCTTGGGAGACATTGGGGCATACTCACGACGGATTTGCAGACATCCGCTCTTGTATCGGAGCGGCCTTGCATCACAGCAAGAAGGGCTCCGAATTTTAGGGATATTCTGATGAAGAGTCATTACATGAGGCCAACTGTTTGGTTGGATAGGGGAATGACATTAAGGGGGTCATTTGCATGTGGCAATTGTACCATATGTCCCCATATGCACTCTACCCGGAACTATTTTGTGAATCCAAGAGATGGTACCAGACACAGATTAATGTCATATATTAATTGTAAAACTACTTGTGTGGTTTATGCGTTGATCTGTCCATGTCATCAGGTATATATTGGCCAAACCTCCCAGGAGTTACGTAGGAGGATACAGAAACACTTCTCGACAATCAATTTGGCACGTATTGATCATACTAAGGGCAAGACCTTGACATCTGTGGCAGCCCATTTCCCTACCCACCATGCTGGTAAGGTTGCTGGCACTATGGTGGTTGGATTGGAGAGGGTAGTATTATCAAGTAGGGGGGGTTCACCTAAAAAATTGCTACTGCAAAGAGAGTCCAGATGGATCTTTAACTTGGACTCATTGAGTCCGAGGGGGTTAAATGAGGATCTCTTATTCACGGGGTTTCTAGGTTGACTAATTATCTTGTTTCCCCCTTTCTTCTTTCCTTCCCTTATGCAGCTATTTGGTCTGGATGTCACCACCAATGCCGAGGATGGTTGGTTCTTTTACTCCCCTGGATCACCCTTAGGATTTGCTGGGACTGGATCCTGTTTTCCTTATATGTACCATTAATATTAATAAAGCTTTGGATACTGGCCGTGTTACTTTTGTCCTGTTGGATATGATATGGGATGTTTTGAATTTCGGACTGGGGGTCCTGGGGGTGTCCTGCTGGCTCTGCTTATGCCGGGCCAGCTGGATCTCCGTAGCTGACTCCAACATTATTGGGATTTTTGTACTGTGGGGTTTTGCTGTAGAGATCTATTACCATTGTTTCCGTAATTACATTGTACTGAATCGCACTTTATAAACATTAGATTTGGGCTCATGGGGACCGTTTGGTTGATATTGGTTTCTGATTCATTATGGGGCCTTGTGGCGATTGGTACAGGGTTGTACCCTGTGGGGGGCGTTAGGATATTTTGGTCTTGCACATTTGATGTATACATGTTTCATACGTATTTATTACTTTCCCATTTTGTGGGGGTAGTGTATGTGTGCCCAGTATTAGGGACTAAGGTGGGTACATGTATGCTTTGTGGACCATAAGCTCGTTTCGTGCATGGGTCTTTACCATTGATCCATGTGGATTTTGTCAATGGGGAAACGTATATGTATCAAAATGGTTGGTAATTGCTGGCTGGTTTATTCTAATCCACCTTTATATTGCAGATTGGGGTCTAGGTTATACCTTGATTTGGGCTTTTCCTCTCTTGTGCCCGCCCCTTATACTATCGAACAATTTTGAACCATGCTCTTTTTGCTATTATATTATCACGTCCTCCTTTTTTGCATATTTGGAGGTTAGTGCCATTAATTGGCCTTTTTTATTCCTTTTCCCTTAGGCTGTGTGTTCTTCGTTTCCCCCCTTATGTACCTGTGTATGTGGTGTTGCCTGTGTCTGTCTCTTTGTGTCGCGCTCTCGGGAGTACTATGTGTCTCGCGGCGTTGTGGCCCTGGTGCCACTGCGCTATGCGCCGTGAGGATGGACACGGTATTGGTGTGAGGCCATGCGTGCCACGGGTAAGCCTGTTGCGTCCCACTGGACGTAGGCGCGGCATAGCTTGCGTATTATATGCTCGGTTTTTGTATATAGTAGACTGGGCATGCGTGGCGGCCATTATCAGTATGCGGCCTGCGTTCCATGGGAAAGCTTTTTGCGTCCCACTGGGCGCATGCGCGGTAGATCTGTTTCACTTTGTGCTCAGGGTCGCGTGCACAGCACACTGCGCATGCGTGGCGGCCATCTTCTTTCATATGACCAGGACGCCGGTCTTTGCTCTCCCTCTGTCTCCCAATCTGGACTTCCAGATGGGGGCGGTCCCCCCTTGTTTGTGATGCTTGCTCTTCTCCACCTGGATCTTAGCAGGGTATTTAAGGAGCTTGGACCATGGTCAGTTACTTCCCCTGACGAAGCCACACGGGTTGTGGCGATACGCGTGGGGTATGGTCCTGGGGTAGCACCCACTTCTCTATATGTTTTGTTGCAGCCTCATTTTCCCCTAGTGGTACCTTTATTGTTGATGGGGCACAATTGAGTTTTGGTTATTTATTGGGCCACCTTGTTTTGTGGCCGCATGTGACATACATTCATTATCAGGTAGTATGCAGGGCTGGTTGCATTAAACATTGTATTATTGTGCAATAATTGCCCTCGGTCTCTATGAGCCTAAATATAGGGCATTGGTCATGGGTATTATAGTGGGGTTGTATTATATATGGATTATAAATGGATTATTGTGTTAGGTCTGACATGTTATACATGCCATGTTTGACCTTATATATATTGTGGGTGGTTTACCATGTTTTATTGTGTTTTTAATGTATTACCTTTTGCATCAATAAAATTTATTTCTATGTGGTTTAGTGTGCGCTTACTGCAGTGGTGCCTTTTTTCTCTTCCTTGACTAATCCGTATTTTTTGTGCACCCATAGACTTGCATTGGCGTACTACAGCCGTAGTACGCTGACAATCGCTGCATGCTGCGATTGGCACGGACCGTAGAATACGGATGAGAAATATACGGCTGGTGCGAGGTACCCCATAGAGAATCATTTGTCCGTGTGTAATGCGTGCTTTTTACGCCTCTCACTCGTCCGTATTCCTCTCTAGTTTGACCCCGGCCTTAGACTAGCATCAGAGAATCTGACGCATGCGCAGTAAGTGTTTTTAATTCAACTTTATTTCAATCGTCTCCCTATGCACAAGATGGCTGTGGTCATTCTCCTGCATATGTGCTATTGTGCACCTTGAACGCCGACTCTCTCCTCCTCCTCCTCACAGGTGAGCCATGTGCTAATTATACAGATAAGAGGATATATGGCTTCAGAACGTTAAACACACCATGCTATTTTTCTCTGAGGAAGCCACCTCTTGTGTGGCGATATGCGTGGGATCTCATCCCACACACTGGCTCCCCTTATCCCTGCTGGCGCTGCTGGCTTTTTTTCATGTTTCTGGGAAATACCATTGCCCTGATTCTCAGCTTCTCTGCACCTTAGTGTGTTTTTACACACTTATTCAGTCTTACCATCTCTTGGACATTTCTCTTCGTTATATGTCCTTCACATTTGACTCAGTGATAAAATTCCCCCCTTTTGAGGGGTTACCATTGTTTCATATTAGCAACTAGATATTTTTTCAAACCAGTGTTTGATCACAAATGCTGTTGGACCCTCTTTTGGTATTGTATACTCATTGTTAAATGTTGTCATTTGTCACTCTATGTATATGCAATTTTTTTTTGCACATATTATATTTATATAAGTTTTTTGTGATACATACTTGTACATTTGTAGGCATACATTTCTAAAGCCAGTTATATTTATTCATTCAGCACCTTTTATGGCAGCCTGCTGTGGTTTGTCATTGCCTTTATACTGAGGTGTGGCATTTGGTCTCGAGTCTTCTTTGCACACAGATGCAATTTTAATTGTCTTTAGACTATATGTTTTTTGCTCTGTCTCTGTATGTATTTTTTTGGCGAATAATAAAAATTCAAATTTTGTATTACACATATATTTGGTATATATATATACCAATTATTTGGTGAATAATAAAAATTCAAATTTTGTATTACACACATATATATATATATATATATATATATATATATTTCTTATGCAATTGAGGTGCTCCCTTTCATGGGTTTGACTTTTTCTTGCTCTACTTCAAACCACTGCCATATCGCCTGTGAAACGTCCTTCCCAATCTGCTGGGCAGGAGGTAGGTGATCATCATACCTCTTGCTCAGAAGCTGCGGTTGCACAGACACAGGACACAACAAGCTTACCACTTTTCTCCCAGGAAAGCGTCCAATTGTCCGTGCCCTAGATGTATGAAAGGAGGATTAAATATCAAGCCACACACCCACAAGCACAAATACTGAATGCGCACATTGCCAAGTTGCTAGCTGTGGAGATGTTGCAGTTTAGGCTTGTGGGGACACAGTCTTTCCGTGATCTTTTGGCTGTGGCTGCCCCACGATATTCAGTTCCCAGCCGGCATTATTTTTCCCGGTGTGCCGTCCCTGCATTACACCAGCACATCTTAAACAATCTAAAGCGTGCGGTCACCAACGCCGTATCCGGAAAAGTCCACCTTACAACAGACACGTGGACATGTATTTGTGGCCAGGGACGATACATCTCTGTCACGGAACACTGGCTCAACCTGGCGGAAGGTGGGACAAAGTCTCAAACTGGACCACCACATATCCTACCCACACCACGAATAGCGGGTCCAACCTCAATCAGGGTTTCCGCCTCATCATATATGTCCTGTCTCCCCTCTTTCTCCTCTGCCTCGTCATCCTATGCTGAATTACCCTCCACATCACTCCAAAGTTGGGAGCTGTGCAGCAGCGCATCGGCAAAGCGGCAACATGCTCTGCTGAAGCTGATCTGCTTAGGTAAAACACCGCACACTGCAGCAGAGCTGTGGCAAGGACTAAAACAACAGACCGATCAGTGGTTCTCCCCACTGCAACTCCAACCTGGTCTGGTTGTCTGGGACAATAGGCGTAACCCGGTGACGGCTTTAAAGCTCTGGAAGCTGGTACACGTGCCATGCATGGCTCACGTGCTGAACCTAGTGCTGCAGAAATTCATAAAAACATACCCTGACTTGCCACACCTACTTGAGAAGGTGTGCCGTATTCGCGCCCATTTTCGCCATTCCTCAACCGCTGTTGCCAGACTTGCAGCGCTTCAAAAGCAATTTAATTTGCCAAACCACCGACTCATTTGCGACCTGCCAACACGGTGGAACTCAACATATCATATGTTGGCAAGGATAAGTGAGCAGCAGAGGGAACTTGCTGAATACCAGCTTAGACATGCACGTCACACTGAGTCTCAGCCAAGACACATAACAACTGTCGAGTGGGTGTGGATCACTGATATTTCTGAGGTGCTTGATAACTTTGAGTACTGCACCAAGCTTGTGAGCCGTGATCAGGCTATTATCAGTATAACCATCCCTATGCTATGTCTGCTGAAAAAAATCGCTGCAGAATCAAAAAATGGAACCTTTGCGTACCCAGCAGCTGGGTATGGAGCAAGATTTCACAATGGGTGATCCTTACCCAGCCCAGCCAATATCATCAGGCAAGATTGGGGGATGAAGATGATGATGAAAGCGAAGAGGGAGAGGATTTATTTTTCAGTGGTACCGAGGGGACATCTCATACTACAGAGGGCAATCCCAACCCCAGCTTCATGTCTGTCCAGCATGGGTGAGCTGGAGAGGAGGAGGTGGAGGAGGAGAATCAGTGTGTGGAGAGGATGGGTATTGTTCCTCATACTGGGGTCACAGAAGATTTGCCTCTTTGCAGCTTGGCACACATGGGACACTTCATATCTGACTGTCTGTGCCAAGGTCCTCGCGTAATCCACATTTTCAATACCAACATTTACTGGTTGGCCACCTTTCTAGACCCATGGTACAAGGACAAATTTCCTTTGCTACAGTTGCAATCACCAAGGGATTTATCAATGGAATCCTTCAAGAGGGCTGTTGTCGATCATTTGATGGCAACTGCACCCTCAGACACCACGTATCCAAGCTGCATAGTTGGCCAGACCTCTCCTTATATGCCTTGGAGGTGCTAGCCTGCCCTGCTGCTAGTGTGATGTCAGAGCATGTTTTCAGTGCCGCTGGGGCAATCATCACAGATACACGCACACGGTTGACTACAGAGAATGCAAACAGGCTGACTCTGATAAAAGTTAACAAGGACTGGATTTCGCAACAATATTTAAGCCCTCCAGATGACAGTATACCAACCTAAAGTCACCCAAAACGTTATTTTTTTTAAAAAATTGGTGATCACATCCATCCCTTCATCCAAGCCCCTTTTCATCTTCTTACACATGTTTTCAAATCGTGCTTCTGACACATGTACCTCATGGTCAATAAGCTAAAAACAATGTTCCATTACTTAATATTTCCCTTTGGAGGCACTTGTAATGAGAGTGAGACCCTTCTTCCATTATCAACCATGGTATCATGCCCCTTGGGCTAATTTTTGGAGACACTATGGCTATATCTGGACACTGGGCACTGCAAATACTGTGCAAGTAGTCCATGCTTCATCATAATTGTTTGGCCCTTCAGACCTGCCTTGCATCCTTCATCAACCATGATACAGCCCCTTGGGCTAATTTTTGAAGACACTATTGCTATGCCTGGACACTGGGCACTGCAACTACTGTGCTAGTAGTCCTAGCTTCATCATCATTGTTTGGCCCTTCAGACCTGCCTTGCTTCCTTCATCAACCATGGTATCATGCCCCTTGGCTAATTTTTGGAGACACTATGGCTATGCTTGGACACTGGGCACTGCAACTACTGTGCTGGTAGTCCTAGCTTCATCATAATTGTTTGGCCCTTCAGACCTGCCCTGCTTCCTTTATCAACCACGAGACAGCCCCTAAGGCTAATATTTTGAAGACACTATGTCTATGCCTACACATTGGGCAGTGAAACAACAAGGCCAGTAGTCCAAGCTTTATAATTGTGAATCCTTTGTGATGCTGATGATGGGTGGCTTCTTCCTGCATTATCCATCACATAGCCTCTAGGGCAGATCGCTCTCCTTACACCACTTACACACTTAGCTCTCAGAAGATCGCCTCCATCATCACTCTCATACGTCACTTCTGATATATCTCTGGCACTGCGTAAGTGGCGTATGAGTCCCGCTCTGCCGGCAAAAAAACGACAGGACTTCAAACAGTATTTGTACATTCTAGTGAAGCAGTGGTGTAAAACCACTTGTGCAACCCTTGACTAGGTGCCCCCATGTTATATACATTTGTTTACAGCATACCTTTTTTAACATTTACACATTTTTTAGCCTTTTCCTCAGCCCCAGACCGCTTTGTTGGTCTCGCTACTCATACAGAGTACCCGAGTGTTACAGTATACTCGGTACGAGTATAGTGAGTCTGAATACTTCAGTTCTCACTCATCCCTAGTAAAAGGTCCCTTCTTGGAAATTGGGTCCCAGGTTCATCGGTCCTTGTGAAAATTGTGAACATTGTCAATCCTGTAACGTTTTACCTTGGTTTTCCATCTACTTTTACCTGCTTTTACAATTCATAGTGTGTTTCACTGATCTTTGTTCCAAAAAAATACATTGCATCCTCTGAACATCACTACCACCTCCATCTTCGGTCATTGTTGATGGGAATTTGGAGTTTCACATGGCTAAGATCATGAGTTCTTGCTTGGTTTGTCAGTCTCTTCAGTATTTTTTACACTGGAAGGCTTATGGTCCTGACGAGAGGATGTGGGTACCAGCCGCTGATATCCATGCACTCAAGTTAATATAATTCTTTCACGCAGCACACCCTGATAGACTTGGGTCTAAGGTTGCGGAGGTCGCTCTTAGAAGGGGGGTACTGTCACGGGTTTACTGGGACAGAGAGAGGCCAGAAAACAGTAGCCAAACAAGGACCTAATATAGTAAAATTATAACCTTTAATTAAACAGCTTTAATACTGCCACATTATGACATATAATGGAACAAGACACACACAACACAAATATTGAACAGGAAATATAAAAAGACCATGGAAAGTTGTATGTGTGTGCGACGCCCGCTAGGGCCGGGGGTACTCGGGTCGGTCAGTTCTTCAAGGGATGTCACGGCAGCAGTGACCCGGTCCATGTCCCTGGGCATGCATTAAAATGTAGGGGGAAAGTTTATAGGGGAATTATGTTATGACACCACCCATGGTGTTCGGCAAAAAGAAGATGGCCGACACTGCAATTCAGATCCACTGGGGCGGTTGATGACGCAGCAAAGATTTGACAGCTCTCCACGCGTAGAGCTAGGCCCAGGGCAGATATAAGATAGTAGATGATGGTAATGATTGTTATGAATGGCAGATGACGCATTAAATAAATCTGAGGACACAGCGGAGTGCAGTCTTCACACTTTTACTCATGATCTTTCAAGTTACAATCCCCAGCCGGGGTGCTGTGTCCTCCGGGTCAGTGGTTCAGCCAGCTCTCAGGTAGTTTGGGATACATTTTTCCAGAACCCCCTTCTTATGTTTCTTCTCTGGTCGTCTCACTGAGCTGGCTCCCGCCTCTCCTGCCCTGCGCCTCACACACTGTGTCCCAAGCCAGCAGGCTCGAATTCTGTCGGGCAACAATCTACTTGTCCCCTTGACCCTATATGACTGTCTTTTCAGCAAATTTGTGTGGATTTGGCTGTAGCACATACAGATACTACAGCCTCCGGTTTGCTAGCTGAGACCTTAGTATCTCCACTAGTCAGGGCCGGTCCCCTACTGCGACCTAGTCCCTCCAACTGACTAAAGTTGTCATGGATTTGTGTACCATGGGTGGATTACTCACTTCCCGTGCCCCTAGGACCCCTTCTGTTCACTTCTTACTCCTCTCTAGTCTAGGGACGAGTTCCTCACTGCTCCAGTCCCCAGCACCAACTAACTACACTCCTCTAACTGTCACTTCCTTAATCTACTCCCCTTCTCTACTTTCTCCACCCACACCTTTTATCCAGTACCTCCCTGGCCTGGAGAGGTCTAGTGTAGGGTGCTAGTGTGTGGGTACTGGGTAGTGTTCCCTCCTTACACAAGAGCTGAGTACCACACCTCTGGCTGAGGTGCAGTACCTCTGTGGCGACTGGACCCTCAGGGGCACAACATGTGTACCTGATAGCCAGTGGAGTTTGGCATCCTATGAGAAGCATTATGGTGCCCCTGCTCCTTGGCGGCTGACCCGAATATCCTCTGTTTCTGGCAGTGTGTCCTCGTCTGTAGTAAAGGAGCCACAAGCTACTTTCAGACATTACAAATATTATTCTATTCTACTTTCCAGAAGAAAGTAGAGTCTGATTTCACATACTATCGCACTGACTGGAAGCATGTCTCCATCTTATTAAATGGTGCAGGTTTCTGTTAGCAGTGCAGCAGTTAAACTGTTCTGTTTAGAATAGATTCAATGGAAGTCTTCAAACAGAGGCTGGACAGACATCTGACTGGGATGATTTAGCGAATCCTGCTTTGAGCAGGGGGTTGGACCAGATGGCCCAGGAGGTCCCTTCCAACTCTACGATTCTATGATTCTATGATTCTGAAGCCTCCCTGCTTGAATTATCTCAGCTGTGCAGTATTAGCAATTCCTTCTGCTATATATACTCGCCTCTGGCAATCTGAATTGCCAGTGTTAAGTAGTGTACTGCCTGGTGAGAAGTGGATGAGACGGTTGTTAGTAAAGGCATTTGAAGTATTGTTCTGTGACTGCTGCATGGAGTCTTTGGCTGTGTGCAAATCCTCTTCCTCTCCTTTTTGGTTTACATTCCTTTTCTCCCCGGTGTTTCCCTCCGTTGTCCATGAAGGCATATTTGTAGGATTGGTATTTTTCCTTTTTCTCTGTTCCGCTTTCCTTGTTTGTTTGTTTTGTGTATATACAAGCACTATTACTCCACACTTTTATGGTTGGGGGAGCTGGACTGATATAGGACTGATTCAGGAGATCAGCAAGGTACGTGGCCGCGGTGTCTTCACCATCAGAAATAATCCAGGGAGAGCTAGGGAGCCCCTAGCGTTAGGGACAGTGAAGTAGCCCCTGGCCCTGGGTAATCTGACAACAGAGTCATTATAGGCACAATAAAGATTTTGCCACTGATAAATTTTAAATGCTTTTGCTCGAATGTTGTATATGGTCAGGAAATTAATAGCTCAGTTTTGGATAACTGATCAAATTCCCATAATCCAAGAATTCATAAATAAGATTATCTGGTTATTAAATACTGGATGGTGGCCCGATTCTAAAGCATCGGGTATTCTAGAACATGGCCAGAGGGAGATCGACGTTCAAAAGATGGTCCAGGACGGTCCACCACGATCGGCGATCTCCCGACGGTGGCAGTGGCGTGAATCGTTCGAATCCCACGCCAATTCACGGCCGGACTGCGCCTGTCACTGATTGGTCGTGCCCGGCCTGCCGCGACCAATCAGCGACGCAGGATTTCCATTCCAAACAGACAGACAGACAGAATTAGATGAATATATATATAGATAGAAAGAAGTAATATAGTAACTAAATTTGAAAAACTTTGGGCCTATTGGATTAACGGATCCGGTTTGGCATTGCGAGACTTACAAAGATATCGCCTGGGTCTATTTTAAATTCATAAAATCAGTAATACAAGAATACTTGTGATCGCATACGTAGTAGTGTTTATCTTCACATTACATCAGCAACTGTTAAAATTCACTACACATCCTGTTAAGCTGAATATATGTAACCAAATAAGTTTGTCATGATCTCAGTGCGGGTTTGACTCGCACACGTGGGGTTAATGTCTAGAACTAGTGCTGATGACTGGCATTTCTGGGGTTAAAGGTTGTGATCCCAGTGCAGGCTTACCTGCACACCTGGGGCTATGATTGTGGCCTCTCCCTGGTTCTGGGAGAGGCTTCTTATAGCCTCAGGATGCTCCACATCCCCGTCAGTTATACTTTCGCCCTTGGCATTGTGTGGTGACCCCTGAGTGTGTTTGTGCTCTTTTCTGGTTGCTTGATTCTCTGTGTACGACTTGGTCTGTTCTCTGGATATTGCTTTGGATTCTGCTTGGTACCTTCTATGTCTCTTTGGTTTTGACCTCTGCCTGGCCCTGGTACTTTACTGATATCTCTGTGTATGACCTCCGTTTTGCCTGACTCTGAGTTTTCTGTATAGTGTCCTGCCATCTCTGAAAGCAGGACACTAAGCCCCGCCCCCTTGCAGTCACATGACCGTAGGTCCTGTGACTGCTTGCTAAACTTCAGCATCCACAGGTCCTGTGTATCTGTACTTTCCGGCTGTACCTGACCCCGGGCCCCCCCTACAGTGCGGGTGAGTCCCTGTTCAATGGAGGCTGCACGCAGGCGCTGACAGGATCCTGACATTATAACTGACCGGTAAGTTTTTGGGTTTTTTTTTTCTCTGCTGAAAAATATGGATCACATACAATCTCTTGCTGAGCAAATGAAAAATCTGAGTCAGATGTTTCAGGGTTTATCGCTGGAGCAGCAAGCTCTGGCTCGTTCTCAGCAGCAGGTTTCTGAGACAGTGCAGGAGGGCTTTAGCTGCTGGGTCTCTGGGGGCTGGGGCGAGTGATGTTGTTTTGGTGTCCCCAGAACCACCTGTTAAACTGCCTGATTTCTTTTCTGGGAACAAAAAGGAGTTCAGGGTCTTCATGGAGGAGTGCAAACTCTTCTTTAGTTTGAGGCCATGTTCCTCTGGGGACGAAAATCAGAAGGTTGGGGTCATTATGTCTGTGTTAAGAGGGTCCCCACAAGCTTGGGTTTTCTCCCTTCCTCCCACTGCCCCTGAGAGAGTGTCTGTGAATGTATTTTTTGAGGCCCACGGGCACATATATGATGAGCCGGACCGAGTGCGATTGGCAGAGGACATGGTGATGAGTGTCTGTCAGGGGAAACACTCAGCTGAGTGGTTTTGTACAGAATTCCGCCGCTGGGCCACAGAGGTCTCTTGGGACGACGCTGCACTCCGAGGACTCTTTCGCAGAGGCTTGTCCGAGCGCTTACAGGATGCCTTGGCATTACATCCCCCACCTAACTCACTCGAGGACGCCATGACCCAGGCCGTCCGGATGGACCGCAGGCTGCGGTCCAGGGGGGTGATGCAGGCGGAGACTCCATTGTTCCCTAGTGGAAAAGAGACTGTTTCTGTGCCCATGCATGTAGGGGCTCTCTCCCTGAAGGAAAAGGAGAGACAACGCTGGAGAGAAAAGCAGTTATGCTTCTACTGTGGTAAAACGGGACATTGGAAAAGGGAGTGTCCTGATAGTCCATCCTCAACCCGGTCGACGGGAAACGACTTGGTCTGGGTAGTCAGCGGGGAGACTACTCAGACCCTCAGGTACCCTTTTCCTCATTTTCTAAGGTGTTGCTTCATGTGGAACTGTTAGTGGACGATTGTTGTTTTCCCTCTACAGCTTTCGTGGACTGCGGATCATCCATCAATCTCATTGACTCCCAATTGGTCACATGCTGTAAGATAGGGACAGTTAGACTTAAGGTTCTGATCAAAGTGGTGGCCATTGACTCCTTCCCCCTCACTAAAGAGGGAATTCTCTTTATGTCTGACTTGTTTTCGCTCAAAGTGGGTGCTACTCATGTGGAAAAATTAAGTTGTTTGGTTCTGGACAATCTACCAGCAGGATTGGTGTTGGGCATGCCCTGGTTACAACGCCATAACCCAGTCATTAACTGGAAAACGGGGGAGATTGTTCAGTGGGGGTTTAATGATTCGATGTTATGTGATAAGTCTGCACTATTGGTTGAACCTGTTAAATCTGTATCTGTGTCATCTGTCGAGCTGGAAGGTATTCCGGAGTGCCTGAAAGAATTCGAAGATGTGTTCTCTGAAAACGAGGCCGAGACGTTGCCGCCACATAGACCCTTTGACTGCGCTATCGAGTTAGACCCGGGGGCTAAATTGCCTATAGCCCGTCTGTTTAATTTATCTGGCCCTGAGCACTTGGCCATGAAAGATTACATTGCTGAGAGTCTTTGCAAAGGACACATACGTCCCTCAGTCTCACCTTTGGCGGCAGGGTTTTTTTTTGTAAAGAAAAAAGATGGTGGTTTACGTCCCTGCCTCGATTTTTGTGACCGCAACAAGATTACTGTACGAAATACGTACCCCCTTCCTTTGATTCCCGATTTGTGTAACCAACTTTCAGGGGCAAAATGGTTCTCCAAACTGGATCTTCGGGGGCATATAATTTGATAAGGGTCCGGGAGGGGGATGAATGGAAAACCGTGTTCCTCACGACCGAGGGACTGTTTGAAAATTTAGTCATGCCGTTTGGTTTTACCAATGCCCCAGCCATATTTCAGAATTTCATCAACGTGGTATTCTCGGATCTCATTGGTCGTTTTGTTGTTATTTACTTAGATGATATTCTGATATACTCTCCCGACAGTCAATCTCATCTGAATCATGTAGGAACCGTTCTCCAAAGACTGAGGGAAAATCATCTGTATGCCAAATTGGAGAAATGTGTGTTTTTTGTTCAAGAATTGTCTTTTTGGGATTAATTGCGTCCTGTGAGGGTTTTCGCATGGACCCCAAGAAGGTGCAGGCCATTGCGGATTGGGTGCAACCCCGAGACCTTAAGGGTCTTCGGCGCTTCTTGGGGTTCGCCAATTACCGCAAATTTATTCAGGGGTTTTCACAGGTGGTCAAACCACTCACAGATCTCATGTAAAGGTGCGGATGTGAGAAACTGGTCCTCACTCGCAAAAGAGGCCTTTGCGACCCTGAAAAGAAGCTTTATGTCTGCTCCTGTGTTAGTACAGCCAGATCCGTCCAAACCATTCGTCGTGGAAGTGGACGCCTTTGAGGTGGGGGTGGGGGCGGTGTTGTCCCAAGGGCCTGCCACTCTAACCAACCTCAGGCCATGTGCTTTCTTTTCCAAGAAGTTCTCTGCTACGGAAAGAAATTACGACGTAGGCAATAGAGAGCTTCTTGCGGTCAAATTGGCGTTTGAAGAATGGAGGCACTTTTTGGAGGGGGCCAGTCACCCGGTTACGGTGATCACGAATCACAAAAATTTGTCATACATTGAGTCTGCTAAAAGACTAACGCCCAGACAGGCCCGTTGGTCTTTTTTTGTTTTCCCGTTTTCAGTTTACTATTACGTTTCGTCCAGGGTCTAAGAATGTCAAGGCTGACGCCTTATCGCGCAGTTTTCAGCCGGTGTCTCCCCCTGAGCCACCGTCCTCCATTCTTCACCCTGGGGTTGTGATAGCAGATGTCTCGTCTGAATTGGAACGGGAGATTCAGGGGGGCCAGTCGCGGGCTCCAGCGGCCAAGCCGGAGGGGAAGTTGTATGTCCCAGAGCAACTTCGTCTGAAACTCTTGCAGGAGTTCCATGAATCCAAGCTGAGTGCTCACCCTGGTATTTCAGCCACGCGTCTGGCGGTGGCTAGGATCTTTTGGTGGCCTACCCTTGGTTCACACATAAAAAAATTCATTGCTGGTTGTGGGGTCTGCGCTCGTTCTAAAAGCTCTCATAGCCGGCCGGCAGGGGAGCTGATGCCCTTGGCAGTGCCCGAAAGACCATGGACTCACTTATCCATGGATTTTGTTACCAATCTCCCTCCATCTAAGGGTAGTACAGTGGTATGGGTAAGGTGGACAGGTTTTCTAAGCAGGCTCATTTTGTACCCCTGTCCGCACTACCGTCAGCTGAGACGTTGTCCAGGTTGTTTGTGCAGCATGTGATCCGGTTGCATGGGGTACCCCTGAATGTGGTGTCTGATTGTGGTGTGCAGTTTGTGGCTAAGTTTTGCCGTGCTTTCTGGAAAAAATTAGGGATGTCTGTCCTTTTCGTCTGCATACCATCCTGAGAGAAATAGTCAGACGGAGCGCACTAACCAGTCCCTGGAACAGATCCTCAGGTGTCTAACCTCTGCTAGACAGAATGACTGGTGCGTTGCACTGCCTTTGGCTGAATTTGCCTTCATTAGTCGGGTGAGTCAATCCACGGGTATGACTCCTTTTTTTGATCAATTATGGGTTCAGTCCTCATTTTGGTGAGTTTTCTCATCTGGACTCGGGGTGCTCCAGGGCTGAGGGCTCTGTTCAGCGATTACAGAATACGTGGGCAGAAGTTCAGCGGAGTATATCTAGGTCTCAGGGCAGGTATAAGTTTTTTGCGGACAGGAAGCGAACACCAGGGCCCACGTTTCAGGTTGGAGACAAGGTTTGGCTCTCCACGCGAAACATTAAGTTGAAGGTTCCTTCAGCCAAGTTGGGGCCCAAATTCATTGGCCCATACAAGATTGTGGAAAGAATCAATCCAGTGGCGTATAGGCTGTGCCTTCCACACTCTTTCAAGATCCCTAACGTCTTCCACAAATCTCTACTGAAACCTTTTGAAGCAGTCCGTGGAGACTCCGAGTCCGCTGCTCCTCCTGTTTTGGTCGAGGGGCAAGTGGAGTAGGAGGTTGGTCATATCGTAGATTCCAGGTTGGTACGGCGGTCGGTACAGTACCTGGTTCATTGGAAGGGGTATTGTTGTGAGTTCATTTTCCCCTTCATTACTGAGGCCCGAGGAACTCCCTCTTCTGGTAAAGAAAGGTAGTGAGCCTGATTGTCAAACACCTGAGGCTGATGATGACGACTGGCTGAGTGGAGTTATGGACTGGATATAAGGTGTGCTGAATTCATTTAGCTCTGTCTTCTGGAAATACCTGAGTGCTGATTCAGTTTTTGAAGCCTAGCTGCTTCAGGGCCTTTTTCATATCAGCTGGTTGGCTTATGTCTTTGATAGGGTTTTGGCAGATTGCAGACAGCAGCCTTCCTGTCCTTTCCTATCTAGGTAGTATTGGGGCCCCGTCTTTGCTCAGTCTATCTTTCTGTCTGTGTTAGTATTTTCATCTTGCTTCACCGTCATTATATGTTGGGGGCTGCCTATTGCTTTGGGGTCTGCTCTGGGGCAGTTTAGATTTCCCCTTTCTTTCTTTAGGCCTATGTATTTCTCCGGCTGTGATCGAGGGGTCTAGGGCATCGTAGGAACCCCCCACGGCTACTGCTAGTTGTGTTGATAGGTTCAGGGGTCTGCAATCTGATAGTTGCCAACTTCTCTGGTTTTCTGGACTTAGCTTGTATTTCTGCTTTTGCCTCCTACGGTGACTCGTTCATAACAGAATCACCCGCCTTACCGCAGATTCTAGGGTACTCAATAGCAGGAAAGAATTGTAAAAAAAAAAAAAAAAAAAAAAAAAAAGTGTGTATATTTATCTCTGAGGCCGTAGGGGGAATTTTTTTTTTTTCTCTCAATGGAGATAAAGCAATTGTCTGATCGTGTGGAGCAGCTTGCTGCGGAAGTGCGGGGAATTTCCACCTACCTTGCTCGTTCGCGTGCGGTTGAACTAAAGATCCCTACACCTGATGTATTTTTTGGGGATCGATCTAAATTTTTGAGTTTCAAAAATAATTGCAAATTATTTTTTGCCTTGAAGCCTAACTCGTCAGGGAGCTCCGCGCAGTAGGTTAAAATTGTCATCTCTTTGCTGCGTGGCGATCCCCAGGATTGGGCGTTTTCTTTGAAACCAGATGATCCTATTCTGACTAATGTGAACGCATTCTTTCAAGCTTTGGGGTTGTTGTATGACGAACCTAATGCCATTGATCAGGCTGTAAAGACCCTGCTGGCATTGAGCCAGGGTCGTGATTCTGCAGAATTGTACTGTCAAAAATTCCGAAAGTGGGCAGTACTTACTACCTGGAATGATAATGCCTTGGCTGCTCTCTTTCGGAAGGGGTTGTCAGAAGCCGTAAAAGATACTATGGTGGGATTTCCTGTTGCCTCTGGTCTTGACGATTCTATGTCATTAGCCATTCTGGTTGATCGGCGTTTGCGCGAACGCAAAGCTGCACGAGAGGTGTTGCCACCTGTTGAACAAATGTCTGAACCTATGCAATGTGATAGAATTTTTTCCAGAGAGCAGCGTCAGGAGTTCAGAAGGCGTAATAAGTTGTGTTTTTTCTGTGGAGATGCCTCGCATATTATTTCTGTCTGTCCCAAACGAGAGAAACGCTTTGCACACACGTTTTCTGTTGGGGGTGTTCAACCTAAGTTTCTTCTGGCTATTACTCTGATCTGCTCTCTGTCCACATTTTCCGCCAAGGCTTTTGTGGATTCGGGAGCAGCCCTAAACCTAATGGACTTGGATTTTGCTAAACGTTGTGGATTTCCGATGACACCTCTGCAGACGCCTATCCCTTTGAGGGGAATTGATGCTACTCCTTTGGCTAAAAATAAACCCCAGTTTTGGACCCAGGTGGTAATTCGGGTCGCCCCAGACCATCAAGAAAATTGCAGATTTCTGGTATTGCATAATCTGCATGATACTATTGTTCTGGGGTTTCCCTGGTTACAGATTCATAATCCAGTTTTGGATTGGAAATGTGTGTCTGTGGTGAGTTGGGGTTGTCGGTGTGCCCTTAGTGAGGCTGCGGTGTTTTCCACCTCTCCTCAGTCGCATGATGTTCCTGATTATTTGGCGGACTTTTATGATGTATTTAGTGAGAATGAGTCTGCGTCTCTGCCTCCTCATAGGAGTTATGACTGTGCAATTGAACTGAGCCCGGAGTGTAAATTTCCCAAGGGTCGGCTCTTCAATTTATCTGTACCCGAGCACGAGGTTATGCGATCCTATATTAAGGAGGCGTTGGAGAAGGGTCATATTAGACCATCCTCGTCACCCTTAGGTGCCGGTTTTTTTTTTGTAGCCAAAAAGGATGGATCATTAAGACCTTGTATTGATTATCGTGCCCTGAACAAAATTACTGTTAAATATCAGTATCTGTTACCCCTGATTTCTGATCTATTCTCCAGAGTTAAAGGTGCTTGCTGGTTTACCAAGCTTGACCTCAGGGGGGCGTATAATCTTATTCGCATTAAGCATGGGGATGAATGGAAGACGGCGTTTAATACTCCGGAGGGACATTTTGAGTACCTGGTGATGCCTTTTGGGCTCACTAATGCCCCTTCTGTCTTCCAGTGCTTCATGAATGATATTTTCCGAGATTTTGTCGATAAATTTTTGATTATCTATCTGGATGATATTTTGATCTTCTCCAAGGATTGGGATTCTCATGTGGAACATATTCGGACTGTGTTCCGGATCTTGAGGGAGAATTCCCTGTATGTCAAGGGATCTAAATGCCTTTTTGGAGTACAGAGGATTTCTTTTTTGGGATTTATTTTGTCCCCGTCATCTATTGAAATGGACCCGGCCAAGGTACAGGCCATTCACGATTGGGTTCAGCCCACTTCTTTGAAGGCCCTCCAGAAGTTTTTGGGTTTTGCTAATTTTTATCGGAAATTTATAGCAAAATTTTCTAGTATTGCCAAGCCATTGACTGATTTGACTAAAAAGGGTGCTGATGTGTTAAATTGGTCTCCGGAGGCTGTTTCTTCCTTTCAGGAGCTGAAGCGAAGATTCACCTCCGCCCCGGTTTTGCGGCAACCTGATGTCTCACTTCCATTCCAGGTAGAGGTGGATGCTTCTGAGATTGGTGCAGGAGCTGTTTTGTCCCAAAAGGATCCTGTAACATCTAAAATGAATCCCTGTGCTTTCTTTTCCCGAAAGTTCTCTCCATCTGAACGTAGCTATGATGTGGGGAATAGGGAACTGTTGGCCATGAAATGGGCATTTGAGGAGTGGAGACATTGGTTGGAGGGAGCTAAGCATCAAGTCGTGGTCCTTACTGACCACAAGAATTTGATTTACCTGGAGTCCGCCAAACGCTTGAATCCTAGACAGGCTAGGTGGGCCTTGTTTTTCACACGTTTTGATTTTGTGGTCTCTTTTCTTCCGGGCACTAAGAATGTCAAGGCAGCCGCCCTCTCTAGGAGTTTCTTTGCTGATTCTCCTGTTGTGACCAAGCCTGCTACCATCTTAGGTGAGGGGGTAGATCTTTCTGCCATCTCGCCCGATTTGAGACGTGCTCTGGGAGAGTTTCAGGAGGACAAACCTGAGTGTTGTCCCATTGGAAAATTGTATGTTCCTGACCAGTGGAGGAAGAGAGTAATGTCTGAAGTTCATTGCTCTGCATTGGCTGGTCATCCAGGTATTTTTGGTACTAGAGATTTGGTGAGTCGGTCTTTTTGGTGGCCCGCCTTGTCTCATGATGTCAGGAATTTTGTGCAGTCCTGTGGGACGTGCTCCCGGTCTAAATCGTGTTCTCGCTCTAGTGGGTTGTTGATGCCTTTGCCTGTCCCCAAGAGGCCATGGACCCATATTTCAATGGATTTCATCTCTGATATGCCTGTCTCTCAGAGGATGACTGTTATTTGGGTGATTTGTGATAGGTTCTCTAAGATGGTTCATCTTGTACCACTCCCTAAGTTGCCGTCTTCCTCTGAGTTGGTGCCCCTGTTTTTACAACAGGTGGTTCATTTGCACGGGATTCCTGAGAACATTGTATCTGACAGAGGAGTCCAGTTTGTGTCTAGATTTTGGAGAACTTTCTGTTCCAGGCTGGGAATTCAGTTGTCCTTCTCCTCTGCTTTTCACCCTCAGACCAATGGGCAGACAGAGAGAACAAACCAGACCTTGGAGTCATATTTGAGATGTTTTATTTCTGCTGATCAGGATGATTGGGTTTCATTTTTGCCCTTGGCCGAATTTGCTTTGAATAATAGAGCTAGTTCTGCCACTTTGATGTCACCTTTTTTTGGTAACTTTGGGTTTCATCCTTGATTTTCTTCAGGGCAGGTGGAGCCCTCTGCCTGCCCAGGTGTTCACACTGTGGTGGAGAGAATGCACCAGATCTGGGACCAAGTGGTGGATAAGTTATCTCTCTCCCAGGAGAAGGCCCAGCGGTTTTCCAACCGACATAGGACCATTGGTCCCCAGTTTAAGGTTGGTGATATGGTGTGGTTATCATCAAAAAATATTGCTATGAAGGTGGCTTCTCCTAAGTTTAAGCCTAGATTTATTGGACCTTACAAGATTGTGGAGATTATTAATCCGGTCTCTTTTCGTTTGGCTCTTCCTGTCACATTTAAAATCCATAATGTGTTCCATAAATCTTTGTTGAAGAGGTTTGTTGAACCTGTTGTTCCGGGGGTGGCACCTCCAGACCCTGTATTGGTTGAAGGTAACATGGAATATGAGGTAGAGAAAGTACTGGATTCCCGTCTGGCTAGACGGAGACTCCAGTATTTAGTTAAGTGGAAGGGTTATGGTCAGGAGGATAATTCCTGGGTCTCTGCCTCTGATATTCATGCCAAACGATTGGTGTGTGCCTTTCATCGGGCTCACCCTGATCGCTCTGGTGGCGTAGTTGAGGGTTCGGTGACCCCTCCTCAAGGGGGAGGTACTGTTGTGAGTTCATTTTCCCCTTCATTACTGAGGCCCGAGGAACTCCCTCTTCTGGTAAAGAAAGGTAGTGAGCCTGATTGTCAAACACCTGAGGCTGATGATGACGACTGGCTGAGTGGAGTTATGGACTGGATATAAGGCTGCCGACGCCCTTCTGCCCTGCGGGTGATTTCTCTGTGGGATTCAGGGAGACCAGTCTGAATTCCTGCTCCTCCAAAGCTAAGTTTGCTGCTCGGCCTTTTGCTTTTGTGCTTTGACTTTGTTTTTGCTTTGTTTTTCTGGATTTCTGCCATTCCCTGCTGGGGTGTGCTGAATTCATTTAGCTCTGTCTTCTGGAAATACCTGAGTGCTGATTCAGTTTTTGAAGCCTAGCTGCTTCAGGGCCTTTTTCATATCAGCTGGTTGGCTTATGTCTTTGATAGGGTTTTGGCAGATTGCAGACAGCAGCCTTCCTGTCCTTTCCTATCTAGGTAGTTTTGGGGCCCCGTCTATCTTTCTGTCTGTGTTAGTATTTTCATCTTGCTTCACCGTCATTATATGTTGGGGGCTGCCTATTGCTTTGGGGTCTGCTCTGGGGCAGTTTAGATTTCCCCTTTCTTTCTTTAGGCCTATGTATTTCTCCGGCTGTGATCGAGGGGTCTAGGGCATCGTAGGAACCCTCCACGGCTACTGCTAGTTGTGTTGATAGGTTCAGGGGTCTGCAATCTGATAGTTGCCAACTTCTCTGGTTTTCTGGACTTAGCTTGCATTTCTGCTTTTGCCTCCTACGGCGACTCGTTCATAACAGGGTATGGACCGGAAGAGAGGTCCTGGGTACCGGCACGGTTGATGCATGCTGATCGCCTGGGGCGGGCTTTCCATGCTAAGTACCAGGGCAAGCCTGGGGGTCCAGAGGCCCCCCGTTGAGAGGGGGTTACTGTCATGATCTCAGTGCCAGTTTGACTCGCACACATGGGGTTAATGTCTGGAACCAGTGCTGATGACTGGCATTTCTGCGGTTAAAGGTTGTGATCCAAGTGCAGGCTTACCTGCACACCTGGGGCTATGATTCTGGTCTCTCCTTGGTTCTGGGAGAGGCTTCTTATAGCCTCAGGATGCTCCCATCCCTGTCAGTTATACTTTTGCCCTTGGCATTGTGTGGTGACCCCTGAGTGTGTTTGTGCTGTGTTATGGTTGCTTGATTCTCTGTGTATGACTCGGTCTGTTCTCTGGATATTGCTTTGGATTCTGCTTGGTACCTTCTATGTCTGTTTGGTTTTGACTTCTGCTTGGCCCTGACTTTCCATTCTGTCTCATCCCTGGTACTTTACTGATATCTCTGTGTATGACCTCCGTTTTGTCTGACGTTTTGCAGGATGCTAAGCCCCACCCCCTTGCAGTCACATGACCATAGGTCCTGTGACTGCTTGCTAAACTTCAGCATCCACAGGTCCTGTGTATCTGTACTTTCCGGCTGTACCTGACCCCGGGCCCCTCCTACAGTGCGGGTGAGTCCCTGCTCAGCGGAGGCTGCACGCCGGCGCTGACAGGATCCTGACAAAGTTATTCCTTTCTTTACTGAAGCGCATTTTTGCTTTCCTTTTCTGTACCATGTCACATTTTGTTGAGCTTTGTTGGGGTGGGTGGCATGGGGTTTGTTATTTTGTTTGTCCCATTTTGTACAGTTTCTAACCTGAAAAGTTTTAATTCAAAACATCTGATAAATACTAATAAAATAAAATAATAACTAGCTACGAATTAATTGTTTGTACCATAAAAGATGAATACAAATGTATGAAAAGCCAAAAGGCATCAAAAACAGTTGACTGAAAATATGTCAATGATGAGCAGCCTTAGTAGGCTGTTTAGTAGAAAAATGGGAAGATATTTTCTTGCTGCTACTATTTAAAACTAAAGGGCAACTATTGAGCCTCTGTATGTGTACACATTTTTATTCTATAAATTATAATATAAATTATATATTACAGCATAACACCACTGAAATGTGTTAATATTTTCTACATTGTGAATTCTGCTCCTCATAATAGTTGTCATGGTTAGGACATGGTTAATGTCCTGTTCTCACAGGGTTATCTTTTGCCGGCCTCTCTTTGGATCTGGGAGGGGTATTTATACTCACTCCAGACTAGCATTCTCTGTCAGCTATACTGTTATTCTGCCTGTGTGTCTGACCAACCCCCCTGGTGTGCGTGTACTGCATTGCTTGTTTGATTCCCGTGTATGACCCGGCCTGTCCCCTCACTCTGAACTCCGTCTCACGTTTTAGGTACTATTGTCTTCTCCGGTTCTGACCTCCTGGCTTGGCTATTGTTACTCCGCTACCGTTTGCCCCTATTGTACCGTCTATTGCCCGTTCTGGTTTTCTGATCTATTGCTACGTCCTGACTATCCACTCTGAATAACCCTTTGGTACAGTCCTGCTATCTCATGCATTGAGCCCGGCTTGATCTGGTTTCTGCCCCTGTCTATGCCCCTTGGTAACTTGTCCCATAGTTTCCTTTCTAGGAGTTTCCCTGCAGCTCCTAGCTCTGTGAAGCTAAGGCCACGCCCCCAGCAGTCACATGCTTCAGGTCCTGATAGTTTGAAGCATGCATTGTCACTGCTGCTGCTCTGCTCCACAGGTATCTTTGAGCACTTTTTTGTACTCAGGACATGCGCACTGGCTCAGTGAGCGAGTGTAGTGCGGTGTTCCTGACATTATAGCTGACCGTTTCAGTTAGAAAAAAAAAAAATGTGTTATCCTCATGGATCCCATACAAGCTTTGGCTGATCAGGTCAAGCACCTGACCCAAATGTTCCATAAACCCAATGTGGAACAGCGCACGATGGCTCATACCCAGCAACAGTTGGTGGTTACTGTGCAGGGGGCTGTCGATGCAGGGGCTTCTAGTTCTGGGGGTAGAGATGTGTCATTAGCGTCCCCCAAATCTCCAGTCAAATTGCCAGACCCTTTCTCAGGGGATAAGAAGGAGTTCAGGACTTTCAGAGAAGGATGCAAGCTTTTTTTTTCTCTAAGGCCCCGCTCCTCTGGGGATGAGTTCCAGAGGGTGGGGGGTCAATATATCCCTTCTTCGGGGGGCTCCACAGGCATGGGCTTTCTCTCTCTCTTCCTCTGCTCCTGAATGTATGTCTGTGAATTTGTTCTTTGAGGCTCTGGGGCACATTTTATGATGAGCCTGATAGAATGCGTCTGGCAGAGGATATGGTGATGAGTGTGACACAGGGGAGGCACTCTGCTGAATGGTTCTGCTCAGAGTTTAGACGTTGGACGTCCGAAGTATCCTGGAATGACGGCACCCAGAGAGGGTTGTTTCGCAGGGGCCTGTATGACCGTCTGCAGGATGCTCTGGCATTACATCCGCCTCCTGACACCCTGGAGGACTCCATGATGCAGGCGCTCCGTATGGACCGGAGACTCCGTGCTAGAGGAATGATGCAACAAGAGTCTCCCTTGTACCCCAAATTGTGTGACACTGCACCTGTATCTGAGCCCATGGAGGTTGGGTCAGTCTCGGTTAAGGAGAAAGAGAGAAGGCACCGTAAACACAACCTACTATGCTTTTACTGTGGAGCCTCTGGACATTGGATAAGGAATTGCCCCTCCTGCCCTTCTTCAGAGTAACCATCAGAGAAACTACTGAGTCTGGGCAACAATCGAGGAGGTTGTCCAGACTCCCAGGTACATTTTTTCTCACATATAAAAGTGGTGCTCCAGGTTGAATTGGAACTTGCTGGCGGTCCTGTTATGACCACCGCCTTTGTCGACTGTGGTTCCTCCATTAATCTGATTGATGCCCAAGTTGTGACTCTTAATAAGATAGAGACAGTCAGGTAAAAAGACCCTGTTAAAATTGTGGCTGTGGATTCATCCCCTCCTTCCCGGGATGGAATTTGTTTTATGTCTGAAGTTTTTTCTATGAAAGTGGGTTTCACTCATGTGGAAAATTTAAGTTGTTTTATTATGAATAATCTGCCTGCAGGACTGGTATTGGGAATGCCCTGGTTGCAACTCCACAATCCTCGTATTGATTGAGTGAAGGGGGAGATCACCCAATGGGAATGTAATGATATTGGTCTGTGTTGTAACCCGGTTCCTTTTGTCAATCCGATAAAATCTGTATCTGTGTCATCTGTCGGTCTGGAGGGTATTCCGGAGTACCTGATAGACTTAAAAGATGTGTTTTCTGAAAGCGAGGCTGAGGCGCTCCCAACACATAGACCATATGATTGTGCTATCGATTTAGTACCTGGAGCCAAATTACCCAAGGCTCGTTTGTTTAATTTGTCCGGGCCTGAGCCCCAAGCTATGAAAGAGTACATTAAAGAAAGCCTTCGCAAGAGGCATATTCAGCCCTCGGTCTCACGCGTGGCAGCAGGGTTTTTCTTTGTAAAGAGAAAAGATGGTGGGTTGCGACCGTGCCTCGACTTTCGAGAACTGAACAAAATTACTGTTGAGAACACGTACCCTCTCCCGTTGATTCCTGATCTATGCAATCAACTCATGGGGGCCAAATGGTTTTCTAAGCTCGATCTACGAGGGGCTTATAACCTTATAAGGATCCGGGAGGGGGACAAATGGAAAACAGCGTTCCTGACAACTGAGGAGCTGTTTGAAAACCTGGTTATGCCCTTCGGCCTCACTAATGCTCCTGCAGTTTTTCAGAACTTCATTAAGGTTTTTTTTCTGACTTGATTGGACATTACGTAGTCATTTACCTGGAAGACATCTTGATTTACTCTGAGGATAGTCAGTCACACTTGCACCATCTGCGTACGGTTCTTATGAGACTGCGGGAGAATTATTTGTATGCTAAGC